>NC_134402.1:390287159-390927159 GCF_038048845.1 Mixophyes fleayi | reverse complement strand
GTTTCCTCCTGGTGCTCCGGTTTCCTGCTGCAAACCAAAAATATACTGATGGGTTAGTTGGCTGCTGACAAAAATGGATCTTAATATGTGTGTTTTGAGAGAGGCAATTTAGACTGTGTGCTCCAATGGTGAAGCGACTGATTAAATGAGTCAGTATTCTCTGTATAGCACTGTGTAATTTGGTTGTACTATATAAATGAACAATGCTAAATAAATAATATTGCATTGATGAGTGATAATAAGTTTAAAACGGTTATATGCAAATTGTATATATGGCTCTACATATTTGACTGTGGCTGTGCTATAAGCCAGTGATTCTGAATGCATGGTTGACCTACAGGGACATATGCAGACTGATTTACATGTCTCTAGCAACAATTCCAGAACAAAGATTTAAATATACCCTTTTTATTTGTTTTAATTTAGTAGTTATATGCAAGTCATTTTTTGGTTTAAGAAAGCTATTGTTTTAATTTATTTGGTCTCTTTTATCCTGCCTCATCCTGGCCTTTAATGTTTATTCTATATACTTTCTTTAGTAAAGCAATGGACAAACACAGTATTATTAGATGTCCTTAGGCTAGAGGCTGCATGCCTGATTTTTAAACTGGGATTTCTTACCTGCAGAAGGAGCGGAGCCCCTAAAATATTGCACCCTCTGGCTATTTTGGAATAAAACTACTCTTACCTGAACTTGTTTCTTCTTCTGACTGAGTTGCGGCTCCTTCTCCTTTTTAAATAATTGAAGAGCAAAAAGTGAAAAGAGGGGGGGGGGGAGGAGTCAAGAAATATAAGAAAATATAGTCCAGCACTCTAAAACAAACAATATACAAATCACTATTTGTCAGCATATACATAACATATTGTTTAACATACATAAACAATATAGCTATATCGGGATAAGCTCATCTCCTGTAGGTGAGTCCCTAGCATGGAAAACAAATGTGTATTCAGGGTGTCACATTTAAAACCCTCCCTGAGCCTCCATTTTTCTAAAGCATGTAACACCTGAAGAAAGATGTCTTGACGTTGGCAGGTGAGCTTATCCCAGTATAGCTATATTGTGCACAGTGATTTATATATTGTTTGCATTAGGGCTGGTGGATAACATTTTCTTTTGCTTTAACATACACAGTGATCTAAATTGTCCTGGCTGCACTCTATCAAATAGTTTTATTCACTTATACACATTTCATTAATTTAAAGAAGCTCGTATCTTCCTCTTTTTCATTAATATAGGAAAATAAGGTGTATTACTGAGCTCAGCTTACTGCAACAAATTTACTTCAGCAGTATGCCAGACTGTAGAATATAGTGCTGTATGAAATCAACTGCTCCAATCTGACGGGTATCTTCTAATCCAGTGATACTCAATCCTTCTGCGACCATAAAATAAGTGGTTTGCAATATAATGTATTTCATAACTAGCAATAACAGTATCTCCATAACAGATTCTGGGGCCATATTTGGCACAGTCTTAGCATCTTTGTGTGGAGGCACAGTGATTTTACAATTGTGGTTCTCAAAAATGAACCTGATATAAATGGAACCCATCGTTGCTGCACTAGGCATCCAGACAGTTTGCAACTTTTTTTTTTTTTTAATGGAAAATATGCACCAAATCTGGCAGCTTGATGTTTGCACTGTATGGCATCTTAGAGAAGCATATAATACATCTGTACTCTGCACATATGAAACAAGCAAATATACTGTGATGCTTTTTTAGGGGCAGTATTTGTCTAAAAAAAAAAAAGGAACTTGACGTTGAAATGGAAACTCGCATGTAAATAATGAAAAAGCTTATTTGTAACATTCACAGATACTTGTTATCCTTTTTGTACAATTTTAATATACTGTGTCTTAAGCAAAATTGTGTGCCTGTGTCTGTTTACTGAAAGAAAACCATTCCACAAGCAGTAAACCTGATTGGGCAAAAACCTATTCACGTGCAAGCAAGTTTTCCACTTACTCATTATATTTACACAAGCCACATTGTGTAGTAAGCAGCTATACATTTGCACCTCCTGCAATTTAGACCATGGCAAATTATTAGGTCCTGAAACCAAATGTATTCTGACGGGAAAATAAATGAATACTTTTCCAGAAGTGTGGTAGTATCAATGGCTAGCTTCTCTAACATCAATGAAGAAGGGTCTTTTGTATATAAAAACTTTTAACACTTATAGATGGAAATATTATTCATACTTTCCATTCAAAGTAGATTTCATTAACAGTGTATTACTTTATTTGAGAGATACAAACCTTTACAACAATTGTTGCAAATAGCTTATTTCTACGTTTCAAGTGTGTGGTCTGCCAATCGGTGTAAATTGTTAATTTTTTATATTTGTCTGATAATTATTCATGCTACCAGTGTACTTAAGGGGAACCACTGCATTGTGGTTGTTTTGATTTTCATTTGGAATATTTTCCGTAAGAGTATATTTTATACTGTACTGTTTTGTATTACATTGGTTGCAATCTCTTGGACTGGACCCATCACTTCTATTTGACCTCCATGAGTGCAGGTGCAGCAGATATGGGAAAATACCCTCTTTGTCACTAGGGTATTTTAATAACTTTAAAATGTCTGTGTGTAACAGCCCATAAACTGCACACTAAAACAAAAAATTGGAAATAAAGGATATTCAGATTACTGTATTCTTATCAAAATGATTATACTGCCCGTGGTTGCCTCCTCTACTGTGTTTGCCTTTTATGTGTCAAAGTGCAAACCCTACCCTTTAATGTGCCACCTTGGTGCTGAGTGTTAATTAGCGTGCATGTAAAAAACATGTTCATGAACACGTACATGTGATGAATCTTGTCTAATAGATTAAACAGCGATTTCAAATCTAGAGATTTGATAATCCGCTTTATGCTGGCCACAAAACCGGATATAACAGCCAATGATGCCCCAAAATAATCTGATCTAAGTAGATCTGATCATCACTATACATGTTTGTTAAATGTGGCTGAAAGATTATCACTATGGCCTTTGAATGCAGATATAAAATGATTAACTAGCCCCAATGATGGTGGAAGTAATCCGGGGTACCAAACAGCCGAATCTTGTCCTATATGACCACCCATGTATGTAACCAAATTAGGCACCGATGCTGTTGCTTGTGCATAATGTGTTGCCCCATGTAATGTAATTTTGCTATTTCTTTGTTTTATAATATATATTTTGTAGACCTAATTTACATTGTGCCCGTTATCATCTGCAGAGTGTGATTGGTGTGCAGCTGGTTGTTACCATGGTGATGGCCAGTGTCCTGCAGAAGATCATACCACATTATTCTCTGGCTCGCTGGCTTCTCTGCAATGGCAGGTATTGTATTTATTTTTATTATTGTTAATGGAAAAGGACGTCTTGTGTTGTTTACAAAGATCTTTTCTAAATTTCAACAACATTTCCATACCAGGTGAAATGCTAAGACATTTAGTATGATCCATCCCTCAAATCTTACGCACAGTTTAAATGGAGTATCATGCACACAAATATTTCTATATAAAGGTGCTACCGAAAAAAAAAGCACCCTGTAACACTAGTACAGGGGTGGCCAACTAATTGGAGACTAAGTTAAAATATCTATAGATATGGCAAAGAATCAACTTTACCGTTGTATATGTGTGTGCATGTACATAAACCCACTATACATATACATAGCAAGATATTGTACTTTGTTATATTTCAAAGTGGAAAAGAAGATATCCAGCATTGCCAAAATGCTCAGAATAATCATCAAATCAGCACAGCTCTGCTCTGTACAGCTCTTGACTTGCTGCTGTGTTCAAAGGAGGAGGGTTCAAAGGGCTAACTATAGGTTCTGCACAGTATGCCACACTGCACATAATTGCTGTGGAGGGAACTGTTGAAGTGTGGATGAAAAAAGTCATAAATTGCCATCAGACCTCCCCACGTGCCCCTTAGATGCCAATCAGCTTCCCCTTGCATGGCCACTTGACCTCCCCATGTTCCCCTTGCATGCCCATCAAACTCCACATTCAAACGGATCTCCCCAAGTGCCATTAGATCTCCTTGCGTGCCCATCAGCCTCTTCACATGCCCCTTACTTGTCACACCTCTCACACAGACACTGGAGCCCCCGCAGAGGAAGGAGGGAGAGCACACTACACACTCTGCTCCTCCTTCCCTGATTTGGAATTTAATGGAAGTGAGTGAATTTTATTCCACCAGTACCTTGCCTATAAGACTATTTTGTCCCTCATGACCTTTGTTCAGTAAAGTGTGGATATACAGTCAATTCCATAAATATTGGGACATCAACACAATTCTCATATTTTGGGCTCTATACACCACCACCACAATGGATTTGAAATGAAACAAAGAAAATGTGCTTTAACTGCAGACTTTCAGCTTTAATTTGAGGGGATTTACATCCAAATCAGGTGAACAGTGCAGGAATTACAACGGTTTCTATATGTGCCTCCCACTTTTTAAGGGACCAAAAGTAATGGGACAATCGACTCAAAAGCTATTTCATGGACATGTGTGGGCTATTTCCTTATTATTTCATCATCAATTAAGCAGGTAAAAGGTCTGGAGTTGATTCTAGGTGGGACATTTGCATTTGGAATCTGTTGCTGTTGACTCTCAATATGAGATCCAAAGAGCTGTCACTATCAGTGAAGCAAGCCATCATTAGGCTGAAAAATCAAAACAAACCCATCAGAGAGATAGCAAAAACATTAGGTGTGGCCAAATCAACTGTTTGGAATATTCTTAAAAAGAAAGAATGCACCGGAGAGCTCAGCAACACCAAAAGACCCGGAAGACCACAGAAAACAACTGTGGTTGATGACAGAAGAATTTTTTCCCTGGTGAAGAAAAACCCCTTCACAACAGTTGGCCAAATCAAGAACATTCTCCAGGAGGAAGGTTCACCACAAGATGTAAACCATTTGTGAGCCACAAAAACAGGAAGACCAGATTAGAGTTTGGCAAACAACATCTAAAAAAGCCATTACAGTTCTGGAACAACATCCTATGGACATATGAGACAAAGATCAACTTGTACCAGAGTGATGGGAAGAGAAGGAAAGGAACTGCTCATGATCCAAAACATACCACCTCATCAGTGAAGCATGGTGGTGGTAGTGTCATGGCGTGGGCCTGTATGGCTGCCAATGGAACTGGTTCCCTTGTATTTATTGACAATGTGATTGCTGACAAAAGCAGCAGGATGAATTCTGAAGTGTTTCGGGCAATATTATCTGCTCCTATTCAGTCAAATGCTTCAGAACTCATTGGACTGCGCTTCACAGTGCAGATGGACAATGACCCGAAGCATATTGCAAAAGCAACCAAACAGTTTTTCAAGGCTAACAATTGGAAAGTTATGCAATGGCAAAGTCAATCACCTGACCTGAATCCGATTGAGCATGCATTTCACTTGGGGCATTTTCCCTTCAGTTTTGTCTTCATCAAGAACAAGCAGGAACTGAAGACATTTGCAGTAGAGGCCTGGCAGAGCATCACCAGGTATGAAACCCAGCGTCTGGTGATGTCTATGCATTCCAGACTTCAGGCTGTAATTGACTGCAAAGGATTTGCAACAAAGTACTAAAAAGTGAAAGTTTGATGTAGGATTGTTTAGTTTGTCCCATTACGTTTGGCCCCTTAAAAAGTGGGAGGCACATATAGAAACCGTTGTAATTCCTGCACTGTTCACCTGATTTGGATGTAAATTCCCTCAAATTAAAGCTGAAAGTCTGCAGTTAAAGCACATTTTCTTTGTTTCATTTCAAATCCATTGTGGTGGTGTATAGAGCCCAAAATATGAGAATGGTGTCGATGTCCCAATATTTATGGAATTGACCGTAAATGTGGTAAGAGCTTCATCTTGCTAAGACTTGTTATATTTACTAGGATATTGCAGGCACATACCACTTATGTGAATCCTGCAATGTTCCAAGGAAGTTGGGAGTTGCCATAGCTGTCTTCATTGGCTCAGGGGTAGGCTTATATTATCTGCAGGGCAATGTTCTGGAAACTCAAACTACAGCAGCCCGAGACTTGGGTGAAACTGACTTTCACTCCCTTAATAGTCTGCTTTCGCCCCTTCAGTCTTTTGTGTCTCTCCTCTGACATTTCTATTTCTGCTTTTTCTACGTTCCTTTTTAATTCTTATTTCTTTTTATGTCCTCTGTTTTCCCTCACTGACAGACTGCCGTGTTAACTGTTCCTGGCTGTCACTTATCTGTTTCTGACTCTTTAACTATAACCTCTCCTGCAGGTTTTCTAACTGTCGCTTCTCTCCGTAACTTTTCTGTTCTCCTTTCTATCAGACCCCTTACATCCTTACATCAATCCCTTGCCCAAGCCTGTCGCTTTCAACTTCGCAACATTGCCCGCATCCGGCCTTTCTCTCTCAGGATGCCACCAAAACTATCATCCACGCTCTCATTATCTCACGCCTCGACTACTGCAACCTCCTCCTTACTGGCCTCCCCCTCTTCCACCTCGCCCCCCTCCACTCTATTCTGAACGCGGCTGCCAGACACATCTGCCTCTCTCGCCGCTCCTCCTCCGCTTCCCCTCTCTGCCTTGCCCTACACTGGCTCCCCATCCCCTACAGAATCCTCTTCAAACTCCTGACCACCACATACAAGGCATTCTCCCAGTCTACTGCCCCCTACATCTCCAACCTCCTCTCCATTCACACTCCTGCCCGCTCCCTGCGCTCGGCCAATGACCGTCGCCTCTCCTCCTCTCTGATTACCTCTTCCCACTCCAGAATCCAAGACTTCTCCCGGGCAGCCCTCCTTCACTGGAATGACCTCCCTCGCTCCGTCCGTTTCTCTCCCACTCTAAGCTCCTTCAAACGGGCACTAAAACCCACCTGTTCCTCAAAGCCTACCATCCTTCCACCTAACCCGCTCTCCCCTCCCTCCTTTACATCAACTGCCCCTCTTGTACCTGAGTTTTGTTCACCCTCCCTTAGGATGTAAGCTCATTTGAGCAGGGCCCTCTTCCCTCCTGTGTCCTTACCTACTCTTCTGCTCCGTCCTTTCTGCATTAGCCTGCTTGGAGCTTCAGAACTGTTGGTATTTTTGTTTACTGCTCAGTAATGTTTTACCCTGTACTGTCTATTGTCTGTGCATTGTACGGCGCTGCGAAACTCTTGTGGCGCCTAACAAATAAAGGATAATAATAATAATCCATACCTTCCTCTGTCTAACTGACTTCTTGCTACTTCTCTCACTTGAACTTTTCCGCACCTTGTTGCTCATTTGTCTGTCAGCTTCGCTCCTTCTTACTTTTCTCAAATAGATGGTCGTCTTTCTGTCAGACTCCCTTCTCTTTGTTCCTCTGCTCTAACTGCCCTTCTTCCCCCACCTTTGTCAGCCCACTTCTTGTTGCTTTATTGCCAACTGCTAGTCTCTGTGTATTTGTCAGATCCTCCTGTGCAGGAAAATCATTTAAGTTGTTACACACCTATGCTTCTTAACACTTTGCCCCATGGATTATACAGTTTTCAGCTGGGAGTGCCTTATAGAGGCAGAGTGTATTGGATGGCATCTGACTGGATGTGAGCTGCCATCAAACCAGTCAATGTCAAGCTTTTCTTCTATGGCAATGAACACACCTCTTTGAAACACTCCTAGATAAACGTTCTCAAGTCCAGTGGTCAGAACATCACAATACTTGTACAACTCCTTTTACGTTTTACATAAAGTTGCCCTTTAAGCGCATTGAGGTATACAGCAGTGAATCTTTCAGGGTCTTAAATTGGCTGAATGACAAGATCATGTTGTGTGAGAAGTAAAAAATCCTATACAATGTTAAACCTCTTTACACTTGTCTTAGTAGGACTTTTTAACATTAACAGTGTGTATATATATATATATATATATATATATATATATATATATATATATTATTTTTTATAAATAAGTCAAGATACAATATATCTTGTAACATTATGGGGGTGATTCAGTTCTCCATGAAGTTCTGTAGTAACCTCGCTAGTTATGTTTCCGTGTGATGTGTAGGTTGCGTTCTTAGCTCACTTTTGCTCGGCCTTCATATGGCTACTACCAAAAATTAGCAGTTTTATCATTACTGTTATTTGCGCAGTACTATAATGTACAAGGCTACTATAGAACCTTTCTTATATTTAGGTAACTTGTGATGCAATACTACAAGTGACAATAATTTGTGTCAAACAATTGAGTCAAAAACCTACTTGATCTCTGCAAAAGCCATATTGATGCTTACAATGGGTGCCACTGCAAAGGAAACAGCTGAGGAAAGCGGTTTGAGCGTGTGTTTTGTTTTTTTTTCTTCTTTCTCCCCTCCTGCTGTCAGGAAAAACGCTGCCTGTAAAGCCTACATTGTATCCAGGCAATATTTCAGCAACTGTTTAATTGCTCATGTAACAGGTGTTGGAAGCACATTGTAGGCTTCTCTGATTTTTGTTTTCTGTTTTGTTTTTTTCTGAGATGTTTTTCAACTAGCCCAACTATTGCTTGCAGAGTTTAAAGGATATTTTTCAATTTGAGAAAACCCATATGGACTTCTCCTTATAAGGTGTTACCGGCTCTTTAAAACTGTTCCCCAAAATGCTTATGGTGCCGTACTGTTCTCTGTTTCTAGAAACCATAGTAAAGTGTGTTGCCCTCAAACTATATTCTACATGTCTGTTATTAAACATGATCAGAATGGTTTTGTAATTTTATAAAACAAAATGTATTACTTGCAGCTTATATTGGTACCAGCATCCAACAGAGGACGAATTACGAACACTCGCGGGGAAGCAGCAACTAAAAGGAAAGAGCAAAAAAGACAGGTACTGTTTTATTGTGATTTCACATATGCAGTTAGTATCTCAGACCCCCTGGACCGTCCTCCCCAAGTATTATATGGTAGAAATTTTATATGTGAAGTCCTCCAGGATATGAGCTTGGCGGATCATGGGAACTGAGGTGCCAGCACGGGTAGTTGTCTCCTGATCCGTGGGAGCAGAGTTCCTTGTGAGGTGCACAGCCGAGCACCGTTATTTATTTAATTACCAGCGCTAATGGATTGGAGGGACCATGCACTTTCCATTATCTGTTCACAGTATAAGGGATAGGCACGCTTACTGTAACTGCATCATGCAGCGGTTATCTAGACCTATGAACGTGAAGCAGTCATAGGGCTGAATAGTCCTTACAAAGGCACTTTCTGCTCTTGATTGCATGTTAGTGTCCTGCAGCTTGCGGGCCATTTAGGACAAACTACTAATCACTCCATAGTTTTGAATGACTGATGAAATTCAACTGAGCCTCTTAAAGTAGAGTCACCAGGAGGATGAGAAAAGGACCCCAGTTCCAGCTAAGAGGCGGGTGGCATGTGCAACACACAGTGGTTACATGTGCTACTTTGGCAGCAAGAAATCTCTTTGCATTATGTGCCTTTAAAAGGGGAGGGGATTTGGGTATCTGTGCAGTTTATGGCTTGTTATTGTGTGTTTTTGCGGATGGGGTTTATCTGTACAATATGTACCTGTACAGCATGTGGCTGGTTATGTTATCTTTGCATCTGTATTGGGGTGGGGGGGGGGTATTTTTCTGCATTATATAATATTGTTGAGGAAACCCTGCTGTTCTTCTACTTAATATTGTGGTTCCAGGGATATGGAGCCATTGTAATAGTAAATAAACAAACTAAAATAAAGTCATAATATACATTCTTGCAGAAAATATAATGGCCATATAGAGAATAAACCCCTTACCGTTCCCAAAGATATTGACCTGCATTTGGAAACAAAGACTGTTACCGAAGTTGACACTTTAGGTGAGTTTTGTGCATATTTATATCTTACAATACAAAATAGTGGAAATATAAGTATTCAGATGACTCTAATGGGTTTCTTTTCTTGCATTTCCAGCACTGCACTATTTCCCCGAATACCAGTGGTTGATAGACTTCACTGTCGCAGCTACTGTGGTATATTTGATAACGGAAGCGTACTACAGTCTAATGGTTCCCTCGCAGGAGATGAATATTAGTATAGTGTGGTGTATGCTAGTTTTGGCATTTGCAATGTATCCTTACATGATGGTTGATAATGGTTGCAAAAATATTGTATTACTTTTGTGTTTGTCTTATAGTATGCCATCAAAAATCTTTAGTAAAGTACACTATAAGATCAAACTACGTTTTCAAGCATGTGTAAAATGTATTCTTGCATATATTCTGGATATTTGAAATATAAATCTGTAGTACAGAGGAAAATTGCTTCCTTCTACCAAACAGTGTATCACCTATGTCCTGCTGTCTGCCAAAAAAACGATTCACACATGGCCATGGATCAATTCCCTCTCTTATATCTTCAAGTACTTTCACCACACATTTCTGATTGCTACATATAACTATCCTATAAACACACCTTTTAACCAAACGCTGATCTGATGACATTCATACAGATGTTTTACAGGAGTTTATAAATGTCATCACTTGTATGGTGTGTGTGTATATAGGATAATACACTTGTTATGTGGATATTAGAAGTCACCGAGGAGTCTTGTGATCATATAAAAGCACTAAGCTGTAGGCCTTGTGCTTTTATTTAGGTTACAGAAATTGTGGTGTTATCCATAATTTACAGTAATAGGTGCATTATGCATTTTATGATGTGCAAGTTTTCCTAATGAAAACATGAGAACTCACCGACTATAAGGGAAGAATGTAGAATTTGTTTATATAAATATTATCTAGGTTTATACATAGATTAACATCTAATCTATAGTGTAAATGTCCAATACAGCTTTACAATAAAGTTACAAGGAGCTTCCATCTGTTTTTTAAAAGTTGTCTCCAACAAGTCTTTGTCATTGTTTCACTATTAATGTTAACAATGCCAGCAGTTCTTTCTTTATAAGGGAATTTCTAGATTGTAGCAGGAAGAGAAGATGACTAATAATGTGTCATTCTCTTCTCTAATAAAAAATGTGAATCATGATATGCTGACACACCGCCATATGATTTCTTAAAAATGGCACCACGGTCAAACCCAAAGTGCAGCAGTTTACATTCTAATGATCTTTCTAATAAGGAGGTGATGGTTTTATTTCTGGATTTGGCAGAAGTTTTGTAAAGATTGGAGCCATTCCTCAACGCATCCTTCCCTAAATAGTGACAGCTAATCTTAATCCAGCAGTCTAATAATCTTCATTTTCCTTGACTGTTCATGTTCAGAAAAGTGCTATTCTCTCTGACAACTCATTACTTTAAGGTTGAAGATGGTGGGGAGAGATCTGTCTGTGTTACATTTGGGTTCTTTTTCTTTGTTAAAGCCATGGCAATTCTTATTGTGACGGAAAACTATTTGGAATTTGGACTAGAGACAGGTGAGAAATCTTAAATTGTTTGCACAAATGTACTATAGCCTGATGCTTTATTTCGGTGAGAATATTTTTATTTTGCTGCCTATCACCTTTAGCATTTCTGTAGCAAATTATAAGATAGTGTTTTTTTGTTTGTGTGTGTGCGTTAGAAGTGTTTAACATACCCAGTGGTGAAATGGCATGAATATTCAGAGGTGCCAAGCAATATATATGTATGTGATAATACGTTTGACTTGGTGGGGATCCATCCCTAAAATTGTTTGTTTCTGAGCTTTTTTTTTTTTTTTTAACCACCATCTGTTTTTCTTCAGGTTTCTCAAATTTTTCAGAAAGTGCTGTTAAGTTTCTGAAAAAACAAGGCCTGGAATCCCAGTAAGTATTCACGGTATCATCCTTCCCTCTCCACATAGGAGTAATTATACATTATATGGACAAAAGTATTCGGACGCTTGACCATTACACCAACAGGGACTGTATTGACATTGTATTCAAACACATATACTGTACTTTAATATGAAGTTGGTCCCCCTTTTGCACAAATAACATTTTCCACTCTTCTTGGAAGTGTTTCTGTTTGCAATTGTGCCCATTCATTCTGTAGAGCATTTTATGAGGTCACGCACAGATGTTGGATATAATGGCCCGTCTCGCAATCTCCATTTCAGTTCATTACAAAGGTGTTTGATGCGGTTGATGTCAGGGCTCTGTGCTGGCCAGTCAAGCTCTTCCACACCAAACTCATCAGACCATGTCTTTGTAGTCCTTGCTTTGTGCACAGTCATGTTGGAGTAGAGAAGGGCCTTCCCCCCCCCAAACTGTTGCCACAAAGTTGGAAGCATAGTAGTGGCCTAGTGGTTAGCACTTGTGCTTCACAGCACTGGGGTCATGAGTTCGATTCCCGACCATGGCCTTATCTGTGTGGAGTTTGTATGTTCTCCCCGTGTTTGCGTGGGTTTCCTCCGGGTGCTCCGCTTTCCTCCCACACTCCAAAAACATACTGGTAGGTTAATTGGCTGCTATCAAAAATTGACCCTAGTCTCTACCTCTCTGTCTATGTATATGTCTACGTGTGTGTCTATATTAGGGAATTTAGACTGTAAGCTCCAATGGGGCAGGGACTGATGTGAATGAGTTCTCTGTACAGCGCTGCAGAATTAGTGGCGCTAAATAAATTGATGATGATGATGATAGTATTGTCCAAAATGACTTGGTATGCTAAAGCATTAAGATTTCCCTTCACTGGAGATAAAAGGCCTAGCCCAAACCCTGAAAAACAGCCCTATACCATTATCCCTCCTCGACCAAACTTCACAGTTTGCATAATGCAGTCAGACAGGTAACGTTCTCCTGGCATCCGCCAAACAGAGACTCCCATCTGACCACCAAACAGAGAAGTGTGATTTGTCACTTTACAGAATACGTTTCCATTGCTCCACAGTCCAGTGGCTGTGTACTCTACACCACTCCATCCGATGCTTGCCATTGGTCTTGATGATGTGAGGCTTGCATGCAGCTGCCCAGACATGGAAACCCATTCCATTAAGCTCCCGCCACACAGTTTTTGTGCTTACATTAATGCCAGTGGTATTTTGGAACTCTTCAGCTATGGAATCAGCAGAGCGTTCGCAACTTTATGCACCTTAGCATCCGTTGACCCTGCTTTGTGTTTTTACGTGGTCTTCTGCTTTGAGTTGCTGTTGTTCCTAAATGCTTTGACTTTCTAATAATATTGCTTCAGTTGGCCATGGATGAAGTTTCATCCAGCAGGGATGAAACTTCACAAACCATATTTTTGCAAAGGTGGCATCATATCACAGTACCACGCTTGAAGTCACTGAGCTCTTCAGAACGACCCATTTTGCATCACAAATGTTTGCAAATGGAGACTGCATGGCTAGGTGCTTGATTTTATACATCTCTGGCAATGGGTCTTATTGAAACACCTCAATTCAATAATTAACAGATTTGGCCAAATACTTTTTGTCCATATAGTGTATCTGTCCTCTTCGACATACAGCTTTTTATTAGAGTAACCATGCACATGTGTTGTGTAAACACCTGAAATACTGGTTTTTATTTTGGTATTTCTTGTGTGCCTCAATCTCAAAATACGAATATTACGTCCCATGTGTTTGTTTTAACCGTGATTGTTATACTTTAAATAAAGGTGAATAGTTCTATATAGTTATACAACATCTATTGGAAAATAACTGAGGAATTTATTAACCCTTTGGTAACCTTTGCTATAAGGGACTGTGTTTTTACTCTTGACCATTGTGGTAACATTACTATCTATTTCTCATGCAGAGGTCCAGTGTCCAAACTAACATTTAAATTATTCCTGGCTGTGCTCTGTTCTCTCATTGGAGCTTTCCTGACATTCCCTGGCTTGCGTTTGGCACAAATGCACCTTGATGCCCTAAACCAAACAAGAGAAACACTGACACAGTAAGGACCACAGTCTGTTCAATTTATAATATTTATAATTTAGAAGTCTAGATATTTTTAAGCTGAGCTTGACTGGTTTAGTGTAAAGTCAAAATTCTTTTTTCAAACATTCTAAGGGGAAAATTATGATCTCCACTTTGTTCTTTATAAGAGCGTGGGGTGCACATCATTACCGATATTAGTTATTGATGCGCATTACCGTTGGTACGGAATTTTCAACACTGATTTTTGCTCTGTGTTAAAATTGCCGTACTAATGGTAATGATGTGCACCCCGAACAACACAGGGAATTGAACTCCCCTAAATGTGGCATAAGATTGTAAGAAGTTTGGCTTTACGTATGAACAACTAGATTGTAGCTTGTTATAGCCAGCATGTTATTTATAGCAGTCATTTTATCTGATTGAAGGGCATCTATTGTGTAAACTTTGTTAGTGTGTGATTTCTTTGTCTAATTTTATCTTGTGGTTTTTTTTAACTTTATAAACTCTTGATTGTTTCTTTATATTAAAACATGGACAGTGTAGTGAACGATTATAATGCATGAGCTGCAATAGTTTGTGTTTTTTTGTTTATTTTGTTTTTGGTTTTTTTTATACAGGTTTTTGCTTCATATAAACTTTTTATCCCCTCTATTAATGGTGTTGCTGTGGGTGAAGCCTATAACCAAGGATTACATTCTTAATCCACCATTGGGCAAGGAGACTTTACCTCTGTGAGTGGAATATTTTACCTGTGTAAATATTGGTTAGAGGAAATAAAATGTTCATTATTTATATGTCGTTTTTAAAGCGTCAAATCGTGGTATGACTGGGTTCTTTGATATATTTTTGGGTTTGAAGAGCTATATCTGTAGTTAACCCCTCCAAGACAAGGGCTGTTTATCACCTGTTTGAACAGTAGACACAGTGGTTTCACTGTATAGAGAATACTGCTTACCTGTGCTGTCAGATAGGCAGGGATGGCATCATGTAACATCCAATTGATTTTATTCATTGCTTGCTTTTTATTTATGCGGGAGGGGGATAAAATGGCCACTGAAATGCCACTAAGTGAGACTGGTAAGTTGTGGTACTACTTTATTTTTCATATTTATTTCCAGAAATGTCATGACCTTGGTTTCTAATCTGTTTTCATTGACTGTCCTTGTTAATTAATAATGGTCTTTTTGTTATTGGCAGAATGACAGAGGATTCCTTTGATACAGTTCGACTTTGGATCATCATTCTCCTGTGTGGTTTAAGGTTAATGATGATGAGGTATCATCTGCAAGCTTACTTAAATTTGGCCCAAAAATGTGTGGATCAAATGAAGAAAGAAGCTGGAAGGATAAGTACTATGGAACTACAGAAAATGGTAAGCATGTTGGGCCTGAGTCATTAAGGAGAGCAAATCATAAAAAAGAAGTAACTTTGCACCTTGGCAAAACCATGTTGCATTGAAGGGGGCGGTAAATTTAAAATGTGGGGACAGATTTATAGTTTGGATAGAGCATAAGTTAGATAAACTTTAAGTTTCAATGTAAAGATGAAGCTATCAAGTATTTGTGTGCTACATGAAAAAACAGGCAGTATTTAACTTATGTGCAAAATAATAAACTAATTTGCATCCCTTGCACTGTAACATGGGTCACCCAGAATCAAACTTGCTCCTTTTTTTTTTGCTTTACTCTCCTTAATGACTCAGGCCTGTTGTGTCTAATTCATTTCATCATATATCCTATTGCTTGGGTCTTGGTAGTATCATACCTGAAATCTACTTAAACGAATTTGGGGGGAAAAAAATCCCTGTCTCTCCCCACATTGCCCCTCATTAAATTATTTTAGTAGTGCTTTTCATAGTAACTATAGACCAAAAACACTTGGGGGTCAGTAATTCTGTATACATGCAGAACAGCAGCAATAATTTACATTTTTCTCTGTTGGCTTTCTGAACTTTCTGTTACCAATTACAAGCTTTTGAAAAGCTCTGGTTGTTATAGCTAACTTAGGTAAATTGTAATCGTTTTGTTTTATACTGCATTGCTTTTGATATTAAGAACAGTTGAAAGTATGCACTCACCCTGTCAGTCCCTTACCAACCTTCTTTCGCAAACCCATGGCCTTATAAGATAATTAGGCAAACCTGCTAATTAGTCTGGATAACTCACATTCTCTGTTGCTATCCTTGTGTTAACCCAAGTCTCCTATTGGGAGCAAATATCTGCATTGACCGCCTTGACTGTGAGGGTGAGAGGGTACAGACGTACCTAGGGATATTCTATAAATTCACACACAAAAGATCCCTAGTAGTATGCATACTGACATATGACTGACTTATTTATTGGGTTCAAGTACTTGTAACAGGCTGTAAGGAAGACACGTATAATTATTTATTGAGCATGCAAATATATCAAAGGTTTACTGAAGCACATAAAATGGGCTGCTAAAGGAACTTTAAAAAAAATAATATTGATGTGTATTAACTTAAATACATTATTTTACAGATTTATTTTTTTAAAATAAAGTTACATGGAGCAGTAAGTGTGCGATTAAAGGACTACTAAACCTAATACACAAGTAGACTTACACTGAAAAGCAACTAATAACACTCACATACACATAGAACACATTGGGGACAGTTCTACAATCATCAGTGCAGGGCAGACTCCAAATAAAGTACATGGGGGTCTCACTGACTCATAGTCTGGTTGAACCAGTCAATATTTCAAACACATTTTTGATGGCTGACTCTTGGCTTCATTTATTTAGAACCGCTACTGCATATTCACATACCCTCTGGATGTTAACCTCTGTGCTGGATGTTGTTCTCAGGATTTGTGTCGCCACCATTCTCCTAAATCATTTTTTTTTCTCTCTGAAATAATGTCCCTATGTCCTTTTGTTGTCCGCTCCTTATTGGCCCCCCTGACCGTTTTAGCCTTAAGTAAATGGCAAAATGGTTATTTGAATTACTTTACAGCAGCCCTAAAGTAAGGGCTAACTCCAGGAAGCTAGAGATTGAAAAGCTGGGTGGAGAGAGACATCGATTATGAGTAAACGCATATTTTTAATCAATTGCTTCTGACTGCAAATTAATTGTTTGTTAAAAACGAAGTCCTTTTTGTTTGTGGGTTTTTTTTATAATTCATTTATTTTAATGGTAATATCGCTTTAAGCAACCTGCCATATGGCAAATTGTGTCCTTTCATGTTATTGATTTATAATGAAAAGTTGACATAAAAGTAAATTATGCCCTAATGTTTCAATAAATATGAACCCTAGTTATGACTGAAGTGAAAATCCCTTTAAGAAGTATTTTAACCTACAAAATGTATTTTCTTGTGTTGTGTGAAGACAATGTATGTGCTAGTCATAGTCTTATGCTCCTCCTCTACCGATGAGGGCAGAGTTGAGGCTTGGGGGGTATATTTACTATCATCATCACCATTTATTTATATAGCGCCACTAATTCCGCAGCACTGTACAGAGACTAAACTGCATGTTTGAAAAAGTGGAGATATTGCCTATAGCAACCAATCGGACTCTACCTGTCATTTTGTAGAATGTACTAAATAAATAACTAGAATCTGATTGGCTGCTCTAGGCAGCATCTCCACTTTTTCAAACCCGCAGTTTAGTAAATATACCCCTAGTCTGCTCACAAACTTATTTTTGGACCTAGCCATGTCCCCAATGGAGTCTTCTCTATAATTAAAACTTAGCTATTGGCTTAACTTGAGGTCTTTTGTTGAATTAAGATATTTTTTTATATCATACCAGTTAGACGTATTCCCTTTGTATTTGTCTGATGTAATTATTAACATAAATTTAGACGTATATTTTGTTTGCACCAACCATACCCTCTCAATTCCCTTATCACTTATAACTTTGAATCGATTTTATATTCTTTCCAAAGGACTGGTCTATGCTTTTATTGCTAAATCCTGCACATTGCTTTCTTGCTAAATGACAATACATTTACCCATAATGCTACGGCAGATCTAATACAAAATGTTTTGTGTCATTTTTTAATATACTTCTGGAACCAATGGCTTTAGTTGGTGGATGACATTGGTATTGTTCATATAGTGGCACACCAATTAGCTAATAAAAGGTATATTGTTGTTTTTCAGGTGGCTCGAGTCTTTTATTACCTTTGTGTTATTGCGTTGCAGTATGTGGCACCTATGGTGATGCTACTTCACATGACCCTACTTTTGAAGACATTAGGTAGGCAAGACCTAATAAATGGAAACTATTAAAAAATACAGATAATGCGTGTGTTCATATGCTGTTAAACTTTAAAATGAGCCCTAATCTGTATGAGAGATGTGCATTTTTATTTAATAGTTACTGGTATACACTTAAATTAGAATTCCATACAGAACCTGTTCTAAATACAGAGTTTTACTTCCCATTTTTTGCATCTTGTGGGTTTCCTCTGGTCTCTGGTGCAGACTTGCTAAGGGCTGGCCATTTTATGACAGGTAAAGGTGTTGTCAAGGTTCCTGTTCACTGGGGAGGGGCATTGACAACAATGGCTGTCATAAAAAGGCAGACCGTAGTAGCACAGCAGCATCGGACAGTTGGAGGCATCTGGTACCCACCGGTACAGTTAAATAAGAATAAGTAAAATAAAATGTGTATGTTCAATGGAAGTTTTCTATGAGTTCCCAATACTGGGGAATATATATATATATATATATATGAGAGAGATTATTTTAGAGACATAATTTATAGTCCCATCAGCGTTTTTAAAAAAAATACCAAAAAAACAATTTATTGTGAGCAATTCAAAGATTCTGACATGCTCACGAGAGGAAGATCACTATATGGCCCTTTAGCTCTATTTTTTATATGGCTATAAAAGTATATTTTGCTGTATCGAAAAAGCACCTAATATAAATATAGAGTATACAACAGTTTCAACTTAAAGCCTCATACAATAAACAAATTTTGAACTAGCTGTGAATGCCATTTAATTTTTCTTGCAAGAGAAACATACTTGTGCTTCAATACATTTTTTAATATTATTTCTAGGTAACCATTCGTGGGGCATCTACGACTCAAATTCTTCGTCCGAGGCGACACAAGAATCTAGCTTGGCATTTTCTGAACTGCCTTGTCCTGAAGAAAAGATGAAGGCAACGGTTACCCAAATTACAGTGGCTCTAGGGGGTTTAAAGAACATTTTCACGCCTCTACTCTTCCGGGGACTCTTATCATTTCTTACCTGGTGGATAGCAGCTTGTCTTTTCTCCACAAGTCTCTTTGGTTTGTTTTATCATCAGTATTTAATAGTAGCATGATCAAATTAACAACCTTCATATTAAAAGGACCAAGGATGGGATGAGAAGCTGCAGCAGCACATGTATCGGCAGCATCACGTCTTGTTTCAATGTTTCCTCTGTGTTCTCAGGGTAAATATTGTATCAAATCACTGTTGTGGGCTTAATCTTCATTACCTCAGGAGAAGACAACTGCTGACTCGGTCATAGACATAGTGTGTTTTGTTTTTTCGTTTTTTTCTAATTGACTGGTAGTGTAAACAGGCCCTCTTAAAAGACATCATCTTCAATTAGTTGGTCTTGCACTCACTTTGTTGTTCGTTTTTTGTTTTTTTTTCCACCACCTTATGTACTCAATTGGAGTAATTTTTTTTTTATTTTTATTTTTTCTCTTTCTTTTCACCCTCCTCTTCATCGTATTATAGAGATCTGAGCCATACGAAGAAAGTTGAGGCTTGAAGACGCTAATAAATTTATTTCTGCTGGGCCTGTCCGTTTTTAGTGACACCAGTTCCAGTGGGACAGAATGTATTGCTACTGTATATTACAGTAAATGTATGTGAACAACTGTGTGGTATCTGGTGACCTTTTTTTTTTTTTTTATTTTACGCCTGAAGGCCATGTGTGTTTGAGAGTGAGTAACGAGCTATAATTCTGTACTATACAATAGCTTTTAAATCATTGACCACATAAACACTTAGCAAGTGTTGGTGCTAGTAGTGATAGGCACAAGTCTGTGTGTGTGTATGTATGGGGGAAGGGTTTAGTGAGTTTTGCTTGCAGAAAATAAAATATAGCCTTTTTACTAAGGCTTATTCTAAAAGTCACTCCAAAAATAACATATAAATGAAAGTTTGTAGTGTTTGGTTTAAAATGTATGTTAATATATTAGATCTATATATAATTACTTTTTGGAGCAATGAGACCTGTTACATGCAAAATAAGTATATAAAATGTGTCATCCAAAATTTTATTTATTTAGTTTCTTTAAAGTTAAGTGACCTTTACAAGCTGCTGTAAAATATATATTTTGTAGATTCAAGTATATATTTATATGCAAATGTTTTAAAAGAAAACCTTTCTATAAATTATAAGTTCTAGACTTAATAGTTTTAATTTTTTTCCCCCCGAAATTTCAATATTCCGCATACTGATTGGGCACAGCTGTG
Source organism: Mixophyes fleayi (assembly GCF_038048845.1). NCBI lineage: Eukaryota > Metazoa > Chordata > Amphibia > Anura > Limnodynastidae > Mixophyes > Mixophyes fleayi. The sequence goes on along the minus strand of NC_134402.1, from coordinate 390,906,912 downwards.
TTTTATTACGATTTTATGAACACTTCCGGCTAACGGCAGGCAACCTGTGTCTCTGTGGGTGGTGGTGAATTGTATCTCCCATCATGTCAGTCTATGTAAAGGAGGGCATATTGGAACTTGTTAGTTAATCATCATATGAAGCCACATAGTTATACTGGAGTAGTTAAGCTTGGGTTTGTTAAGACCACATGTGCTCCAGACAGGTCATGTTTTGAAGATTTTTCGACATCTGAATAAGTGGGCTCTACAGAGTTGTATACTAATTACTGACATCTGAAATAGATTAATACACATACGTGCTCACTTTGCAATGTCCCTACATTTGCGCGCTCTGCTGTTCTGCTTGAAACAAAAAAAACTCATAGAAGGAGCTTGAAACAGATCATTGATCCCAGTGAAGAGACCAAAGGCCATATGTGCACATATTTGTGAGGCAAAAGATTAGTACCAGTTTTGTCCGGCATTCTCCTTGTCATTCACCGCTAGGGCTTAGACAACGCATTAACCCTCAGTGAGCAGTACTGTGATGAGCCATTCTCTACCTGTGGTTACAGAAGACATGGTCTGTTGTAGCACTGATTTAGAAAATAAATTACCAGGGAATGTGATCTATTTTAATTGTTATAGGCTGATCCTGGATTTACATGAAATAGTGATTTTGAATTTTTTGTTTTTGGGTGATGGGATAGACTTATTAAGCATTGATAAAGGGAAATAACTTGCTATATTGACAGCAGAAAGGGAGCTAATGAATTGCAATACTAAAGAACAGTTGTCTGATGTCCGTTGTATGCATGTTGCTGACAAATGTATACTTCTATGCATTAAAGAGAAGAGTTAATTTCACTGGTGATAATTATTTTTTTTTTGGTTTTTTTTTTATTAAAAAAAAAAAAAGGAAGTCTCATCATTGTCTTTAGTAAAAATGAATAAAATGGTTATGATGATTAACATCACACTCACCCTTAAGAAGATCCCTTCAATTTTCAAAGTGAGGTGTTTCTGCCAATGCTAGTTTTTCTTTGAAATGTATTTAATAACAAGAGGACTAGAGCCTTAAGAGTGTTCATATTTTAAAATTTCTTTTCAATTTGCTCTAATTCAGCAAATTTTTATTTTTTTTATTTCTATATTTATCTTAAGGCCCAAGGGCTACTAACCCTTGTGCCACCATGTCAACCTATTTATGTTTATTACCAGTTCACCCTGGGAGGGGGGCAGGTCTACCTATTTAATTTCTGACTTAAGGAGGAACTAAAAATCAAAAGGCAATTTTTGATTAAACTTTTCATTGCCCAAATCAAAAAATTGCAATGTTTATTTTTTGTTTGCCCGGCCCTAAAATGATGCCACAGTCCCTGTTCCTCTAACCTACTTGCATAGGCAGTGAAGCCTTAAGCATCAGTTCTTCAAACTTATTTTGGGCATGCACACACTTTTATCTGTACCTGACAATAACATTAAAATATCTGTTTTACTATGGAGGCTAATTCTATTTTCTGAGAGCCGCAATGTGTGGTGGTGTTTTATTTATTTTATTTTTTGTCATTTGCTCTAAAATGTCCTTGTTAAGGTTACATACACAGTTAGTAAGCAATATCAGGTACTTGAAGCCACTTTCCATGATATACATGGTTCTCTATGGTAACTGTGACCATGTCTGTGTTTCACCATTTACTTCTCCATGGCAACCTTTTACTGTGGGTGTGTCTCCATTTTGTTTAGAGAGACAGGTCAAACAAAGAATGCCACCTCATCGAAAAGAGTCTCTAGACAAGTTAGCTGCTAGTTTGCTTTCTGTGCATGGCTTACCTGGTTCTATAATTCCAGCGACATGCCACTTTTGGGGTAAGCTGAGGTGAAGTTGGCAACCTCTGGGTATGGCCGTGCTGCTACCTCCGGGAGCAGTGTTGGCAAGTGCATAGTATTTTGAAAAACTGCATCTTAGAGCACTGGAGTGGTGCCCACCCAAACCTCAATACAGACATCCAGGGAAAAGTGAACAGAAAAAAAAATTGGTAAAAAGTATTGAAATGATAGGAACGCTATACTTTTTTTTTTATTATTTTTTTATTATATGTGAAGCATCTTTGGATACTATTGTTTGCAAGAGACTCAGTCAAAAATATCCTAGTATACGCAGACAACGGAACTCTGGTTAGATTGCTCTAAACCCTTTATTGAGAACGATTTCGAAAAAATGCCACAACTTCAGTTCGAAGCCCATATTTAGTCTTTCCTATCAAGGATGTCATTGAATTCTCTTTTTTTGGTTTGACATACAACAAACAAAACAGTGTTTTCTAGTATATTTTTATCTCCGGGATGGTAAAGCTATGCAGAGGTTTATTTTTCTCATGTTTCACTCCTAAGGGAGACTTTTATCTTCCATGTTATCGTGCATCTGTGAAAAAGTCTGATGAATGTAGCAGATATTCTACATCTTTACGACATCAAACGGTCTCTTAACTAATCATGCAAGATTAGTGGCACAGGATAAATGACATATACGTAGTCTTCACTTTACTGAGCTTCCAGGCTGGATATTGACCCCCAGCTATTTGGACATGTCAGGCACAGAATCTGCCCGTGTCTTCCGCCACAACTAGTATGTTACCGTGTCTCAATTCAAACCGTTATCTTTGACTTCAGTTCATGCAAAGACATGAGGAGGCGCATTGAGTTCTTCCTATGTACAGTGCGGGTCTTGTGCTCAGGGCTGCCATTAGAGGGGTACAGGCGTTGCACCTATAGGAGCCCAGACATACTAGACTGTCACTAATTTTAGCCAGCCAGCTCACTGCAGTCTTTGGCGAGAGTTGGTGAAAATGTGGATATTTAATGCAAAATCTGCTCAACATCACATATGACTTATTTTTCACAATTTTTTTTAAATCCAGATACAAAGTCTTTCAGGATTTTTGGCCAAAACATGGGGTTTTGCACACATCTCTCTAGTTCTGATTACTAAATAATTGCCTTATTGATAGGGCTACTTACAGGAGTAAGAGGAGTTTTTTGTTTTTTTTTACCAATATTTCCAAAAATATTGCAGACAAAAAAACAACTCCATTTACACTAAGGTATACCCACTCTACACAACCCTTTTTCCTTCTTTTTTTCACTATGTAGAGACCTTTGATAGATAAAAGAAATGATACATCAACAAGCACCTGTATGGGTGCAGCATGCAGAAAAAATATTATAACCGTGTTTTTTTTTTAAATTAAATGCTCTTGTGGAATTTTTATCTTTAACTCCTCAACTAAACTGACATTGACAAACGTCACATCTCGCATAACTATTGCGTTACCTCCCCCCTCCTATCTAGACACTGGCTGTTAATCACAGCGGTTTGGTACAGTGGTAGGCCAGGAACCATTTTGTTCGGAGCCTGGCCCCCCCTCATCTGAATAGCTTTCAAGTTTGAATGTTGTTTGTACGTTGCGATGGCCCTGGAGTAATATTGAATGGTTTTGTAAAATCCCTTTGACCTTTAATAGGAATTTCCTCCAGGTCAGCAGGTCTGGGTCATTGTTACTGATGGCTGAATCTTCTATCACATACAAGGCATTGCTATTAGAGCTATAATGGCATATAGTGTATATAGTAACTTATTGTAGTTACAAATACTGTAGATCCCATTAGCATTGGATCATTTGGCAATAAAAATAACAGGCCTTTATGAGAGTGTTTTCATTCCTACCCTGTTCTTCTGGTGAAAGAAATAGTGGAAGAGAAATTTAAAAAAACAGATCTAAACACCTATATGCATATTTCTGTCTCTAACTCGCTTAGACTCAGAAAAATTGCACAATTACACCCCTATGTTAGTGAGAACTAGCATACATTTCATGGTAATATTCTGGCATTATCATAAATATAGAAAAGAAACCCAGAGTAAATGTATGTATATTTTTTATGTTTGTGGTTTTCCCTAGCTAATGCTTGTTAAAGATATATCTATTTCAATGTGATTTCAAGAGAAATTCTTTGAAAAAAACCAATATGAAATATGTTTGTGTAATAAGAAAAGGAATTGCCAGTGAAACAAATACAGAGCAGTGTCATAGATATGTAAAGCATCTCCAGTCTTGAAAGTGTGGATGATACATTCCAATATTTTGTAACTAAACATTGTTTCTTGGAAGATCTTTAAAACTTACACACATTGTGAAAAATAAAGTCTGCTGCCTCCGTTCTTATGATGGTAATTTACAGATACTCCAGAATGTCATGAAGAGTGATGAGATGAATTGCAATTCATTTCAAAGTCCCTCTTTTCCATAACAATTATCCCCAAAACATTTCCACTGCATTTCAGCCCTGCCACAAAAAGACCAGCTGACATCAGGTTCGTGATTCTCTCGTTAACACAGGTGAGAGTGTTGATGAGGACAAGGCAGGAGATCATTCTGTCATGCTGATTGAGTTAGAATAACAGTCTGGAAGCTTTAAAAGGAGAGTGGTGCTTGAAATCATTGTTCTTCCTCTGTTAACCATGGCTAACTGCAAGGAAACACGTGCATCATTGCTTTGCACAGAAAGGGTTTCACAGGCAAGGATATTGCTGCTAGTAAGCTTGCACCTAAATCAACCATTTATTGGATCATCAAGAACTTCAAGGAGAGAGGTTCAATAGTTGTGAAGAAGGCTTCAGGGCGCCCAATAACGTCCAGCGAGCGCCAGGACTGTCTCCTAAAGTTGATTCATATGGAGCACCACCAGTGCAGAACTTGCTCAGGAATGGCAGCAGGCAGGTGTGAGTGCATCTGCATGCACAGTGAGGCGTAGACTTTTGGAGGATAGCCTGGTGTCAAGAAGGCCAGCAAAGAAACCACTTCTTTCCAGGAAAAACATCAGGGACAGACTGATATTCTGCAAAAGGTACAGGGATCGGACTGCTGAGGACTGGGCTTAAGTCATTTTCTCTGATGAATTCCCTTTTGGATTGTTTGGGGCATCTGGAAAAATGCTTGTTCAGAGAAGGAAAGGTGAGTGCTACAATCAGTCCTGTGTCATGCCAACAGTAAAGCATCATAAGACCATTCATGTGTGGGGTTGCAGACCACAGCTGTGAATAAAGAATGGTCTCCAAGAGCAACTTCTCCCAACCATCCAAGAACAGTTTGGTGATGAACAATGCCCTTTCCAGCAGGATGGAGCACCTTGCCATAAGACAAAAGTAATAACTAAGTGGTTTGGGGATCAAAACATCAAAATTTTAGGTCCAGGGCCAGGAAACTCCCCAGACCTTAATCTCATTGAGAACTTGTGGCCAATCCTCAAGAGGTGGGTGGACAAACAAAAACCCACAAATTCTGACAGAATCCAAGCATTGATTAGGCAAGAATGGGCGGCCATCAGTCAGTATGTGGCCTAGAAGTTGATTGACAGCATGCCAGGGCAAATTGCAGAGGTTTTCAAAAAGAAGGGTCAACACTGCAAATATTTACTATTTGCATAAGCTTAATGTAATTGTTAATAAAAGTCTTTGACACTTCTGACATGCTTGTAATTTTACTTCAGTATACCATAAAAACAAATGACAGAAAGGTCTAAAAACACTGAAGCAGCAACTTTGTGAAAATCAATATTTGTGTCATTCTCAAAACTTTTGGCCAGGACTAATACAACAGTCCCAGCATTCTCATTTTTTCCCAGCTCATAGACGCACAGATGTATGTAGAAATAGTGGTCATTTGCTTCACAACCATCTGAACAAGATGAAATTTAAACATACACACAAACAAACAAAAAAAATATGTACAGGTATTTAAGGAATGGGAAGACCTCTACGTTTGTGCTATATAAACTAATATATAAACTTTCAACGTGAACCTGGATCCCCAAATCCTCAACCAGCCCTGGGTGCTAGATAACCTATACAGAGTTCAACTGTAATAAAAGTATCATCTCCCCTCTATCGCAAACATTACCATGACGAAAAGCTCTTGGGGCTCTTACCAACCGCCCACCCTGCCCTGCCTGTGGGCTACAGGGTAATGAACATGATTGCGACCTATGCAGTGGCGTTTTTGACACCCCAGTGGTCCTAGTATAATGAATTGGGAAACTTAAAAACCCTGTCCACTGAAAGTAAAATAAATACACACCATTTTAAAATAAAGTTTAATTCAATAAAAGGCTTTTCAAACCCTTGCTCACTTTATATTAACTATGACATAAAGTGTTCTTCCTTGATCAGTTATAGTCCAAATGTCAAAAATAAACCTCAAATCTCTGCATAAAGAATTTAACTTACTAGTACTGACTGCTGATAAATGGCCTAAGCCTGGAGTCCTGCAGCCAAAGCATTTTCCCACACTGGCGTCTATGATTTGTCAGTGGTCAATGGCAATATCAATGACTCTTGGTTCTCATATCAATAGACAATAATTGAAGACTTCTGAATCCTTATTGATGTGATAAGAAAACCAATTAATTGTGGGGATCGCCTAGTAGCTTTCCCCATTCAGTGTGCATATACTTTGGTCAATTTAATTACTTTCTAATACTGGGTAGGACTCCCTTTGCCCCCAGAACAGCCTGAATTATTTGTGGCATGGATTCAACTATCTGCTGGAAACATTCCTTAGAGATTCTGGTCCATGTTGACATGATGTCATCACATCTTTGCTCCAGATTTGTCGGTTGCATATTCATGCTGTGAATCTCCACCACATCCCAAAGGTGCTCTTTCGGATTGATATCTGGTGACTGTAGAGGCTATTAGAGTACACTGAACTAATTGTCATATTCATTGATCAAGCTTGAGATGATATGTGCTTTGTGACATGGAACTGGAAGTATCCATTAGAATAAGGGTAGACTGTGGCCGTAAAGGGATGCACATAGTAACAATTCTGAGGTAGGCTGTGGCATTTAAATAATGTTCAATTGGAATTAAGGCTCCTAATGTGCCACTACAGCATTCCCCACACCATTAAACCACCACAGGCCTGCACCGTTGACACAAAGCAGGATGGATCCATATATTCATGTTTACATTAAATTCTGACCGTCTGCATGTCACAGCAGAAATTGAGATTCGTCAGACAAGGCAAGCTGTTTCCAATCTTCAGCTGTCCAGTTCTGGTGAGCCTGTGTCCACTGTAATCTCCATTTCCTGTTCTGAGTGGATGGGAGTGGAACCCGGTGTGGTCTTCTGCTGCTGTAGCCCATCCACCTACATTTTCAACGTGCTGTGTGTTTATAAATGTTCTCCCTGTCAGCTTGAATGTGTCTGGCTTTTCTCTGACCCCTCTCATTATCAAAGTATTTTCACTAACAGATCTGTGCTCACTTTTTTTTTTTTGTTTTGCAAAACATTCTCTGTAAACTAGAGAATCTTGTGTGTGAAAAATCCCTGGAGATCAGCAGTTTCTGAGGTAAATACTATCAAAGTCACTTAGATCACATTTCTTCCCCATTTTGGTGTTTGGTCTGAGCAACAACTGAACCTCATATCCATGACTGCATGCTTTCAGTTGTTTCCTCATGATTGGATGTTTGCATTATCAAGCAGGTGTACTTAATAAAGTGGCTAATGTATATATGTTAATGGGGTTTCTAAATTAACACACATTGATATAAATGTGCCATTTGAAATATGGCAATACTGAGAGATGCAATTAGTTCATCCTAGCATAATCTGGTGGTAACATGATGTAGGCATTTTTTTGTTATATTGTGCAAACTCTTATTATCAAGCACTAGTTGCCCACAGCTGCCTTTGTGTTTTGCATATTGTCTGGATCAAGGACCCTACATCTGTGCTATCAGTGAGGTCATAACCTAAAATGTTCCCATTGTCAACAAACTGTTAGGGGCTTAATGTCCCAAAAAATTTTTTCCTGATGGTTTGATGTTCCCCGGGAGCAATGTGAGTAACCTTTCAACCACTTCACATGAATTTCATGGGTTTGAATATTGACAAGTGTGTAGAGTTTGTGTGTTCTCCCCGTGTATGTGTGGGTTTCTTACAGATGCTCCGGTTTCCTCTCACAGTCCAAAAACTTACTGGTAGTTTAGTTGGCTTCTTAGCAAAATAGACAATAGTATGAGTGTGTGTCAGGAATTTAGATTGTAAGCTCTAATGGGACAGGTACTGATGTAAATGATTATATATTCTATGTACAACTCTGTATAGTATGATTGGTTTTATATAAATAAATAATAGTAGGAATTATCTGTATTAAAACACAGTGTTTTAAGCAGCATGGTGGCTTAGTGGTTAGCACTTCTACTTCACAGCACTGGGGTCATGAGATCGATTCCCAACCATGGCCTTGACTGTGTGTAGTTTATATGTTCTCCCCGTGTTTGCGTGAGTTTCCTCTGGGTGCTCCGGTTTCCTCCCACACTCTGAAAATATACTGGTAGGTTAATTGGCTGCTATCAAATTAACCGTAGTCTCTCTTCTTCTCTCTCTTCTATGTACAGTGCTGGGAACTAATAGGGTAGAGGTGATGGTCTCCGTCTCAGACCACTTCCAGTGGAGATGAATGCTTCCAATGGCAGGACTCTCTTGTATAGTTCCTCAACAGTTCTAATATTTGGGGGGTGGGGATGAGGTGTTAGTTAAAAATATTTTTTTAAGTGTAATTATTCTTTAAGGCATCATAAATATATAATTTTATATTACTGATTGTATTAGAAGCCTGTGCAACATTTTTTGTTTAGCAATTATCTCAGTACTGTGGTAGATGTCGGTGTTCCACACAAGTAGACATTATAATGAGTTTGATTTGCAGATAATAATGTAAAAGTACAAACCACTATAACACAATGTATTCAGAAATTCCTCATTATAAAAAAAAATCTTTGTGTTAGGGTTTCATTAGCAGGAAGCAGAGGAAGAGGGATACTGTAGACATAACGTGATAAAGCTGAATATATTTTGGGATGATTTGCTCCAGTTCCAATTCACATGTTGAAAAGGGCATATGTTATGGAAATAATACACAGTTTTAGTTCCTTTCAAACTTACGCTAAAGGGGTAAAGCAAAAATTGAACTAGTAACATGACTCAGTGTGCTCCATTTTAACATAATAATGCTTTTTTTTTTTTTTAAAAAGGCGGATTGTGAACACCAACGTCTAAGTTCACACCTTTTGCCACTACTTCCATGTGCAAGGCATCTCCACTGTAGTAACTTTTGGTTTAGGCTTCAATCAGGAAAGTTGTCATACAATAAACTGATTTGCATCTAACATTTGTTTTATGACAAAACCCAACTGCTGGCAGCCATGTAACAAGTTGTAACTTTCAATTTGATTCTCAAGCCAGCAACAAATATTGTTAGTTTCTGGATAGTTTGATTACCAAACTAACAAAATTAAAATTATTTTAGTCTATCTGGAACAACCAAATGTTGAACTTTTGCCATTCGACTCAACCATTGATCTATGCCCACAAACAATTTCTGTGATCTTATGTTAATTGACAAAAAGGAAATCCATGACATATGGGATCCATAAACATTTATTTTTTATTTTATTATTTATTAACATTAATTTACATAGCACTGACACATTCTGTAGTGCTTTGTAATTGGTAATAAACACAATAATAGTTATATTGCTACGAAGTAAAAATGTGCATTATGGTATTTCTTGTTTCCCTGGATTTTACCACCACAACCCCTAAATTCCACAAGATCCGGTGCTCATGGATTTTAGTTATGTAATACAGTATTACTTACTGTTTACATGGATTTAGTTGTACTTGGATTTTTGTTATCCTCTGGTACATAAGTGCATTCATTTACTGTTAATGTCTTATGGTATACCTTTTGTTATATTGTCGTACCGTATTTTATACATTATATATCTATATATATATATATATATATATTATTATATTTGTTTATATATACACACACACAGTATATATGCACCTCATCTTGTCTTTGTTAACCACATCTCACTACTGCCTACAAGACTTCTCCTGTGCTGCAACCCACTTATGGAATTCCCCCTGCCACGTCCAATCAGACTTTCCCACAGTCTTCAAATCTTTAGACACTCTCTAAAAACCCATCTCTTTATTAGAACTTACATTACCTTCGCTGATATCTGGACCACACCTGCTGCTCTTGTGTCAGGTGTGCCTTGTTCCACTTACAATGTAAGCTCTCTCATGTGCATGACCCTCTCTGCCATTTGTTTTCATAGCTGCTTTTATTTTGTTTACCTTGTATGTCCCCATTCTATGTATGTCCTGTTTTCCCTATTGTATGGTGCTGCAGAGTACTGTGGTTTGTTACAAATCTACGATAATAAATATTGTTTTTCACAGTGTCCATTTTAGAATATTATCATCTGTCAGAGTCAAACAAGTGTGATGAGCAAGAGAAGTGAAATTTTTATTATTTTACTCATACTTGCCTACATTGGCAAGAACTCCTCCGGGAGATCAGGGGGAGGTGGGAGTATTGGGGACGGGTCACGTCATTTGGCCTCGTCCCCAAACAATCAGTCACCATTTCCGGGCAATTACATTGGGGGGGCACCATGACGCGATATTCATGTCCTTAGCCCCGCCCCTGTCATTTTACTATTATGTCAATTAGAAAGCAGGAGGTTGCCCTGCTCTCCCGGGAATCCAGGAAGACTCCCAGAAATTCGGGAGTCTCCTGGAAATTCCGGGAGAGTAGGCAACTATGATTTTACTATAGAGAGAAACGTACATGAAATGGTAAATTAACTGCTGAATTGTTACTATAAGAGTGGGACTACTTCCTTCCCCACCTACATTTCACCTCCCCAGGCACCTCAATGGCTCCTCTTCTACAGACAGGTAGAGGAATAATAGAGAAGCTTCAGAGGAGGACTGTAGCCTAAGTAGGAAGCAACTCCACTGCTTTAGTAACAATGCGGCTGATTCTTTCTCCAGTCTGCCAGCTTGAGCAGAGGCAAAGTTGATAGAGCAGGTGTTCTGGAAGCCGGTGGCTGGGATGGGTGCCAACAGCATTGGCGCCCCCTGCATCATCTTTTACCTCTAAAGAGTGTCTGGACAGCGCAGAAATTATGCGGCTGCATCATTTGCATATTCAAAAAGTAAGAGACGAAAGCGAGACCACCCCCGTTCTTGTTCCTTCTAGTCCTCACCGGAATTTCCTCTTTTCCTGTAGAGGCAGCAGTGGTCATGATTTACATAGGTAGGACAGCCTCATGTACAGAGAGCACATTCACACCCCCTGACCTCTGTTCCTCCTGATTGACCTTTGCTCCTTCTCCACCTGGTGCTTTGTTCATGAGCACTTCTGCTACTCCCCCTGTTTCTCACTTTTAATGTACGCATTCCTCGCCTCCTGCCTACATCTATCTTCTCTGTTTTTCTCTAATTTTGTATGTGTTTAACTTCCCATCTATTTCTCTTTGCCCCACGCCTTTGTGTTTGTGTGTCTCCGTGTTGTAAGTATCTTTCCTTTCTTTCTCCTTTGTGTGTCTGTTTATCTCCCTTTCACCATCTTATCATATCTATCCACCCCATCAACTTCTTTCATTTACTCTCACAACTACCTTTAACTCTTGCATTGCACCTTCTCCTGCCTCCCCATTTTTCTTCCACCTTCCTTCTCAACTTCTGCTGAAGTTGATGGCTGCCATACAGAAGCTATGTTGATGAAACCGGTGGTAGTCCGTTTCACAGTACTGACTACCTCAACAGAGGAGAGAGCAACATGAGGAGGCCGATTGAGTAGTACACCGACTTGGAAAAAAAAAACAAAACTACTTACCGGACTCAAGATTGCTTCACATCATGATTCGCTCTCTTGCCGACTGGAGAAAATGACGTCATCAGACACAGCGACTTGGCTTAAAGCGGCACTGGACAGACGCCCCTGTCATATATGTCCTGTAAGTATCATTTTAGGGTTAGGATTATGGTTAACCCTAACTCCTAACCCTAATACCCTTAACCCATAACATAATACTTACAGGACATAAATGCCTGGCGGGTCCGTCCAGCGCTGCTTTAAGCCAAGTCACTGTGTCTGATGACTTTATTTTCTCCAGTCGGCAAGATAGCGAATCATGATGTGAAGCAATCTTGATTCCGGTAAGTAGTTTTTTACAAGTCCGTGTACTACTCAATCGGGCTCCTCATGTCATTCTCTCTTCTGTCGGGGTAGTCAGTACCGTTAATTGGTACTACACCCGTTGAAACTGAGGATGGCAGATAAGCACAATCTTCTGATTTTAATGTTTTTTCCCTGTAACCCTGCTATCTCTGTGTCAACCCTGAGCTTGGTAAGATGGGCTGTCCTTTGCCAGTGAAGGTTTCCCCCATGCAAATTTCAAGTATTATGGCTGTACTTGTACTGCCAAAATACCTGTTCCTTTAACAGATTCAAATCATTCAATCATTTAAAAAGCTTTATTGAACAAAGCTTTGTTAAGTACACTAAATATTTATTAATTCCCAAATTGATTAAAACCTTTTTAATGTGTAAAGGTTTAAATAAAATGTATGTTTTTAAACTTATGTAGTGGAAATGAAAGCCCAAATTTGGAAAGATGACACAAATACTGGCCTGGCAAAGTGGTAAGTTGGGTTAACTAGTAAAGGTTTTACTGCTTCAGGCCAATATCACCAGGGAAGCTGAGTATCATTGAGTTACCCCAGCGATATTTTTTTCATAAATCATGGTGATAAGGGATTTTTTTATCGCTGTGATAATCAATTAATTTTTTTTTTACATATTGCCACAAAGGGTCTTCATGATAAATATCTACCTATATCTTTGAACTGGATCTCTGCCTGGCCATCTTGATAATGCTAGTTTAGGCGAACTTCAATAGGGTGGTCACCTTGCCTCCGGGATCCATGGCACTCCTCCGAGTTTGAGTAAGGGGAGGGGTAAGTGACATCATTTTTCAGCATTTCCCAAACACTGATACCAGCAGTAAATTGGAGTAATAAGTTGTTTCAAATGAAACCTCAATCTGCCACTGCAAATGATTTCAGGAGACGAGAAGGAGTGCTGTCACTTATCCGCCTCTCCCATTCAAGGTGGCAGATAGTTAGAAGAAGTAGCTGTTTCTTTAGCTGGCTACAGTCCACCTCCTATGAGTCTCCTTTGTTTCCTCTTCAGCATCTGCAGCTGAGGAACCAGCGGTGAGGCAAGCGGAATGTAGTCACTTATTTATGTCTCTGAAGTACCTGAACGTAGATAGCAAAAGAGAGAGACAGAAAGAAAAGGAGGAGAAAGTGAGGACAAAAAACACATTTGTGTTTATAATGGTATAGTTCTCTTCTATGGTCTACATAGTTTCCTAGCAGATGTAGTTTTCAGTAGAACAGTTTTTAATTAAAACAAATTAACATTTTCAATTGAACAAACTTTAGTTTGATTTAAAGAATGCAATATTTTTGCATGCAACTTCAAAAGTATCACAAATGAATTACACTGCTTCCATCTTAAATTAATAATGCGAGCTAGACAACTTATTTATTGTTCTCCTTTTGACTTTCAAAATTCTCCCTTATATTTAATGACATCCATTCTATAATTAATGATTTTCCAAATCTATTTTTTTTCACTACTGTCACTAATGAATGGCATTACTTAATTAATCACTATCATCAGTAAGAATGTAACGAAAAGACTACCACTTGGTCTGAAACATCCCACATTATTAAGTACACTAAATATTTATTCATTCCCAAATTGAATCAATAATTTGTGCAGTACTTGACTGTAAATTGTAGAATGAAAAAGTGGGCAATTTGTAAGATGTGCTCAAAATGAAACACGCATACTATTTGTAAATTATTTATTTCTGTCTTGAAATGTGTTTCCACAGGTTGCTGTCATTTAGTGGTGTTGGACAGGTTGACAGGACTACAATAAGCTGCTGCTGCTGCAAGGATTTGTAAGGAAAGGTGTGCAGACAAGACAGGTCCTGTGATGCAGGTCCTGAACTATCCTTTTCTGTATTGACACCTTGGGGTTCTGTCCCTCCGTTGCTCCATGTGATTCTCAGCTGGAAGCAAACTGCTGTCACTGAGATGAAAGGTCAATACCTTCTGATCTATCCAGTGCACAATTACAATAGCACTCTGTATTTTATGTATGACACCTTATATGTGTGTGTTATAGCCACCAGACTTAAATCAATCACGTGACAAAGGAGATTACTTTTGCTTTTTATTATGATGATAAATAATGTTATTGTTTTTGTAAATTAAAAACATCTAATGTTTTGAAAATATATACAAATTGGGAGATAAACAAAAGGAATGCTAATTAGAAAGTTAACATATGTTATAGGATAATTCTACCCAAAACTGAAAATTCAGTTTTTAATGGTATATCAGAAATGATGGCCCATTTCAAAAGTTTAAATATCTAGGGTCCAGGGGTCATGTGGTTTTGGCAGGTCCAGTGCTACTCTACTGGCTTCTGCATATTTATGTTGGAAGTGTGTTAGAAAACACACTGCTTGTCTGAAAAAGACTGGGTCAGCATGAACGCAAAATACAGCAGACTGTTGCGAGCGGCGTCCGCCCGCTCTCAGCTGTATCCCTGTTATGACAACAGCCGGGACGTCACTTCTGATACCACTGTCCTGGCCTTCACCAAGGCAACAGCCAAGTCGCCCCTGACCTTAACCTGTTTTCTAGATTACACCAGTTTGCTACCTGCCCTGACCTCTGGCCTGTTTCCTGGTTATCCTGCTTGTTACTGACCCTCTGGCCTGTCCTCTGTACCTGCTTCCAGTATTCCAGCTTCCTTCACCCTGTGCTACAGTTATACTGAAAAGCCTTTACTACCCTAAAGCTTAAATCCTGGGGGCATCAGAGTACCTCCGAACAAAATCAGTTCTACGGTAAAGGCGCCTGTTAAAGGGGAAGACCTCTATTAGCCCGGTTCTAAATGCTCATCTAATAGCCGTAGCCCAAACATTATAACTGGCTAATAAAACGTATTGGAGGAATCTGCCTAATGGATCTCCGTCAAACCACTCCCAGTCCAGCTCAGGTTCTGGCAGGCTAGATCCAGACATTGTCACATGTGGTTCAAGAACTCTCCCATCGTCTGACTGTGCAAGTGGAAGCTATGAAATCCTCACCAGCTACTATGGCACCTTATATGGAGCCTAGGCTTAACCTGCTGGATCGCTAATCTGGGGACTGCACCTTGTTCCACAACTTCAGAGAGAGTTGCAAATTGTATTTTCGTTTGAGGCCTCACTCCTCAGGTTCTGAGCAGCAGAAAGTTGGAATTGTGATCTCGCTTCTCCGGGGAGACCTGCAAACCTGAACCTTTGGGCTAAAACCGGGTATCCTGTACTGCAGTCCGCTGATGCATTTTTTTAATGCTTTAAGGCTGCTTGATGATGATCCAGATCGTGAATATTCTCCTCTGAGATCCTTGAAACAAGGTCGTCTTGCAATGGTCAGCTGACACCGAATGGAATGATTCTGCGAAACACAGTCAGTTTAATCTCGAATTGTCCGAACAACTTAAGGATTCCTTGGTGCAATACCCTTCCCCCGCTTCCTTGGAAACTCTCATGCAATTCACCATTAAAATTGACAAACCATTCAAGGAGAGCGAGGCTAAGAAGGAAATGCCTTCTTCATTCGTCTCACCTGTGTCTTTCCCTACATCAATACAAGTAGCAGAGCCTATGCAGTTAGGGGCATATCCTCATCTGAGGAGAACCAAAAGATGGGCCCAAGGCCTCTGTCTTTACCGTGACAACAAAGGTCACTTTCTTTGAACTTATCCGAATAAGTCGGGAAGACCAGCCCTAGAGAACATGGAGGATGTTCATCTAGGTCTGCAAATCATCTCCAAAAATAGTTTTGGTCCTTGCCCATATTACCTATTGTTCACGTTCCATTGCAATCTTGGCCTTTTTGGACAGCAGTGCTGCTGGCAACTTTCTGAACATCAAGTTTGCCAGTTTCTTCAGAATATCCTCTGTGAAAGTCAATTCTGCTTTACAGTCTGATCTGGATGGGGGCCCTCATCCAGATCAAACTCTGTTGCAAGAGTTTCTATGAGACACCCCAATTACAGTTAACAGGGGGGATCCTCCATACTGAAACTCTGTCCTTTTAGCTCATTAATTGCCCGTCTGTGTTGCTAATCTTGGGTCATCCTCTGTTCTATCTCCACAACTCATTAGTTGATTGGTCTAAAGTTGAAATTGCTCACTGGAGTTCTAATTGTTCTCAGGCCTGCTTGTATTTACCTCTGCAGCTTCTGCAGGTTCTCCCTGCACCTTACCGTAGGTTCCAGGATGTGTTCTCTAAAAAAGCTGCTGACTCTCTGCTTCCACATCGCGATTTTGATTCTGCCATCCCGTTAATTCCAGGATCTAAGTTGCCCAACAGGAGACTGTATTCATTCTCCACTCCTGAACCCAAAGCAATGCAAGATTATGTGGTGGAGAATATGCAGAAAGGCTTTTTCAGGCCTTTGAAGTCCCCAGTAGGTTTATTTGTATCTATGGGCAGGCTGCGTCCTTGCATCAATTACCAGGGCCCTAACAAGATCACTGTTATGAATACCTATCCACTCCCTCTCATCTCAGTATTGTTTGATCAACTGAAAGGGGCTACCATTTTCGCTAAGATTGATCTTCACGGTGCATATAATCTTGTCCGCATTAGAGAGAGTGATGAGTGGAAAATAGCTTTCAATACCCATTCCAGTCGTTATGAATTCTTGGTCATGCCTTTTGGCCTTTGTAATGCATCCACTGTTTTCCAAGCCCTCAATTAATGAGGTTCTCTGAGATTTCCTTGGTCAATTCATTGTGGTACACCTGGATGACATTCTGATACATTCACAATCCTTGTCACAACATCGGCTTTCTGTCAAACAGGCCCTCCACAGACTTTGAGATCATCACCTCTTCGCTAAACTCGATAAATGTGAGTTTGAAGTCCAGAAGGTATCGTTCCTGGGATACATAATGTCCTCTATTGGATTCTCCATGGATCCAAGCAAAGTCCAAGCCATCCTGGATTGGGTGAGGCCCACCAATATGAAGGCCATCCAGAGGTTCTTGGGGTTTTCAAACTACTATTGAAGTTTCATCCGTGCTTTCTCAGATCTGGTGGCTTCCGTTGTTGCTCTTATCAGTAAGGGGATGGACTCTGGTAATTGGCCCCTAGAGGCGGTAGCGTCTTTTGAAGTCCTTAAAAGAGCATCTGTGTCACGCAAATGGGTACCTGTCTCATTACCTGCATCTCATTGATCTGGAAACTGGCATGTTCTAGCGTCAGGCTCACACTATTCATTCAGCTACTGTCAGATCTGCGCAGGTGCAAGGTCTGTTGCACTTCAGGACCTCCTCCCTCTTTTTCATTGGCTAAGTGTTATTGGAGCACTATTTAAACCACCTGGATTCACCTGTCTGATGCCTGTTCTTCAAGCTCGCTTCCTGCAGCCTGTGGTTCTTGTTCCTGTTCTCTTTGTGGATTGCGTGCACTTCAGTCTGCTCTCAGCTCGTGGCCTGTGTTGAACTATCGCTGCTCCAGTACCACTATTACCAACTCCAGAGTACTTCATTGTGACAGCCTCGGTTCTCTCAACGCTACCACTTAGAGCCGCTACTACGTCTGTGACTCATCAGCTATTGCACCGAGTTACCTCCGCTACTTCAGTCTGCTCTCAGCTCGTGGCCTGTGTTGAACTATCTCTGCTCCAGTACCTCTATTACCAACTCCTGAGTACACCCTTGTGACAGATTTGGCTCTCTCACCGCTACCTTGCAGAGCACCTACTACTCCAGTGAGTCATCAACTGTTGACCACTATTCTCCTGTGTTCCTTTTCCTTCAGTGACCATCAGCATATATTACTATTGTTCCTGTGTCTCCACCACTTACCTGTGGGTTCCAGCATTACTTCCTGCATCACCTTGCTCCTCCACATCATTCTGCTGTTCACTCACTCACGGGACCTTGACCTGCAGGTTCGGTGCAGCTAAGACTATACCTCCTTGCGGGGGTTCCTGGTGAAAACCACCTACCTGTTAGACTCCGTGCCTGTGGGTGGGCCTAGCTATGTTCAGCAGAGCCTAGGGATCTATTTCCAGCATAGCCAACCGTGACAATCTGTCTTTGCTCCTATCCTGAGATATCCCAATCCTGACTTACGTTTTGTACTGGAGGTAGATGCCTGTGACATAGGCACTAGCGCTGTACTATCCCAGAAGGACCCTCATGATCACCG
Source organism: Mixophyes fleayi (assembly GCF_038048845.1). Lineage (NCBI taxonomy): Eukaryota > Metazoa > Chordata > Amphibia > Anura > Limnodynastidae > Mixophyes > Mixophyes fleayi. Next base: position 390,888,704 of record NC_134402.1, on the reverse strand, counting down.
TTTGCATCCCTGTGTCTACTTCTCTCGTAAATTCTCTGCTGCTGAGGCTAATTACAATGTAGGCAATCTGGAGCTTCTGCCCATAAAATGGGCCTTTGAAGAGTGGTTTCACTGGCTAAAATGAGCCATTCATACAATCTCAGTCATCATTGATCACAAAACCTCCAGTATATTGAATTTACTAAATGACTGAATACCAGGCAACCTCGATGGGCATTATTTTTTACTCGCTTTCGATTCATTATTACCTACAGAGCTGGTTCCAAGATCATCAAGACGGTTGCTTTATCTCTGTGTTTTGTTTCCCGTCATGTACCTCCTGCTGAACCATAGACCGAATGACATCTTCTGTCATTCACGCTGGGCTGACCCATGACTTGGGTATAATACTTTGCAGATTTCAAAAGCTGGTTCCCTCACCCTAGACTTTCACTCCTTGTCCTCTTTCAATTGGTTCCCGGAGATACACTCTGCAGCTTCTAATCTCAGAATCATTTGGAAGAAAGCTCATGTTGCCTTGATGCGGACCTCTTTTTACTCCAAAGTGTTTGCAGATCGTCACTGTACAGCATGTTCCTTCAAAGCGGACCAGAAAGTCTGGCTCTCCACCCACAACATTTAGCTAAGACAACCTTGTAAAAATCTCGGCTCCATCATAAAACAAGTTAATCTTGTTGCATTTAGGAGAAGGCTTCCTCATTCCCTGAAGATTCCAAAAACACTTCACTGCTCTCTCCACAAACCCGTTATTTATTCAAGCAAATTTAAACGTCATCACCCTCAGAGAACTTGGTCAGTCAACGTGGATGGACGTCAGGAATTTGTGATAGAAAAAATTCTTGGTTCCAAGAGAGTCCAAGGGCAAATCCACTTCCTGGTGCAGTGGAAGGATTGTGGCCCAGAGGAACGATCCTGGGTTCCGCGGAAACATCTACACGTTGACAATTTTTTCAAGGAGTTCTTTAAACAATTTCAAACAATTTCCCAGGAAATCAGGGTTTCCCCTCAAGGGGTGGAACTGTTGTGAGCGGCAGCACGCCTCCACCTGCTCTCACCTGCGTCCCAGCTGTCATGACGATAGCCGATTTGTCAATTCTGGTACCATTGTCCCTGCCTTCACCAAGGCAATGGCCAAGAAGCCTTTGCAATCAGCGCCGTGTCCCGGCATCTGTGGCAGCCGGACACGTGCGCAAACTAGTATAATTTAGCATTTACTAGATGAGCAATTAGTACCATTTGAGTCCCTAACCTCTGATTGGCCACTTCATGTATTTAAGGCAGGGAGGGTTTAACCTCCTTGCCTGTTATACCGTCTGTGTATTGCACAATTGCTGACCAGCTCTGATCTGTTCTATTCTGTGGATACTCTGCATTTGATCTGAATCATGTTGTGACCATTGGCTTTGACTTTGACCCTGCTTGAATGCTGATTGCCCCTGACCTCTGCCTGTTTTCTGGATTACACCTGTTAGCTACCTGCCCTGACCTCTGGCCTTATTCCTGGTGATCCTGCTCTGTGCTGACCCACGATCTGCCTCAAGTATTCTGGCTTCCTCCACCCTGCGCTATGGTTATACTGATAAGCCTTTACTACCCTAGAGCCTGGGGGCATCACAGTACCACTGCATGCAGGAATCTGGCATTATGAAAGAATCTGTTTTTTTCAAACGCAGAGAGTGCAGACAAGATAACATTTTAGGATTACCTTGACTGGTGGACTTTTCTCTACTGATCAGATCCTCAACAGCCAGCTGGAGTTCACATGTTTAAATTGGCTCTTCAGTAAAAATTCTGGCTGCCTTTCCATAATACAGAAGTGGAAGTTGCTTAATCAATTTATAGGCTCATAGCTTGTGCTTGAAAGAGTGGGGTTATCCTAAAAGGAACAAACAGAAAAAAATCCCCAGCACGCTGCTATAGTCAGCAAAGGACTTGCCATTTCTACTGTAAATAAAAATGCAAAATTCTCAGTTGCACACATTTGCAAATGTATGTTAAAGCCACCCACCACTCCATGGTGCTTTTGTTAATAGGGTGGTCCTAACTCTAAACAGTGCCTTTCCATGATCTATCAGAGTGCTGCCAGTTATGGTGAAGTGGGTGCTGAATAAATAGCTATTGATTATTGGTCATATTTTATCTTTTTATGGTAAGAAAGCATACTGCATTACATTCTGGTCAAATGTGTGCTGTCTCGTTGTCAAATAGGTGTTGCTTGCCTGTTAGACAAATGCTGTAGCTTAGTATCCTCTTTTTAAAATAAAATATATGCTTTGCTGAGCTCTGGTTTTTAAATAAAACACTGGTGCTCTTAAATGGAACTTGTCACTGGTTCCTTGTGATGTCATAGCCTCCAATTTTATGAACATTTGTTCAGCCATGAAAACGACAGCCTCCACTATCTGTAGATGACAAGTCCTTTGTTATTGCACTTTTAATTTTGCTAATAGGGACACTTTATTTGGAGTCTGTCTGATATTTATTGTTAACTCTGTATCGTTACCGCTTCCATTTATGATAGTAAAAGCAAATGGAGTATATATAGAAATAAGTTCCTATGAGCACAATCATTTTTCTCCTTCAGACTCCATAGCAGCTATAACTATGGGAAGCTTCCTTTCTCTGGTTAGGTAGAGACAGGTAATAACCACCCCATCCTCTCCCCTCTGAATAGTATATTTGGTAGCTCCTCCTCTTCTATCTTTTCCTTGTTCTAGCATAGGTAGTGCAGGTTGTGTTTGCTATTTTTTTTGCAAGTAGGGGTTTATCTTGTTTGGAGATCTCAGCGATCTGGTGCCGCATTGTGATGCCAGTGATCCACAAATGTGTGTAGATCATGCCAGTGGTCATAGGCCGCAAGTATGAAGGGATAGGTTGTGTGTTTGCACAGAGCTATTTGGAGCAGTCTCTACAAAAGGAAAATGTTGTTTAAGTTGAATCTGCCACACTTGGTTCGTGGATGGGGCCGGATCCCTAGCAGCTGAAGAGCACCCTCAGTAGGTAAGCCCCTAAAAATGGGGTGCTTTATATGGTATGTTTTTAGAGTTAGTAAATTTAGTTCTATTCAATACTATTGTAGGGCCTGGAAAGAAGAAAAACAGCAAGATACAAAGAATATGTAGAGCCTTATGATAAGCCTTTAATTGAAGCAGTGGAAGAAATGATTTGTACAACATGAAACTCTTAAAAAAAGAGGAAAAAGCAGTCACCAGAATAATATAAGGGTTTCATAAATTTAATGAGAAGTATTTGTCACTAAGGAGTATTTGTGTGCCATGCAAAGGCGAAAGAGGCATAGGTTTCAAACAAGCATAGATTTGGAAGTCATGTGTGAGCAATCAGACTGTGATTCCCCAATAGATGGGGAGGATTACTCTAGTATCGAGTCTTGGACAAGGAGTCACCTAGAATGTTTCATCTATGGGTATGAATTTAGAGCAGCCTTCCACAATAGATAAAAAAAAAATCTCTCTTTAAACAACGTAATATAAAAGGTAGGTGGTTTTTTTTTTGTTTTCTTCCCATTACAAGTGGTAAAGGAAGGAAAGGACATAGGTGGATAAGCGTCAGCCTAACTTAGGAAGGTTAGACCTTATTGTACAATTTTGATGATGAGGATGAGGTGGAGAAATAGAGTGTAGCACCTAAAGTTGATGCTTCAGTTGCAAGTCTGTCTTCTAGAACTACGATTCCTATTGAGGCCACATGAATAGGAAAATGGACAGTTGTTTTAAGGAGTCTAATTTTTTTCTTACATTTCGCTGAAGTCTGATATATCTATGGTCTCAGAGCACTTAGATCATAAAAGATATAGAATATTTATGTGAAGCATCTCTGGATACAATTGTTTTCTAAGCCACAAAAATGTTCTCAACTGCGGTGGCTAAAGGAACCCTCTTGCTGCGCCCTTGGGTAACGGACAATCGAAAAATAGCCTGGCTAGTTTTCCATTTACAGGATTTCTGCTCTTTGGAGGTAAATTGTCCTTGGGCTTAAGTCTAACTGCTTGCCACAGGATTGAAGGTCTAAATACCCTAATCAGCACTTTAGAGATGTGGGAAGTTTTAAGCCATGAAGCCAATTGTAAAGCACTACGGAATTTGCTGGCACTATATAAAGAAATGTTGATGATGGTACATAAATGTTGATGATTATGGGAAACAGTGTATGCATACCTCCACTAGGTAATCCTTTTGTGGCTTTAAGAACAAAGGAGGAAGGTGAAATCATAACTCAGCAATGGCTATTACCAAAATCAGTCCCCCTTAATACCAGGGGGGGGAGGCAGGCTAGCGAATTAGACAAATACGTGGTCCCACTCCAACACAGATCAGTGGGTGCTGAATATTATAAGAAATGGGGGCTACCCCAAAATAGACCTGTTTGTTCAGTCCAAATTATCATCTACCAGGGTGGAATTAGTAGCTCTTGAAAACAGTCTGCAAACACTGATACAATTTCATGTATTTTCTCTTGTTCCAGCAGGTCAAGAAGGCAAAGATTTTATACTCCAGACTCTTCCTGGTCATAAAAACATTGGGGTCCTTTTGTACAATCCTGGATTTTCTAGTCTGTCCATACCAGACATTTCTTTATGGAGTCTGTGAATTCTCATTTCCATAGGCAGGGGACTTTCTCACATCCATAGATCTTCATGATATCTATTTCACTGTAGCTCTTCTTCACATGAAGTTTCTCAGATTTTGTACTTGGGCAGAACTTTCCAGTTCACTTACCTGCTCTCCGCGCTGGCAACAACTTCCAGGACATTTATCAAGGTACTGTTAACCTTTCTAGCTGAACTAAAGAAAATAGGAGTCAAGATATGACCCTATTTGGATGACATTCTTGTGTGCAGTTCAGAAATCGGTGTCCCTGGCTAAACTGCTCAAGTAATACAGTTTCTGAATCAGCATGGCTGGATTGTGAACAAGCTAAAAAGTCATCTTATCCAATTATAATAGATTAAATTATTGGGTGTCCCGATATACATTACACAGAGCAAAATGTTATTGTCACAAAAATGGTGTATCAAAATCCAGTCCTAAGCATGCCAGCTGCAGGCTCAGTAGCAAGTCTCAATAAAGAAATGTCTGAGATTTGTGAGGATGTTCTCATCTACCATATAAATAATACTGAGGTAAGACGACACTCAATTTCTTCAGTTGGAGCTCATAAGAAAATGCAACTACAAGAAGTTTTCTCTGAACCAGGTCATTGCCCTATCAAGAACCAACAGACATTCGCTCAGGTAGGTTAAGCCCAAAATAGCAAAAGGGATATCACTGCTGGAGCCAGAATGGATGATTCTAACAACAGATGCAATTATTATAGGTTGGGGTGCTCAATTACAAGTATAAGTAGTGCAAGATAAGTGGCCATGAAATAAAATAAGTCTTCATGTAAACATCTTGGAAATGAGAGCAGTATAGAAAGCACTTTCATTCCCATCTGAAAGTAAAATATCTCTGGACTTTCTCAGACAACAGAACAGTGGTAGACTTTTAAATCAGCAAGGGGCACCAAAACTCAATCCTTGATTATGGAAGTGGCAAAAAGAATCAATGGCACTGCTTTCAGGTGAGGTAATCTGCTACTATGTTCTGTTCTCATACAGCAGGAGAACAGAACATATTAGCAGATTACCTCACCTAAAAAGCAGATTCACCCTGGTGAGTGGTCATCTACTATTGGAAAGGAATGGCCTTCCTACATTGGATGTCATGGGGACAAGAAGAGATGCAAATGTTCCCAGGTGTTTTTCACTCAAAACAGGGATTAAAAGGAGAAGAGACAGATGTTCTGACCATTCCTGTGGTCTTGCATCCGTGGTTTCCAGTGACCTGGGAAATGCTTACAGAATAGGTGTGGTTGCTACCTTTTAGTCCAGAGCTATTGTACGAGGGTCCAATTCTGCATCCACATCCAGAGAAGCTGGCTTTTATGGGTTGGAGATTGAACAGAACCAGGTCAGAACAAAATGGGTGTCAGAACAGGTGATAAATATCTTATTACAGGTAACAGAGATCCTTAGGACCCAAAACTCGAACTTTAGGAGTGGCAACATCTTAGGCAATCAAGGCTCAGGTTTCAGTAGCCTACCTCTGCAAAGCAATGGGATAGTCATCTATTCATACTTTCACAAGTCATTATCATCTGGATATCCTAGCCACCTTGGATGCTAGTTTGGAAGATCTGGGGGTAAATGTATCATAGTCCAGTTTTTTTCAACTCACCGGAAATCGGCGAGTTGACAGCTAAAATTTAAAGCGGCGCTGGCTTGTAAAGGCAAAATTGCCTTTACAAGGGCTAGTTAGTTCGCCCTCTCCCTTACCCATTTCGACTCTCAAGTCATAGACAGTCGTTTGTGTGAGTCGTCTGTGGACATGAATTGCATGCAATTGCTTTCATTGGTGTAGTGTCTGTTTCTAGGCATGCACAGAGCTATTTCACGAAAGATACACTACACAAATACATATATGTATGAACATGAGTCATGTTCCATGGTACAGAAGTCTTATTGGGGGTAATCCTAACTGCTTTCCACAGGGTCATAGGTCAAAATACCTCTATTCTTCCTCATTTCATCAGTACTTCAAAGAAGTGAGACATTTTAGACCAGAAACAGAGTCCACCAGACAGAATATTCCTGCTACATCCATATAATCCTTAAGATCCAGACTTAAAGAAGGCAAGACAAACCAAAGGATTCCACAATGACTATGACCAGGAACAGTCTACATTACCACCACTAGGGAACAGAACCACACATAACACAAAATACGGATATGGACCCACTCTGCCACTGATTAGGGAATTCAGGATATTGTAAGAAATGGATACAAGTTTGAGTTCCATCAGTATCCTAGGGGAAGCTTCTTTGTCCAATTCAGAACTACATAAACTCTATTAGAGTTGAAAGCCTTACACAACTGTCTGCAAACTTTAAGAAAATGTGAGGCATTCCCTTGTTCCTTCAGGTCAGGAGGGAACAGGTTTTTATCCCTTGTTAGAAAATCGTCATGAGCCTTTTTCACTCTTCTGGACTATTGCAACTCTACATGTTTGTCCATGTCAGACAATTTTGACCTAGCGATGAACATGAGAGAAAACTGCACTTGGAATTGTTGAGGACTATTTCTATATATTTATACAGGACAGAAGGAATTAGAAGCATGGAACAATTGTTCATGATTCCTATTGGACCTCAGAAAGGCTGTGTCCCTTCTAAATAAGCAATTTCTAAATAGATAAGAGAAGTAATTATGCAGGTATTTAAGAAGAATGAGTGTTGTTGCAAGAGATTCCAAGGTGCCCAGTCAACACGAGTGGTAGTAACATTTTGGTACATTTTAAAAATTGTTTAAATTGAGCAATAAATTCTCAAGGGTGACTCTGAATCTAGTACATTAAGGTGACATACTGTCTTCCATACTATTCCTCACTTGCTTATATTTGCCCATGCAGTTCTCTATTCCCTACCTGTCTCTTCCCTGTCCTAATTCCCCACTTGCCTAATCTGTCCACCCACTCTACCTGGACAGTGCTTATATTGCAGGATCTCAACTGTCAGAAGTGCACTGTGCAATGACTTCAGCACTAATATGTGAAGATAGAATATGAAATTCCTTTATATCTTATGACCTAAAGAAGGTGCAGTGCTGTTTTTGCATAACAGTAATCTTCCTTCCTTCCAACACAAATTTGTTTGTCTCCTCCCTATTCCCCACAATGTAATACGCTATTCTCTACATGTGGCTAGTGTTGGACCCAGTTTATTCTACTTACTGTAACAAAGGGACGCATTTAGCTGGCAATTTGCAGAGAAAGGATGCAAGCAGATTAACACATTTGTGCAACAATGCATCTAGTTTATGCAGATATGCACCTAGATTAAAGATAAACAGATTGAAGACATATGTGTGACAAAATAATGGTATAGGGTCTGATTTAACTTACATGGTTTGGAAGTGCCTTTTCTCACAGCTACAGCACCTATCTGCAGTAAGAGTAATCAAACAGAAGCAGCTGATAAAGAACTCTCTTTTAAAGGGAAGGTGGAAGTGTCAACTGCCCATCAAGATAGGGCTGTGGGAGGAGTGTCAGGTATAAAAACCTGCTTGTTTCATTGTTCAGGGTGACCAATGCTAGAAAAAATGGATGGTGGCTATAGAGTTAGTCTCTGTTTATTTACTGTTTTGGGTCAAAAGAAAGTGTATGGAATATTTATGTTGTCATGTACTTTACCATCCTGCCATTAAAACAAAGTGAAAAGGCAAGAAGTTGTTTGCATGTGTTTCACCAGAAGTGTGCTCTTGTCACATTACATACAGCTGTATTGTGCATTTAAAGCTGTTCATAATTGTTTTAGAATTAAAATTATAACAATTAGTTGATTTTTAAAAGCTTACGTTTCAAAATTTCAACATTCATAATTTGTGCACCTCCATTGTAAAAGTGAAACTCTTTGCAACATGCGAAAATTAGTATTACAATAATAACTACTTAGTGCACATTTAACATACTTATTAAAATGTTTGCCCTGCAGTCTTTAACTTCATTGCAATGCACACAGAGCAAAGTTTAGTCAAAGTTCATTAAAAGGTCTCACAACAAGAACACATAAATCTGGAGAAACTCTGAGTGACCTGTAGACTCAGCCAGACAGTATATATGTCTCTTTGTCTAACAGAAGCATGCTACAATTAATTGGTCTTAAATAGGAAATTAAGCAGTCATGTAAAGTGTTACATGGGAGGTCACAGAGAGAAGCTTAAAGTGAAGCCTTTTTGGAATTCCAGTGTAATGACATGCGGCACTGTATTATAACTTTGTACTTGCCAAGAAAAGAACAATGGAGTTCATTGGTATAGAGTGTTCTAAATTATTCCCCAAATAAAATGAGCTTAATATAACATGTCATCCTTACCATTTAAATAGCAGCACATTCATCTATTCCAAATTATTTTCACCATTTTTTTTTTACTCTAGTGTCAAAAAAAATAAAAATGTTGACTTCTGAGTTACATTTATTTTACAATATTGCACAGTACAGCATAGGTCAATAACACACAGATAAATAAATATATACTAAATGGATAAAAGTATTTGGCCACACCTGTTAATTATTGAATTGAGGTGTTTCAATCAGACCCGTTGCCAGAGATGTATAAAATCAAGCACCTAGCTATGCAATCTCCATTTGCAAACATTTGTGATACAAAATGGGTCGTTCTGAAGAGCTCAGTGACTTCAAGCGTGGTACTGTGATAGGATGCCACCTTTGCAATAAGAGGGTTCGAGAAATTTCATCCCTGCTGGATATTACATGGTCAACTGTAAATTATATTATTAGAAAGTTGAAGCGTTTAGAAACAACAGTAGCTCAGACACGAAGCGGAAGACCGCGATAAATCACAGAGCAGTGTCAACAACTGCTAAGGTGCAAGGTAGCAAAGGTTTTTGTCACTTTCTGGCAACTTTTTCCCCTTTCTCAAGCTTGTATGTACATGCCTGATAACCAGTACTTAACTTGAAGTGACACAATTGTAGCCTACTCTCCCGGACTGTCCGGGAGACTTCCGAAATTCTGGGAGTTCCTCCAGACTTCCAGGAGAGCAGGGCATTCTCTGGGGGTGGGGCTTAGGATGTGAGTTGTGCGTCATTGTAGCCAAATGACGCGATTCGCGGAGTTCCCCCCCACACACCCACCTCCCCCCCGATTTCCTGCAGGACAACTTGCCAGAGATGGCAAGTATGAATTGTAGTAATGCAGTACAAACACAGATGTTGAAAGAATATGCGGCCATCTCACAATGAAATTATTCTTAGCTGCAAGTAGCAATGTAATTGACAGTGGCTCACATATACACATCAGAGCTGACACACAATCTTTTTTTGGGACTATCCCTTTCTCTCTGTCACCTGGACTTTCTTGTTCTGTCCAGGTGGTCAGCACTCTTGACAGGTACCTGGGCTCTTTTACCTCTAGTCAGTTGTATCCGCAACTTTACCAGCATCAAGCTGATATCAAACTAGTCTTTCTACCAAAGTGCATCTCATTAGTTATGATTCCTAGTCTCATTATAGAATATATGTGTTAGGGCTCACGACCACCAAGATTTTAGAACAGATTTGAGTAGAGGTATTCACCTTTAGCAGTCACCTTTCCCGTAGAGTTTTATATGCTCACAGGTTCCCAGATGCCCCCAGGTCTTAAGCTCAAAGTAGTAAAAGCTCATCAATGGTGGCCGTGGCGCAATTGGAACTGGAGGCACTAGCCCAGACTGGAGTGGGTGATCAGTAGCAAGCCGAGGTCAGAGGTCCGTAGCGAAACAGCGAAGTCCAGAATACAAGCTAATAGGTCAGGTCACAGGCAAACAGGCAAAGTCCAGGGTGCAAGCAAAGGTCACAACGGAAGATCAGGCGGACTGGAATCCAATAGCAGATCAGCACCAGCACAGGACTAGAAACGCTATAACCGGCAGAGAGGTCCAGTCCTCCCTGCCTTAAATAACTAGAGCAGTCAATGGGAACCAAGCAGCTCAGCCTAACTTAATCAGCCACAGGAGGCTGGTAATAAATTATTCAGTAACACTCATGCGCACGGCTAATCTCCCAGCCGGGACGTGGCGTTTGACAGCGCGGCGTCCAGACCTTGCCTTTGCAACAGTCGGACCGCAAACTGTAAGTGACGTCCCAGTCATCAAGGAGACGGTCGGGACGCTGGACCCAGAGGAGAGCGAGACGTGGCGGCAAAGGACACCACCATGGCTCATAACAATATGGTACAGTTAGCTCAAATGAAACGTCTAAAGATAACTCAAAATAGTAATGCTCAGTAACACCCACAAATGAAAATAAATCTTTACATCCGATACTGCCACAGAACACACAACACGCCCCAGGGGTTGCAATCCTTTTCAGTTATATAATATAGTGTGTATATATACATATATATTAACAAAGGAGGGAATTTAGCTGCCAATATGCAGCGAAAGCATGCAAGCAGAGTGAAACATTCATGCAATAATGCACCTAGATTACAGATAAACAGATTGAAGATATATGTGTGACATATAATAGTTTAACGTTTGGTTCAACTTACGTGGTTTCCTGACATTAAAGCTAAGTAAAAAGCCAGAAGTTTTTCACATGTATTTCAGCAGTAGCGTGCTCTTGGTACAAGTGGTGTCATAATTGCGGATGCTCAGGGAAGCAAGTTTCCGCTGCCCAAACCGCGCAGACCTTAATATTGAGGAAGTGTTGAAAACCCTCATGAATGTGGCCACTGCGCAGCAAGAGCAGCATGCTCAGGTGCTATGAGTCGCAGAGACACAATTAGAAAACACCACCTGGGCCGGCTCTGCAGAAAATGTCGCCAGCTGATGACACAGAAGCATATCTGGTGCCCTTTGAGAGAGCTGCAAAAACGGTAAAATTGCCTCCTGAAGTTCGGGTTGAGAATATCTGACTGGCGTAGCTCAGCGAGCTTATACGGATCTGGATGAAGAACAAGCTTCTGATTATTCATGTCTAAAATCTGAAATATTGGCTTACAATGGAATTTCGGGGCCAGGTGAGCCTAGCGCTATCACGAATGGCACTATGATAAAGATAAACCGGTCAGAGCACAATTTGCTGAGCTTTGCAAAATGTAAAAAAAATTATTGACGTTCTGGTGATTGATCACTGCATCCAGTGGCTGGACCGCGGTTTACAAAGGTGGGTGCAGCAATCCAACCCGCAAACTCATGAAGAGCTTGCCACAGTGGTAGAGAGGTTTTGTGCTCTACAGCGAATGATCAAAGCACCTGTATTTGCGCCAAAGCCAGTGCCACGTCAAAAGTCAGGTTTGACAATCCTTGCTGCAGGGCCCATTGGCAAAATTGCCACAGACAGGGGGCCTGCTACAAAGGAGTCTAATCCAAAGTGCTTCGAATGTAGTGAGCCAGGCCACTTTAGGGTTGAGTGCCCTGAATTACCGGAACACATGTACTCTTCTGTTGCACATGTTGGGCCTGCTTTCCCAAGCTGTTATACCATGAATCCCATATCAGGAAGTCCTTGTTTGTTCTGGGTTACTGTGTTAATCAATAAAAACATTGTCTTGGCACAGGTTGACTCTTGGAGTAAACTTTTGTTGGTTTCCAGTTCTGCTTACCCGAAACTATATTGATTGCCAAAGGTGAAGGTCCTGTGTGCACATGGGATGACTGAGGAGTATGAGAAAACACTTCTGCCAGTCACACTCAAAAACCAAACAATTATGATGGTAGCTGCCATAGCACCTAAACCATATCCACTTATTTTGGGGCAAGACTTTCCATTGTTTAATGAGGTGCTTGGTTGAGCGGATCCGGCCAGACATGCCAGCAACTGATGCAATGGGCAGACGCCCGGTCTTAAAGGAGCCGCCTAAGAATTCCCAACATCTGAACCTCGATCCTTGGGAACCACCAAACCGGAATGCCATCCTGGGAGTCACAGCAGGAGTTTCACAAAAGCATCCATCTGTGGGGAAGCGTTGACACTCTAAACTAGCATTGGCTGGTAATGTCGCGGATGAGCCCACTCCCTGTGTCAGTGAGGATACGAACTGGTCCACAATACCAATTTTGTTTCTTCTGCAGGACGTTGCTCGTGTCCAACTTAAAGATGCTTTATAACATGCTTTTCAAAGTGTGACTGAAGTGAATGGGGTAGCGAAAGCCGCCCAACCTACAGAAGACATACCATATTTTATTGTCAAAAATTATTTTCTGTATAGAGTTGCTATTGTACAGGGGGGAAAAGTAGAACAGTTAATGGTTCCTCAAGTCTATATACCCCTGGTGTCAAAAGCAGCGCACGCACATGTCTGTGGGGAACACCTGGGGAAGGATAAAACATAGGAACAAGTTCTGCTCAGTTTTTACTGGCCTAGCCTGGTGTACACATGGCAGTGAAATGGTATTGCCGGTGCTGTTCAAATTGTCAGTGAGCCTGTCCCAAACAAATGTACAGGGCATGTCTCATACCAATACCAATAGTGCAAGTTCTCTTTGAACGGATAGCCATGGACATTGTAGGGCCGCATGAGAAATCCGCACGTGGGCACAAATATTGCTATACAATGAGAAATATCAATGTAATGATGTATTGTGGTATTTTAAAGGTTTACTCTGTCTTGTGGTTAAAATTATGTTTCTACTTGATTTGCTCATGTACATGTATATTCTACTATACAAACAATATACCTATTTTATGTTAGTAATCACTATTGAAAATGATGTGTGACTGATATAGAACAGTTCCATTTTATCTGCTTAAAATGTGATAATAGCTAATATTGGTTCTAGATGCAGACAAACCTTGCACTAACATCTGTTGTGACCAGTTCCTATTCTAATATTAATGAGTTAATGCACCCCCTTCTATGATATACATTATGATGTAATAAATAACCAAGCCATGTGTCTTTAGCTGTTAATTTTCTGTATGGAAAAATCTTTTCCCTTTTCAGACTTCCTATTATGCTTTAAATTTTGCATGTGATTGACCTGTGGTGTCTGAGAATGCCATTACTTTGGCCAGTGATACCCCATGCCAATGTCAAATGCAATTGAGCTTGACATGCGGCAGTAAACAAGTGCTTGCACTTGTGGGCAAGGGGGATTAGATGGTAGACACTCCATTGACCTAGTGCATTCACTTGAGGTGAATGCAATGGAGCAGGCAACGTCAAAAAAACTGTGCCGCTATAAAAATGCTCCTGTTATCTGTTATTTACATGAACAAACAGGTATATAGTAAGGCAACATTGCAGTGGTTCCGCAGCTGTGTGCCCAATGTACATGAGATGGATTGCTGTGGGACACTGGTAATGTGGGAGGGGAAATTGCTGTGACATGTCAGTGGTTTAGTACTCCAAACCACTACATTTTCTATAGGGAGATTTGAAGCTGGGATGATAATGCCTGGTGATGTGTGGTGGTTTGAAAACAGCTAAACCACCCGAAAAAAGACAATTTTTTTTAAATGTCTGCTTCTGATTGGCTAGATAGCTCAAACAGCATGTTTGCGCTGTCTTGACATTCAGAACATAAGAGGAGGCACCATTAAATTCTGAATTATGGGGGCAATCATTATTTATTGATAAAGGGGCAAAATTAATTTATGATTAACTTTATGGAGCAAATTTTATTTTTCATTATATTAAGGGACCAATATGCATTATATTATGGAGCCAATAAGAGTATATAATTATATTAACAATACTAATTGATTGCTAATGGGGGCAACACTTATTTATGATGCACACCTGGCACTACATAATCCCCCATAATATAATAATACAATAATATTGTATTATAATGGAAAATAAATTTTTCCCCATAAGTTAATTTTAAAAGTATTATGCCCCTTAATCAATATAATGATTGTTCCCATAATTCATAAGTCAATAGTGCTGCCTGCTATGCTCTGAATGTCAAAACTGTTCAAACAGCATGCAGTTTGAGCAATCTCAACTTTCAGAACCACCTCTTTTTTGTTTTGGCTGTTTTGGCAGCGGTTTTGTAGGTGGTTTCTCAGACAGCAGCTTAGTAAATCTGGATGTATGTATTTTGGTCATGTTAAAAAGCAGGTTTGCGATTTGTAAAGTGGTGGTTTATTAAACTGGGGTTTCAGCCTTTTAATTGGCGGTTTGACCTTTAGTAAGTCTGATGGTTTAGGGATAGTGTGGGGAGTCCTGAAGATTTGTGTTATGCCCTTTTGCTAGTGCTGGACTGAGATATCTTTAGCAAAGGCAATAGAGATTAGGGAGAGAAGGTGGTTAGGTTTGAAAGACAAGTCTTACCTACTTCAAGTGATATGTGTTTGCTGAGCTGACAAATTGCTTCTGCTGTCAGAAATTGGAGGACTACAGGAAAATGAAAGTTGCTAAACAGAGAGAAGTGAGTTTGCTACTCTTCATTTTGGGTGAATACAATTTAGCCCATGGGCAGAAGCCATATTGAGATTACAGAGAAAGTTGTACTATTTGCTATTGAAATCTGTAGCTGCATTTATGGTCCCAGACACTCCCCAGAAGAGAAGCCACATATCAAGACTTGGGTGGAGGCACTGCTCTGAATAAGAGAAGTGAGA
This sequence comes from Mixophyes fleayi, assembly GCF_038048845.1. Classification (NCBI taxonomy): domain Eukaryota; kingdom Metazoa; phylum Chordata; class Amphibia; order Anura; family Limnodynastidae; genus Mixophyes; species Mixophyes fleayi. The sequence continues at coordinate 390,873,575 of NC_134402.1, read as the reverse complement.
GGAAATATTTCACCCACGTCATTTACATACACTAATTCCAGGAGGAGCCTGGAAAAGGGGTGTTACATACAGAAACAGAAATGAACAGACAACAAAATTGGTTACTTATAGCTATATAACCTATACGAAAACAGAAATCATTTATGATTTGTCATAAAATGTGATTTAAATGATTGTACCTAAAAGTTCAATATAAACTGTAGAATATTAATTACATGTCTTACTAAATGTAAACCTAAACTACATATGATACTATCATTTACAATGTCTTCAGTGTCTAGGCTCATGCTGTTATATATAAGTATTTTTACATTTCAGTTATAGAACTTATACGTTTTAATGAACCATTTATTATTATGTTTTACTTTTGCCATAATTCAAAGTCAAATGTTTGTTTTAAATTAAATTTTAATAATTTTAATTACCAAAAATATGGTAACAGAAACTGATTTTATTTATTTCCATCTTTTATTCTTAGATGGGGAACAGCCACCCATCCACCGTAGGAGAGCAGGCATAGGATTCACCATCTGAGCAACTCCTGGAGGGTTTGAAGTGAGGTAACACCAAAATGTAATGAATACTGTGCAATTTTAGTCTTATCTTCTGGGAAATTAAGAACCAGCGGTACTGACTAATACCTGTTGGGTACAAGGAGGGTACCACTGCACTAGGTATCGCTATTCCAGTATCAAAATATAATTACAAATGTTAGAATAGTTTACTGGGTGGTGCACTATTACACAAATAGCTATTATTGAAGCATGAAGAGGATAGGAAGAATTGTGTATTGGAAGGCACTCAGCGATCTACTTGTTAAAAATAAAAAAAGTCAGAGCAGTGGGCGTGAACAGCTGCATAAATACTCTCAATCTCCCTCACTTCTGGTTGCCTTGAAAAAGCATGTAGCGAAACGCGCGTTGGCGTTTACCCTGCTGCTGCAAATATTCACTCCTTGCTACCTGTATTAACCTAACTATCACTCACCCCTGTATGGGTCATTTATTAATCTAAATGTATGTGTGTGTGTATGATTGCCAAACGGCACTACCGCTATTTAGTAGGTGAACTAACAGATATATCAGGTGCTTGATTGGTAGCAGTTCACTAGTGTGTGTATGCAGGACTGCACAAACGGCACTATCAATATTAGTAGGAGAACTACAGACATATCAAGCGCCTGTTTGTTAGCAGTTCAGTAGTATATTACAGGGACAAAGGATTACTAGATTATACAAACTAATCAACATTAGTCAGAGTTCCTTTTAGCCCCAGAAATACTACTTAATAATAATATATATTAGTACTCAACTTGGTGTGAGCTTATATAAACATGAGGATATACTTATATAATAAAATGCTCCTTACATCATCAGAGGTTTGAGTCAACATATAAGCTCATTACCTTATAAATTGTGTCAACTATAATCATATGACCATTGGTTCCAATCAAAATAACCTCAGTACACACAGCATACATTTTCAGTTGCAATGGTATCTTAGGTAGTCAAATATAATTAGAAGAGGAGTGACTATTATATTCTGATTAGCTTTATATATATTGATAACAAGTAGCAGGGCATAGCAATTCAATTTGCTATTTTAATTCACTTTAGTCACTTTAATATTTCGCTATTCAATTAGGAGGTATATTTTAAGTATATTAATAAAGTACAAGTTTTTTATTTTTAACAAGTAGATCGCTGAGTGCCTTCCAATACACAATTCTTAATACCTGTTGGGGTTGGACAATCGCTGGCTGCAGAGCCTGACCTTGCATCAGTCTGTGGGCAAACTGAGCCTGAGGAACCTGAGAAGTTAACTTGCCTTTGCTCCTCCTGGTCAGAGTGTTCGGGTGACTCGGAGACAGATGTGGCTAATCACTAACAAGATTGGCTCTGGTGGGAAACATGTAAGAAAATCAAAATAATGAATCCAATATTTACAAACATTTCCAAAAATTAAATAAAGTTTAAGATATTTCAGCCATTTTTCAATCATTCATAATTAGGGAGTTTTTTTTAAATCAAACTATATGGCCACCTTAGTAAAAATGTCCCTTACATTTGGGGAGCTGGAGAAGTATACACATATTATTATTTATTAGTTTTTTAAATAAAAAGTAACATGGTAAACAGTTACAACAAAGATACATAAGCAAAGTGGACATATGTGTTATGGGCCGTGGGCACCACCACGACTCGCTTCAGTTTCCTCCTGGCGTCCCGGCTGTCTCCATCACAACAGGGACGTCACTTCTGGTATTCTTCCCGACCGTTGCCAGGGCAACAGCCAGACCCCGCGTTGACAGCTCTTGTGTCCCGGCAACACAGAGCAGCCGGGCGCGTGCACCACCAAGCCTGCGGGCTAATTAAACTGGGCATTAGCTGATTGTCACTGCCTGGGGGTGATTGCATGACAGAAGCTCTGATTGGCTACCTCTAGTATTTAAGGCAGGGAGGGCTTAGCCTCACTGCCGGTTATAGTGTGGATTCTGTCTGTTGCTGACCTGCTCCTGTCCTGTTCCTGATTGTCCCAGTGTTCCTGTGGATACTCTGCCCGTTTACTATTGGACCTCCTGTTGTGAACCTATTGCTTGTCTCTGGATTCTGGTCTTGTGCTGGTGTCCCTGACCCTTTGGCGTGTTGTTTGACTATTCTACTTGCTTGTGACCCCTGACCTCGGCTTACGTCTGACCATCCATTACTATCTTCTCAGCCTCCTCCGGCCCTGGTGCTGTGGTGTTGTTAACAAACTTGCACTACGCTAAGAGTTAAGTCCTGGGGGCATCCGAGTACCTGTGAGCACATAAAGCTCTACGGGAAAGGTGACTGCTATAGGCGATGACCTCATCCATCAGTTCTGTAAGTATGTTATCAGATCGGCAGCCTAACCATATGAGATGGGATCACTAAACTTAAAGAGGAGGGGACGTGGGGAGAAGTGAACAATTTCATATGGTAAACATGTAACGTGTCATAAGATGTTATTGCCATATGTCGGTCACACTTGCATGCAGCTTATATCCATAATGGTTTTAAACACTCATCCTCAGTTATCATGGTGTCGCTATTAATTTCTATTATTTATGTGGACAAATTTAAGGTCACAATATGTGTTATAATTTCAACTACATATGTATTGGCAACTGGCACTTCAAGTCAAGTACTGTTGAAGTACAGAATCCCAGAAGGAATCATATTCCTGGAAGTCAATAGGCTTCTGGATGATGTCACCTGCCTCCTGGCCAGCAACCTTAACCTTCTCCTCCAAATGCAGCCTTTCTCCTAAGAGCAATGTTATGAAATATGATGCACAGAGCAATAATGTTGCTCACCACATCTGACATTTACATAAGGGCTCCACCAGATCAGTCAAGGCAACAGAATAAGGCATTAAGAAAGTCCAAAATTCAATAACTGACCTGGGACATGCATGCACCACATTGTATGCCACTTGCTGTGTATTTGGATGTAATATAGGAGCGAGGAGTCAAGGGCGGAAAACATATCTGCAGTTTCTTAAAGAGGTAAAAAAACAATTGTTACTACACAATACTTACCTATTTGTGTGGTAAATACAAACAATAACATTTACCAGATAAATGAAAATTAACTGCATAATTTTGAGACAAAACCACTAGAAGGTAATTGTTACATACCTATCCAAAGTAATTTAAAAAATGGACCATTGTGGCAACTTTATCATAGTCAGGATTATAAAACAACATAGGCTGAATGGAGTTTCAGTTATGCATCATGCATCTCCATCTTGCCCCTGTGATAATGTATGCCATATTCCTGACTGCCTCATGACTAATGCATCATGGGCACTTCCAGGGAGTTTTGCTACCAGGAGTCCATCCACTGTCCCTATGACATGTGGGAAAACCAGCTATTTGATGGATATGCAGTTTAATGAGCATATGGGATACCTAATCCAATGGCAGATTAATAGATTGAGTGATGTGTGATGGGAAAGCCTGTGGTACCTGTTTCAGTACCCAACTGAAAGTAGTCTGGGACATTCCTGCTGCAATACCCACTGGGATCTGGAAAGACCCAGATACACAAAACTGTAACATGGCCAACAATTTAGTTAGCAGTGATATTGCTGAACATAGCTGATTATAAGCTCTAGACCACTCAGCACAATGGACAGATTGTCCACGTTGACATGAGGTGGAGTGTATCATCTCTGCATCTAGCATTGCAAAGAGATTTACACATGAGTGAATATTCAATTTAATGTATAACAAACTTAATATTTTTAATCTAAATAAATGTCTGTAAAAAAAGGTAAAAAACAATATTTTTAATACAAAAATTATTGGGCATGAAAGCTACTATCTGGGCGTTTATGCCTTTATATGTAATAGGTGTTAGCAGCATTGGCGGTAGATGTTAAAGCACAAGAAGCTTTTAGACTTAACCAATTTGTTGGTTTTATTTCAGGTTTTATTGTAATAGATGATATATACATATTTACAGTTGCTCACAGTTAATACTGACTGTAACAGACAGGCAGTGTCACAAGCTTATGCAGTTAATGTACTTAACTCTATTATAGTACTTTCATATATGCAGAAAGTAGTACGCTTATATTGTGGGCAATGTCAGAGAACAGGTTGCACATATATATTTTTTGTGCCTACACTCACTTTATATATCTTTATATAAGTAAATTTAACACAAAAAAGATGCAGCTCCAGCTATCACGTCTTTACAAATCAACTGTCACTTGGAAGAGCCTGCTGAGAGCCTAACTTTCTGTCTGTGCATGCTCAGCAGAGCAATGCGGTTGGCTGGAGGCTGCCCCACTTCCTGTATTCACTAGACCACAGAGGACAACAATACTAAGATGGGAGACAGAGCGTAGTGCTCCATATTAAATACAATATCCTATAGTAAATAGAGGGAATAAATAATAATACTGGATTAAATGCAGTTGTTTTAAATAAGAAATAGGAAAACAAATCTGAGTGTGGTAGCTGCAAAGTTTGCATAAACAATCACATAAATCTTAATAAACACAATCTTACTATAACACAGTCTCACTATAACTATTTAAAACATACATAATTGCGGACATTTACTGTGCTAGTGAATTTGTATAAAAAAAAAACCCATTCACAAACATTCAATACAGAGCTCCGTGATATGTGAACAAAGATCAAACTGCCAAAATGAAGCTTGGTGTCAATCAGTTAAAATAATTGAGCTTGATGAATGCAGTGGTATGGGCTGTGTAGGAATTTCTGCAAGAATCTAATCATAAACGATGAGGTAATGGTGCTATCCATCAATTATCATCGTCCTGGATCTACACCAACCCTGTAGCAGGTGTAAAATATACAATTCAGGTCTGCATAAGAGTAATTGCTTGAACATGCCCTTACTGTACTCAGTCTATGTCAGACCACCCATTCCATCCCCTGATCCACCTATCAGGTCATAGGGAGTCATAAAAGTCAGTTGCATTCACAATCGCATTCGCACATTTGTGTGCATTTGTTTTCTGAGCATGTGAAGAGCCATTTTCTAAAAAATATACTCTGCAAACTGAGACACATGCCACTCTGCATCAGCCCCAGTATCTTCAAGGAGATAAAAAATGTGGTCTAGTGGACAGAGCTTATTACAATCTGGAGACAGGGTCACTCTCTTAAATATGAGTTGTCTGTGACTAATAGTAGTGGGAGGGGAGGAGGAGTGTAGGGTTAGGTAAGTCTTTGAATGGAATTACACAGAAGCAGGGCCGGTGCTAGGGTCCTTGGCGCCCTAGGCACACTGCCAAAATCGACGCCCCCCGCCGCAGGTACACTTTAAAAATCGGCGCCCCCTGCCACAGGTACCCTGTCAAAATCGGCGCTTCCCTCCCCTCCCCACGTCTTTCCTTATCTTACCTCCGTTAAGCTGCTCCTCTCTGCTCCATCTTCTCCCCTCCACTCACTGACACTGTCGGCCGTGGCTGCTCCTCTCTGCTCTGTCTCCTCCCCTCCACTCACAGACACTGTCGGGCCCAACAGTCAGTGAGTGGAGGGGAGGAGACGGAGCAGATAGTCGACGGTGGTGATTCATAGCCCCTTCCCCCCTCCCCGTGGATTTATCAGAAGCTGTGCGGCGGCTGTGGAAGGTATGGTCAGCAGCCGCCGCACAGTTTTAAACTACAATAGTCATTGTTTTTTAATTTTGAGGCGCCCTGCAGAGCTCGGCACCCTAGGCAATTGCCTAACCTTGCCTAATGGGAGCGCCGGGCCTGCACGCAGGGGCGACGTAAAGGGGGGGTTGGGGACGATTGCAATGTACCAGGCCTGTCTGACTGCTAGCTGCTCCACGTGTCATAATGTGTTTGGGGTGTCATGATGTGTCTGGAACAGAGCCGGATTTAGACCTCATGGGGCCCTAGGCATGATATTGGTTTGGGCCCCCCCTGAAATGATCCATAGCACTATATGTTTTTAGCATAGCATATACTCCTATAGTTAAGTAGAAGGGTAAGCTATGTGCCGCTGCACATCACACTGCTCCTCCTGCATCACCATGCGGCCCCTCATTATTGTCCCTCTCATCACACTGTGCCCTCTCTGCCCAGCACCTTTGCCCCCTCTCTGGCCAACACCTTCACATATGCCCCCTCTCTGGCCAGCACCTTCACACATGCCCCCTCTCTGGCCAGCACCGTCACACATGCCCCCTCTCTGCCCAGCACCTTCACACATGCCCCCTCTCTGGCCAGCACCTTCACACATGCCCCCTCTCTGCCCAGCACCTTCACACAAGCCCCCTCTCTGCCCGGCACCTTCACACGTGACCCCCTCTTACACTGCAGCTTTAATCTCACACACACTAGCTCTCCATCACAGTACCCCTTCCTCTTACCTTTTTCTACCTCTTGTGACTCCAGGAACACTCCTGCACACTGACTACCATTGAGTTCCAGCAGCCCGCCTAACACTGTGTACCATGACCCTGCTACCATAACACCAGCCCCTCCCGCGACTCGCGGCACCCGGGGGTGGTCGGGTGCCGCGAGTCGGGGGAGGGGCTACATTTTTTTTCTTGACCCCCCCCTCAACTAAATGTAATTAATTATGGAATATAGATTGCAGTCCGTGTATAATACATATTACAACCTATCTGAGCCCCGTCTGGGCTTGTTGTGAGTTTCACGAAGTGTACGACTGGTGTCTTTGTAGAAGAGTGATTTAACATGAAAGAGAAGAAGGGTAGGGCCTGGGTTAACATGAGTAATAGGAAAACAACAATTAAATAACAGAGTCCTTCACAAAGAAAAGAGTCAATACTTTTTTGTAATGTATAAGATAGTTCTTTGATGGTTCCTTCTGTCAGTGTGTAGGTTCCAAGTGAAGGCTGGGTGTGTGTCCCAAAAATAGAATGTCCAGCGACACTTCAATTGGAGCACTAGGGGATACCTATAGGAGAGAGTGGAAGGTCCAATCCATAAATGATGGCAGTGGAGGTTGGGTATTATATGGGATGGGAATCTTGTACTTGGAGTTGGTATATATTTAGTAATATTATTTGTTGACTTAGGAGATTCCAGGGAATATTTATGTTCTGGGCTGCTCTAAGCCATATGACATGTTAGGCCCGTATAGGTTTCAAGGGTCGAGCCATCCAGTCAACGAGGGCAATGGAAGCAGAGACAGGATGGGGTATCTCCCTTGTCCTTTGTGATGTTTGTCCTATCAGGTGGACTGTAGGCACATAAGGATCTTGAGTCAGATTAGCAGCTGAGTACAACCAAGCCCAAAGCAGTTGTGAGGATTATATGTGTGCACTGGTCAAAAGTTTTATTGGCTTACAGGCCCAATAAAACAGGATTTGATTAGAAAAAAGACGGAGCATACGTCTGCCTTGGTCATCATTCAAACCTATTTTCTGCAATTTTTAGATTTTGATTGTTTTAAATTTTATTATATCTCAATGATGACAGAATTCCACCCCCAACAATAAGTAGTGAAATCATGTTGTTTATGCTAAGAAACACATGCTTACAGGAGAAAATACAAATAATTAAATTAACCCTCTTATTTCTCTTTATTAAAGGTACTCTATCACCTAAATTATATAATTGTACGGTGCACTAGAATGTTGCATCACCATATAAAATAAATGATAATATTTTATGCTCAAACATGACCTTTGGAAATGCTCAGTTTAAATGTATTTTTTAGGGGGCTTGAGGACAGCTGCTTTGTTTTTTTATTTGTTACCATTTTGTTTAATTACTTTTACCAAAGGCTGTCACTTATCACTATGTTGCAAACACCAGGCATTAAATATCACTATTTTACCATTTAATATTGTCTATAGCCTTTTTAGTGTGAATGAGTGAATTAAGGAAGAGATATCATAAGGTGAGACTTATTTGTTGTGTCAGTTCTTTTAAGAAAGACAGCATACTTGTACACACATCAATTGCAAATCAATAAATCAGGAGAATAATCTTACCATGAAATTGTATTGTTGTAAATTGATCAGACAGGGCCTAATGTAGAGTTGGATGTAGTTGACGTAAAAAGCAGACATAAATTGCGTCTAAATAAAAAGGGCTTTTTATTAGTGTTTGCCTGTACTGCATGTTCCTAAAGATCCATGCAACTCAGTTTACTAAGTTAAATGCATTATCGCATGAAGATATATGCAATTCATATAATGTGCTTCAAGTGTATACGCTTTAAACGTATCATCAAGTGGTAGAGACGCCAGTTATCATCATCAGTTTCAAGGTGTTTAAAATTTATTTATTTATTAAAAAACAGGCACTGCGCTCCCAGAAAAATAAACCACTATATTAGTGCTCAGTGCTGCTATCAGAAATGGGATCCATTACAAATGAAGCAGATCGTGGCTCCCTCCCCCAAACCATCCCAACCCTCACCCTCCTGCAGTTTTTATGTGCTTGTCCTGTACAATGAAACATGTTATAAGCAAGAACTGTCATTATTTTCTGGAGCACCTATGCTATCACTATTCTCCACCATTGAGTATTCATTGTCAAATATACATATATTTTTTATATCTTGTAGACAAAGTAAAGCCATTGTTAAAGCAATTTCCCTCTCCTTCCATAAAAAAGGCTATAATTATGAAGTTTAAAGTCCTAAATTACTCCAACATCTTGGCAAGATTGGACACCCAGGATAATATAAGTTAGCAATCTATGCTGTTCATGTTGTCGAAATAGTTTCAAACTGGTTACTCCAGGGTCACCAAAAACAGGTCTAAATTAGAAATGCTAAAGAACCAAACACACCCGAACTTAGCAGATTCGAGTACCAAGCCGAGACAGCTCTGTACTTTTACACGCCCTTGGAATTGAAAACGAGTCAAAATGTCATCGTTACAACGTCGGATCTCGTGAGTTTTGGATTCTATACGTACCACCCTCCACGGCGATCCAGCGCCATTTCACAGAGGGACACAGAAGGGGTAGCACAGTTCTTGGCAGTCTCTAGTGCAGTTGGGCAGCGTCATAGGTAGAAAAGAAAGAGGAGGGGTAGCAATGTTCTTCAATGTCTCCAGTGACCTTTAGGAGAGCTCCATTGTTCCATTGCTAATTGTCATTTCTGAAATACAAATAATAGGTGTGTGGTCTTCTAAATCTGCAGTCACATAGTACTGTGTAATATAGGTAACATACAGAGCTTCATTGCTAATTGTCACTGCTGAAATACAAATAATAGGTCAGGCAGACTTGGTCTTCTAAATCTGCAGTCACATAGTACTGTGTTATATAGGTAAAACAAAAATGAGAAGATCTCCATTGCTCCATTGCTAATTGTCATTGCTGAAATAGAAATAATAGGTCTGGCAGACTTGGTCTTCTAAATCTGTAGTCACATTGACTGTGTTGCATGGGTAACATACAAAGAGGAGAGCTCCATTGCTAATTGTCATTGCTGAAATACAAATAATAGGTCAGGCAGGCTTGGTCTTCTAAATCTGCAGTCACATAGTACTGTATTATATAGGTAGAGCTCCATTGCTAATTGTCATTGCTGAAATAGAAATAATAGGTCTGGCAGGCTTGGTGTTCTAAATCTGCAGTCACATTGTACTGTGTTATATAGGTAAAACAAAAATGAGAAGATATCCATTGCTCCATTGCTAATTGTCATTGCTGAAATAGAAATAATAGGTCTGGCAGGCTTGGTCTTCTAAATCTGTAGTCACATTGTACTGTGTTATATAGGTAACATACAAAGAGGAGAGCTCCATTGCTAATTGTCATTGCTGAAATACAAATAATAGGTCTGACAGGCTTGGTCTTCTAAATCTGCAGTCACATTGTACTGTGTTTTATAGGTAACATACAAAGAGGAGAGCTCCATTGCTAATTGTCATTGCTGAAATACAAATAATAGGTTTGGCAGACTTGGTCTTTTAAATCTGTATTCACATTGTACTGTGTTTTATAGGTAACATACAAAGAGGAGAGCTCCGTTGCTAATTGTCATTGCTGAAATAATAGGCAATGTTGTTCTTAATCTACAGTCATATTGTACTGTGTTATCAAAATGGATTCACAGCAGTACACATAAGACCAGGAGCACCAAGCAGCTGCTGGTACCAGTCATGATGATATTAATTAGAGATGCTCAGGCTCGGTTCCCCGAGAATCAAACAGACACGAACTTAGCATATCTGAGAACTGAGCCAAGCCAGCTCGGTAATTTCGCGCTTTTTCGGGATCGAAAACGAGGCAAAACGTCATTGTTACATCATCGGATCTCGTATCTCGCGAGTTTTGAATTCTATAAGTACCGCCCTACACGCTAATCTAGTGCCATTTCACAGAGGGACACAGAAGGGGTAGCACAGTCTGTAGAGCAGTTGGGCAGCAAGCTAGATAGAATAGAAAGAGGAGGGGGTAGCATTGTTAAAAAAAATCTACACTGACATTTTTGAGAGCTCCATTGCTCCATTGATAATTATTATTGCTGAAATATAAATACTTGGGCTGGCAGGCTTGGTGTAAAACTGTAAATCTGCAGTCACATTGCACTGTGTTATAAAGGTAACACACAAAGAGGAGAGCTTAATTGCTAATTATCATTGGTGAAATACAAATACTAGGTCTTACAGGCTTTTCTTCTGAATTTGCAGTCAAAGTGTACAGTGTTATCAAAATGGATTCACAGCAGTACACAGAAGAGCAGGAGCACCAAGCAGCTGCTGGCATCAGTCATGATGATAGTAATCCATCTATGTCATCTGGTAAAGCCTATTTAAAAGTGCATAGTGTTTTTAAGTCATGGAAACAAAAATGTGAAAAAACACCTTTTACCTTGGTCAAGAAAAAAAGACCTGAAGTTATCTGCAGAAAAAAATAAAATTGCCAACATGCCATTCTTCACATGCAGTGGCAACAAAAGAACAAGACATTCACTTTTCTCTATGAGAGCTGCAACTGTCACTGAGGCATCTCATTGTAAGGTCAGTCGTGACCAAGCAAGATCTTGTAATTCGGACTTCAAAAGTGGTGCACAAATACTTTTACGTGTAAAAGCCAAGCTGGAAGAAAACAGTAAGGCATTAGAGGAAAATGTATGTTCAGATTCAGAAATGACACAAATCCCTGAGGAGAGTCCATCCACGAATGCTATGTGTAATCATGACCATTGTGATAGTGTATCCATAAAGATGGCCCCTTTCAGCATTTCTGTAGATGTGTGTCTGAACAGCCCGAGTGTAGCCAGTGATACACCAATTCAGGATGCCACTTTGGAATTGCAACAGGATGAGGGGGATATTTGTGTAGCCGACGAGGGCGCTAATGATGATGCTTATGAGTATGATGTTGTTTGTGTAAGTCCTGCACTGGGGGGAAGCATTTCTGGCACTTGATAAAAAGAAGGACATTGTCATCCCTCTACATAAAAACAAAAAATCCACTTCTTATGTGTGGAATTATTTTTACCCAAATCCTGACAACAGTTGTCTAGCCATTTGTAGCGTATGCAAAGCCACAGTCAGTCGAGGTAGGGACCTTAACCATCTAGGAACATCATCCATGTTACGCCATTTGAAGCGAGTTCATGCCAAGCTGTTGGGAAAATCAAACTTATGCTAAATAAATAATGACAAACAGTCCATCATCAGTTAGGACCCTTCTCTCACCTACGGCTAGATGACTCATCCACTATCCTGGATTCCTAAGAAGAATTCTTGAGCGTTAGTCCCACTGCTGCTGCTGCTGGGGGTGAATCTTCATCCCAGAAGCAGACCAAGAAGAAGACTACTAGTAGTTGACAACAATTGACTGTTAAACAATCCTTTGCAAGAGGAAGCAAGTATGAAAGCTGTCACCCAGTTGCAAAGGGGATCACAGACGCCATGGCGACTATGCTAGTATTAGATCTACATCTAATTTCCACTGTTAATGCAGCTGGTTTTAGACAGTTAGTTGAGGTCTTGTGTCCCTGTTACCAAATTCTATCACGACACCATTTCAGTAGAATCGCTATTCCTCACTTCTACCTGAAGGTGCATAAAAATGTAATTATTGGGCTACAAAATGCCATTCTACCCACTGTACACTTAACCACAGATATGTGGACAAGCAGAACTGGGCAAACTAAAAATTATATGACTGTGACAGCCCACTGGGTTGGTGATTTGCCTTCACCAGCAGGAACAGCAGCAGCATGTACCCAATGGCACATTTGTCAGAGGCAGACTACTTTGTGTATCACCGGCTTCACTAAGAGGCATACAGCTGACTATCTGTTACGAAAACTAAGGGATGTCGTTGCAACATGGCTTATCCCGCTTGGGCTCTCCTCAGGATATGTCATTTCTGATAACGCCACCAATATTGTGAGAGCATTACAGTAGGGTGTATTCCATCTGATTCCCTGTTTTTCTCACTCAATAAATTTGTTGGTGTAGAGCTTTTTAAAAAATGACGGACGTGCAGGAGATGCTGTCTGTGGCCTGTAAAATATCTGGACATTTCCGGCATTCGGCAACAGCGTACAGGAGATTGCAGCAGCTACAAGAGCAATTTAATTTGCCCTGCCACCAACTGAAGAAAAAGGTGGTGACAAGGTGGAATTCCATCCTGTATATGCTTCTGCGGATGGAGGAACAGCGAAAAGCCATCCACGCTTTCTCCATAAACCATGACATTGGAAAGGTGGGGTGTATTTTCCTCAAGCGCAGTGGAGAATGCTTTCTGTGTTGTGCAAGGTGCTGAAACCATTCGAAGTAGTCACCTGTGAAGTGAGTTCAGACACTGCTAGCTTATGTTAAGTGATTCCCTAAATTAGATTTTTGGAAAAGCAGCTTGAGAAACTGAAGGAGGAGATTAAACAAAGCAATTACGTTAAGTATGTCGGACTTGTAGATCAACTACCTTATTCGCTTCGCCAGGATCCAAGAGTTATCAAACTCTTGAAATCAGATTACTACATTAGATGACTGTGCTTCGTCTTAGGTTTAAGAGCTATGTCTTCTCTTTGTTTCCAACTGACCGAGATCTGAAGAGATGCAAAGAGCTCCTGGTGAGCAAGATGACAGCTCAAGTGTTACCTGACAGGACGGCATCTCCTCATTCAGTTTCTCACTCAACTGCTGCTTGGAAAAAACTTTGCTTTCCGAAGAGACCCAGGGATGATACAGATGACTCAGCACAACATTTTGACATCTGGTCTGGTCTAAAAGAATTGACCAAAAAATGTGACACCTCTGCCGTAACTCCACCTGATCCTACTATCAACATTCAAAGGATGGTGAAGAAGATTATTTTCACGACAGCATAGAAATAGACACATCAGACAGTCCCTTTACATACTGGGAGGAAAAAAGGGAATTTGAAAACTTATGTACCAACTCGCATTGCACTGCCTAAGCTGCCCACCCTCAAGTGTGTACTTAGAAAGAGTTTCAACACAGCCGGGAACCTTGTCAGTGATCTGCGTAGGAGGCTACTTCCTCAAATGTGGAAAAGATGATGTTCATAAACACGAACTTCAATTTCCACAAAGAATGTCTTTCCCGCCAATTACATCAAAATACTGAGATTTCTGTAATGGTGGATTGCAGCGGTGATGTATTAATAATGTGTGAGGATGATGTACAAACTGATGAGGGTGAGGATGAGGCTGAGGATGATGACACCAACATCTTGTAGAGCTCATTAACAGCACTTTTATCTTAGGTGCCTTAAGCCTATTGTTAGCTTGTTTTGTGGGGGCCCAAACCAACCAAGTGTCACGGGCACTAGGAGTTTTACCCAGAATTCACCAGGTGTAACTACACTTACCAGAGATGCAGACCTCTGATTAGTGTGGTGAATCAGTGGAACCATACAATAGAATAGAGGAAAGGAATGTCAATAGTATAAATGCTGAGTCTTGGCACCGTGGAACTGTGATGGTACAGCAGATTAGTAAGCAGGATACAATGAGGAAAGAGTCCAAGTGCCTTAGCACGCAGGTAGCATATAGCAGGCCAGTACTTGATAACTGGATAACGTTAGGCAAAGACCAATCAACAATGCAGTAGAAGAGTCAGCGACTTGCAGCTATAATACAGAGGCACTTGTAGACTTTAGTCCAGCTCATAGGTACCATACTGAGTAGTAGCTATATCACAAGGAGACATGAGTGGTCTACAGCTGGTAGGTTTCACCACAGATGTGTAGAGAAGACTTGTCCAGCGCAGGTATGTAGCGGAATAGCGTGAGTGGTCCGCAGTTGGCAGTTTACATCACTGATGAGAAGAGAAGACTTGTCCAGGTGCAGGCATATAACGGGGTAGCGTGAGTGGTTTGCCATTGGCAAGTTTTACCACTGATGTGTAGAGAAGCCTTGTCCTAGCGCAGGCATGTAACCGGATAACATGAGTGGTCTGCAATTGGCAAGTTGTACCACTGGTGTGAAGAGAGGACTTGTCCAGGTGCAGGCATGTAACGGAGTAGCGTGAGTGGTCTGCAATTGGCAAGTTTTACCACTGAAGTATAGAGGAGACTTGTCCAGGTGCAGGCATATAACGGAGTAGCGTGAGTGGTCTGCAATTAGCAAGTTTTACCACTGAAGTATAGAGGAGACTTGTGCAGGTGCAGGCATGTAACGGAGTAGCGAGAGTAGTCTGCAGCGGGTAAGTTCTACTACTGATGTGAAGAGGAGACTTGTCCAGGTGCAGGCATGTAACGGAGTAGCGAGAGTAGTCTGCAGCGGGTAAGTTCTACTACTGATGTGAAGAGGAGACTTGTCCAGGTGCAGGCATGTTAATGGAATAGCGAAAGTAGTCTGCAGCGGGTGAGTTCTACTGATGTGAAGAGGAGACTTGTCCACAGCAAACGGATAACACGAGCAGAGACAGGAAATACCTCAGAGTCTCAAGGGAATGAGAACCAAGAACAGGCAAAGGTAATAGGGCAACAGGTGCCTTAAGTACTGAGAGGTGACTAATTAACCAATGAGACTAGAGGCGAGGTTTTAACAGTTCATGGTTTCTGCACATGCGCAATCTTAGTCAAGATGGCGGACAGCCGCGGCTCAGGAGAGGCGCCGGCAGGAGCGAGAGAGACCTACGTCCCAAACCAGAGGCACCAACAGTCCGGTGAGTGACAGTACCCCCCCCCCCTTTAAAGGTGGGCACAGAACACTTAGAACCAGGTTTGCCCGGATATTTGGAATAAAATTTTTTCAGAAGAGCAGGAGCATTAAGATCATCTGCAGGGATCCAAGAGCGCTCCTTTGGACCAAAACCTTTCCAATGCACTAAGAAGCGAAGGACTCCCCTAGAGATTTTAGCATCAAGTATATGAGTAATCTCAAACTCCTCCTCTTGTTGAGCTTGAACTGGGCGAGATACTGAAGAAGGAACAGAAAATCGGTTGATGATGAGAGGTTTGAGTAATGAAACGTGGAAGGAATTGGAGATACAAAGGTTCTTAGGTAAAGACAAC
Organism: Mixophyes fleayi; assembly: GCF_038048845.1. Lineage (NCBI taxonomy): Eukaryota > Metazoa > Chordata > Amphibia > Anura > Limnodynastidae > Mixophyes > Mixophyes fleayi. The sequence goes on along the minus strand of NC_134402.1, from coordinate 390,857,630 downwards.
TTAAAACAAACAGGATTTATCACTTGAATGATTTTATAAGGACCAATAAAACGTGGAGCAAACTTCATGGAAGGAACCTTCAGGCGAATATTCTTGGTAGAAAGCCATACACGATCTCCAATTTTAAGTGCTGGAATTGCTCGCCTCTTTATATCAGCAAAAAATTTATATCTTGAAGATGCCTTTTTCAAAGAGAATTTAACCTGAGCCCAAATGGATTTAAACTTTTGACATAAACCCTCCACAGCAGGAACTTGGGTGGGAGGGAGGGCAGGAAATTCTGGGAGCGGCGGATGGTGACCGTATACAACAAAAAATGGTGTTTTAGAAGATGACTCATGATACATATTATTATGGGTGAATTCGGCCCATGGAAGCAAGTCTACCCAATTATCGTGGTTGGCTGAAGAAAAAATTCTTATGAAAGTCTCTAGATCTTGAATGACTCTCTCGGTCTGTCCATTTGATTGAGGATGGTATGACGATGATAGTGACAATTGGATACCCAAGGTTTTGCAAAGGGCTCCCCAAAATCTGGAGACAAACTGCACTCCTCTGTCCAAAATGATTTCAGATGGACATCCATGAATTCAAAATATTTCCTTGATGAAATGATCAGCCAACGTAGAAGAAGAAGGTAATCCTATCAAAGAGACGAAATGAGCCATCTTAGAGAACCTATCTACCCAAATTGTATTGCATTTCTTGCTGAGAGGAAGATCAGTAACAAAATCCATACTTATATGGGTCCATGGTTTGGAAGGAATGGGTAGTGGTTGTAGTAGGCCCGCCGGTTTTCTACGGGAAACTTTAAATTGGGAACAAACATCACAAGCAGCCACAAACTCCTTGCCATCTTTCCCAATAGAGGGCCACCAGTAACTTCGAGAGAGAACCTCTAATGTTTTTCGTTCTCCAGAATGCCCAGCAAAACGAGAGGAATGATACCATGACAAAATCTTTTTACGAAGAAGTGGTGGTACAAAGGTTTTCCCAAACGGTAGAACATTGGTGGAAGAAGCAGCTAAACTGACACATTTAGGATCCAGTATGGGATAATCAAAACAATCTTCAATATCAGAGGAAGGGGCCTCTGCCCGAGACAATGCATCCGCTTTTTTATTCTTAGAAGCCAGTTTGAAAGTTATAATTAAGTCAAAGCGAGAGAAAAAAAGTGACCATCTTGCTTGTCGGGGGTTCATACATTGAGCTGACTGTAGATAGAGAAGATTTTTATGGTCAGTAAAAATAGTCACGGGGTGACGAGCCCCCTTTAGTAGGTATCTCCACTCCTCCAAAGCCACCTTTACGGCTAATAGCTCTTTATCTCCGATAGTATAATTCTTCTCAGCAGGTAATAAACTTTGAGAGTAGAAAGCACAAGGATGGAATTTCTTTTGTTCAGATTTCTGAAATAGAATGGCTCCTAGTCCAACATTAGAGGCATCTACCTCAAGGAAAAAAGGAAGGGTCACATCAGGTTGTCGAAGAATAGGAGCAGTTGAAAATGCCCTCTTGAGGAACTGAAATGCTTGAAGAGCCTCAGGAGACCATTTCTTGGTATTAGCACCCTTACGGGTAAGAGCCACAATAGAAGAGACAATGGAAGAGAAACCTTGAATAAAACGTCGATAATAGTTAGCAAATCCTAAAAAACGTTAAATAGCTCTGAGAGTAGTTGGCTGGGGCCAATGTAACACTGCATTCACTTTCTCCGGATCCATCTCCAGACCTACTCCAGACACAATATATCCCAGGAAGGGAATCTGAGATAATTCAAAGGAGCATTTCTCCAGTTTACAGAATAGCAAATTTTTCCGGAGTCTAGAAAGGACCTCTGCCACATGTAATTGATGGGATGAAAGATCTTGAGAAAATATCAATATGTCGTCTAGATAGACAACGACACAAACATACAACAAGTCCCGGAAAATCTCATTCACAAACCCCTGGAAGACAGCTGGGGCGTTACACAACTCAAAGGGCATGACAAGATATTCATAGTGTCCATCCCTGGTGTTAAAAGCTGTCTTCCATTCGTCTCCGGCCTTGATCCGAATTAAGTTATAAGCACCACGAATATCCAGTTTAGTGAATATCCGAGCTCCCTTAATGCGATCAAAAAGTTCAGTAATTAACCGAATGGGGTAACGATTTTTGATGGTTATGGCATTAAGACCTCCATAATCTATACAAGGTCTCAAAGACCCGTCCTTCTTCTTAAAAAAAAAGAAACTCGCTCCAGCGGGAGATATGGACGGTCGAATAAACCCACGATGGAGATTTTCCTTGACATAGTCAGACATCGCCTGGGTCTCTGGTAACGCAAGGGGGTAAACACGACCCCTAGGAGGATTTTTGCCAGGTTGTTAACCTATTGGACAATCCCAAGCCCGATGAGGCTGAAGACGTTCTGACTGAGCTTTATCAAATACATCAGCAAAGGAAGTATACTGTGGAGGAAGACCAGGTGGACAAGGTGTTATAGAGGATTTATTTATTTTCACTGGAACCACTTGAGTCAAACATCTATGATGACAATCCGAACCCCAGGAAATGACTTGCGGAACATACCAGTCAATCTGTGGAGAATGGAGTTGAAGCCACGGAAAGCCAAGTACAATAGAACTAGTGGTAACCGGGAGAACTAAAAAAGAAATTTGCTCTTGATGTAAAGCCCCGATTTGAAGGGTTAAAGGAATGGTACGTTGAGTAATAGTTCCATTGATAATTCGTGAACCATCTATGGCCGTAACAGCAATAGCTGTTTTTAAAGGAGTCACAGGTAAAGACCACTGACACACTAAGGAACTTGAAATAAAACTCCCAGCAGCTCCAGAGTCCAGAAGTGCTTGCGATGTAAAAGACTTAGTAGAAGTGGAAACAGTAACAGCAAACGAGCAAACTTTTGAATTCATAAGGTGTGGAGAGGATTCCAGGGACCCCAACCTTACCTCTCCAGAACAGGTGAGGGCCTCGCGTTTCCCGAAATTCTAGGACATGAGTTCAGCAAGTGATTAGGATCAGCACAATAAATACAGAGCTTATTCTTCAACTGTCGCTCCCTCTCTTCTGAAGTCAATCTAGAACGTCCTACCTCCATGGGTTCCACTGAAGGTGAGGGAAGACGAAATCGAGAAGCCAGGCGACCCGATACTTTAGGTGAAGACTCCTTTTCGGAATTTCTTTCTCGGAATCTCATGTCCACTCTGTTGCACAAAGATATCAAAGCATCCAAGGAAGATGGTAACTCTTGGGAGGCCAGCACGTCTTTAATCTTGTCAGCAAGACCTTGCCAGAAGGCAGCTATCAATGCCTCACTATTCCATTGGAGTTCAGATGCAAGTGTGCGAAATTGAATTACATACTGTGCTACTGAACAGGATCCTTGGCGTAATCGAAGAATACTAGAGGCAGCAGAAATAACACGACCAGGTTCATCAAAAATTCTTCGGAAAGTTAAAATGAACATGGCACTATCCTCTAGCAGGGGGTCATTTCTTTCCCACAAAGGAGAGGCCCATGCCAGAGCCTGTCCGGAAAACAGAGAGATTAAATAGGCCACTTTAGAGCGATGAGTAGGGAAATTTTGAGGTTGGAGATCAAAATAAATACAGCACTGATTGAGAAAGCCCCTACAAGCTTTTGGATCTCCATCAAATTTTGAAGGAGTAGGCAGGTGTAGAGTAGAAGCAATAGACACCTGGGATGGCACTGGGAGAGAAGAAGACTTCGGGAGATTATTAGTAGAAGATTAATTTTGCACAGGATCTCCCTGAGAGACTAGAGACTGCAAACATTGAAATAATTGTTGCTGACGAACATCTTGTTGTTCAAACCGAGTAACCAGGTACTGCAGCATATCCTTAGCTGTTGGTTCCGATCCTGGGTCTGTCATGGCCTGTTCTTACTGTCACGGGCACTAGGAGTTTTACCCAGAATTCACCAGGTGTAACTACACTTACCAGAGGTGCAGACCTCTGGGTAGTGTGGTGAATCAGTGGAACCATACAATAGAATAGAGGAAAGGAATGTCAATAGTATAAATTCTGAGTCTTGGCACCGTGGAACTGTGATAGTACAGCAGATTAGTAAGCAGGATACAATGAGGAAAGAGTCCAAGTGCCTTAGCACGCAGGTAGCATATAGCAGGCCAGTACTTGATAACTGGATAACGTTAGGCAAAGACCAATCAACAATGCAGTAGAAGAGTCAGCGACTTGCAGCTATAATACAGAGGCACTTGTAGACTTTAGTCCAGCTCATGGGTACCATACTGAGTAGTAGCTATATCACAAGGAGACATGAGTGGTCTACAGCTGGTAGGTTTCACCATAGATGTGTAGAGAAGACTTGTCCAGCGCAGGTATGTAACGGAATAGCGTGAGTGGTCTGCAGTTGGCAGTTTACATCACTGATGAGAAGAGAAGACTTGTCCAGGTGCAGGCATATAACGGGGTAGCGTGAGTGGTCTGCCATTGGCAAGTTTTACCACTGATGTGTAGAGAAGCCTTGTCCTAGCACAGGCATGTAACCGGATAACGTGAGTGGTCTGCAATTGGCAAGTTGTACCACTGGTGTGAAGAGAGGACTTGTCCAGGTGCAGGCATGTAACGGAGTAACGTGAGTGGTCTGCAATTGGTAAGTTTTACCACTGATGTATAGAGGAGACTTGTCCAGGTGCAGGCATGTAACGGAATAGCGTGAGTGGTCTGCAGCGGGTAAGTTCTACTACTGATGTGAAGAGGAGACTTGTCCAGGTGCAGGCATGTAACGGAGTAGCGAGAGTAGTCTGCAGCGGGTAAGTTCTACTACTGATGTGAAGAGGAGACTTGTCCAGGTGCAGGCATGTTAATGGAATAGCGAAAGTAGTCTGCAGCGGGTGAGTTCTACTGATGTGAAGAGGAGACTTGTCCACAGCAAACGGATAACACGAGCAGAGACAGGAAATACCTCAGAGTCTCAAGGGAATGAGAACCAAGAACAGGCAAAGGTAATAGGGCAACAGGTGCCTTAAGTACTGAGAGGTGATTAATTAATCAATGAGACTAGAGGCGAGGTTTTAACAGTTCAGGGTTTCTGCACATGCGCAATCTTAGTCAAGATGGCGGACGGCCGCGGCTCAGGAGAGGCGCCGGCAGGAGCAAGAGAGACCCACGTCCCAAACCAGAGGCACCAACAGTCCGGTGAGTGACACCAAGCATATCAGCCTCAAAAGTGACACTCCTTGTCGCTGAAGTGCTTGATTTGGTAAAGTGTGCATGTCTTTTTTAAGATCCAACATAAGGGTGGGTGGAAGACTCCAAGAACAATTCCATCTTGCACCACTTTTCCTTTTAGCTACCACTGTGTGCCAATGTTACCTACATGGGCTATATACTGTTGTGTGCTTTGCAAAAATCTTAGACACTCATTGATGATGCAGATGACTCAGCACAACATTTTGACATCTAGTCTTGTCTACTGTAAAAGATTTGATCAGAATTAGTGACACCTCTGCTGTAACACCACCTGATCCTACTATCAACTATCAAAATCCAAAGAATGGTGGAGGATTATTTAAAAAATTTTGAACGGTATGAAGGCAACAGTTTTATTAACAAAGAACAATGTTGCTTGCAAAAGTAATGTAAGCATGGATGTCTAAATATCTAAATAGATGTGTATATGTATTACCTTCCACTTTGCTGCTGTTTCATTAGTATTGCACAAAGTGTTTGTAATCTGCACTTTACATCAAAGGTACCTAACTATATTATAATTTTTGGGGGATTGAGGCTGATTCGAAGCACAGTGATGAACTTGCTTTTTGCTGTGAATCTTTGACCAAATATGGTCATTTGTGGGCAGAGCTTGCACATAACTGGTCAGAATTTGAGGCTTATTTTGTCCAGCTTTTGGGATTCTGAATGTTTGGAGCTATGCAAGATATTTAAAGAGCTCAATCCCTAACCTACCCACTTAATATGAAAACTGCGGGTTTCAATAGTGACAAGTGAAAAATATAGGGCAAAAGTTTTATGTTATGAGCAGCATCACGCATTCATACAGCATGCATATTTAACCATAGTCACTATCCAACTTACTTTTGCAGCATGGCAAACAATATAACAGCATGCATATCTGATTTGTTGTCTTCTGATAAATATTGTATACTTAGGGCGAGCAGGGGGAGGAGCAGGGGCCTAGGAGGTGGAGCTCACAGTTTGATTTGTTCTGACTAGGACTGTATTCTGACAGCTCCACCCATACTGTGGTATGGGTGGAGCTGCTCTCAGAGGTGTGGGTGGAGAATCTCACTACCACTGGTGGCAGGCCCCCTTGTGACTCAGGACCCCTTACACAGTTATTCCCCATACACCCCCGACGGCGGCCCTGCTAGTGTTAATAGCCTAGGCTGGTAGCAATAGAATCAGGGGGACAAACAACTTTTGGTTCCCTGGAAAAAGTCGCTGCAAACACTAGGTTATGATAGGCTCAGCTGGTGACATTGTAGCCTAGAAACCCGCAGCATGGAGTCTCCCTGCCATAATGTCAACCTTCCCTAGCCCATTCAGTATGGGGGTGAGTTGCCTAGAGGAATGGGGAATGCAAAAAAAATCAGCCCTCCCATAGAGAAAATCAGTACCACCCTGAAAACACTAAGGGGTAAATGTATTAAACTCTGATATTTTCAATTCGCCGATATTCGGCAACATTGTAAGCAAAATTTAAAACGGCATTGTCATTTTAAATTTTGCTGACAACATTGCCGAATATCAGTAATTTGCAAATATCAGAGTTTAATACATTTACCCCGAAAACTACAGGTCCCAGTAAACCCGGTGATGCCTAAATAGGGTCTGCTGGCTACTACATGAACCAGTACACCCATGCCTGCCAAAGCATCCTGGCATCCAGAGCTTCCTGTGACCTGTAGTTCACCTGTAAAATAAAGACACTAACACCATGAAAAATAATGTTATATAAATAAAGGTCCCCTGAGACGAGACATATCCTCATTAACCGCTTTATTTCTCATCTAGAACCAGGGGAGGTCCTCTTTTATCTTCAAGGCTTGCAATTCACCTAAAAATAAATCTCATAAGAGACACAACAATTGCTCCTTATGGGATCCAAGGAGCAAATGACAGGCTTAAGGCCAATGAATCTTTCTAATTAAACAGAGCAGATTCGCTCTGATTAGTCAGCAAGTGGGAAAACCTCTCTGACACACTTGCCTACTCTCTCGGAATTTCCGGGAGGCTCCTGAACTCCCGGAAGAGTAAGCAGAATTCCTGAATCTTAAAAAAAATGCCGGAGCTCTGGAGACGTCACCACGACCACTCCTACCCCTGTCACATGATCTGTCCTCCAGGATCTCCAGGAGGACAGAGTCACAAAGTCGGCAAGTATGCTCTTTGATTGGAAGCGGATAAATCCATGTTGGGTTGAGTTGCAATTATAAAACGTACTTTATCAAGCATCTGCAATAGATATACCTCCTGACAAGCATATCTGCTGGTTCTTCTACCTCTGCATGCTAGGCAAATAACATGAAACACCCTTTACTGTACTTGGCCTACATAGTAACGATCATTCTCTCCCCTGTTTTGACTCTAAGGGCTAGATTTACTAAGCTGCGGGTTTGAAAAAGTGGGGATGTTGCCTATGGCAACCTATCAGATTCTAGCTTTCATTTATTTAGTACCTTCTACAAAATGACAGCTAGAATCTGATTGGTTGCTATAGGCAACATCCCCACTTTTTCAAACCCGCAGCTTAGTAAATCTAGCCCTAGGTGTTCGAAGTAGTAAGTCTTAATTAAGGATGAGCGCACTCGGATTCCTGGAATCCGAGCCCCCCCGAACATTGCGGATCCGAGTCAGATCCGAGCACTGTCCGGGTATTCCCGCCAATTCCGAAAACTTAAAACGAGGCTCTGAGTCATAATCCCGCTGTCGGATCTCGCGATACTCAGAACCTTTAAATTCCCCGCTTGCCGCCGCCATCTTCACTCGGGCATTGATCAGGGAAGAGGGAGGGTGTGTTAGGTGGTCCTCTGTCCTGCTATTTCTCGTGCTGTGCTGTGCTGTGCTGTGCTGTGCTCTGTCCTGCTGAGTCCAGTGGTGCTTTTGGCAGTGCTCTGTCCTGCTGAGTCCAGTGGTGCATTTTGTCCTGTGCTTTGTTCTGCAAAGTGCATATTTCTTTCAAAAGTATTAAAAATTCTTCCATAAAAATAAAAATAAAAAAAAATTCTACCAAAATCCTTTTAAATTAATATAAAAAAAAAATCAAAAAAGTCCTTGCTGAGTCCCGTGGTGCATCAGTCCAGTGCTCTGTCCTTGCTGAGTCCAGTGGTGCATCAGTCCAGTGCTGTGTCCTTGCTGAGTCCAGTGGTGCATCAGTCCAGTGCTCTGTCCTTGCTGAGTCCAGCGGTGCATTTTGTCCTGTGCTTTGTTCTGCAAAGTGCATATTTCTTTCAAAAGTATTAAAAATACTTCCATAAAAAGAAAAAAAAAGAAAAATTCTACAAAAATCCTTTTAAATTAATATAAAAAAAAATAATCAAAAAAGTCCTTGCTGAGTCCAGTGGTGCATCAGTCCAGTGCTGTGTCCTTGCTGAGTCCAGTGGTGCTTCAGTCCAGTGCTCTGTCCCTGCTGAGTCCAGTGGTGCATCAGTCCAGTGCTCTGTCCTTGCTGAGTCCAGCGGTGCTTTTGTCCTGTGCTTTGTTTTGCTGAGTGTATCTTTATTTTAAAAGTATTAAAAAATCTTCCCAAAAAATTATAATTCGACAAAAATCCTTTAAAAAAAATATAAAAAAATATTCTAAAAAGTCTAAAAAAAATTATTGCAGTCCATTAACATTAATACTACAATCTATTAAAAATTGTTCACTGTTCTTGCAGTATTTAAAAAATAGTACTGTAATACAACGTGTGCTGCATATAATGGAGTACCAAAATTTGGGGGATAAAGTAGGGAAAGACCAAGATCCACTTCCTCCTAATGCTGAAGCTGCTGCCACTAGTTATGACATAGACGATGAAATGCCATCAACGTCGTCTGCCAAGGCCGATGCCCAATCTCCTTGTAGAGGGCATGTACAATCCAAAAAGCAAAAGTTCACTACAATGAGTAAAAAAAGAAAATTGAAAACATCTGAGGAAAAACGTAAACTTGCCAATATGCCCTTTACGACACGGAGTGGCAAGGAATGGCTTAGGCCCTGGCCCGTGTTCAGCACTAGTGGTTCAGCTTCACCCAAGGATCTAAGCCCTCCTCCTCCTCCCCTCCAAAAAATTTAAAAGAGTTATGCTGTCAGCAACAACACAGCAAACAACTCTGCCTTCTAAACAGATGACATCACAAATCCCCAAGGCGAGTCCAAGGGTGTTGGTGGTTGCGAAGCCTGACCTTCCCATCACTGTACGGGAAGAGGTTACTCCATCCACCATTTGCAGCACACCCTCTGCATATGCTGGAAGGATGACCCACAGTGTCGCTCCAGATTTGGATAATCAAGGTGTCAGGGAGGCTATTGATGTAGCTGGCATTGTGGAGGAACTTGATGAGGAGGATGCTGATGAGGTTATTTTAAATGAGGCACCAGGGGGGAAAAAAGTGGATGTCCATGGGATGAAAAAGCCCATCGTCATGCCTGGTCAGAAGACCAAGAAATGCACCTCTTCTGTCTGGAGTTATTTTTACCCCAATCCGGATAACAAATGTCTGGCCATATGTAGCCTATGTAAAGCTCAAATAAGCCATCTGTGCAGTGGTATTCAGACCAGTTGAGGGTTTTATACCAAATTTGGTACCGGGGCCACTACACTACGCAGTCCAGATAGATGCGTATCAGATATTAAACTACATTCAATGTTAGGGCCAAATCCAAAATTAATTAAAATGACCTGTCATCGTCAAAAACAAGAGGTTTTGATGCGTTAGAACTACACCCTGTATATGCTGCAGAGGATGTAGGATCAGCCATCTGTAGAGTGAATGCGGCCTCGGTACCAAATTGGGTACCAGGGCCACTACACTACGCAGTCCAGAAAGCTACCTCGGTCCAACGATTTGGACTTAAAACAATATTGTGAAGTGTGAGGTGTTCCAAATACACTGGAAATTAGTGGAAATGAATGTTATTGAGGTTAATAATAGCGTAGGAGTGAAAAACCAACAAAAAACTAGATTTTAGCACTTTTTATGCTTTTTTTTAATAATAAATCAGAACCCAAAACCATAAATCAGAACCAAAACCTTTCATCAGGTGTTTTGGCAAAACAAATCAGAACCCAAAACCTCAAGCTCATCAGAACCCAAAACCCAAAACACTAAAAGTGACCGGTGCACACCCTTAGTCTAAATAGGGTTTTACACCTATGCATTTTTCATACGCCTGCGCAAATGGGAAATGCAAATTATACATGAGGCCCGCAGGGTCTTTATATTTGAAGCATAAGACATAGTCTTATATTTTTTATATTATTTTTACATATTACTTTTTTATGACATTGATCCTTCAGTTCAGTTAGGATTTCTTCATTGCTAAGTGCTAAGAGGTATAATAAAATTCACCATAAATGCAGTGGACAAAGCTAAGTGATTTTGATATATTACTGCTTATTAGATACAGCATGTCCATTTATATAAAGGTATTAATGTTGTTCTCATTGGAGCAGACCAAGAGGTTAATTTTGCCATTATCATGGAAAGGTATGAGAGGCACAGTGCTTAGTTTATCTAGGTCAGATATATATATATATATATATATATATATATATATATATATATATATATATATATATATATATATATATATATATATATATATGTGTGTGTGTATATTATATATATGTATAATATATATATATATATATATATATATATCCTACACAGTGAACATTGAACACAAAAGAATGTACTCTTTGACTAGGGTGTATGAAGGAAAAGAAAAGCAGCATACCTCAGTGTCCTTGGTTGCCTAGCATCCAAAACATCTTTCAGCTTCCCTGCAGCTGCCGAATAATGTTAAAATCCTTTCCCAGTTATTTTTTGAATTCTTTAGAGAGTTTATCATAGCTACCTCTGTTCCCAAAAAAACAAGGAAGCAGTTGAGTATAAGCTTTAACTTGGAACCTGTGTGGCTTTAGAAGAAGGTTTTATTACAGTTATGGCATTTCTATTAAGTGGGAAATACATCCTAACATAAGGATGTGCATTTGCAATCTCCTAATTGAATCTAATTACTTATATGTCTTGAGGTGGGTCGGCAAATTTTAGCCTTTTAGTTAGAATAGAATTGACTACATAGTAGGCCAATTAACCTACCAATGTTGTAGTTAGCCATGATGTTTTAAAAGCTATGTCTTCCTTTAAGACAGACATGCTTATGATTTTTTAGTCTACTGAAGCCTTGTAGTGAAATCTGATTTATAGATAAATCACTAATACAGCGCTCTATGATCCTAGATGCAGCCAAAATCCTGAAATAGCGATAAGACTGATCCTTGAGAGTGTGTGGAGAGCCTTGCTAGATACCAGTTCAGGACATAGAAGTGGAAAGGGGATTTTTAACATCTGACCCTTACACTTAATGTGCTGAAAACTTGAGTTCTGGTAGGAGTATTTACACACTATTTTTGGATTTTATGTGCAATTTTTAATAAATGTTTGGAATTTGAAACTATATCACGCTAGATCCTGTTTATTTCCTTTTTGAATACCAATATATGTGGATATTGATGCCGGAGAGGAAGAGAAAAGTGTGTCTTTGGCCTTGAAAGTCCAGCAGTTGGAAGAAATTACTGAAATATTCTACAATCCCATATTATCCAGTGATCTGGTAGGAGTCCATCTTGCGTTAATACCACGAAGGTGATGGGGAGGTGCACTAAATGTTGAAGTAAACCATCTGCACTATGGAACAATAATTATCTTTCACCATTTACAAGATGAATATTGTTATATGAACTGATTTCAACACCAAGTGTATATTTTTGTGAATGTGATTTTGGCTTGTTTTCCGTGAGAATTAGTTAGTGCTAAATGTCCTGATATTAATTTGAAATCTGATTTATGTTGTTCATATACTCTTGTGTCATTTGGGAAACAGTCACATACTGTAGGTGCCATATACAGTGACACAGTTGAGTTGATTATGTACACTACTAATGAAAGCCCTGTCAATCTTTCAGTGTCTGCTCACATAGTGTAAACAAGAGTGGCCATTGGGATCAATTGCCTTTGTGAACCTCCACTGTGTATATTTAGTGTTGTGTGTTCAAATCAGTTGAAGAAGTAAATTGCTTCTTTATTTATAATTACAATTGTGCCATTCAGCCTGAGCTGCATTCAGCAACAGAGTGAATACAGCATCCATGTAATTAAAACAAGGGATCATTGATCCTTATGGGGAACGTGTCCATAGAACATACATTGTTCGTAGTGAACATTGGAACTTTCTGTGAGTGATAGTTGCTGTTTTTTTTCTTGTGTTCAAGGTCTAATTCTTTTCTGTCCTGCTCATGGCTCCTCTGAGATCACATAGCATATAAGGATTACACTTTTGCCCAGTTGAGCTTGCCATCGCTGCAACCCCCTATTTCTACACTGCTGACTACAAGTAATAATAATGCTAATAAGTTGCTTTTCTCTCCACAGTGGATGCCGAGCCCAGCCAATGTGTGTGTGTGTATATATATATATATATATATATATATATATATATGTGTGTGTGTGTTTGACTTACAACTTGTTACTGGGACTATTCAAGTAACTTACAAACTTACAGACTATTTTATAAAAAGTGTCGATGATGGTTGATTTTCTATCTATTACCGCCACCATTAATCAATAACCCCCAGCTACCTCACTGATACTGGCCAGAAGCGTAAAGCTTGACTTACTGCTTTGCTGAGTCAATCTGGGGGATATGTGTATGTGTGACACGCCCTAGCCAGTTCCTGCATACACAGTGGAACTGAAAGCCCAGTCTTGGCCTTTCAGTACCACTAATAATATAATAATAAAATAAATATATATTTTAAAACTATTGACATTTGAAAACATGCTTTATTTAAATAAAGCATTTCATCATTCATTTGTTTTTGTTATCTCCATCCTGAGATGGCAATATCAGAACAAGGATTGCAGCGGTACTTGTACCACTAAAATCTTTCTTAATAGCCTTCCGCATTGACCACACTCCCAACTGCAAGTGTAAGCGCTGGTAAAACAATGGATGTCAAATGCAATCACAGGGGCCTCATTCTCATTTGAATGCAACTTGCGGTTTAAAAATGAGCACGGAACTTGAGCGTAATTTCGCCCATATTCAAATCCGCACAGATCTCAATATGCATTTCATTTGGAATCTGGGTGCAAGCACGCTCCACCTAAACGTTAAGTACCATATGTTAAAACCGGGCAGGATACACACATGCATATGTACAATATAAGGTCACATCAGAATACATGCAAAAAAATATTTTAGAAAATAAATTAACCTTGCAGTGTCATAAGTGTGGTAAGTGTCATTTGCATTCAGACATGAATTGCATGCAATGGAGTTTTTTGGCATAAGTCCCATTGTGGCGCATGCGCAGAGCGATTTCATGCAAGATACGGCACGCAAAGGAACTTACGTCTGAATATTAAACAGGCCCATGGTATCTCTGGGTATTTTACAGTGACGCTTTTAATTCTTTTCCAAAGTATACCCCATAACAGTAATATGGAAGAACTGGCCTCATCATTGCATATGTGCTGTTTGACCCGTTCTTTTAAACCCCCCCAATTATTGTTAGCTATATCTGACAACCCTTTGGACTGGGCTGTTCTAGTTAGATTAGCAAGATGGAGCAGAAATCAACAGCTAGAATTAGATGTTTTATTTATTGTAAATAAAAGGTAAATGCATTTGCACTGGTAACTGTACTGGCCCTGAACATGAGTTATATTATGTAACTATATCCTACTAATCTAAGAAAATAATATATGAATTGCAGTATTTCAATCAATGTTATCAAACTTGTTTGTGTCTGTCTTCTTAGTTATAACATTAAGAAACAGTTATTCTTATATTTCAAGCTTGTCCAGACTTCTGTATGACTCAAGTCATTGCGTCAAAAAAGCTGTAATTGAACTATTCCTGGTGCCAGACGTGTGCCGAGGGATTAGATGTGATCCTCCAAGCATAATGATTGATTAACCACTTTACCAGAAGTCCTGTAATGAGACCTCACCTGGGATTTCCCTGTCACTCTATCCTCCAATTAATGGATTATTCGTAAGCATGTCTCTTTTATACTCTGCTCAGAAAGAGTTAAATGTGGGGCCCAAATCACATGAAAAGAAGGAAGCCCAATCTGTCAGATGCGGGTATGACATCATCAGATAGTCTACACTTGTTTGTAGCTATTCACAGCACTCCGCCTGGTAGTCTTTGCTTTGAGTGCCAGTACTCTTTACAGGGTCAGTGGGCTGGAAAATTACCACACGCTGTCAAAGTTAGCTCAACCAGCCCTTGTTATCATTGTTTCCAAGGAGCCCATTCATTCTGTTATTTTACATATTGGGCAGACGTCCTGCGACTCTAAGCTTGGGCTGCTCTAAGTTGGAGGGCCAAACGTTAATGAGCCTCTATTGTTAGCAGAATAGCAGAGCAAATCGTGGGAAAAAATGCTCAGACAGCTCCCTGACACTGGTGGAGGACCTCTAGACTTAGGGGGTAGACTGTGAATATCTTTTATGTAAATATTAATTCAAAAAACAAAGATTATGCCTCGAATCAATATTCATAACTCAGAAATGAAAAATTGACCATTCAAAAGGGCCAGGATTCTTTATCCACTGCAGAGAAAGATCCCACACAGTTCTCTTGCATCAAAGATTACTCTTTATAAGAAAGGGAAAAACTGTCTGAAGAACAAGTAACAATTGCACTACAGCCACACAAACATTTCCTGAGCAGTTTGCACAATAATGATGCAACTGAAGTACAACTTTATGACTACAGATTAGTAGATAAACAGAAAAGCCTCCCCGGTTCAGATTATTACGTTAAGCAGTTTGTTTACAGAGATACCGTAGATGTTTTGTTTTTTTTAACTGCTCCATTTTTAAGGCAGCCACACGAACAGATAAAACTAATTTTCTGTGACAAAAACAACCGTTTTCTCTATCATCTCAGCTAGCAAACTGAACACACTAATAAAGACCAAATTCAGAGCAATATATTTGAAGATGATTGTTTGTATCCCCACATATGCCTAACTTTACCAGGACAAATTATGATGTTTTCATGCATGTGCAGTAGTTGTGATTGATCATAAAATGACCAATTTTAAAGAATTGAATGTAATAGAGACAACTACTGATAAGATTGTAGAGATGTATGTGCAACTTTATAAATTACTTTAATCATCCAATTTAATTGTTATTGTCCATTTTTTGCTCACACACTAGATATAGATATAGATATAGATATAGATATAATGAATACACATTAGAAATGATCGTTTCATACAGTCTGAGGCTAGATTTGGACCACATAATCATGTAGACAGTAGTAGGAGCTTAGCACATACACTCAGTGACCACATTGTTAGGTACACCTTTTTAGAATAGCTTGAATTCTTTGTGGTATGGATTTAAGAAATTACTGTTAACATGATAGCATCACGCAGTTCCTGCAGATTTGTCAGCTGCACATTCATGCTGTGAATCTCTCGTTCCATCACATCCCAAAGGTGCTCTATTGGATTGAGATCTGGTGACTGTGGAGGGCATTGGGGTACTCTGAACATATTCTTATGTTTGTGGAACCAGCTAGAGATGAAATGTGCTTTGTGGCATGGTGCATTATTCTGCTGCATGTAGCTCTTAGAAGATGGGTAGACTGTGGCCATAATGGGATGCACATGGTCAGCAACAATACTCAGGCACCTGGGGCATTTAAACAATGCTTAATTGTATTAAGGAGCCTAATGTGTGCCAAGAAAACATTCCCCACACAATTAGACCTTCACAACCAGTCTGCATGGTTGACACAAGGCAGGATGGATCCAGGGATTCATGTTGCTTACGCCAAATTCTAACCCTACCATCTGTATGAAGCAACAAACATCGAGATTCATCAGACCAGTCAACCTTTTTCCGATCTTCAACTGTCAAGTTCTGGCCACTTTAACCTTGGTCTTCTGTTTTTAGCTGACAGGAGTGAAATCCAGTGTAGTCTTTTGCTGCTGTAGCCCGTCCAATTCAAGGTTCAATGTGGTGTACGTTCAGAGATGCTCCTCTGTATACCACTGTTGTAACACATGGCTATTTAAGTTACTGTAGCCTTCTTGATAGCTTGAACCAGTCAGGCCATTTTCCTCTGACCACTCTCATTAAACAAGTTGTTTTTACCCATAGAGCTGCTGCTCACTAAATGGTTTTTGTTTGATCAACATTCCCTGTAATCTCTATTGACTTTTGTGCATGAAAATTCCAGGAGATCCAGCAGTTTCTGAGATTCTCAAAGTCACTTAGATCACATTTCTTTCATATTCTGGTGTTTGTTCTGAACAACAACTGAACATTTTGACCATGTCTACTTTTATCCACAGAGTTACTGCCACATCATTGGCTGATTAAATACTTTCATTAACGAGCAGGTGAACAAGTGTACCAGATAAAGGTGTCACTGAGGGTATATTTCAACGCATGTAAATGCACAAATTCATTATGAGGATCGGGGTTGCCAACCATTCTAATGTTGTTAATTATAAAATTTCCTTTACTGATTATTTGGTTTTGGGTTGACTATCAATAACCCCATTTTAACTGACTTGGACTTGGTCTTCACATATTAACATGGTATAACTGTTTGAATGCTACATGGAAATGCTGTGCTATTTCTTTTTTGTGATTCTGTGTTATAATGGAATTTAATGAATCTAATAAGAAAAGCAGCAAATGACAAGGGACAGACATCACATTGTCCCTGATCTGCTGCTTATAGTTGGAGAGGCTGAACGGGGGAAGTATGGGGAGGAAAAGCATAGTCTGATTACAGAAAGAGTTGGTTTAAGTAAGTAAAACTCAACTTGCAGCATATGCAGAAGGGGTATCTCTTGCTGGTGCTGGAGGGCTGGTGCAAATATATGCAAACTTGCTACACCTGACATACGCCTGGTGCAAATGCTACTGGTTTTGAGCTGGATGCACCTTGAGATGTGTCTGACTGAGCATAATATATTTTTGGTTTTGGATCTAGATTAACTTCGTGTTTTGGTTTTGATTTTGGATCCGGATTTTTGTCTAAAATCTCGTTTTTTTTTTCCTAAAATCACATGATTTGACTCTATTTTTGTTCCTAAATAATTATTAACCTCAATAACATTAATTTCCAGTCATTTCCAGTCAATTTTTGTCAAGTGGCACTGAGCAATATCACTGGAGAATGGAGATTGACAAGAACACTGCTACCCCTGTTTCTGTGTGAGCAATGGCGCTGGATCTCCTGGGGAGGGAGCTACTTATGGAATCCAAAACCCACGAGATCCAACAAAGCAACATTGACGTTTTGCCTCGATTCAGATCCAAGGACGCGCAAAAGTACCGAGCCAGCTCGCAAGCCTTCTGGGATCCCCTAAGTTCGGGTGGGTTCGGTTTTCAGAAAACCGAGCCCGAGCATCTCTACTCTAAATAAGACCCATTGTGTCCAGCTACAAATATTTATTTAATATTTAGTGCAGGTTGTGTAGTGTGCATGGGTCCATGTGCCATCCATGACTTGTTGACCTCCCATACCCAGAGTGAAACAGGTAGGCAGGCAGAACAATGCAGAGTTCCAGGTTCATGTTAGATGCATCAGGGACGTTTGAAAGCCGTGTCCCTGATCCCACCATAAAAGCAATATACTTAATTTAGCAGTAAATGTTATTTAATATCTTATACAGCACATACAATGTTATGCAATGCTATATAAAGAATTGCCCAGACACCGTTTCCCTGCTGAGCAGAGCTTCCAATCTTGTTTCTGTTGTACAGGAAGACAAGGTGACTTGTCCAAGGAGTTGACACTCGGTTTTGCTTTCTAGCACTGTAACAATGACTGTAACACATAATCTTAACTATCGATCTGCTCCTCCCATAAATATAAAGAAATAAAAAGCAAACCATAAGCCCTGAATCTCACACTTAGAGGGGTATTCAATCGTCCGCGGGTTCGAGCGTGGAAAAACTAATAACGTTAATACAGTAATCTCTCGCTGGATTTCAGCTCGCAGCTCCCTGAGTTGCGAGCTGAAATCCAGCGAGTAAATTACCGTATTAACAGTTTACCGTAACAACGGTAATCGTACGCGGACCGCGGGATTTTTGGCAATCCCGCCGACAATTGAATACCCCCCATAGACTTTAAATGGCTCCAGTATAAAAGGTTGAAAATACATATACTGCAAGACTGTTTTGTTTAATAATCAATGAATGCTTACTGTCATTACTGTATGATGAGTCATTCAAAAGTTACCATATAAATTTGTAAAACACTTTTCTAGTAGCCTGCTTTTCATAGAATTTTTTAGCCACTGGCCAGTTGATTTTTATACATGCAATTGCAACAGTGACATCTGTAGGCTAAAAGATGGTACTGTAGTCTATTAAAATGCATTAAAGAGGAGCAAAAGAGATAAAATTGGTATAGCACCAGCATACTCTGCAATGCTTTCTAGTTCGGAACAGACAGTAACAGAAGAAGACTGGGTATTAACAAACAGATCAAGAGGGCCCTGCTCCCAAACATACTGAGTACAGATGAACATGTCCAAGACATGTAAGGATTTCTACAATAGATATACACTTCATATCCTCCACTAAACCTTGGTGTCCCTTTATTTACTATCCCTTGCCAATATTATTGTTTATTTGGACGAATTAATTAAATTGTATTTAGCATGTAAGTATTTTTATTAGCAATAACTGGAAAAAGGACTTTATTGCTGTAAAATTGATTTATTCCTTGACCACAAAAAAATTACACAATCAGTTTACTCTCAAGACGTACATAATAAAACATACAATTCAATTACCATTTACAGTTATAACATGTTGAAAAATTAATTATATTAACCCATAACATGTAGAGGGTACAATAAAAAGAAAATACAGATAATGGGCCTGATCCATCAAGGCACGAATCTGCCGATTCTGTGCGTATCATATGCAGGATTACTCGCAGAACCCTTCTACATATGCAAAGGATACTTACTACAGCCTATGATTTCTAGGAGTGAACAGGACTGGGAAGGGGCGTTTGCCCCTGGTCAATGTACATTAAGGACATGTGCGAAACTCGAGAACAAGCAGCCATATCTGAATAAAGCTTTTGTCACGAGCCGCGGCGGTACTCACAGCCGCCGCGGCTCGCTTCCTGTCGGTCCCAACGTCCCGGCCGTCACCATGACGACCGGGACGTCATTTCCTTCCAACTCCCGACCATTGCCAAGGCAACGGTCGGACGCTTCCTCAGCGCCGTGTCCTGGCAGCCAGGCGCGCATGCGCTCTAGGGACAATCAGGCAGATTTAGCCTGTGGCTGAATTAGCAGGCATTAGCCTGCAGGTGTGGATTTCAGGGCTAAGCCCTGATTGGTCTTGCTAGGTGCTGGCAATTAGCCTACAAGTGTGGCCTTGTCTAGGGGCAGGTTCTGATTGGTTGTGGGTTGTATTTAAGGCAATGAGGTCTGCTGCCTCATTGCCGGTTATAGCTTCTGTGCTCCAGTCTGCTGACCTGCTTGTTCCAGTTCCTGTATCCTGTATCTACGTTTGACTTCCCGTGTATGACTCTTGGCTTCGTATTGGACTTTGCTTGTGTTTCCTGTGACCCTGATCCTTGGCTTGTTTACCCGTTCTGCTACTTTGCCTGTGACCTCTGACCTCAGCTTGTTCATCATTACTGTTACCTGCTGCCGGCCTTTGACCTCTGCGTGGACCTGACTCTTCTTGCCTGGGTTCTCCCCAGCCGGTACACACTTCACGACCCTCTGTCAGTCTGCAGCCCAGTCTGTCCCCACCATCAGGGGCTCCAGTGAACACCTGACTGGCAGAGTAGACTCCGGGTTGTGTTGTGCCTGCTGGAGGGGTTCCTAACAGCTTTGGGCATTTTAAAGTTACTTGTTTTTCTGCCATATCTCTTGCTCCAGCTACAGGGCTAATCTAAGTCCTGAGAACTAGTATTGTCAGTCTCGTATGCATGCTGTAACTGGAGATGTTCACTGACCCTCGTGTTTTGGTTTTGGTTTTGGTTTTGGATCTGGATTAACTTTGTGTTTTGGTTTTGGTTTTGGCAAAACCGTCCTCGAGTGTTTTGGTTTTGGATCCCGATTTTTTTTCTAAAATCCATTTATTGTTTTGCTAAAATCACATAATTTGGCTCTTTTTTATCCCTACATTATTATTAACCTCAATAACATTATTTTCCAATTCTTTCCAGTCAATTTTTGTCAAGTGACAAGAACACTGCTACTCCCCCTGTTTCTGTATGAGCAATGGCACTGAGCAAAGGCACTGGAGACTGGAGAGTGACAAGAACACTGCTACTCCTCCTGTTTCTGTATGAGCAATGGCACTGAGCAAACAATGACGTTTTGCCTTGATTCAGATCTGAGGACGCACTAAGATACCGAGCCAGCTCGCGCACCTACTCGGTATTTTGAGTGTGGTGGATGGGTGTTAGACTGCTTTGGATGTTTAAAGCGCCTGTGAAGATATCTAGAATTATTCGTGGCACTGCAAGCTGCCAGCAAACAATCCCAGCCCGTGACTGTTATTGCATGCTGGAGTTTGTAGAACTACAAGTGCCAGCATGCACATGAGAGACATGCATATATGCACTTATAGAGGCACAAGTGTCTACTATATGTGATACCCCCCTAATAAATGAAAACTATTGCCCCAAATTCTAATATAATAAATGATAATACCAAATTGAGTAAATGACCTTGTAATTGAAAGAGTAAATGCTTCCCCCATAATTAATTATATAAATTATGCCCCCATAATTAAGAATTAGTTTTGGCCACCTTGAAAATAAAAGTATTATAAAAAAAAAGTTGAGGATCACTCTTTGTCTTTGGACCCCTTGATTTCGACCCGAGTTTGACATCTTTTCAGGTAAGTTGTTTTTTTTTGTTGAAAATTGTATTTCTTTTATTGCAATAGTAATTGCAATGACTTTGTAGCTGTGTACTGTTTATGTGGACCCCATGGACCCCATAGGCCTTATTTATGAACCAGGAAAAATGCCCAACCATACCCAATCATTATTTTTGGTAAAACTTACTTATTTAGCCACCGTAAGCATTAATAGGTAAATGCAGTCTGCATCTATTTATGGAGATTTCTGGAGCCAACTAGAAATGTCAGAGAGTTCAAAATAGAGGACCAGGGGGAAATTGCTCCCAGGGCCAATCATCTGCCGTTAGTGGGAGGGCCAATGAAACTCTACAGCTGATGTGTCACCATTCTTACTGTGGATACAATATACAGAGCTTGACAACCTCTGTTATTATGGTGCTGGTCAACCATGCTTAGGAGATAAAGGGTCTTGCAGCCATAGGGCCGTCCTTTCCAGCCAATATATAAAGCAGCAGTGAGTATTGTAATATTCAATTGATTACCCTATCACTATAGTCTCAATGCCATTTTTACAAATGAGGCTTAAATTTATACCACCACCATCTTCTGAAGTAAGTACAGTGAAGAGAGTGATGTGAAGGGGCACAGCAGAGGTATAAGAGTTGGTGCTAGAAGAACAGTGAAGGAGAGACAGAGAAAAAAAGAGCCAAAGAGAAAGAGGAGAAATAAGCAGAAAGAAATTCTGTGAGGAGTTATAAGAAAAAGAGACCTGCACATTATGTTAAAAAGGGAGAATAGAGGGCCCGAAAGCCCTAATAGCAGACATAAGGGACAGGTAAAAAAGAGTTACAGCAGCAGAGTTGAGCCTGACAGGAAAAATCTATGGTGTTGTTCATTTGCAAAAAGTACGAGCCAGAGAGAAGGTGTACTGAGGTAAAAGTAATGGGCCAAGAACACAGCCTTGGGTTAACCCCAACAGATAGAATGACAGGAGGTGAGCAGGCACCAGTTCAAGAGACACTGAAGGAATGATCAGAGAGGTTGGAGGTAAACCAGGAAAGGACAATGCCACGAAGGTCAAGGGAGTGAAGAGTGTCAAGGAGGAGAGGAGGGTCAATGTCAAAAGTGGCAGAGATTGCGGAGCAAGAGCTGGAAGTAGTGGCGCTTCAACTTAGACAAGATTAGATTATTAGTTCGCTTGGTGAGATCAATCTCGGTGGAGTGGAGAGGGTGGAAGCCTGATTGTAAAAGATCAGGGAAAGAGTGTACTTGTCAGGGAGCCACGCACCGTGAGTGCCTCTACGCTGGTGCGTGGCTCCCTAGCCTTCCTGCCGGCACATGTCCTAAACCGCGGCCGTCCGCCATCTTGATGGACTGCGCATGCGCAGCACCCAAGAACTCTTGTGACTGTTGCTTTTAATCTAATTGGTTGATCAGGCAACTCTCCCTATTTAAGGCACCTGTGCTCATTACCTCATGGCCTGATCTTGAGTCTCATTCCCTGTGAGTCTCTGAAGGTGTCTCCTGTGTTATACTAGTGTCTTCAGTTTCCTGCTGATTCCCCGTGTTACTCATCGCTGGTTTCCATAGCCGCTACACTCTCCTGTGTTCTACTAGTGTCTTCAGTTTCCTGTGGATTCCCCGTGCTACTCATCGCTGGTTTCCATACCCGCTACAGTCTCCTGTGTTCTACTAGTGTCTTCAGTCTCCTGTGGATTCCCTGCGCTACTCATCGCTGGCTTCCATACCTGCTACAGTCTCCTGCTTCCTGCCTCTGTCCTCAGCTGGTCTCTGATTACAGCTTCTACTCACCTGTGGTTCCTATACCCGTTGCTGCCGTTCAGCGTCTCTGCAGTCCCTGCATCTTCCTGTGGACAGACTGTTCTACTGAATAGCAGTATGCCTATTTGTTATTGACTTTCCACGTTTACTATGCATATCTGCTAGGACTAGCTTCTCCTCTCAGCAGCAGTAT
Organism: Mixophyes fleayi; assembly: GCF_038048845.1. Taxonomy (NCBI): domain Eukaryota; kingdom Metazoa; phylum Chordata; class Amphibia; order Anura; family Limnodynastidae; genus Mixophyes; species Mixophyes fleayi. The sequence continues at coordinate 390,834,546 of NC_134402.1, read as the reverse complement.
CCATACCCGCTATAAACTGTTATTGTTACGCTGCATATCTGTGCTGAGCAAGTCTCTCTACCCAGCAGCGTCACACATACCGTTATAGACTTTGCTGGATACACTGCATATCTGTTAGGATCAAGTTCCTCTGTGCTCTCAGTGTCTTCATCCTATTACCCGTTGTATGCCTCCACTCATCGGCACCTGTACACATCCTCACCTATTAAGCAGTGGTACAACTTGCTGTACGCAGACCACTGACTTCCCCGCTACCTACCTGCACCTGAACAAGTCTTCTCACCTTAAGCAGTGGTACAACTTGCTGTACGCAGACCACTGACTTCCCCGCTACCTACCTTCACCTGTAAAAGTCTTCTCACCATAAGCAGTGGTACAACTTGCTGTACGCAGACCACTGACTTCCCCGCTACCTACCTGCACCTGGACAAGTCTTCTCACCATAAGCAGTGGTACAACTTGCTGTACGCAGACCACTGACTTCCCTGCTACCTTCCTGCATCTGCTCACGTCCATCCTGATCTCCGTGTTCAAATCTGCCTTTCTACAACAGCAGCTAGTCGCTGACTCATTGACCAAGATAGCTGCAAGTCACTGACTTTCCTATTCTCTATTGGCATCCTCTCTCCATCTGCTGTGATATATGTTCCGCTAGTCACCCTGCTACCAGAGGACCGTTGTGTTAACTTCATCGCTCTGGTAAGCCCAGTCATCTGGTGAATTCCTGGGCAAGACTCCTAGTGCCCGTGACAGTACTGTGAGAAAGGGAATTAAACAGTTGTAGACTAGCCTTTCAAGAGGTTTGGATAGGAATATCAGTAGGGATATGAAACATAGCTTGAGAGAGAGGCAGGGTTGAAAGAAGGTTTCTTGACGATAGGAGTCATGAGCACTTGTTTGAAGGGAGAAGGGAAGATGCCTGTAGAGAAAGATAGGTTGAAAGGGTGAGTTAGCTAACTGCAAGTTTTAGAGGAGAGAGAGTGGAGGAGGTGTGATGGAGAAGAGCCAAGAGAACAGGTTGAGGAAGAAGTGAAAGGTAGGAGTGAGAGGACCTCACAGTCCATAACAAGAGGGAAGGTGAACAGAGTGGCAAGGGATTTTAAAATATGAGCCCTGGTGAAGAAAGGAAGAGCTGTAATGAAGAGATATCATGGCAGATGGAGTTGGGTTTTTTTTTTAGGAAGAAGCAAAGTCATCTGCGTTGAAGTTGGGCAGAGAAGGGAGTTAATAGTGACGATGGTTTTTGGACTGAGAGAGATGATGAATTTGAAGTAGGACTGTTTGGCAAAAGAGAGGGCTACATAATAGGATGACAGGATGAATTTTAAATGGTCAAAGTTTGTGGGACTCTCCAGAGATGCTCAGCGGAACAGGAGCATCTCTGAAGATAGCGAGTGAACTTGGAGTGCCAAGGTAGGGGTCTATACTAACGGTGATAAAATCTTGTAGCAGGGTTGTAAAATGAGACTGCTGCATTAGGACAAGACAAAGAGGAGATGGAAGAGAGGAGTGGTTAAAGGGTGGCAGAGAAGTGGAAGGGGTCAAGATCACACAGATTGCATAGAGTCCACAGGTTTTTGGGTGCAGTAGGGGTAGAGGTAGAAGGAGAGGAGGTTGTAGTCAGAAAGTGGGAATGATGAATTAAAGAAGTTGGAGATATCACAGTGGTGAGAGAATATGAGGTCAAGGGAATGCTCATCATGTTGTGTGGGAGAAGAGGCCCACTGGTTGAGACCATGGGCAGAGGTGATAGAGAGGAGTTTGGAGATGGAATTACCAGTGGGGGTATCAATGGGGATTTGAAGCCCCCAAGGATGATGGTGGGTAGGATAGAGGAAAGGAAATGGAGGAGCCAGGAGGAAAAATCATCGAGGAAATACGAGGTGAGGTCAGCGGGAAGTTAGATGACTGCAACAGAGAGGGGGAGAAAAGACAAATGGTGTGAGTCACATGTAATGTCATGATGGACATATGGGTGCAGGGTATCATGGGAACACAGCCTCTATAAAATGCTAGTCCAGTACACAATGCAGTCCCTCAATAGGTTAAGGCTAAAATGGAGTTAATGGCTACAAATGGGGTTCATGGCTGCAAAATGTTTTAATGGGCTCACATGGGTAAATGGCTGCAGTGATTACTTTGTGTATATATATATATATATATATACATATATATATATATATATATATATATATATATATATATATATAGTAACAAAGGGAGGCATTTATCTGACAAAATGCAGAGAAAGCATACAAGCAGAATAAAACATTGGCGCAGTTATGCACCTAGGTGGAGATTAAACCAAGTAAAAACTTATGTGTAGTTTAAAGTTTTGTTAACTTATATGATTTCCTCTCAGCAAACAGACAGGGTGTGTCTGTTAGTGCAAACAGAGCCAGTGATGGGCGTTTTCTCTTAAAGAGAAGGTGGGTGTGTCACCTGCCCATCAAGCTAAGGCTGGGGGAGGAGTATCATGTATAAAAGTTTGATTGTAATATTTGTTCAGGAAGACCAACGCTGGGGAAGCTGGCTGGTCTTGAGAGAGCTGGTTTATGTCTAGCTAGCGTTTACGGTCTCCAAGAACTTCTGTGAAATCTGTACGGTGTCAAAACATTTACCATCCTGACACTAAAACTACATAAAAAGGAAGAAGTTGTTCACGTGTGCTTCAGCAGTAGTGGGCTCTTGACACAAGTGGTGTCAGGAGTGGGATGCTCCGGGAAGCAAGTTTCCGCTACCCAACCCGCGCAGACGTCAACATGGAGGAAGTACTGAGAACCCTCGTGAATGTGGCCGCTGCGCAGCAAGAGCAGCAAGCTCAGATGCTGCGAGTCGCCGAGGCTCAGGTGGAAAACACAAGGCTCTTAAGGGAAGAGTTAAGACAGGTGAGGCATGACAGAAATGAACCGCCTGGTCCGATTCTGCAGAAAATGTCACCAGCTGATGACGTAGAAGCATATCTGGTGTCCTTTGAGAGACTTGCAAAAAGGGCAAAATGGCCTCCTAAAGATTGGGCTGAGAGGCTGGCGCCATATCTGACTGGTGAAGCTCAGCGAGCTTATATGGATCTAGATGAGGACCGGGCCTCTGATTATATGTGCCTAAAGTCCGAGATATTGGCTCGCATTGGAGTTTCCGGGCCAGGCCGAGCCCAGCGCTATCACCAATGGCGCTATGATAAAGAAAAAACAATCAGAGCACAAGTGGCTGAGCTTTCTAAAATTTTAAAGAAATGGCTGCAGCCTGAGGAGAATTCGCCTTTTCGGATTATTGAAGTTCTGGCGATAGATCACTGCATCCGGGGGCTGAACCGCGATTTGCAAAGGTGGGTGCTGCAATCAGACCCACAAACTTATGAAGAGCTTGCCACATTGGTAGAAAGGTTTTGTGTGCTACAGCAAATGACTAAAGAACCTGCATTCGTGCCAAAGCCGCTGCCACGTCAAAAGCCAGGTTTGACAGTCCTTGCTACAGGGCCCAATGGCAAAACTGCTATGGACAGAGGGCCAGGTGCAAAGCTGTCTAATCTGAAGTGTTTCGAATGTCGTGAGCCAGGCCACTTTAAGGCAGAGTGTCCTAAACTACAGGAACCCATGCACTGTTCCGTGGCACATATTAGGCCTGCGTTTCCAAGCTGTTTTACCATGAGTCCCATATCAGGAAGTCCTTGTTTGTTCCGGGTTACTATGCTAATCAACCAAAACCTTGTTCTGGCCTTGGTTGACTCGGGGAGTGAACTTTCTAGCTCTGCCTTACCCGAAACCATAACTTCTTGGTTGCCCAAGGTGAAGGTTCTTTGCGTACATGGCATGACTGAGGAGTATGAAATAACAATACTACCAGTCACACTCAAAGACAAAACTGTTATGGTGGTAGCTGCCATAGCACCTAAACTCCCATATCCACTCATTTTGGGGCGAGACTTCCCACTGTTTAATGATGTCCTCGGTGAGCGGATCCCGCCGGACATGCTGGCAACTGATGCAACGGTCGGAAGCCCGGTCTTAAAGGAACCGCCTAAGAATCCACAACATCTGGACATCGATCTTTGGGAACCGCCAAACCGGAATGCCATCCTGGGAGTCACAGCAGGAGTTCCACAAAAGCATCTACCTGCGGGGAAACATGGATAGCCCAAACTAGCATTGGTTGGTGATGTCGCAGATGAACCCACCCCGCCTGTCAGTGAGGATACGGACTGGTCCGCAAAACTAATTTTGTTTCCTCTGCAGGACTTTGCTTGGGACCAACTTAATGATGCTACTTTGGAACATGCCTTTAAAAGTGTGACTGAGGTAAATGGGGTAGTGAAAGCCGCCCAGCCTGCAGAAGGTATATCATATTTTATTGTCAAAAATAATTTCCTATATAGAGTTGCTATTGTACAGGGTGAAAAAGTAGAACAATTGATGGTTCCTCAGGTCCATGTACCCCTAGTGTTAAAAGCAGCACACACATGTCTGTGGGGGACACCTAGGGGAGGATAAAACACGGGAACAAGTTCTGCTTAGGTTTTACTGGCTCGGGGTACACATGGCAGTGAAAAAGTATTGCCGGTCCTGTACCATTTGTCAGCGAACCTGTCCCAAACCTCTCATTTCAATACCAATAGTACAAGTTCCTTTTGAACGGATAGCCATGGACCTTGTGGGGCCACTGGAAAAATCTGCACGTGGGCACCAATATATACTAGTGGTGCTTGACTATGCAACCAGGTATCCAGAAGCAATTCCCCTACGAAACATAAAGTCCAGCACCATAGCTAGAGAACTTGTATTGATGTTTACACGATTGGGAATACCCAAAGAAATTCTCACAGACCAGGGTACTCCATTCATGTCCAAACTGATGAAGGACATGTGCCAGTTGCTAGGGGTTACTGCGCTTCACACCTCTGTATACCATCCACAAACAGATGGCTTGGTGGAACGCTTTAACCGCACATTAAAGCACATGCTCAGGAAAGCAGTGGCTCAAGAGAAAAAAGATTGGGACACTCTTATTCCCTACTTGATGTTTGCCATCCATGAGGTACCTCAAGCTTCGACAGGGTTTAGTCCCTTTGAATTATTGTTTGGGAGACAGCCCAGGGGTATCTTGGATATGTTAAAAGAAGGGTGGGAGCAGCAAGGTCCCAGGGACCCAAATCTGGTACAATTTGTGTTCCAAATGTATGAGATGCTAGGAAAGATAGGGCCCATTGTGCAGCAACATGTAAAAGAGGCTCAGGAACGACTGAGGAAAATGAATGATAAATGCCTCCCTTTGTTACAATATATATATATATATATATATATATATATATATATATATATATATGTATATTAGAGATGAGCGCACTCGGATTTTGTGAATCCGAGCCCACCCGAACCTTTCCGATCCGAGTCGGATCCGAGACAGATCCGGGTATTGGCGCCAAATGAAAACTTGAAACCGAGGCTCTGAGTCATAATCCCGCTGTCGGATCTCGCGATACTCGGATCCTATAAATTCCCCGCTAGTCGCTGCCATCTTCACTCGGGCATTGATCAGGGTAGAGGGAGGGTGTGTTAGGTGGTCCTCTGTCCTGGTAGATCTCGTGCTGTCCTGTTTAGTTCTGTGCTGTGCTGTTTAGTTCTGTGCTGTGCTGTGCTGTGTTCTGCAGTATCAGTCCAGTGGTGCTGTGTGCTGTGCTCTGTCAATTTTGAGTTCAGTGGTGCTGCTGGGTCCTGTGCTGTGTCCTGTTCAGTCCAGTGGTGCTGTGTCCTGTGCTCTGTGCTTCTAAGGGCATAGTTATTTCCCCATTATTCCCAAGTGTTTTAAAAAATAAAAAAAAGTTATAAAAAAAAATACCAAAAAATAATTTTAAAAAAATTAATTACAACAAAATTTGCAAAACCAATCCTACAGTATAAGCCCATTGGTACTGCAATATTTCCAAGTTCACACATTCAACAGTAAAAGTCCAGTGGTGCTGTGTGCTGTGCTCTGTCAATTTTGAGTTCAGTGGTGCTGCTGGGTCCTGTGCTGTGCCCTGTTCAGTCCAGTGGTCCAGTGGTCCTGTGTCCTGTGCTCTGTGCTTCTAAGGGCATAGTTATTTCCCCATTATTCCCAAGTGTTTAAAAAATGAAAAAAAAGTTATAAAAAAAAAATACAAAAAAATAATTTAAAAAAAAATTAATTACAACAAATTTTGCAAAACCAATCCTGCAGTATAAGCCCATTGTTACTGCAATATTATATTACCAAGTTCACTGATTCAGCAGTATAAGTCCAGTGGTACTGCTATTACAAAGTTCACTGATTCAGCAGTGTATAAGTCCAGTGGTACTGCTATTACAAAGTTCACTGATTCAGCAGTATAAGTCCAGTGGTACTGCTATTATAAAGTTCACTGATTCAGCAGTGTATAAGTCCAGTGGTACTGCTATTAAAAAAGTTCACTGATTCAGCAGTGTATAAGTCCAGTGGTACTGCTATTACAAAGTTCACTGATTCAGCAGTATAAGTCCAGTGGTACTGATATTACAAAGTGCACTGATTCAGCAGTGTATAAGTCCAGTGGTACTGCTATTACAAAGTTCACTGATTCAGCAGTATAAGTCCAGTGGTACTGCTATTACAAAGTTCACTGATTCAGCAGTATAAGTCCAGTGCTACTCTCCTGTGCCGCATATAATTTTTAAAGGCTTTGCCAAGTGTGTGTGGCTTAGGGGTACGCTCTCTTGTGCTACATATAATGGAAAACCAAAATTTGGAGGATAAAGTAGGGAAAGATCAAGACCCACTTCCTCCTAATGCTGAAGCTGCTGCCACTAGTCATGACATAGACGATGAAATGCTATCAACGTCGTCTGGCAAGCCCGATGCCCAATCTCCTAGTACAGGGCATGTAAAATCCAAAAAGCCCAAGTTCTCAAAAAATAGCAAAAAGAGAAACTTAAAATCATCTGAGGAGAAACGTAAAGTTGGCAATATGCCATTTACGACACGTAGTGGCAAGGAATGGCTTAGGCCCTGGCCCGTGTTTATGACTAGTGGTCCAGCTTCACCCAAGGATCTAAGCCCTCCTCCTCCCCCCCTACAAAAAATTTAAGAGAGTTATGCTGTCAGCAACAACAACAAAACAGCAAAGAACTCTGCCTTCTAAACAGATGACATCACAAATCCCCAAGGCGAGTCCAAGGGTGTTGTTGGTTGTGAACCCTGACCTTCCCCTCACTGTACGGGAAGAGGTGACTCCATCCAGCATTTGCAGCACGCCCTCTGCATATGCTGGAAGGATCACCCACAGTCCAGTTACAGATTTGGCTAATGAAGGTGTGAATGTTGTACACCGGGAGGAGGATATTGATGTAGCTGGCGCTGAGGAGGATGTTGATGATTATGATGCAGACAGATACCAAATTGCCTTTCTCAATTTCTATTTATATTCTAGATTATATAACGGCTGAATAGTTTTCTATTTTACTCCTAGTGGAGAGGGGATCTGATGCAGACAGATACCAAACTGCCTTTGTCCATTTCTTTGTATATTTGAATTTCTAGTTCTACAGTCTATGCAGGCTGCTTTATTTATATTCAACTACAAGTGTAGGGCGGGGGGGAGGGGGGGCATAGATAGCTGTAAAGTAATGTGGTCCATTTAATTTCACTTTCTAGCTCCACAGTCTGTGCAGCCTGCTTTTTTTTATCTTCAAAGTATTTATATTTACAAGCCTTGCAATCTAAATTAATTAGAGGTAGTGATGTGGTAGAACTCCAAAAGGCAGTTTGGAAGCTCCTGTACAAACTGGCTCTATTTTTTAACTGAGTTGTCCCCCCTCCAGTGTGTACTCGGAAAGAGTTTTTAGTGCAGCGGGGAACCTGGTCAGTGAGCAGCGAAGGAGGTTGCTTCCTCACAACGTTGAAAAAATTATGTTTATAAAAATGAATAATCAATTCCTCAATAAAGTACAGCACTGCCCTCCAGACAGTACAGAGGGACCTGTGGTTGTGGAGTCCAGTGGGGACGAATTGATAATGTGTGAGGAGGAGGAAGTACACACTGTAGGGGGAGAGGAATCAGAGGTTGAGGATGAGGACGACATCTTTCCTCAGTAGAGCCTGTTTAGTTTGTACAGGGAGAGATGAATTGTTTTTTTGGTGTGGGGGCCCAAACAAACCAATCATTTCAGCCACAGTTGTTTGGTAGGCCCTGTCGCTGAAATGATTGGTTTGTTAAAGTGTGCATGTCCTATTTCAACAACATAAGGGTGGGTGGGAGGGCCCAAGGACAATTCCATCTTGCAACTATTTTTTTGGCATTATGTGACCATTCAACAGTCGTTTGCCATGTTAAAAAAGTAAAAGAAAATGCCAACAAATTCAATAAATTAAATCAAAAGTTAAATGCCCTGTAATTATTTAAAACAAGAGGTTTTGATGTGCTAGAATTAGTGTAGTGTTAAGATGTTATAAACACTACACTTGGAACTTGGAGGAGGTATTGTGGCCCCGGTATCAAATTGGGTACCGGGGCCACCCCACTACGCAGTCCAGATACTTGTTTGGTGGAATTCTGACCAGTTGAGGGTGTATTTATTTTATTGTGGCCCTGGTATCAAATTGGGTACCGGGGCCACCCCACTACGCAGTCCAGATACTTGTTTGGTGGAATTCTGACCAGTTAAGGGTGTATTTATTTTATTGTGGCCCCGGTAACAAATTGGGTACCGGGGCCACCTCAATACGCAGTCCAGATACTTGTTTGGTGGAATTCTGACCAGTTGAGGGTTTTATTATTATATTGTGGGGACCACTCTATACCACACTACCACTCTATACCACTCTATTTAATACTTTAATTCTATTTAATAGTTTAATTATATTACTAATTCCCATAAAGAGGAACTGCCGCTTCTATTTAATACTTTAATTCTATTAGTAGTTACCATAAAGAGGAACAAATTAAACAAATTTTACCAAAAGTATAATATGACTTACAAACACTACACTTGAAAGATGGTGCCTTTAAATGAAAAAGTCAGTCTTCATTGCACGACTATGTGCAACAGGGACAGTTTTTTGGTTTACAAAGTCAACCAATAACACTTCGACCCTGTCAGTCTTTAACATACTTGATGGGCTCTCAATGATGAATGCTCTGTACCATGGTTGGAGGAGGTATTGTGGCCCCGGTACCAAATTAGGTACCGGGGCCACTCCACTATGCAGTCCAGATAGAGGTGTATCAGATATTAAACAACGTTGACTGTTGCTGCAAAATTTTTAAATAATATTGTGGGGAACACTACACTACGCAGTCCATAAACTTTTTGGGTGGAATTCAGACCCGTGGAGGGTTTTTTAATAATATTGTGGCCCCGGTAAAAAATTGTATACCGGGGCCACTCCACTACGCAGTCCAGAACCTTTTTTTTGGGAATTCAGAACCGTGGAGGGTTTTTTAATTATATTGTGGTGACCCACTCCTCTACGCAGTCCAGGTACATTATTGGTGCGAATCATACAAGTTCAGTGTTTTTAATTTATATTGTGGTGACCCACTCCTCTACGCAGTCCAGGTACATTATTCGGTGCGATTCATACCAGTTGATGGTTTTCTTATTATATATATTGTGGTGACCCACTCCTCTACGCAGTCCAGGTACATTATTGGTGCGAATCATACAAGTTCAGGGTTTTTAATTTATATTGTGGTGACCCACTCCTCTACGCAGTCCAGGTACATTATTCGGTGCGGTCCATACCAGTTGATGGTTTTCTTATTATATATATTGTGGTGACCCACTCCACTACGCAGTCCAGGTACATTATTGGTGCGAATCATACAAGTTCAGGGTATTTAATTTATATTGTGGTGACCCACTCCTCTACGCAGTCCAGGTACATTATTCGGTGCGATTCATACCAGTTGATGGTTTTCTTATTATATTGTGGGGACCACTCCACTACGCAGTCCAGAAAGATATCTCGTTGCAACGTTTTGGACTAATAACTATATTGTGAGGTGTTCAGAATACACTGTAAATTAGTGGAAATGCTTGTTATTGAATGTTATTGAGGTTAATAATAGCGTAGGAGTGAAAATAAGCCCAAAAACTTGATTTTTGAACTTTTTATGCTTTTTTCAAAAAAAATCCGAATCCAAAACCTTAAATCCGAACTAAAACCTTTCGGCAGGTGTTTTGAGAAACAAATCCGAACCCAAAACATCACGGAAATCCGAATCCAAAACACAAAACACAAGACACCAAAAGTCGCCGGTGCACATCTCTAATGTATATAGAAAACATTGTAATAATATGGAGGACAGCATGTTTTACGTTATACATTCGTTGAGATTAGCATTGCCCAGCACTTCCATATTAATGTGAAGCTGAGATACTGATTCCTGGAGTCACATTAAAACCCTTCTGAGATCTAGAGTGACCTAGAACATGAGTGTGGAAATATTTGAACATCTGTGCTGACATAACATTTCATTTACACTTGCATTTTAAATGCTTTTTCACTAGTGCATAAATAAGTTATTTAAAATACATATGTGTTAACAAAGGATACTATTTAATTGAAACAATGGGAAAATGCTATCAACAAGTAGAAAATAAAACATGCTGCATTGGAAATAAGGCATCTCACCATACAGTAAGTGTTGAGGTTTGTGACATAGACATCAGTGTGTTATACATTAATGCACTTTCCACATGCATTGCCGCTGCTTGATCAGCTACTTCTTTGGATTTGCACCACAAGAAATAAATAGCCAGCCCTTTCTTGGGAGATGTGCATGGTGGAAACAGTGAAAACTTCATCTACTGCAACTTTAGAGCCAGCCCCTTCAATTTGCTTTCTACAATGGTTCTCAATTCCATATCATTTATAAGCAGCAATCCCACGAAAAAATAAGTGTGTTTTAACATAACTCACTGTGGCCGACTATAAGAAGAAGTAATTACCATTGTTCCTTACTTTGTTTCTTGAGGCTGTTATTGATGATTTATAATTCTACACAGTTTCCACAGTCATGTTCTACCATGGAAACCAGTCACATGGCTTTACCCTCTGCCTTCATATGACATGCTGACAGTTGGAGTTTGTAGGTGTGTGACTGGCAGGCATACTTGGCTGCCCCCCTAGAGAGATTTTGAAAAGGAGATAATGATTTGTAGAAGGACCACTAAGAAAAATGATGCATGTATACCTAAAGGTACTTAACTTGCTATTTAACGAGAAGGGAAAAATGTGAGATTGTTGCTTTAATTATGAGCGTGACATTTGGATACTTTTTTTCAATGTGTCACCATTATAAAGTTTGTTTTTACTTCATTGATTGAAATATGTATAAAAATATGATTTCCCATATAGATTGAGCCTGTAAGTTAAAAAAAAAATATCTAATTGAAAGCATAATTTTAGACTATGGAGTATATTTACTAAACCGCAGGTTTGAAAAAGTGGAGATGTTGCCTATAGCAACCAATCAGATTCTAGCTTTCATTATTTAGAATGTACTAAATAAATAACTAGAATCTTATTGGTTGCTATAGGTAACCTCTACACTTTTTTAAACCCACTGTTTAGTAGATATACCCCTATATCTCTTACACCTCTGAAAGTATGTAAAATTAAGTTATTTTGTGGGAGAGAAAATAACTCTGCAGCCCCTATCAAACAGCAAATGGCCGTCTCACTCTTTAACCAATACTCTACTGCAAAATAAATTCTTGTTTTTGCATATGGGCTAATATAGCCCATATTTATCAATGTACGATCCAACCTACCTCATGAGTAACAGTTGCTTGTAGACCTATGTGTGACAGTTGTCAGGAGGAGATGGGGGGCTAAAATATCAATCTATTAGTAATATAACAGAGGCTCTAAACAATTAGCTCCACCTACAAACTGTTAAATCCTGCCACTCCACTCCAACTGCATTAAAGTTAAGGTGGTCACACCATGCTACACTTCCTGCACTTACTCTTCGTTAAATGACTGTAGCCAAAACCAGTGGATGGTTTTAGTGAAGGAGATGGGACTCCAATCAAAATAAAATAAATTAAACTTTAACTCCGTACTTACAGCTGTGGATGGTTTCACTGAAGCATTAACCTTGCTTTAAACTTTCAACAATCGCAGCCATGCCCATCCATGATCCCTGCACAAACCTTGAATGGTCTGGGTGACAAGAACTATATATCAAAGTTTACCTCCCAAATTCATTGGATGCCCCAATATGGTATTGGCATAGTCATATTGGCTCAGGAATAGACTGTCATGATAGAGGGAAATATGGGAGTTCCATATTGTTAGAACAGAAAACTGCTATATCCATATGATATATTCTATCTAGTCTACAAAAACTTTACTATGCATTTTTTGTTTTACCACCTAATTAATGTATATGTATCAAAAGACCTAGTGTCGAACTTCAATAGAAATCACAGCTATGGAGCCTGGGATGTGAAGAAAGCATAAGGTGTTTATTAGGCAGGTTTTAATCAAAAAATACAGAAAATAGTACTAAATTAATTTTAATGATACTGCACAGGGATTTCTGAGTAAAGCTGAATACTGGTAGCAAAGGAATACAGCGGATGCAAGTAGAATGGCTGAGTGGACTGATATCAGCAACAGCATGCGAAAGTTCCAGAGCACAAAATAAGCAGGCAAACACAAACGTAAGAAAAAGTAACAATGACCAACACAGGTAATAGGGAGGGTCAGGTATAAATCGGGAACTATCAGGTGCAGGAGATAATTGGTGCAACAGGTTAACCCAGAGTAGTGAGAAGGAAAGGCCCAATAGCAGCACCTCTGGTGAATAGAGGTACTGCCAGATAAACATTAACATAACAAGTCCAAAAGTCCTGGAGGCAGGAGCTGCCAATACACAGCAACATGTAAATTAAGAAAGCTGCAGGCAGATCTTGGCAACTAAGCAGGTAGTGTGAGGTTTATTGTTGGTTATAATATGCTGATCAATGTGGCCAACTTATGACTGGTCCTTTTAGGCAATAGTATACTGCTAATTTTGAGCATCAATTTACTAGTCATTTGTCACTATTCTGAGCCAAAGTGATTGATTACATATTCTCTGTAAAGTGCTGTGTAATATGTAGGCACTATATAAATAAAGGTTAATAAATAAAGGTTAATGTATTATACTGTTTTATAATTAAATTATAAGCACTATACTCCTGTGCATAGATTTACATACTGTATAGGTACATGTCCTTGATTAAGATGACCTGGTTAATTGAAATTGCGGTGGAAACTCTTTCTCTATGTTCTGGTCATGAACACATGAGCTCCCAATTGCAGGAATGAGGCGTGAAAAGTTAAGTAAAAAACAAATTTTGCTTTTCCATGGATTCCCAATAGGCCTTATTATGAGTCTCCTGTAATGCTGCAACCATGACGGGAGCTTTGGGGAGGGAAAAACTACTTACAAACAGAGCACCAATAAAGGTGTGACATGCAGGGAAGGTTTCTGTCAATGTATCGGTATATCCTTGTGTGTCAGAGTGAGTTTGTATGTATGTTAGTGACACTGTGCACCTGTTTTGCTTTATGTCACTTTGGATGTTTTTATTCATTGAAACGAAACGGTTATATTATAAGTACTGACCGACTCCCTACTGTCAATTATTACTTCAGCCTGGTGACTTTTTATACACATACCAATTATATTATCAGGCCCTATGTGTTTATTTGTGTACAGTTTTGTCTCTGCTTACTGTGGTCTCTGCCTGTTTTATCATACCTGCAACTTATCATTAATTATTACACAAATGCTTATAAGCTGCCATATATATCTTTGTGTGATTTCTCAAGGTGGTACACAGTCAACTATTAAGTCCACCGCCAACGTAAGTCACATCATAACTTCTGATCAAATTATCTGGCATTGTTGCCAGTCTTAAATAAGTTGAAAACTTGCACTATTTTACATATAATAATGGAGGGGTAATGTATAAGCGGTACAATGGGTCTAAATTTTCACCATTTATTTCCCAAATCACAACATTCTCCCATTTATCTTAACAGTAGATCTGTAAAATTAGAACAGTGCCAATATATAGCAAGTTAGCAAACTGCTACTATCAACACTAATTTATTCTTTAGCATAAAAATACATTAATCTGACAATTTAAATGGACTTTGGCTTAGAGTTATAACTGTCAAATAGGCTAACAAAAAAGTTATATTTTGAATGTCATTTACTGTCTGAAATAATTATTTCTTCCAGAAATTATGTAGGTTTCTGGAGTCAAGAAATTACTCAGATAGCTGCATTGATAAGAAAATGGATGTTTTATAAGGTTCAATTCGGTGTAACATTGAGGGATTCCTTTATTTATTCATAATAAGCAGGAAACATTTTGGCCTATCCCACATTATAGCCACAGTTTTTATGAAGAGCGTTCTAACTTTGACAGTTGTGTTACAGAGAGCAATTTAATGCTACTGTCCTACAGTTTATTTCCACCTCCGCTTAATTTTTTATTTGTTTACTTAAGTTAATTTTCTTTGTTGGTGAAAGAACAAAGGTTTCATGTGCTCATTGTTCAAGAGAGGATTTGTCTCTCAATCACGGCCTCCCCTAGACACAGGCCAGTTTTGCCCTGATCTTTATAGATTGAAGAAAGGAATAGTTTTGCATGGATATAATTTTACACAAATGTCTAAATTTTTATTGTTGGAGCTACTGTTATTAATAATATCTTTGCGTGTGAGTGTGAGAATGATCCAGATCGTACACTTTCAGCTTTAACCTCAAAAGTTAGGACAGTTTAATTCCGGAAGTATATAGCAGAGTAGGAGAAAAACTACTAAAGATAGAAAACATAAGCAGAAGTACAATGTGTGTGGTTTGGATTCATTATTAACATTTGACTAGAGTATGAGCTCCTATTTGGTGACATTGTGTATGTCCTGTTCATTTGTCTGTACTCAGTGGTACACAACAATATGTAGCCAATCAGAATGTTCACAGCAGCACAGACAATTTCAGCATATTAATGTACTGATCTTGTGGGAAGCAGCGACCTGTACAATCATGTAATTGTTTAAGTGAAAACAGGACTGTATATCATACGGGCAGTATCAGGATGTGAAGAGGGGATTGGTGGCAAGTGAGAGCACACAGATGAGAGTTAGATTGTGGATACATATAACTTTTAAAATACTTTGGGGTTCTATGTACTAGGGCAAATATGGTGGTAAGAGTGGAGCAATTCCACTCTTGACCTCCATATTTGCCTCCAACACTTAGGGGTAGATTTACTAAACTGCGGGTTTGAAAAAGTAGAGGTGTTGCCTATAGCAACCAATCAGATTCTAGCTGTCATTTTGTAGAATGCACTAAATAAATGAAAGCTAGAATCTGATTGGTTGCTATAGGCAACATCTTCACTTTTTCAAACCCGCAGTTTAGTAAATATAATCCCTTAGTGTGGTTATTGTTCAAAGTGAGGACAGGTGGAGATTAAATTCTCTACCATGCACACATACATGATAACCTCATTTTAGGCTTACTAAACTACCAGGATCTTTTAAAGGTGTTGGAGAAAACCAGAGCACCTAGAAGACACCAATTCAAACACGGAGAAGTCATGAACCAGAAGTTCTTTCATCAATGCTAGAGGATATTTTGCACAGCAATATACTTAATGTCTTGCTGCTAATTGGAAATATAATAGGTTCATATTTGTAGAAGTTTATATGTACTTTCCCTGAATCCTAGGCTTACACATATCCATATAACTGACAATATAACAACAAGTAAGCTGTTCTATCTGAAAGATTTAGACATCACCAATATGTAACTATGGACTGGAAACAAAAATGAATGCAATGATTGTAATCAAAACTCAAAGTTCAATTGGATGTGCAATACCTAACCAAACACAGTGATATTGCCATGGCAGTAAATTATGATGAGTTTATTTTTCCTCTGGCCTTTTCTATGATTAAATTATGCTTCAGGAAGAACAGATTATTAATTAGATTTCTAGGCTCGCTATACCTTTCCATAATTAAGAGAAAGTGCTGTTTTGTAGTCAAAGGGTGAAGTAGGGCATGATGAACATATGGATGAGGAGGACTTTAAGAAGGGATGGGGTCTTCAAAAGAAATGTCTAATTAGTATGCATTTGATGTTCACTCTACCAATTTTAAGACTATGGCTTGAATAAATTGCTATGTTGGGTTTTACAAGGGGGGTGAGATTAGCATTTACAATAGGTGGCAATTTTCTGTCTTCTTGACTCTGTTAAATGTAGGAAATAACTTCCAAGACTGGAGCAGTGTTTAAAACATCAATCATTGGCACAGCTGGAAACTGGGGATCCCAAATGCTGGGATCAGTTAATCTGTCGGCTAATAAGTTCATAGTGGCACCATATGGCGCGGGGCCACTGCACAGGAGCAGGGACAGTTTAGTGTACACAGACATGCTGCTTTCTCAGGTAACACCCCACTGACTTACTGCTTTGTTTCATAGAATCAATTTACTTTGCAAAGTAAAATGACTGAATTGATCAGCTCAGAGTATATAATTGTTTGCTAATCTTGTGGAATCATGTCTCCGTTGTATGGTGTGGACAAAGATGCTAAAAATGGGTTATTTAATTGCTCAATTCCTTATTGCAGAGCTGCTAGTTAGGATGGATTCATAGAAGAGCAACAACTAGTAGTTAGTGGCCAGTAGCTGAAGTAACAGGCATCCCAGACTTCTGGTTTTGTTAGCGTCATGTAGTGATTTTATTATACACAAGTCACTTTAAATGGTATAAATTTATTATTATTATTGCTGCTGAGGGATCAACCTACTTCAGCATTTATCATGAACACTTGTTCATCATACAGAACAGAAGACCTGCTTTGGTTTATCCTCATAACTGACAAAATATGGTACATACTATATTATATGTATATACTAGAGATGTTCAATGACCCCAGTGTTCTGGTTTTGATATTGGTTTTGGATCTGGATTAACTTCATGTTTTGGTTTTGGCAAAACCGCCCTTGTGCGTTTTGGTTTTCTGTTTGAATCTCTATTTTTTTTTCTAAAATCCCTATTTTTTGCTAAAATAATGTAATTTTGCTTTTTTCTCCTACATTATTATTAACCTTAATACCACTAATTTCAAGTCATTTGCAGTCAATTTTCACCATCTCACAGGTCACAATATTATTTTCACACACTTTCAAGATTGCAGCGACATGGCTGGATGCTAAGCGGCAGAGCAATGACTCAAACACATGGCTGTTCATAGCACAACTAGGAAACATTGCCACACAGCAGTGGCAGAAAAGAAAAGTGGTGCAAGATGGAATTGTCCTTGGATCATGAAATCAGTTATGGTTCATTTGATCGCTCCAACTAGTCCTTGGAAAACTGTGGTAATTCTACAGCTAATACATGGCGACGACCACTGACCCCCCGGGATGCGTGCTTTTATCAGACCCAGACCAATACAGGGTGCCAGACAATGCACTAAAAAGAGCCATTGTAATTCACAGCAAAAAGCAAGTTCATCACTGAGTTTCGAATCATCCCCAATTCCCAAAAAATTATAATATAGTTAGGTACCTTTGACGTAAGGTGAAGATTACAAACACTTTATGCAATACTGATGAAACAGCAGCAAAGTGGAAGGTAATACATATATATGTCTATTTAGACATCCATGCTTACATTACTGTGGCTTTACAAACGCTACAAATGGCTAGACCACTGTTCTCAGGATTTGGTTAAAAATAATTCCACACATAAGAGGTGGATTTTTTGGTGTTATGCCCAGGCATGACAATGGCCTTCTTCTTATCACATGCAAGAACTGCTTCCACTGGTGTAGGACTTACACAAACAACATCATCCTCATCAACATCCTCATTAGCGCTCTCGTCAGCTACACAAATATTCCCCTCATCCTGTTGCAATTCTAAAATGGCATCCTCAATTTGTGTATCACCGGCTTCACTTGGGCTTTTCATGCACACATCTGCAAAAATGCTAAATGGGTCTTCTTTATGGGTACACTATCAGACAGGTCAGGATTACACATAACACTCGTGGATAGACTCTTCTCAGGGATTTGCATCATTTCTGAATCTGAACATACATTTTCCTCTAATGCCTTACATTTTTCTTCCAGCTCGGCTTTTACACGTAAAAGTATTTGCACACCACTTTTGGAGTCCGAATGACAAGGTCTTGCTTGGTCATGACTGACCTTACAAGAAGATGGGTCAATGACAGTTGCAGAACTTGCATTCATAGAGAAAGGTGAAAGCCCCATTCTTTCTTTGCCACTGCGTGTGTAGAATGGCATGTTGGCAATTTAATTTTTTTCAGCAGATAATTTTGCCTGGATTACAGGTCTTTTTTTGTTGACCAAGGTAAAAGTTGTTTTTTTACATTTTTGTTTCCCTGACTTATAAACACTATGCACTTTAACATAGGCTTTAGCAGATGACGTAGAGAGATTAATATTATGACTGGTGCCAGCAGCTGCTTGGTGCTCCTGGTCTTCTGTGTACTGCTGTGAATCCATTTTGATAACACAGTACAATGTGGCTGCAGATTAAGAACAACACTGCCAGTTCTATTATTTCTATTTCAGCAATGACAATTAGCAATGGAGCAATTGAGCTCTCCTCTTTGTGTTTTACCTATATATCTGTTAGGAACCCCTATAGCTGGTACAGCACAACTTGGAGTCTGCTCTGCCAGTCAGGTGTTCACTGGAGTCCTTAGTGGTGGGGACAGACTTGGCCGGAGACTGACAGAGGGTCTTGAAGTGCGTACCGGCTGGGGAGAACCCAGGAAAGTGGGGTGAAGTCCAGGCAAGGGTCGAGGGCCGGCAGCAGACAACGAATCCAATATACAAGCCAAGGTCAAGGGTCAAGAGCAAACAGGAAAGTCGGTAAACACGCCAGAGGTCGGAGTCACAAGAAGCACAGGCAGGGTCCAAATCCAGTCAAGGGGTCATACACGGGCAATCCAACAGAATATCCAAAGGACAGGAGCAAGGAGCAGAGCAGGTCAGCAGACTGGTAACAGAAGCTATAACCGGCAGTGAGGCTGCAGACCTTACTGCCTTAAATACATAGGCAGACCAATCAGGGCTTGGGTACACATTTGCAGGCTAATTGCCTGCCACGCTGCTAAATCAATCAGGGCTTGCCCCTGGACCTACACTCAGGTGTAGGTTAATGAATAATATGCCCTGCTTAATCAGGCCACAGGCTGCGGGGAACTACAGAGCATGCGCCTGGCTACACAGCCTGCCGGAGCGCATAAAGATTACTTTTGGCGTCCAGCCGTTGCCCTAGCAATCCGGAAGTGACGTCCCGGTTGTCATGGTGATGGCTGGGACGCCGAGAGGAGCAGGAAGCAAGCCGCGGCGGCTGTGAGTACCGCCGTGGCTTATGACAATATCACAGTATAATATGACTGCAGATTTAGAAGACCAAGCCTGCCAGACCTATTATTTGTATTTCAGCAATTACAATTAGCAATGGAGCAATGGAGTTCTCCTCTTTGTATGTTACCTATATAACACAGTACAATGTGACTGCAGATTTAGAAGACCAAGCCTGCCAGCCCTATTATTTCTATTTCAGAAATGACAATTAGCAATAATAAATTAATGGTAATAATAATAATAGCATTGGAGCTCTCCTGAATGTCACTGGAGTCTGGAGAACACTGCTACCCCTCCTCTTTCTTTTCTACCTATGACACTGCCTAACTGCACTAGAGACTGCCAAGAACTGTGCTACCCCTTCTGTGTCCCTCTGTGAAATGGCGCTCGATCGCCGTGGAGGTTGGTACTTATAGAATCCAAAACTCGCAAGATCCAGGATCCGACAACGTAACAATGACGTTTTGCCTCGTTTTCAATTCTGAGGGCGAGCGAAAGTCCTGAGCCAGCTTGGCTTTGTACTCGAATCTGCTAAGTTTGAGTGTATTTGGTTCTCGGGGAACCGAGCCTTAGCATCTCTAGTATATACATATAACATAGTAGTGATATTAATGTGTGCACTTTTAACATGTCCTTATGTTTCTGTATATATTTCTATATAGAGATTGTAAACTCTGTAATATTGTAAGTAGAGATGGTCACTGACCCCCGTGTTTTGGTTTTGTATTCGGTTTTGGATCTGGATTACCTTCGTGTTTTGGTTTTGGTTTGGCAAAACCGCCCTTGCGTGTTTTGCTTTTGCTTTTGGTTTTGTTTGGTTTTGTTTTGCTATTTTTGAAAAAAATACATTTTTTGGGGTCTAAAATAACCTAATTTAGTGCTCCACCAGTTTCTTAGATAAGTGAGGTAATTCTAAAGCTAATAAATTATGAAAAAACAGTTGAATCCCTGGTAGGCCGTCCTTAATGCGAACACTTGTCTGCAAATTATACAGTCAAACCTGGTTGTCTACCTCCTCCATCTTTGATTATTGGCAATGTAGCCATCATCTTTGGGTGTATATTAGACCCTACACTTGTAGTTGAATATTAAAAAAGCAGCCTGCACAGACTGTGGAGCTAGAAAGTAGAATTAAATGGACCACGGTACTTTGGTGGCTATCTAAGCCCCCCCCCCCCCCCCCCTCCACTTGTAGTTGAATATAAAAAAAGCAGCCTGCATAGATTGTAGAACTAGAAATTTGAATATACAAATAAATGGACAAAGGCAGTTTGGTATCTGTCTGCATCAGATCCCCTCTCCACTAGGAATAAAATAGAAAACTATTCAGCCGTTGTATAATCTAGAATATAAATAGAAATTGAGAAAGGCAATTTGGTATCTGTCTGCATCATAATCATCAACATCCTCATTAGCGCCCTCGTCACCTCCATAAATCTCCCCCTCATCCTCTTCTATTTCCAAAGTGGCATCCTCAATTTGTGTATCAGCGGCTACACTCGGGCTGTTCAAGTACACATCAGCAGAACTGCTGAAAGGGCCCTTCTTTATGGGTACACTTACAGAATGCTCACAATTAGACATACCACTGTTGGATGGACTCTCCACAAGGATCGGTGTCATTTCTGATTCAAAGCAAACATTATTCTCCAATGCCTTACTGTTATCTTGCAGCTCGGCTTTGACGCGTAACAGTAGTTGTGCACCACCTGTAGGGTCGGTAACATTTTTGGATCTGCCACTAATAGCCAAAGGTGAAGGCCTCATTCTCTCTTTGCCACTGCGTGTGTAGAATGGCATGTTGACAATTTTTTTTTTATCGCCACTTAACTTTTGCTCAGTAACACTTTTTTTTCGCTTCAGCACAGTAAATTTTTTTGGGGGTTTTGTTTTTTGCACTGATTTGGAAACACTCTGTTGTTTGACATCACCTTGGCCAGATGACGTACTGGGAACACTAACATCAGGACTGGTGACAGAACCTGGCTGCTCATTCTGATCATATGTGGACTGCTTTGAATCCATTCTGAGCGCAAAGCACTTGTAGTGGTAAAAATTATTTGGTAAGATGCTGCTGACAGATATGACTTTTGACAGCCAGAAATATTTATGCACAATTATGGGGGACACCCCAAAAGCACTGGGGAGTGGTAAAAATTAGTTGGTAGATACTGCTGACAGATATGACTTTTGACAGCCAGAAATATTTATGCACAATTATGGGGGACACCCCAAAAGCACTGGGGAGTGGTAAAAATTAGTTGGTAGATACTGCTGACAGATATGACTTTTGACAGCCAGAAATATTTATGCACAATTATGGGGGACACCCCAAAAACACTGAGGAGTGCTAACGATTAGTTGGTAGATACTGCTGACAGATATGACTTTTGACAGCCAGAAATATTTATGCACAATTATGGGGGACACCCCAAAAGCACTGAGGAGTGCTAACAATTAGTTGGTAGATACTGCTGACAGATATGACTTTTGACAGCCAGAAATATTTATGCACAATTATGGGGGACACCCCAAAAGCACTGAGGAGTGCAAAAAATTAGTTGGTAGATACTTCTGACAGATATGACTTTTGACAGCCAGAAATATTTATGCACAATTATGGGGGACACCCCAAAAGCACTGGGGAGTGCCAAATATTAACAAAAAATAATAAACCTCTATCCTCCTCTCTTCTCTAGCGATTTTTGTTAGAGCAATTGCAAGAAGAATATTGGATTCTCTGTCCCTGCTCTAATCAGCCTGTGACTACACCCTGCTCTCTCCCTCTGTCAAATGGCGATGGATTGCTGTGGAGGCGTGTATTTATAATGTTGAAGTATCGCGAGAACCGAGCCCCGAGATCCGACGACGTCACGATGCCGTTCGGCCTCGATTTGGATTCGGAACGGGCGGGAGAGTACCGAGCTGCTCAGCTCGGTACTCGGATACCCAAAGTTCGGGTGGGTTCGGTTCTCGGGGAACCGGACCCGCCCATCTCTAATTGTAAGACACTTTGTGGACTAGTGCATTATAAAATAAATACATATAAATAAAAGAGTTAATTATATAGTCACCTCTTACACTTGAAAGTTCCATTTGTTAAGTTGAGGCAGTTATGGCTACAATAAGATAAAAAATGATGCCGAACTCAAGATTAACTCGGATTGTTGTTAAGTTTACAGTGATATCTGGCAAATGGTTTTAAACATCAAACTATCAACCACTACCACAAATTTTTCACTTGTGAGTGGATTTATTGCTGTAGCTGATCGGCGTTTATATATATATATATATATATATATATATATATATATATATATACACACCTGGATCAGAGCATCTCCAAAACAGCAGGTCTTGTGAGGTGCTCATGGTAAGCAGTGGTTAGTACCTACCAAAAATGGCCCAGGGAAGGACAACCAGTGAAGTGGTGACTGGTTCATGGGCGCCCATTGATACTTGTGGAGAACTACTGTAGCACAAATTGCTGAAAAAGTTAATGGTGGCTATAATAGAAAGGTGTCAAAACAAACAGTGCATCACAGCTTGCTGCATATGGCACTGTATAGCCGCAGACCAGTCAGATTGCCCATGCTGTCCTTTGCTGAAAGTGCCTACAATGGGCACATGAGCACCAGAGCTGGACCATGGAGCAATGGAAGATGGTGCCATGGTCTGATGAATTGCGTTTTTTCCCATCATGTGGACACACCGATGAGTGTGTTTCGTTTACCTGGGGAAGAGATGGTACCAGGATGCACTATGAGATTCTCTGGGCAATGTTCTGCTGGGAAACTTTAAGTCCTGGCATTGAAGTGGATGTTACTTTGACACATGCCACTTACCTAAACATTGTTGCAGACCAAGTACACCCATTCACGGCAATGGTATCCCCCAATGGTCCTGGTCTCTTTCATCAGGACAATGCGCCCTGGCACACTGCAAAAATTGTTCAGGAATGGTTTGAGAAGCATGATGTTTCCATCTCTCCCTGGCTGAATGCTTTATACCTCAAGAAGTCTGTTCTGAACTCTAATCTTATTTCCTTCTCACTTCAAGAAAAAATTGTTTATATCTGTCAGTTTATTTCCCTGCAAAATCCCCTCTGTTAATCAGCCTGCTGTACTAATTGCTCAGCCACTCCCTCCTCTTCTACTTAATCATTGTACTTTGCCTGCCATCACAAGTATGTAGAGTTGAAAATGAGTTTGAACTGGATATGGACTGGACTTTGACCCACTCTCCTATTTCATGACTCTGCAAGGACTCAATTACTACATATCCTGTACCTGTCACTACGATTCATAACCTCTCCCTGTCCCATTTCTTTGGTCTCTTGGCCCTTACTGAAACATGGATATCCACCTTTGATACTGCTTCCCCTGCTGCACTCCTCCATGATAGTATCTCCTTCTCCCACACCCCCCGTCCTGGGGACCACCAAAGAAGTGATGTATGTGTCCTTCTGTCTCCTGGCTACAGCTTCATTGTTATCCACCACTGAACACTCCCACTTCTTCTCCTCTCTTGAAGTTCACTCTATCCGTCTCTTCTCCCCTATGCACCTTCATGTTGCTGTCATTTATCGCCCCCTGGCCCTTCCGCTCAATTTCTTAATAACTTTGGCACCTGGCTTTACCATTCCCTCTCTTCCCATTTCTGATCTTCCCATTATTAATATCAGTGATTTTAACATCCAACTGATTCTTCTATTGTTATCGCTGCCTCTAAGCTCCTAAATCTTCCTTCCTCCTATGGCCTCTCCTAATGGACTATTTCCACCACCCACCATGATGGTCACTCCCTGGACCTAACGTTCTCCCATCTCTAAGACTCCAACTCCATCTCCAAATTCTCCAATTCTGTGTTCCCCCTCTTTAATCTCTTTTCCTTTACCCCTTGACCCCCATCACGCCCAAAGTTTCTCACACGCAGCGTCCCATCCTCTAACCCCATTCACCCCATCGCCACTGTCTCTCTTTACAACTGCACACTCTCTGTTGCCCTTGACACTGCAGCCACAGCCACCCCACTTTGTCTCCACCAATATAAACCCCAACCTTGTAACGGTCCAGAGACTGAATAGGAGTCCAGAAGCAGTACGGAAGGCAGGCCACAAGAAGATAATAAGGAATGGTCAACAATAGCCAGGTTCGGTACACAGTAAGGCAATAAGTAAAGGGTTCAGGAAGAGGAGTAGTCAAGGAGAAGCAGAGGTTGGTACACGAATAGTTGATAAGTGAAGGCAGAATGCAGCAGCAGGAACAGGAACTAGATTATAGGCAGAAGCACAATAATCTGGCAAGTAAGAAAGGAACAGGCTAGACTTTTATAGGAAGGGGAGGAGCCATAACATGCTGGAACATCAGGAAATTAATGAAACTGAGCTAGAACACAAAGTGAAGGCAAGGAGCTGTCCAGCATCCAGAATAGCTCAGTCAGCAGAGCAGCAGTCCGCAGAAGCCCTGGGTTTGAATCCTGACAATGTGTTTTAGAGAATTTTACTCACCTTTGCCACTGCTTGGCACTTTCTGTCAAAGCAGTGCCAACCCCTTTCCATCTCATGTCTCCTCAGTTCTATTCCATTTAATGTGTAAGTAGCATAGTTATCACTGCAGCCCAGCTGTATAAACCAGCATTTTAAAAATCGGACGCAAGTCCTTCTGGTCAGTGCAAAAAGCACTTTTGGCCAAAGATCTGTCTGAGTTTGCATTCATGGATGGATCTCTCTGTTGCACCTCTCTACGCTTAGAGAGGTGGAACAGGAAAGTTAGTGGCTAGAAATGTAAAGGCATTTTCACGCTCTTTACATGCTCTTTACATGCTATTCTGGGTTGAAAGCAACCACAGATAGGTCTCTAGGAGACTTATCTTTTGCGGGTGCTTTCAGTTGGTGCAAGAGACCTTGATGTATTAAAAAACGAAGTAAAAATATAATGACACCATTTATCTGCTTTACAGAGCGCTGTGCATGATACACCTGCATTCTGGCCCATAAGACAGATAAAGGGGTGTGTTTGTACAATTTGCACAGTATTCTAAGTTGCAACTTGGAATACTGTGTAAATTATGGGATGCAATTCACACTTACAATTTCAGTGTAAATTGCATCCGACTCTATATCAGGCCCTAAATGTCATCTGCCATTTCATAGCCCAATTTGTAATTTTGCTTAAATCTTTCTGTAGCAAGTTACTAACTTTGTGTTGATAACCCTACATAGTGAGCATCATCATGGACAACATACAGTTTAGGCAATCTACAAGGTCATTAATTAAAAGAATTAAAGGACAGGGTCCCGTACTAATCTTTTTAGTACATCGCTAATAACTTTAAATCAGCCTGAATATTTTCAATTTCTAACTATCCTATGTTTTCTATCCTTCAACAAGTTCTCTACCTCTGTACATACTTATACCCTAGACCTAGTCTACTTATCTAATGTACCAGACTGTGCGGAACAGCATTGATGGCTTTCACAAAATTAAAATATGTTATACTAGATCCGGTTTAAAACTTACTTTCTCTAAAACATATTTGTTAGACCTTTATGAATCCATGTTGACAATTTACTATCAAAATAGAATCACATTCCTCATAATGCTTTCAATTATTTTATCCATGACAGAAGTCACAGGACTATAATTTATGGCCCAGATTTAGTTCCCTTTTTTAAAGATTGATACCACTTCTACTTTCCTCCAGTCATGAGGCACTGACCCAGTTATGAGGGAGTCCATAAAAATTAGTAATAGTGGTCTATCAATAACCAAACTTAGTCCCTTTAGCACATATGAATGAATACTATCTAGGCCAAGTGCTTTACCTTTGCAAGTCATATTTAATGTGATATATTGGCTATTGCTAGACAGCCAATTTCCAATTTCCTAGTACATTTTCTCCTTCTTTATGAATACGAATAAAAACATATTTAGAAAATCTGTCTTCTACTTTTCTTTTCTACTTTAACATTTACTTACCCAATATTATCAGTTTTATTTTCTTACTACTAATGTACTGGAGAATAAACCTCATTTCCTTCTTGCATATTTTGCTACATTCCTTGTATTTCCCTAATTGATTTGTATTCCCTTCTAGTTTTAACTTTAAGTAAAAAGCTCTCTTTTTTTCTTTATTACTTGCATTACATTGGCTGTCTTTTATTGCTAGAAATGTTATTGCCACATGGTATGCACTTGTAACTGTATTTATTTGAAATAATTTTTAAAAAAATATATATTTGGCATATGTGCTTTATTTAAATATACACTTTCCTAGTCTACTAGATTTAATGACTTTCTAAGCTGATTTAATGTTTCCATTCTGAAATTCTTAGCTTTTATAGTTCCTTCACAAAAGGATTTTATGATACTGAAATCATGTGTTATCATGTTATGAGCACTATTTCTTAATTGCCCCCTCACGTGTTTATAATAATATCTGTTTAACTAGAAAGTGCAGCATCGCTCCCCCTCTTGTTGCTTTATCTACCACTTATGAAAGGTAGTTGTCTTTTAAAATAGATAAATATTGTCTTTCTTTGCTAGAACCAATAGTTTTATTGCCACAATTTATATCTGGGTAGTTAAAATCACCCATGTGGAGGACCACATTTTGCTTTGCTACCCTTTCAATTTCTAATATTACTAATAATAATTGAAATTCAGTACAATAATATATGCTAGATTGCTTATAAATTACCACAAATAGTACTTTCCTGCCCCTCAGTACTTTACATCATTTTAGTCTCTTAACTAGTCTTATATATATTAATATATACAAAACCCCTCCCAATTTATTATCATCCATATGTTTCCCAAACATGCTAAATCCTTCCAAATTCAGACAGATAACTATCATTCCGCCAAGTTACAGCTATACTCAATACAATTATATTTCTCTTCCAACATCATTAATTCTAGGTCATCATTAATCCTAGGTCATTATAACACATCTACTGCCACTTTTAATTTCAGTTGCCTCCTTATCAACTCTTCTAACCCTTTCCCTCACCCCTTCCTCATTTCCCTCAACAAAGCCATCAAAAACAATGTCCCTTTCTACACTGCCTCTACCTCCACCGTCCTCCTCAGTTCTACTTTATAACCTCTTCCAGTTATCTAACCATCTTCTCCCCCCAATCTAGCCGTACTTTCACAATTGTGATGTAGCCTGTAAACTCTATACAGATTGTCACGATCCAGCACTTACCTGAGCATGTGTGATGTGTGTGAGAGACAAAGGATTAATCAAAAATAACCACCTGGTCCATTTAAAAATTATTAAAACTTTCCCTGTCTCTCTTGCACAATAAATTTTATATTATCAGTTATGCCATTGCCAATATTTTAGTTTAAGAGCTAACCCTCTTAGGAAGCCTTTAGTTCTCCCTTCTTTATGTAAACTACATTCTCACAACTTGGGCTGGACATACACTATATAAAATTTCTCCTGATGCTATGTCCGATTTTACCAGCAAAAATAAATAAAGACCCAACTAGCATGTCGATTCATGTATACACATTTAACACATTTTACACGATTTACCTTCAGATCAGTGCACCTCATTAATCATAACCATCATAACCATATCATAAGATTTTTACTCTGCACACTTCATAGAGAACTATGGACACTGCCGATCATGAGTGCATACACACTGCAGAATTGGAACGACATCGTTCCATCGTTTAACGCCATTTTTAGTCCATTTTAAAAGTCAAATGAAACCGCACGATGTGCTTTCAAACGATAATCATTCATCGTTGCAGTGTACACACTAATGCGATATCAGGCTGAAAGCTTGTTTATCGTGTGATTGGCCCAATAATCAGCTGAAAACTCTGTATTGTGTACCTAGCCTTACTTTAATCAGAGTTATCATAAACCAAATGATCTCCTCTGCTTCAGCTATTTAGCGTTCTAATATAAGTCTGACACGTGAATTCACAAACACATGAACTTATTAAATGTTGTTTAATATGGAAAATAAATCCAAAATGCTTAAGATGCAAAATAATTAACACAACAATATTATTCAATAGTGTCTTGTAAAATAGAAAGAAGTAAACAACAGAAAAATGGTACGCTCACGGATGATCAGATTTCTGCCTGCTGGGAGAACATGAATACGCTGGAACACTTCTCGATATGAAATTGACTGCCAAAAGTGAACAAATCTGTAAGATTTACAGGACATTCTAAAGAAACTTTACATGTCCACAGCCCCTCTTACACTGTGATGTCAGAACCAGAAAGACTGGAAATGCAAATTAGTTTTATGACCTTTTTTTCAAAACACACTTCTACTCAGAGATTATTCATTCTAGTCTTACCAGTATGTCCTACAAAGATGATGTTTCCTCCACACACCAGACCATAAGTTTCCCATCATTTACATATCAGACATGACTCCTGTAAGCATGATATTTGAGAAAATATGAAATTACCTGTGACCCTATATTCCTTAATTCAAACTAAGCCCAGCTGCTCTGTCACTTCTCACCCAGTTGAGATGTCCTGAGATATCACAGTGCCACAAAGAATGTGAGGGCTCTTAATTGAATATTACTGATGTATATTTATATAAGTGTAAAGAGAGATTTCAGCTTTTATGACCTACGCCAATATTGGTATTGGGTACTCATCTGCAGGTAAGAACGCACAGGTGAATCTCTATATATAAATACATAATGGGCAAAGCACAAGAATGTAAAGACCATTAAAAGAAAACAATGAAATTTGTCTCTCCCTCTCAGGTTGTAATCCATGGTTGTAAAAAGTGTTCCTTTGAGCCACACCAAGCTAATACTGTGTGCAGTTTTATATGACTTGTAAGTAGTTTGCAGATGACATATAGCGCTAGCAGGGAAATAAATTGGCCAAGTTCTCTATGAACCCTTCATCCTATGCCACATCTTTACTGCCTTGAGCTACTGCTGTAATTTAGGTACAGGACATGCCACAGGTAATACCTCAGAACTTACTACCTTGAAGGTCCTTGCTTTAGGATTACAGTCATTTTCCTTGAAATCATTGTTGAGGACTATCCATCTACCTCAAACAATATAATTGATTATATCAGGTTGCAAGATTACAATCATGAAATACTAGCATAAAGAAAGAATGATATACTCACAAACTATGTATAAGAAAATGATTTAATAATTAATATGACAATTCAAATATTTAACTTCGATGGGTTGTTAGACGCACACGTAATTCCCCGGATTTGCAGCATGGAGACCCCACATTCAACAAGCAGACCTCAAGTTGAATCATGCATCCTAGAATACTTTGATGTAGGAGATCTGGCACAGCCTTCCTGACTCACCAGCAAGGTCTGAAGAAGGTCTGAACTATGCCATCTTATATGATCATTTTCCTTAAACTAAAGTGAATGTTGATGCAATATGGGCAGTTGGTGACAGTATCATTCTGATTAAAACAAAACAAAGTTTTGAAAACTGAGCAATTACATCCATATATTGCTTAACAACAAACATTACAACAAATACTTAAGAAGACACAAATACTCTCTGTCTGTTGTAAAACCAACATTACCTTAAGTTGGCAAATAACCATTGTCTGGGCTGACATAGTCCATTGTACTAGGTTTAGGGAAAACATGGCCATAAAAGATAAGTAAATAATGTGCTGAAACATCACAGACTTAGGGCTAGATTTACTAAGCTGCGGGTTTGAAAAAGTGGGGATGTTGCCAATAGCAACCAATCAGATTCTAGGTGTCATTTTGTAGAAGGTACTAAATAAATGAAAGCTAGAATCTGATTGGTTGCTATAGGCAACATCCCCACTTTTTCAAACCCGCAGCTTAGAAAATCTAGCCCTTAGTATCTGAATAAAAACCAATAAGTGCTAATCTCAAATAGTGGACTCTCCTGTATAGTACAGTAATTGACATTGCTTTGTCATGAGATGAATGAATGAAAGGCTTGTGCTAAGTCACACCTTCACAAAGTCCTCCTTGATGAAATGCGTTGATTGGCTTGAGGAAGATTTTCATTTACTCCATATAATAAGATTAGGATAACACATTACCAGTAATGAACACTAAAATACTTTCTATAATACTTTTTATATGTAAATATTTTTTTCCTAACATTTTAATATTTCTTCTTTCATTGATTAAAGTACACCCTAGTGCCAGTGGAAATGAAAACTAATTCCTCATAAGAGAAGCCAGGCCAAAGGGATGCTTTCAGTATCGGGCACAATATGCATAAAGTATTTTCATTTTTAAAGATATCCATTTATAGAAAGCAACCTCTTCTGCATTAAACCCCTTTTTATATCCTAGCTGAGCTGATCATTTTGATACTGCTAAAAGCAGTGGTTGAAATGGTCTGGTATATGATGGTATGACATACCCCCTCCTCTCCTATTGTTTTCACTGTAAAACACGCTATCAACAATGACAAAGCATATTAGGTGATATTCAGAGTGCATAGAGATGCATGATTAGTAGGTAATGTGTTTGTTTATGTAATCATTCATGTCATATAGTATGTTACATTCCATGTGACATGATAATGTTTGTAATGTTCAATGTGATGTTATCAGTAATATCATTATCAATGTCATTTAGCAAATGATTTCATGAATAAACATCCTTATCAATGGGGATCCTTGGGGATTCTTTTAAAGTTTGCACAAATATTAAGTATTTCTTTTTGCTTTTCATATATTAATAATGTAGCATTCTATAAAGGCTTTTTTTTAATTAAAAATAATTTCAGAAAATGGTTAAATTAAATTAGTATGAACTTCATTTGATTGCCTCCATACAATCCGTATGTTCAAGTTTTTATTTATCCTTTTGATGTTCTAGATAGATAATTTGGCAAAGAAAATATGACTTCTGCCATACAAGGTTCTGTTACAATCTAACTCCTATTTTCATTGCTTGACCTATATTAGCTTTAAATCCCCTGCTTCACTCTTCCGTTTGTAAAGAAAAACTTTGTGACCTGAGTGTAAACATTAGAAAATCACTTGGGAGTAGTGTCAAGAGATCCAAAGATAGGCAGCCACAATCATAAGAAACATAATATTATGCTGTGCACCTTGTGGTCATTTTCCAAAGCTGGTTTCAAAAATAGTACATGTGCACAAGGCAGATTAAAAGGAGCAAGAAAATAGACCTAGATTTTGCTCATGAGTAAGTAGCATAAATCCTATAAAAATAATCAATGTATATGTAATACTCTTTAATATAATAATATAATAATTAAATCCTCTTCTGAATAATGCAGGAACTAATGATAAACTGATAATTATTTAATGATATTTTGCTACTACTACTTCCCAAAAATTTGTAGTGATACCATTAACAAGGGTATTTCTATCCATTCTACAGCCTAAAGCCGTAATTAAATGTCTCTCTTCCCGACCTTATGCAAACTTCTATAAACATTTCTATATGAGATCCTTCTATAAATCTATCTATCAAATCATTGCATGTATCTGGATGGTATAAGGTGAATTTCTGGAAAAATGTGGATGCTGGTTTATTTCTGACTCTACCATGCACCGAGCAAATGTATGTACATAATGAAGATGGTTGCTAAGTGTTTAGAAGTTTTGTATGTATTTGCCATTCAGCTAGTTTCTGTGTCTGTACAGAAATATAATGTACTGATCAGCAGATAATGCTGGAAGACTAACACACAAGGGACGTGCAGATTGTGGTTCTCCAAAGCAGCTACCAGCGAAGTAGTAGGTGAAAGAGTCCGAGTCAGAGCCGAGCGGGATATGTGGTACCGAATCAGGATCCAAGGGAAGGTCAAGACAAGCTAGAGGTCAATAGCACAAGGAGGTTACAGAGCCAATGGATAACTAAGTGTCAGCACACAAGGATACAGGACATTTCTCCAGAGCCTATCTGTTCGTATGGACGCAATCCCAAATACTCTAGCAGCCTCCGGATCTTCAGCATCTCTACCTCTCAACTCAACTACCTCTCCGTTGCGTATACCTAACCCCCCCTAAGTTTGATGGAGACCCCAAGTTCTGGAGAGGGTTTTTAAACAATGTTTCATACAATTCGAACTTCTTCTAGGGAATTTTCCTTCCGAATTTAATTCCGCTTTTGTCTGGTCAAGCCTTGGCCCTTGTGGGAAAGGAATGATACCATATTACACAATTATGCCACCTTCCATTAAAGAAGATATTTTTTAAATATCACGTTTAAAATGATATTCCAATGCAACTACCTGTATTCTACGCCTACGCCAAGGAACACAGTCTGTGGGACCATATGCTGTTCAATTTAGAACGATGGCGTCAGAACTTCGTTGGACTAGCGAGGCCCCTGAGGCTACCTTCTGGCAAGGTCTGTCAGATTGTATAAAGGATAAGTTGGTTTCACAGGAGCTCCCCACGACCTAGATGACCTGATCTTGCTCTGTGTCAAGATTGATCTGCGTTTTAAGGAATGTTATTCTGAGAAAGAGCAGTCTCTTCGCAGTCTGATTCATCTGGCCCCCAATTTTCAGGCACCAGCACTTCCTCATGATGAACCTATGCAATTAGGAAGAACTCGCCTGATTGCTGAAGAAAGGGAGAGGAGGTTTCGGAGCAGACTGTGCTTATACTGTGGGTAGAGCGGTCACATCCTTGGGACCTGTCCTAAGCATCCAGAAAACAACAAGGCCTAATGAGTTCGGGAGAGGTATCGTTGGACCTTCATGGTCAGACTTTCTCCACTCTCCAGCCTTGATCTCCCCATTCTCTTACAAATAGGGTCCTCCACTATTTTCCTGTCAGTTCTTCTCGACTCTAGAGCAGCAGGTAATATCATCTTGGCCACTTTGGTGAAGCAATATGCCATTTCCACCCAACCTCTGGAGCAACCTGTCTCTCTTATGGCCATATATGGGAGTAAGATTTCTGAGGGACCCATCTTGCTTCATACAGTCCCTATAACCCTTCAGATCGGTATACTACATCAGGAGGCTATTTCCTTCCTAGTGATCCAGAGGACTACCAACCCAGTCATTCTAGGGCTTCCCTGGTTACGCCTCCATTCCTCCACTTTGGATTGGCAGTCTACCCATATATAATCCAAGGGGCAACATTGCCATTCTCACTGTCTTCAGAAGTTGGTTCCCAGATCCTCACCCCAGCGTTACAGGGTGACTCCGCTTCCTCTCCTGTCCGCTCCATATCAAGCTTTCGCTGATGTCTTTTGTGAACAGGAAGCCACTTGTGGGTTCTTCTCTCATTGCCTGTTACCAGCTGAAAAGAATTATAGAATAGGCAATAAAGAACTCCTGGTGATTAAATTAGCTCTTTCCGAATGCCGACATCTCTTGGAGGGTGCACAATTTCCTATAACCATTTATACAGATCATAAAAATCTGTTATATCTACGTTCAGCCATTGTTTACATCCACAGCAAGCAAGATGGTCCTTATTCTTGTATAAACCTATTCTGGACCCCAACCGCATTCTACCAGTTACACATATCGTTAACAGTGGATTCCCTCCAGGCAAGACCTTCATTTATTGTCATCTTCGTACCAGCCTTTTACGATGGTTCCATCGTTCTCTCTTTTTCAGCCATGCAGGCATTCGGAAGACATGGGAGTTATTATAACAAAATTATTGGTGGCCTTCCTTACACAATGACATTATAAAATTTGACTCGGCTTGTCCTGATTGTGCACAACACAAAACTTCCCAGAGAAAACCTTATGGACACCTAATTACCTTAGCAGTTCCTGAGTTTCCTTGGTCTCAAATTTCTATGGACTTTATCACTGACCTCCCTTCTTCCAGATTTTGTCCGGTTATCTGTGTCATCACTGATCGCGGCTCATTTTATTCCTCTCAAGAACCTCCCGTCCTCCTCTGCATTGGCCGATATCTTCATTAAAGAGATTT
This sequence comes from Mixophyes fleayi, assembly GCF_038048845.1. Classification (NCBI taxonomy): domain Eukaryota; kingdom Metazoa; phylum Chordata; class Amphibia; order Anura; family Limnodynastidae; genus Mixophyes; species Mixophyes fleayi. The sequence continues at coordinate 390,800,217 of NC_134402.1, read as the reverse complement.
TTCGTCTCCAAAGATGTCCCTTATACATTTCTGATCCCCAGGTTCCTGCAGTACATTCTTTCTTTCGCAACTTTTCGCACATCTGGGTACAAGTCAAGATCAACCTGGAAAGATCTGTCATTCGTTCCAAAGAGTCCTTCGATATGAAGAGAGGAGTTTGCCCTAAATTGACTATTGGAGATAGGGTATGGTTATTCACCCAAAACATTTGTTTAAAGGTTGCCCGTATTATTAGCCCCAAGGTTCATCAGGGGGGTCATTAATCCTGAGACTTCACTGCTCTCTGCTTATACCCTATGTCTTTCATGTCTCTCTGCTGAAACCTCAAGTTCTCCACTTCCTCCAAAACCTCACCACCAATTGCGGATCAGGATCAACTGGAATATGAAGTAAAACAGATTCTAGACTCTCGTTATTTCCAGAGGTTCCTTTGTGGACTGGAAGGGTTATGGGCCTGAAGAACACTCCTGGGTTAGAGCCTCTGATATAGATTGGCACTCCTGGGTTAGAGCCTCTGATCTAGATTAGCACTAAGATCCAGTCAAATCCATTACAAGTGGATTCTGAGAGATGGAGGTAAACAAGGTTTGTAGGTCACTTGATTAATAACCTGAATAATACTGAATGGACCGATGAACCGAGAGGCTAATTTTATGGATGGAACTCAAAGCTTCAGGTTGTGGGTAGAAAGCCAGACCTTGTCCCTGATGTGAAGAACTGCGAAGATCTTTTGGTGGTGATCCACGGCCTGTTTGTTAAGAGAGTTGGTTTTAGTCCAAATGCGAGAACAATCACAAATGTCACAGACTGCTACAAAGTTGTGGACATCTTGATGAAGGGTTGGCCATCAGTAGAGGCAAGAGAGAAGAGCAAGGTTTTTTTAACTAAGGCATGGCCTGAATCATGTGTCCATCGTAAGGCCTTCACATGGAGATGTGGCTCCAAGAAGGAGCAGCCAACAGAAGGAGTCTTGGGCATTGTTGAATTTGTCTCTCAAAATAAATCAATATTGTCCAATCCAATTGTAGAGGTTGCTGCAAAAAGGCATTTACTTATGACATTGTATAGTTACAGAGTTATGATGTTCACAGCATGTAGATTGCATCATGATTTCTAGGGGAGAGAAAGCTCTGGTCTGGCTGCAAGTCAATTTATAAACTTTTACAATGGCATTCCTGGGATAGAATGGCCCCAACTCCAACTAAGGATGCATCAACCTCCAGGATAAAGGGTTTATGGTGATCAGGTTGTCTGAGGACAGGGGCAGTATAGAATGCTTTTTTTCAGAGACACAAAAACTGCTACTGCCTCAGCAGGCCAATATTTGCTGTTGGCGGCCTTGCAAGTTAGGTTGGCAATGGGTGCAATGGGTGCAATGAGGGTGAAAAAAAACTTGGATGAACTGCCGGTAATAACTGGCGAAACCAATGAAGCGTTAAACAGATTTTAACCCTTGAGGTTGTGGCCAGTTGATAATTGCAGCTACTTTCTCAGGATCCATCTGCAAGCCGGAACCGGAGACTAGATACCCCAGGAAAATTATATGGGAAGCATCAAACAGGCATTTCTCCAGTTCACAGTAAAGATGGTGCTGACATAACCGGGTAAGTACATCCTTAACGTGGGGGTGAAGAGTAAGTAGATATTGTGAAAAAAAAATCAAAATATCATGAAGATATATGACCACAGATTGGTACAATAGATCCTGGGAAATCTCATTGATAAAGGTCTGAAAAACTGCTGGGGCATTGCAAATGGCATAACTAGGTATTCATAATGCCCATCCCGGGTATTAAAAGCAGCTCTTCATTTGTCCCCTTGGTGTATACGAATGATGTAGTATGATGGGGTTGATGAACTGAGGCAATATCAGGAAGCTAATCTACTCTGAATGTACAACTCCTACCAGCAGCCCAACAGGAAGGGTAATACTGGTAATGGAGCCATTGGAAACACAATTACCATCAAGTGGTATGGGATAACAGCTTTGGCAAGGACTGCACAGGCAAGTGGAGTTGCAACACCAGAGCGGAGGAAATGAAGGCAGAAGTTACTGAGAACCAACTGAGATGCTGTCACTCTGAGTATTCGGAGTGACAGGCATCACAAAATCTGAATTTCTTGGAGAACAGGGAGAAGATTCCAGAGCTCCTAGGTTGGCCTTCCTAATACTGGCTAGGAGAGTGCATTTCCTGGTCTCTTGGAACAGGTAGTAATAAGATGTCCAGATTCACCACAGTAGAGACAAAGTTTGATTTTAAAATGCCTTTTGCATGATACAAAGGGAGATAAGGGAGTCCAGATTGGGAAGAAGTTCCTAGATGCCAGCTCATCCTTAATACAATCAGAGAGTCCTTGTCAGAACGTTGTTACCAGTGCCTCACTATTCCACTCCAACTCGGAAACCAGGGTGCAAAATTTGACTGTGTACTGCCCTACTGGTAGAGTACCCTGTTGGAGATTCAGCAAACTAGAGGCTGCAGAAGATATGCAGCCAGGCTTGTCAAAGATCATGCAGAAAGTCTCGATAAAAGTAATGGAGTTTTTCAGTCTCGCTACCACAGTGGAGAGACCCAAGCCAATGCTTGCCCTGTGAGCAAGGAAATAAAGAAATACACCTGGTCCTTTCAGATGAAAAACTTTCAGGATTCCACTTGAACTGAATAGTGCATTGGTTAAGGAACGCTCTACACTTCTTAGGATCTCCATCTATTTCTCAGGAGGTGGGATACGAAGACTCTAAGACACATCGGCTGAAGAGGATTAGGAGGAAGCCGTGGCCAGTGGTAAGGCAGCCAGAGAGCTTTGCAAGGAATCCAGGCAGGATACCACACCTTATACTCATTGCAGTCGCTCGGCCCTTGTTTGATTCTTGTTGCTCCACCCGTCGAGCCAAATGAAGGAGCAAGTCCCCGCGCTTAGGGTTCACCTGTGCCATTCATCATAGCCAGAGTATACTGTCACACAATATGCAAATTTGATGTTGCCTACTTACTGAATTTGGCACTGCTGAATCTGGCGGTGTTAGTTTTTCAGCAAGGGGTGTGTTTGGTACCCCAAAGCCCTGTTGAACAGTACAGAGGAGTGCATAAACGCTTTTAAAATGCAGGGCTACAAGGGGTTAATTGTGCTCCTGAAAACTTGTGCCCAGGAGTGATTGACAGGAGGAGGATGAAGGCCCTGATTGGCTGGGGGAGTAACAGGAAGAGGTTGTACAGGAAGAAGGAGAGAGAGAGCAGCATGGTAGAAGGAACAAGGGGGAGGATGTGCCGCCGAGCAGAGAGAAGATAAGCTGCTGCCAGAACTGTGACATTGCCAGCAAAGCGGACGGAGAACAGCTGGGGACACGCAGTGGGGCACCAAAGACAGTATTCACTAACTTCAGAACTCTTTTCAAGGTAAAACCTAGCCTGTAGTGTATTGCACACACCCCAGTGTCAGAGGGAAGAGTGATGAGAGAATATATCCAACACTGACATTGCATTCTTGTACAAGGAAGGATTGTGAGAGCTTTTCCCCCAGATCATACCTATACACAGGCTGCAGGGAACAATTAAGACGGTCGTTTCAGCTATATCCTGTGTGTGTGTGTGTGTGTGTGTGCTGATATCTGGACATTATACCCTGCTGCAGAGTACATGTGCTGATAGAGAGTCATTGACTGTTGAGAGAACAGCGCCATCTTGTGGCTGAAATGAGCAACAGCTCTGCTTTCTACTATAATACTTAACCCTTGATGGAAACCTCTGCAGGACATTGGAACACTACCCAAATTCCTGTGCACAGGTCAGCCCAGGACTGAGTGTAAAATATGGTAACGTTACTGGGGATAATATTGGTGCACCAAATGTTTTAGATGATGTTAATGTTATGTGATTTACCTAAGAATTGATTTATTAATATTGAAGGTGTGACATTCAGTGTTAGTGGTACCGCTGCAATTCAAGTTAACTCAGCAGAAGATGCTAAAAGTGGGGCGCCTGACCCATAGGGAATAGCACGGTACCCCAAACACCTGAATAAGAAGTAGCCCTCTAGTGGGCGCGGTAGTGACCGTAAGAGTCTTGATGGGTTATTATTGATGGTTATTGCATCATCACCAGTCAGATATTGTTAACGTGAAAGTAGTAACTGTGGTGACGAGAGCAGCCATCGCTGGGTTCAGAATCGCGTCTCACTGCCTAGCATGAGCAACAAAGCCGGCTTCCCATTCGGAAACAGCGTGTCTGGCTGTCAAGCAACCAGGCGCAGACTGGGCACAGGAAGCATGTGGCCATGCCAAAGAGAACAGAGAGGGACAGCACCTGACAGTGTTATTGTTATGGACAATAAACTTTCTTTTGTAAACACATTTAATTAGTTACAAATTAAAATCTATTCTTTTAGGGAAAAACAGAAAAAAAAAATTAATAAAAAAAATTCAGCTTTTTGTAACATTTCCGTAGTTTGTATAAGAATATTAATTTACCCAGAAATCTAAACACCTAACAGCTGACTATAGTGACAACAAATATTTGAGGTTTGTTTTATATTTAAAAGAGTGAAATGGCTCTAAGTAAAAGCTGTGGGCATGATTCATCTTCAGACGTAAGTCCCATTGCATGCTGTTTCTTGCATGAAATTGCTCTGCGCATGCACAGAAACATACCTTGCGCCAGTGAACGCACTTGCATCCAACTCATGTCCAAATTCAAATGAAACTTCAGACTGCCTACGATTTGATGGACGGAATATGGGAGGTAATTGCAGGATGCATGTAAGCAATGTACAGTAAGGTAGGTTATTTTTAGCTGTATTTCTTGCACCTGCTACAGGGCAGGTGTGTCAACTGCCAGTGATGACTGACATGTATGCATGCCAGAATATGTGTTTGCAAGTAAGAGAAAGTATAAAAATGCATTTTATGTACAGTACGCTTTAATAACATCCTGATTTATGTATTTCATATAAAAAATAAAAACAAATTTACTTATAGTAATTAAGTAACATATAGCCAGAGTGTACTTATACCCATCTTCAAACAGAAACATTTCTTGATATCTGCTTGTACTTGAATAAGGACGTATGTGTGTGCAAGTTACAGCCGATCTTTTTTAAACGCATATTGCGCTCACATTGTGCTCGAAGATGAATCAGGCCCAGTATGTTTATTTAACTGTATTTAATGCTTTTTTTCCATCTTATTTTCAACATGTTGTGCCTGCTGGGTTTACTTTTTTGCCAACACTACAGTTTCTATTAGATCCTATTTACACAAATCCAATAGTGAGAACATATCTCTCATGCTCTGCAGAAGGCAGAGGGAAGTCCTTGTGACATCATCACTGCAGTAAAATGACAGCTTTCCCTGTCCAACTGAGGAAGCAGCACATACCACTGTGGATGATATGCACTGTATTCATGGAGCCAGAAAACAAATTGGACATTTCCTATAGACATTTTTGGATACAGCTAGTGGTGTCGGCACTTCCAGGAAGTCACATGCACCATTTTCTGCCTAACATTATAAAATTGTGTGTGGTCAGAAAGTGGTTAAATGACAACATTATTAATTTTCTGAATATAACAAGAGCTCTTAGAACAGGTTTTGCAGATTAATTCTGTTTTTATTGCATTCACTTTCACAGTTGTACCATCTAGAATAATCAACACTCTTTTCTATTCTGAGCACTTCAAAAGCATTGTCTTCTCTAAAGACCCTTTTTAAGAGGTTTGGGGAATGGAAATTTCAGCAATTGTACATACAATAAAATAGCCATATCTCTTTTATAGTATATTGTTTTATTTTTTAAATTGCAACTCGAGTGAAAAACAGGTATAGCTTTTTCGTTCCCACTGAATATCTGCATTTTATCTCATAAAGGTATTGCTGTTTTGTGGGATGGACCAATATTCAGGCACTAATCAGTCACTTTAATTAAAAAAAACACAGTTCTGAGAGTTGAAGCCACTAATCAGTCACTAATTCCTATTGAATAGAAAGGCTGCACTACATGAATATCTGTGCTCCTATATGGTTCTTCCAGCACGCTACTTTTCTGACTTTAGAAGCACCTTTGCAAGCTAGAAGTTAGCCTAGAATTGTCGGGGCTGAGTATTTAAAAACCTAAAGATTTGCACTGTTCAAAAGTTCTCATTAAAGTTCATCCTCCAACCACATTAGAAGCACCCCTCTCATTAAATAACACATATGCATCTTTCTTCTAAAATACTACTTGGTTTATCATCAAAGTGCAGTTAAAATGCACTTTTCTACTAAAGTACAACTGGAACATGTAGAATGTGTCCCATGAAAAGTACCGGATGAGATCTAGTGCAGATCCAGACTAAGACCTGATGGGTCTTAGGCAAGATACTGGTTTTGGGCCCCTTTTCAATGCCATCAGCATTATTTCTCCTTTTTCTCAAGGTATTCCATAACAAACATGCTGGGGCTTTTAGTTTCACAACAGCTGGAGATTTTTCGTAATACTGGTGTGCTTAATCTGAATATAAACTATTCCCCCATCAAATAGCAGAGATGGATTGGGTGCACGAGGTTCATTCTTGTACAGAAGAGCAGGACATAGGTCCTGAGTGTCCATGCAATCAGAAAGAAAGTCATACAGGACAGTCCCCCAAAACCGGAACTGTCACACCAGAAGTTGGCTTCTAGCTGTTCTTGTCCTTTATGACTACCTACTGCTGTTGCTGGTGTCTCAAGCTCAGAGCCGTAACTTAAAATCTTAACGCCCGGGGCGAGACGGAAAACTGCCGTCCCCCTGGCCTTCAATTTTAATCAAAATAACCTAAAATATTCATTAACTGCACCCCCCTTCAGCATTGTGTCCTGGGCGGTTGCCCCTCTCGCACAGTCCTAGTTATGTCCCTTCCAGTACTACTCAGCACTTAGAAAGCAGAGCAACGAGTGAACACTGTAGGGATCCCTCACCAAGCAAGCATGAAGATTAAGTCAATGGCAACCACATGTAATAATTATGCATTCTACCCCCAAACATTATATTAGTAGCATTGAAATTTAATAATTATGCCTCATTCCACCCCAATGTAATTAATAGTACTTAAATTTATTAAACAGGTCTACTTCCAACAAACCAGCCCTTACATTATATTAACCACAAGCACATTTAATAAATCAACCTAATTCCTCCAACAAGCTCAAACATTAAATTAAGAGCATTCACATTTTAAAGTAGCACTATTCCCCTCCAACCAGGTGCAAATAACTTCTTACTGAAAGTCTGATCTCCATCACCTCTATGGACATGTAGAAGTTAAGTCTTTTGTTGAGGGGTAACATACTGTGTCTCCCCCAAAACCCAAAAATGCCCCATATATATGCTCACATGCGCAAATAAAATTTCAAATTTAAAAATGATGGACACATAACAAAGAACAGGAGAGCACCTCCCACATATTCCTGAAAGAATGCACATTAGAAGGACCAAAATTGTGCACCCCCATATTCAATACTATTTTGATTTGCTAACCCTGATTCGCATATCAGGGCATTTGTGCAAGAATAGACACATGACATAAAAAATGTAGTGGTCTGTCCACATTTTTTTTAGCTTTTTTAATGAGTTATTTATTTTACTTTTTTTATTATTATCATCTTTATTATTATTATTATTATTATTATTATTATTATTTATATCTTTAGCGCGCCACATGATTTCCGCAGTGCCGTACATGGGGGTGAAAACATACAGTAAAATAACAAAATTACAAAAGTACATATAGAATAATATATGTATGGATGCAATTACCAGAACAAATGGCATACAAAAATAATTGAATATAAACCAAAACATGGGAAGAGAGGAGGACAAGGTATGTGCATACATGAGACAGAGTATAGACTGAGACATAATGTAGAGGACCCTGTGTCTGAGAGCTTGGATGATAATGGGCATATTCAACTGTGCGTGGAGTGCCCCCGTAACGTGTGTGAAGGCTCTCCGCATTACTGCAACATTGCACAAGATATGGGTGTACCATTGTGGTCAGCATACAATGATATTTCCCTTTGCCCCCCCCCCATAGGGTTGTGGAGGGAAATCTGTGATGTTGCAGCACCGTATTATCGTAAAAAATGTGCAGCTGCGATGTTCATCCGAACATGACTGCTAACTGTATATGCCCCTAAAGGTAGGGGATAATGAGTGACAAAGGAACAAATGGGAACAGTAGGCATAGTGGGTTTACTATCGTACAGAGGTCTGCAAGATACTGAGGCCATGATGTAGAGAGGCCTAGGTTGGGCCACTATGGTGTAGGGGCTTAGGTGATACAGAGTCCTGGATTGTCCAGATGATAAAGAGACTTATCCGGACCAGGATGGTGCACGGGCATAGAAGGTGCAGGGGCCATGATGATTCCTGGGTCTAGGTAGTTTAAAAGTCTGGATAATGGCAAGGGAGGTGTGACAAGGGCAGTTGTTGTTGCAGTTTGCAAGCTGATATAGATTTCATCCCCCAAACCACAGGAAGAAATGGCCAGCCTAATGCTGAGTAGCACTGTGCCCCTCTAGGTACCCATGGCCAGTGGGTACCAGGGAATTTTTTTTAACATGTAATGTAAGCACTTGTAGCACTGCAAGTGCCAGCATGCACATGGACAATAGTGCATACTTTAAATTATAGTGCACTACAATTGCTGCACAACTAATAAATTAAATATTTGTTCTCCCTTTCTATAAATATTAAAAAGATGTGCCTCATTTTCCCCTTTTTTTATATATATTTTATATATAATAAATTATTTTTGCCCTCTTGATATAAATTAAGAATTACTATTGTCCCCTTTATAAAAATAAGGAATTAATATTGCCCCTTTTATATATTTAAATAATTTTTGCACCTTTATAAAAATAATTATTTCTGCTGAATTAAAAATAGTCTAATTTTAAATGGACCGGTCATGTGAAGCACCCAAAGAGAAACGAGTTAATCTCCAGTGAGCCCGCCTACTTAATAGTTTGGCAGCCAATCAGGAGTTTCTCTTATCCGTAGATGGCTGAGGAATATTAATTCCAACAAGCCCGATAATGTTTAGCCTTGTAGGAAATGGAAGGAAAGTGAAACTTTTTTCTTTATGAAGTTGTTTACTTTTATCAATTCAGTTAGAGGAGGTGGCTCAAACATTGTGCAAACCTGCTGGACATTGTGGGAGAGTAGGCAAGTATGTCATGAACCTCAAGTCGCACAAAGTTGCACTGCAACTTTACTTATCTCTACTCAATTGGTGGAGTTTGAAGTGGCCACGATCTGCCAGTGGACTCAACACAACGTCTGTCTGCGCACATTTGAGGCTATTACGGTAAGGAATCTCCGTTCACTTTTGAGCTAAGAATTCAGCCCCAAAATTGGGGCGTTGTGTCTCCATAGACTGTTCTGGAAACACGTTGCACTGAGTTGCCCAGATCTGAGGTTAAATATTGTAAAATGTGTATAGTGTGTACATATAAATCGGCATGCTGATCTGGAACTTTTTTTCAGCAGTTGTTGATAAGATTATTATAGATAAATTATTTTTGTAGTGTCTACCCAGCCTTAAGCTGGGTACACACTACAGAAATTTCGACCAACTTTTTATGCCGAGTGATTTTACATGCGATCGATGTTGCGATCGCTCGGTCCATGGACTGCATACACACTAGCCTTGTTTAGGATGATAAAGGGAAGAGCGGACGTCCCATTAGCGACTTTTTACAGCCATGTTGTCGTGAACAATGACTGTAATTTCGTACTCACTGTTGTGGATCGGTCGGAAGTTTATACACACTACACAGCGGAAACGAGATTGTAATGAAAATATTAAACGGTATGACCAACCAAATGAGGTGATAATCGTCCATTTGGGCAGACTTTTGACCATCGTGTCACTGCACACACTGACCCGATTTTTGAAGGAGCGGTCGTATGTGGGCTGTTTGAGCCGATTATTGGACGAAAACAGTGTAGTGTGTACCCAGCTTTACTCTCTAACTAATTTGCTTCCACCACAAGTCAGTGTTGATGATAAGTATTGTGGCAAGAGCCCGCTACTGCAGAAGCACACACGTACAACTTCTTCCTTTTTATGGTTCTTTATTGTCAGGATGGTAATAATGTTTTGACACCGTATACTTGCACAGCAATTATGGAGACCCTCAACGCTTACTATACATAGTCCAGCTCTCTGTCCAGATCAGCCAGCTAGCCCAGCGTTGATCTCCCTGAACAGGGGTTTTATACCTGACACTCCTCCCACAGGCCTAGCTTGATGGACAGGTGACACACCCACCTTCTCTTTAAAAGGAAATGCCCATCCCTGGCTCTGTTTAGACTATCAGACCCACCCTGTCTGTTTGCTGAGAGGAAGCAGCTTTTAAATCATGTAAGTAAACCAATTTTAAACTACACATATGTTTTTACCTGGTTTAATCTCCACCTAGGTACATAACTGTGCCAATGTTTTACTCTACTTCCCTGCTTTCTCTGCATATTGCCAGCTAAATGCCTCCCATTTGTTACAGTATTCAGTCTTTAACTTAATTTAAAACTTAAATATATTGGGGCAGGTTCATTAAGGAAAGTAAATAAAAAAAAAGAGTTTTCTCCTGGACAAAGCCATGTTACAATGCAAAGGGTGCAAATTAGTTTATTATTTTGCACTTAAGCTAAATACTGGATGTTTTTTCATCTAGCACATAAATACTTTATAGCTTTATATTAACACTGAAATTTAAAATTGATCTCGGACATACCCTACCCCAAGTTTAAATCTGTCCACACATGTTAAATATATCTCCCTCTCCAATGCAGCATGGTTTTGTAAAGGTGCTAAGTTACTCTTTGGTTTTTTTTGCTTTATGTTCCTTAATGAATAAAAAGAACTGCTAACATTGCACCTAAATGATCAAACAACAGACATAAACAGTACAGTTACATATTATATACAGAGCTATGTAATTAGGGGGTTAGTAGATTTATGAATCAACAAAAACAGATAGGTTGGAGCTTTTCTAGTAGACTGACAGAAATTGTGAAAATATCCATATATAACAGAAAGAGCAAATCTAGTTTTTACAACTGAAGGCTTAAAATGTATCTTGTTTGCCAGGATACTGGTTATAAATCCATACATACCACATCTGGTAAAATTTACGATGCAGATATAAATTGTAGCTGCTGTTCCTGGCAATGCATCAGGCTAATGACAGAAAAAACATCAGAGAATAAAAGAACAATCCTTCCATTTGGCCACTATATTCTTTCTTACATTCAACATTATGTATTTTGCAGGAGGTAAAAGCGTCTCGTCACCTTACTCTCAGAATTGCCCAAGAAAGTCTACTCATGCGGTTCATCTAGAATTTACCATTAAAATGGAATATATGTTCAATGTTCTTCCATAATCGTCTATCTTATCAAGACCCCCTTGTTCAATCGTTGAGAAAATCTTCACTTACTGGAATTTATTTTAAAAATGTCATCGGATCAACTGAGCTATGGGCTTGGGCTTTCAGTTCCAGTTTCACTTAAAAAATAATAAAGTTGTTTTCAAAATATAGGGGAAAAACAGTATATAAACAAACAGGGGGGAAATGCCTTATGTTACCAATAAACCCTTCTTTCCTAACAGTACCACAACTCTCCTTAAATTAGGCTGTGCCCGAAATGCCCCAGGCCCAGGAGCTTTGGTACATTGGAAAAAGCCCTAAATCTAGCGAAAATGTGCTTTTAACCTATTAATAAATTGACCCATATCCCCTATAATATTTACTTTTTAGAATGCTCAAAAAATTGCATCTTCCTATGCAGTCAAAATTGGGATCTATTTTATTCATTCTAGTTGGAGCCAAGGATGCTAAACTCAGCATTCTTATTTGCTACTTATACTTTAGATTTATGCACCAGGCTTATTCGGCTAGAACTTTGTCAAGCATGTCTTCCCATGTATTTATTAATTCTTAAATAGCATGCAAATCATCCCTTTTTATTTCTACATAATCATACTAAATAAACATTTTCTGAGTTGCTTAGTGCTATTTGTATATTTTAACCATATTTAAGGTGATCTGTATTTAATTATTAAAGTTTTTCTGCATTCTTCTATAACTCACCTTCACTTATCTGTAATACTATATGTAAAAGAAGATAACAGCAGAATCATTTTCCTTTCTCTTTATCACAGATTACCTAACTATAGATGGTTCACTGATTCTTTCTTGCGCAGGTCTACTGTCCCTCAGGTCTGGACCCTTGGAGAGTCAGATAAACAAATTTTCAGGTGTGCTGGAATACATGTCAGGTTTTCAGAAACCAGATCATTCTTTGAATGGAGCCAGAGCCAGGATTAGATAAAGCTTTAACCCATTTATATATATATATTTATGTGTATGTTTGCGGTCCACTCCCTTGTATTTTATTTTCAGCCACATTCCCCTGTAATGTATTCCTCCCATACGACCACCCCCTCGTACATTTATTCATCTTGAAAATATTGAAATTTGTTATTGATTCTACCACAATGATGTGTATTTTATAACTGCTAAGCTGATTACTTAAATTAAAGTTCACATTCACAGCTCAAAATTAAGACATTAAAATCACCTATAAATTGTTGCCTCTTCTGCCTGCCTGAGCTTAAATTGCTACATTTTATAATAATTTAAAGTTGCTATAATTACAGCCTTGCACACCGCACAATGTTAAATAAGCCCCTTAGTGTGATATATTTCTTGTATGCAGTAAATCTGGTCAGAACACACAGGTTTTGTCTATGCTTCTAATTGTGATATGACCAACTGAATGCACAAATTGTCACAAATCAGTTGGTATTATTTTACACAACATCATTGTATCTTTTTACAAAGTGCACATTGATTTTTACTCTCAGATCTCACTGTACTGGCCAAGTTAGCAAATCAAAATAACACCTGCTTTGTATTACTTGCAATAGATTTTGCCTGATGCAGTCATTTGAGTATTTCTGTTTAATTTGAACAAAAAAGGTTCTGCAAATATATTTGTCAATAGGTAAAGTTTTATGATAATGTTTCTTTAAAGGCTTTTCTTTAACTTTTAGCCCAGGGGCAAGACTTGACTCAGCAGCCTATTAGAATAATTTTAAAGGAGATGGCCCACTGACCCAGCCCAAGGTAGCCCGCAATGGGACCATCCTGAGAGGCAGATGCCCCTCAGCTCTCCAGTCAGCTTGCCCCTACATTATTGCAATATGGGCACCATAAATGTAATGTGGGGGTATTGATGTAATGTGGGAGCTATTAATGTAATATGTTATCTCTGTATTAAATGTGGAGGCTAATAATTTAATGTTGGGGCTCAGTGGAGGAACTAGGCCTATTTTAAAAATTGAATGAAAATGTGTAAACAGAGTCCCATAAAGTCCCATCATAGTATATGCTGAGGTCAGGTTTTTACTAGTCTGCATTTAGTTATTAATCCCCACCCAATACACCCAACTCCTCAAATTGGAAACATTTTGAACAGTCACAGATACAGCCATCTTGCCATATATCTCCTTATAGACTGTCAGATCTCCTAGAATGAAATTTGCATTGTGAGCCTCAATTGTGCACTTTTATAAATGAACATTTCTGACTCTGCCCACTCTAAATTTTCATGGTTCAAATCCCATTTTTTTCAATAATGGAAAGAAGGTTAGAAAGAACTAAAATATATTTCACAACCCAGTCTAAAGCTGGCAAGATGGATGATTGGTAAGTTTTGCTTTCTCTTTATTGTTTGAAATAACTGACAGTAATTTCTTTATTAATTAAATAATGAGGAGACAGGATGAAAAACAAGTTGGTGCAAGGACTACAGATTTAGATCCACTGTCCCAGTGGATCCCAGATTATAGTGTATGAAGCTACAAAATTGTGCAATTTGCTCAAATACTGTATTTCCTTGTTTGAGACATCTTATTTTATGGAGGTTGTCTCCTCCTCTAGTTAGGAAAAACAGTACTTGTATTATGCATCTGCAATTCTGCAGCTATATATATATATATATATATATATATATATATATATATATATGTGACTGTGTACATATATCTATAATATAATTGCTTAGTGGCGTGTGTTAGTCTGTCTGTCTGTGTGTGTGTGTGTGTGTGTAAAAAATAAAACCAAGCTGCAGCGCCACCTGCTGGGCGGAGTTATACACTGACCTACTAAATTCTTAGTGTGTGTGGAAAAAAAATTCAGAAAGGGCTGAAATTTGGTATACTAAGATGTTTTTAATTTGTTAATTTAATTTGTTAATTGTTAAAAGTTTTTTTAAAGATTTAAAAAAAAAACATATATATTTCTTGAAGGAGAAGTGACAGTTGGGAGTGGTTGGCGGTTGCCGGGGGTGACAGTGGGGAGTGGTTGGTGGTTGCCGGGGGTGACAGAGTGAGAGGAGTGTGATACTCAGGACCGCTGGGAGAGATCCCTGTGTCTGGATAGACATCTGGATAAATGTGGCGATGAAAATGAAGGATGAGGTGATGGAGAAGAACGATGAGGTGGTGATATGTGGACAAAACCACGTTAAAAAAGGGCGCTTACGTCGGGAAGTGATGCTCTTCCCCTGAGGAGGCCTGGGCTATGGCCCAAATGCATGACAAGAACCTTTTTAACACCTTAAGTAGCTTGATTTGACTAGAATGCATGAGTATCATGCATGGGTTAACTTGTCTCTATATATATATATATATGTATATATATATATATATATATATATATATATATATATATACACACAGTCACATATATAACAAGTGAAATAAAGACAGTACTATGTCCCCTTACTGTCAGGACTTATATAATTCATAGATGAGTCTTGACTTGACTTTGTGAGCCTGCACACATTGGTCATTAAGGTGAGCAAAGCATAGAAAAGGAGCAACTTTGCACCTGGGCAAAACAATGTTGCATTTGAGGGGGAGGTAAAATTAAAATGTGATGGCAGATTTATAGTTGGGGTAGGGCATGTCTTAGATTAACTTTAACTTTCAATGTACAAATAAGCTCTCACGTATTTGTGTGCTAGATGAAAAAACAGCCAGTATTTAACTTATGGGTAAAATAATAATTTGCACCCCTTGCATTGTAGCATGCATGTTTGTCCCATAGAACATTCACTCCTTTTTTTTGCCTTACTCTCCTTAATAATTCAGGCGCACTATGTTTAAATGGTTCACATTGACACTTGTTTGTAGATTTTAATTAAAGATTTCAGAATAAGACAGAGCTAGTATAGATTCATCATCTGCTCTGGGTTTTTACAGGGCCTACTCTTGCTGAGAGGGCATAGTTTATGCACCCATATCTTGTGCAATGTATGTTGACCACAATGGTACACCCATAACTTGTGCATTGTATGCTGACCACAAGGGTACATCCATATCTTGTGCATTGTATGCTGACCACAATGGTACACCCATATCTTATGCATTGTATGCTGACCACAATGGTACACCCATATCTTGTGCATTGTATGCTGACCACAATGGTACACCCTTATCTTGTGCATTGTATGCTGACCACAATGGTACACCCTTATCTTGTGCATTGTATGCTGACCACAATGGTACATCCATATCCTGTGCATTGTATGCTGACCACAATGGTACACCCATATCTTGTGCATTGTATGCTGACCACAATGGTACACCCATATCTTGTGCATTGTATGCTGACTACAATGGTACATCCATATCCTGTGCATTGTATGCTGACCACAATGGTACACCCAGTGGTTCCTGCTTTAGGCTGAATTTTATACCTTGTGCTTGCTTTTACCTCCGACAATTGCAGTGAATTTGAGCCACAGTTTTAGACAATGGTGTAAATAAAAATGTAAATAAATCTCTTAACAAAGATGTAAATATATTGCTGTTTTTTTCTCGTTTTTGAAGTTGATTACTGGTTTGGATGATTTATTAAAACTATTATTAAAGATAAAAATGAGGAAGGTAGATGATAATTAATGATGATGATTGCACAGACATACAGATAGAACAGAATTGTATTCACTGTCCTTCACCCTATGTGGGCATGCCACCATATTCTCTCCTATGCTATGAAACAGTTATTTTTACTAACAAAATGTAATAAAATTATTTCCTGACAGTGGACAGCACCAGAGGACCCCACTGTGCTCTTTTAAATTTTACAGGTTTCACCAGTCCCTACTATCTTGTTGATAGAATGTAGCTTTGGTGATTTGAATATCAGTGGTGTTTATATGCATATTGTAACAAACAATTCACTATTTGTCATATACACCAAAAAAAGAACTATGTGAAGAAGACGTTTTTAGATGTAGGCTGCAATGTGATGTTTTTACTGCATTATGATTTCATTTTGTGGATATTTGCAAATTGATTTGGTGACCAAAGTGGGCTGATTTCCAAATAATTCCAAATCATGTCAAATCTAATTCCAAAGATGAATTAAATTTTCAAGGAAATGCTTTCATTGTATGTAGCTACATTTTCCTTGTCCTTTAGTTTCACTGTGATCTGAGTACAGATCTGAGTTATTTACAGTGAATTTCTATGTTGCTATTTTAACATACGTTCAGTCCATCAGTCGACATCTCATCCATGGACACTAGTGTAAAATAGAAAATGTGGTCAAAATTCTTTTACAGAAGGTCAAAATTCTTAACATTAAAGCTACTGATAAAATGTAGGGTATTTTATACACTGCATGACAAACAGTAGGGAATATATTGAAATTTCACACAATGGTATGCTATAGAAAATAGCAATGAGGGGTATAAGAAGTGCTGGAGCTGCATATATGTAATAATCACTGCATATGACTGCACCAGACACTTGCCTACAGAACACCGTCTTTGATGAAAGAAACAGTTAGAGGATGAACATGCTTTTGTTGCCTTCCACTTCCCTGCTGAGCTCTAGAGACGCTACCTAGTCCCTTTAACTGGTAGATATGGATATGGTTCAGAATCTTACTTAGATTTTCACCATAACTATAATTATTATTCATTTACAATGTAATTCACAACAATAAATATGGCACTATTAAACATATCCTCTGAAGTTACAGAAGGCACAGTACAGTGTTTTGTACAATTCAATCCTAGTTAAAGGAGCCTTTCTTTATCAAACTGCATCTGGTGAGATCTCAAAGAGGAAAGAAGTTAAGAGGACATGGAAAAGGGGGACATTTGTTAACTAAATCACCATATTAAGACTGTGTGGAATTTAGATGCACCACAAATGAAATCGCTCGTGCAGGTTCTACATTTGTTTTGATTGTTTTGATTGCTTTATCCAGTGTCAGTAGGTGTCCCTTTAATATTTTACAAATGTTCAGCATACTAGGACATACTTATTTCTAAAACTAGGATCTCACGTCAACCACATTTAATAATGTAAAAGAAAAAAGAGCAAAAAGACCAGGCGCTAAAAATAGATTAGTGAGTATAATATTATAACAAGGCTATGTTAGTAATCAAGCTGCTACATACCCTCTGTACTGAAAAAAATTAATTTAAACAAAACACTCCCTGTCAGATTTGTATAATGGAAAACTGTGATCCTGTATGAGGTATAGAAATACTCGAATCATTAAAAATTATTAAAATACACAATAAATTTGCTCTATTTGGCTCATTATTGAGAAAACGAAGGCTTGTCATGCGCGTCACGGTTTCTTGGGGAGAAAGTCAGCATTGTCCAAGAGTTTTTTCCCCATTGGATAACAAACAGGAAGACCGAGGAAGATCCCCCTTGGACTTAGGTGACTAATAAATGTATAAAAGGTGTGTTTGTTTTGTTTTTTATTTTAATAAAATATTTTATCACAATGTTTGTGTTTTTATTTAACAGCATTTTTTTCCTGGTGCACTACAAGTTCTAGGGGGCCTGGGCACCCACTGTAGTACTACAAGCACCAGCACGTGCTGGCAGCCATGTATATGTTGGCACAAGTTCCAGCATACCCAAGCAGTTTATGGCTACTTGGGCTTATTGGGACCAGTAGTGCCATAGCAAAAAATGCTGTTTTTCCTACCTTTTTACCCATTTATTACCCCAACAGCCAAATGTTCAGCCAAAGAAATTGGAATCCAAATTATTATATTTTAGAGACTGTAATGCATATTTATTATAAAACTGTTGGTATATAGCAGAGAAGGATGTCCAGTTCACTTTCTTAGATTACAATCGCCCCTCAAATATCTCTTTGTAGCTCGCAGCTGCCCCCAGATATTCCACAATATGACAGGGTTTGTTATACGCTTGAATTATGTATATGAGCATGTATTTATAACATAAATCAACAAGGTTTACAAACAGGCACAACTAAACCCAATATGTAAATTCCAAGTGGGACTTTAAATAAAAGATATGTGACTAATGACCTTGATGGCTGTTGTCAAGGTATATATGCCTATATAAACCTATGTTACTTAGGCACAGATCAGTATTTATTAAATGGGACAAGTCAGAATTAGTTATAGAACAAAACTGTTTCCGGGTCATACAGATATGAAATTATATTTACCTAAAATGTATGGTGGGTGGCATTGAAAAGGGGGTGCGGCCACATCACAATGAGAGTGTGGTCACAAGTTTGGGTGTGGCCATGTCACAATGAGGGCATTGGCACATCCTGGGGGCATGCTTAGCACATTTGAAGTGCTAGTCTGTCCCGTTCTCTACTCCCCTCCCCTCCAAACACCTTAATTACTGGTGCACTTTCCCACCCGCTGGATAAAGTTGTCCCGATCGGAATGGCGGGACAGAGCCCTCAAATCGGGACTGTCCCGCATAAATAAGGATGGTTGGGTGGCATGCTTTACTCATCCCTTAAAGTATTTTTCCATTAAGGCTTAACATCCAAAGCATTGAAATGTTCCAGGGAGTAAGAGGATAAGTGTTGTTGTATTTTTTTTATTGATAGTCTATGACTAGCCTTCCAACACACTAATGCCAGAGGAAACCTCACAGCCAGACTCTGCCCTCCTCATACACTAATGCTAGTGGGAAACCCACAGCCGTTCACTCTGCACTCCTCATCCTCTGATGCAGGAGGATAATACACAGTCAGTCACTCTGCACTCCTCATCCTCTGATGCAGGAGGATAATACACAGTCAGTCACTCTGCACTCCTCATCCTCTGATGCAGGAGGATAATACACAGTCAGTCACTCTGCACTCCTCATACACTGATGCAGGAGGATAATACACAGTCAGTCACTCTGCACTCCTCATCCTCTGATGCAGGAGGATAATACACAGTCAGTCACTCTGCACTCCTCATACACTGATGCAGGAGGATAATACACAGTCAGTCACTCTGCACGCCTCATCCTCTGATACAGGAGGATAATACACAGTCAGTCACTCTGCACTCCTCATCCTCTGATGCAGGAGGATAATACACAGTCAGTCACTCTGCACTCCTCATACACTGATGCAGGAGGATAATACACAGTCAGTCACACTGCACTCCTCATACACTGATACAGGAGGATAATACACAGTCAGTCACACTGCACTCCTCATCCTCTGATGCAGGAGGATAATACACAGTCAGTCACTCTGCACTCCTCATACACTGATGCAGGAGGATAATACACAGTCAGTCACACTGCACTCCTCATACACTGATGCAGGAGGATAATACACAGTCAGTCACTCTGCACTCCTCATCCTCTGATGCAGGAGGATAATACACAGTCAGTCACTCTGCACTCCTCATACACTGATGCAGGAGGATAATACACAGTCAGTCACACTGCACTCCTCATACACTGATACAGGAGGATAATACACAGTCAGTCACACTGCACTCCTTGTACACTGATGCAGGAGGATAATACACAGTCAGTCACACTGCACTCCTTGTACACTGATACAGGAGGATAATACACAGTCAGTCACTCTGCACTCCTTGTACACTGATGCAGGATGGAACCCCCACAGTCAGTCACTCTGCACATCTCATACACATGTACATGTGGAAACCTTTCAGTCAGTTTGCGAAGCACATTTATCACTGACAGTAGTAGTGGAAGCACTGGAGAAAGAGGATAGTAATAGTGGGAACGTCTAGGGAAAGTCTATCCCCGCTAAACTTTCACTGCAAGCTCCCAACATAGGTAATTGAACGAGAGCAGAGTGATCATGTCATACACTGTCCATTCACCATAGGACTACTAAATATTGTCGTGTACGAGGTGCGTAGTGAGATCGCTGTGTAGAAGCTATACCTGAGGGAGAGAGGGGCTGATTATAGAAATGGCTGCTTAGATCACAATCCAGCTAACAAATGGTTTGTTTGTTTTTTCAATTGTGCACCTCCACCAGTCAAAACCCTAAGGAATAAATAACAAAGCTGGATGTACAACAATTCATGTAGAGTGCACTAATTAACAATTGCATAGACCAGCACCACTTGAAGTGCAGTCCTGCATAGAGTTGGGTGCCTGCCTCTTTTCAGAATGTATTTCTGGACATCTATCTCAATTATCGGTCTATCATTGACAGAACAAACAGATGAAAGTAGAGAAAAAGAAAGTGAGGACATGCGCTTTTGGTCATTACCATCATATAAGCAAATGGTGTGTAAAGTCACACAGCACAGCTCAAGTGCTATTCTTGTAAACTACATTATCAATTCAGATCTGGTACTTTGGGAGCTAGAAATCCAAGAAACAAAGCAATTGTTTGTATTTCTGAGACCACAAAATGTAGATATATTTTCCTCTTTACTATTAATATAAGTATAAGAAAAGATGAACTATATTATTTGGATATTAAAGCTAATGTTTAAAGCATTTATAAAACACAGCAAGCAGATTGGTATACAAACTTATAGATTACTTTCTCAACAAAAAAAACATAATCTTTGTTAGTAATCCACCTATATCAAACATATCAACTTTATTTTTTTACTGTTAAGTCTTAAACTCCAAATATATGTCATATAACCATTGGTCCAATGATGCAATTGTAGAATTGTCTCTTCACTCTACAAAGGGAAATTGTACTGACGTTTATAGCAGTATAGCTCGTCAACAGCTGAAAAGCCACAGGTTGCAAACCTTCAGTCTATAATAATCCTCTCTCATGACAATATCCAGAATGCTGACAATATATGTAAACATTCAGCCATCATGCGCTGGATTGCAAGGCCCTTACAGACTACAGTGTTGTCAGGGGTGGATCTATAATGAGGCTGAGTAAGGCAACTGTCTCAAAAAGCTAGATTTGTATGGCAGAAAAATCTCTTAATAAAATGTACATTTTCTTACTGCTGCAAACTATGTTATTCTGGTGGAACATCTACTAATAAATAATTGCATTGACATGGTGGCACAGTGGTTAGCATTACTGCCAATCAGGACACTGTCTTGTGGAGTTTGTATGTTCCTCCAAGGTATACGTGGATTTTCTCTGGGTCCTCTGATTTCCTCCCAAAAACATACCGGTAAGTTAATTGGCCTCTGGCAAAATGAACCCTAGTGTGTGTGTGTGTGTGTGTGTTTGTGTGTGTGTGTGTGTGTGTGTGTGTGTGTATACGTGTGTGCGTGGTAGCACACACGTAAGCTCCAATTGGACAGGGACTGATGTGGATGATTACATATTCTCTGTACAGTGCTGCATAATATAATTGGCCCTATAGAAATAAATAATAATAATAATGAAACTCATGACGTGTTTTTATTTAAAGTGTACACAAAAGTTTATATGACTTTGGGTAAAGGATAAACCAGATACCATACCTCTCCAGGATGGTTGGATCTACCCACGGTCTTGCATCAATATGTGTTGTCTCATATAGGATATACGTACAATACCATAATGTACTTTGCCAAAGTATATTTTGGAGTATTCTGATTAATACATTCTGCTATTTCTCCTTTTATGAATTGCTTTTGGTTAAAAATGATGTATTTTATGTGACATGAATAATTTCTATAAACAAAACTATATTTTTCATTATTTACTATTCTAACTTTTAATATAACAATAGTTTAAATAATTTGACCCATAGGTACAAAATCCATTAAAAATTGTTCATTTTAAGCATTTTTTTTCTGCATTAAAAAATAAACAAAATAACATATTGTCATAGACAGTGACATTACTATTATATTTTCAAACTAATACAACTAAATTTGCAATTACAAAAATAATAAATATAAGGTAAATCCTTTATAGCAATATGAACAGTCAAGTAAATAAGCAAAAAATTCATCAAAATAATTAACACTCTGGGCTAGATTTACTAAGCTGCGGGTTTGAAAAAGTGGGGATGTTGGCTATAGCAACCAATCAGATTCTAGCTTTCATTTATTTAGTACCTTCTGCAAAATGACAGCTAGAATCTGATTAGTTGCTATAGGCAACATCCCCACTTTTTCAAACCCGCAGCTTAGCAAATCTAGCCCTCTGTCTTATTATAAGTATATTTTATAATAGTTGAAAGAAAGACATGCATTAGCTTGTATGACTGAGATTTCAGAGAAGTAACACTGAACAAACTATTATTTACCATCGTCTTGTGTCCGGGTAATGGTAGCATTGGTGACATTTTTCTTCCACAAAACTTTATTAGTGTAGTGTTAAAAACAAATCTAGAGAGCTTAGCTGTGTTAGTCTGTGTGAATGAAGTAATTCTTCTCTTGATCATGCTGCTATTGTTGAATTTAGTTTTAGCTCCTACTCAATCAATAACTAACAGGGCATGATTTAATAAGGTTTTATAATCTTCCAAAATGTATTGGGGGAGGCAACTGTGGTATTGTCATTTATCAAAGAAAACCTTTCAGGTTTCTTTGCTTTCACCTGCTGGGACCCATTTGGTCTCTTTCAAAGAGAATGCAATGGAAAAGTGAAAGAAAAATGCTGGGATAACAGTCCCTTATTCCACCCAATAGTATAATCAATGGGTACTTGTGTTTCCTATTGTACTGCACAGAGGTAGTTGTAAGATAATTAAAACTTCCTTCTCAGGCAAATGATGTCTGTAGTTAACCTGAAGTTTCTAACAGGAGACCGAATGCATTAGGATGAGTGATGTAACATGATCCTATGCAAAATGAAAAGCTACACATATGTTTTTTTTTTTACAAGACACAAAGAAACTAGAGGTGCAGGAAACAACTGGTTTTCTTTCATGATGTCATATTCTTTGTATGTATTATTGCTCTGTATTTGTGCAATTAAATAAGTAAATGACTATTAACGTTTAAATATTGAACCTCAGTTTAAGGTGACATTATATAGGTAGACTTCATCAGATTTGCAGGAGTCAAATTCAGTATCTAATATTCATTCCTAGCTTTATTTTATTTTTAAAGGCAAGCTTTCATTTGGACACTTAGACAACATATACCTTTTTAGCCTTGGTCCCTTTAAATGATCAATTTGCCAATAGACTACTTTAGCTATTCAACCACTCAGTGTCCTCAGTCTAAAATAATGATTGCATGGGGATACAATACATGACTAGCAATGCTAATGTAAAGAACTGATGAAATTTAAATATCTTCATTACCAACAATTCTATATTGTGGTCCTCTAGTCTTGTAGAAGAAAAACATCAGTGCATTATTTGTATACTTAGATACACAAATGTCAGCCTATTCATTTACATTTAACAAACTATAATTTAGCCCTCTCAAACGTCTCATGTCCTCACCTCCTTGTCCCCTTGTAAAGGCTTATTATGTTCTAAGTTGTGTCTTTTGCTATTGTTTATTATCTTTCTCCATTATGTATTTATATTATATTTTCTTTGTGAATTGCTGATGCTCATAAATAGATGATGATGATGATAATATAATAAATACACACATGGCCAGAAATATATATACTGTTGAAGATTAGATAGATAGATAGATAGATAGATAGATTCAATCTTTTTATTTTTCACTTTACTGCTTTTTACAAAAATAAAATTATTCTGATAAATTAACCCAATCTGAGTACTATATGCAATATAACTACATTTCTTGTTTTTGAGATGTGACTTCTATCTTTTTCTTGGCTGTTTTTATATACATTATTTAAAAATAGCACACAATTAAAACACCATAAAATTATCACTACATCGAATTTTAAATTTATATATTCCACAATGCATATATCTATATGTGCAAGTTTTAAAACAATAATTTTCAAAAATAAAAGTAGTAATAAAAATAGATAAAAAGTTGGACTACACTACTAATAAATCATACATTTACTGTCTATTAGAAATGCATAAACACTGCTGTACCTCTTCCATATGATATCAATTACTCAGCTTACTCGGTCAATATATAAAATGTTTTCTATGCAAATTTGCTGTATGAGGCTTGAAAGGAGTCTCTTAAAACAACTAGTGATGTATTATTCATACACTGTCGAGCATACAAGTTTAATTTTACCCTTTTGCTATTGTTTTATATGTGTGCACTTGACTAGGATTTCAATTTTTTATTGATGTTTTTTCAGGGTTAGAACCCAATAAATGAGGTGGAATAAAGGATTGCCAACAGAACTATAGTTCTACAAATTTAAGAACGGAGCGAATATATTGAATGGCACACAAAAATTAAGATGGAAAGATTAGATTCTGGGGAATGTGATAACAAATCTGGAAGTCAAACAACTCTCTGTTCTGGAATAAGAAACATAAAGAAAGAATGATCAACTATCAGTTTGAAAGGCAGAATTACTCTGACTGCTTCATATTCTGTCTCTTAATGAGGGACATCGCCAGACAGCCAAGAGACAAAGGGAATTTTTGATGAAAAATAGGGGGAGCTGAGAGGCACTGTTAGGCATATGCAAACTTCAGATGTATATGTATATACATATACATATATATATATATATATATATATATATATATATATATATATATATATATATTACTAGCACCTAATCACTAAATCCTAAATCTGTATTTGAATCTTCCTTTTATGTAAGTCTGCTGACTAGAAGCACTTCCCTCACAGAGTACAAAATAAAGGTATGCCGTCCTCGAAAATTAATATTCCACCAATTTCTTTGATCGTGTTGTTTTTAAATACCAAAATAGCCTAGGCTATTCCATTATATAGGAAAGATAAATTAAAGCAAAATGAGTTTGAAAAATAAAGCATTGCACATGACTGGATCTCATTTAAATCAAATCAAGAGGATGTGTAGTATAAGCAGATTGCTGTGATGTTGATACCCAGGTATTGCAGTGCTGAGGTAGAGAATTAATGCCATCTAGTGGAACTGTGTAGAATTTTACAAGGGAGTCCTGGAACAATGGTACATACATACTAAGTAAAGCTGGGTCAAACATTGCTGACTGGCTGTTTATTTTCATGAGTTTGTATGTTTTTTACAGAAACCAGATACCCTGTTCACCCAGACCAGTCGTGTTTAAAAGATTGAAACGATTTTCATTTAAAGATTTTATTGAAAAAATTAGTCCGCTTGGTAGCCATTTTTTTTTATACTAATGTATGTTATTGATGCAAAAGGTAATTTTGACAAATATACCACCTGCTAATATTTTTATGTTTGTTAGATACGCTCTCTAACCAAATGTATCTAACATTGCCCCATTACAGGCCTCAAATACCTCATCATGTATCAGGCTCAAATCAGTGTGCTTTAGCATAAAAACATGCAACAAGTACCAGCACACTGAGCTTCTTCAATAAATATTGTTTATATTGTTTGTATTTTGATCTGGGGGTAAATGTATCAAGTTGAGAGTTTTCCGGCGGGTTTGAAAAACCAATCAGATTCTAGCTATCATTTATTTGGTACATTCTACGAAATGATAGCTAGAATCTGATTGGCTTCTCCACTTTTCAAACCCGCCAGAAAACTCTCAGCTTGATACATTTACCCCCTGATGTTTCAGTGTTTTTTTATTAATCTGTTGTTAAAGTACAATTTACCATGTACCATGTTTTCTTATTACGGAGTTTCAGCTGGTTTACGCTACATTGGATATGTTATTAAACAGTCACTTTGCGCTACTGCCCAGTTTTTGCTACGTAAATGAGTTGCACTGTGGCACTGCCTCTCTATTTATGAACATTTTTTTACCAGATGCGGAATAGTGCATCGCCGGGCACCATACCAAAATTTGGGTGGGGACCTAAATAAAGCAGAGTGTACTGTCCGCTCTGCTCTTTTGAGAGCAGAATGGTGGAATCAGAGAGGGGGGTCTTAGAGGGCGGGCGACCCAACACCCCTCAACTCTAAGTTCCTTAGTTGCCGCACCTCCTATTGTTACGCCCCTGATTTTCACTTGGTAATTCAGATATCTATTATATTATAACAGCAAGTCAGTTTTATACAACATTTGCTCCAGTGAAACCCAGCAAAAATAGTACAGGAAAACCAGATAGCCATTTTCTGTGGACCTCTGTAGAGTGCTGCCCTAGGCTTGTTCCTTATAAGGTGTATACAGCCCTGGGCTCCTCTCACAACATCAGTTAGGAATGTGATAGATTCTCTGTGCATTGTATTTCTGCATGTTTCCAATATGACATTCTAAGATTGTAATTCTTTTGAGAAGGACACCATCAGCATAGCACACCAACAAATACTAATTCTTATTATTGTGAACTAAAACAATACAAAAGAATTAAGCAAAGAGAAAAGGGGAAAAGACTAGAAAAATGGTGCAACTGCTCACATCCGAAATATATTTATTAAAGTCAATTAATCAATATATTGACTTGCACTCCTTCTCTCATACACACACATATCCCACAAACACTGACACACATACACAATGACTTACAGTCCTTCTCTCATACACACACATATCCCACAAACACTGACACACATACACAATGACTTACAGTCCCTCTCTCATACACGCACATTTCTCATAACCACTAACTCACACACACACAATTACTCACACTCTGTCTCATACACACTGACACACACACACTGACTCACACTCCCTCTCTCATACACACACATTTCTCATAAACACTAACTCACACAAACACACACACACACACACACATACACAATAAATCACGCTCTCTCTCATACACGCGTTTCTTGTACACACTGACACACACACTGACTCACACTCTTTTTCACACGCACATTCACACACTCATACTCCCACACACTTATCTTTTTCTGCTGACCCTGCCTGTGTGATGTCACTCAGCTAATAGGAGTAAAGCAGAGGCTGCTGAGGAGCTCCTGCCTAGGAAACAAGCTCCTCAGTATTACAGAGTGATGCAGGCCACTCGTCCACTTCTTTTGCCCCAGTGCACTGCACCAGAGGTAGTGTGCGGGGGCCCCATGCTGTGTGGGGGCACCAGGTCGGTGGCCTTGCCCATAATCCAGCCCTGGTCTAGATGAAGGTAGTATTAAACAGCGACCCAGAAGGTGCTAATTCTTAATGAATGATTGAATGTAACGACTACAGTTGATTTATAAACACTGTAATTAGCTGCAAAAGCTACACTACACTATAGAAACCAATCATACAAGTCCTTTCATTGTCTAACCTGCACTAGACCAATAAAGGCCAATAGCTAATTGGTTGCTAAGGTTCAGTGCAGATTTTTGCCCCTAAATAAGCCCTAGTGACTGCACAATAAAACCAGCAGAAAAATGAAACAAGTTTGTATAGGTGCATTCCTAAAAAACAAAAACCATGTCACCCATTTGTCACCTGTTCTATAAAACTGCCACTATTAAAACAATGAAAATGATCAATGAGAATTAAAATATAATGTGTCTAAAACAAGCTAAGTACAAATGTAACAACATACTAATGTATGAAGAAGAATATAACCAGATTTTGTTTAATATGCCCTCCTCTTAACCCAACCCAATGAAACCCACATCTCGCATCTGCATCTCCATTCACAGGTATTTTTGCAGCGAGATAAGGGCTGTAAAGCCTCCTCCAAAGCAGGGAACATACTCTAAATGCTCCTCTCCTTTATTTCATTTAAATAACTTTCCTGCAAAGCAAAATCTCCTTTTTGCATTTTGGGGCAATATTAGGCACCCTTGATCTGCCCAGCTGATCCCACTGGTTTGTGTAATCTTGTGCACCCTCGTAGTCACCGCAAACATGATTTGGTAAATCCATAACCTTCCTCGCAAAACTGGAGGTAAAGCGTTCACCTTATACCATATGGTCAAGATATTTAGCACTTTTCATCAGTAGAATTTGACCTTAAATGTTTCTAGTCCTACCTGATCACACCACACAGCAGAATTAATGGATTGTCATCATCCCAGCTCTATTCATAGACTACAAATTACATAAAAGCATATTCACAAATAAAGAGGAATGGCAACGCAAACGCAGAACTTGAAGAACGTGAGCCTGATTTATTAAGGAAGGTAAATGCTGGTACACGCTGTATTTTGCATAAAATCGCTCTGTGCATTCCCAGAAACGGACTATATGCCAGTGAACGCATTTCAGGGGTGAAACGGGGAAGGACCTGAGTGCATGCACGTAGTCAAAATACAGTAAGGACGTGGCAAGTTCGAGCTCATGCGGCAACATCCGATTCAAGCTTTGGGCATGTCTCTGTCGTATCACTTGCACCAGCTACAGGTCGGGTGTAAGTGCCAATTACTAGTGATGATAGTCAGGTATGCATGCTAGAACATGTGTTTTCAATCAATAAATGTATTTTTTTCTTTAACGTTTTGTCATTAATTACTATATTACTAATAGATGACATTAACTGAATTTTTTTCTCTGTATTTTGTTTTGCGCCTCTATATTCCACATATGTATTGGACGTACCCTGCTGTGTGTTATCTGTTACAAAATGCGCTTCTGGGTCCGTATTCTTCACCAGACATATCTTTAGATCCTCTAGTTGAAAATGGATGCACATATGCCCGATTTAAAAAACGCAATTTACATTTGTTTTGTTACTGAATCAATGCCTCTATCACTGGAACTCTGTACTCCTATGAAATGGCCTTCTCTACCGTGATACTCGGTTCCCGTGACATGTTGGTGCAATTTTGCTGATCTCTGATTCTGTTAATGGGACCACAAATAAAAGAACACTTTTTTGGACGTCAATCATTCATGTGTTGTAATTACAAAAGTGTACAACACTTCTTGCCCCCTTCAGGTACCTCACAATACAATATCCCAAAACTTCATCCTTCATGCAAGTCTAATGAAGCTTTTGGGTAAAGGCAAGAGTGAATCATTTTTAATAATATTAAACCTGCAAGTTTGGGTGCAGTTTCACTATTATTTTTACTATTTAATTTGCTGTATCTGTTTGGTACAATATCTGTTAATAAAGAAGTTTCTTATTTGTGAAAGGAAAACAAGGATATTCTTTCAAATGTTTATTCAAGCACAAAAATGTCATTCATTCTTTTTTTTAACACAAATTCCTTCATTGGGATTTTCTTACATGTCTCTTTTATGTGTTTCAATGTTTTCATTACAGTGGTATTATATAAATTATAAGATATAAATGCACATATCCACATCGAATGAGCCTGGATGGTGAAAGCATTCATCCCACTAAATATTTGTCAGCTCTTGATTACCAGAATTTCCTGAGCTCTTGTACAAGAGAAAATAGTGAGGCAGAGGCTCTTCAGCCAAACACTAACCAGAGAACTCCTCTATAAATATGTTTTCTCCACACCTTGAAACTCAATTAAATATCTTTGTCATACAAAATTAAGTTTAATTTTTTGCATGTTGGTGTAATTCGAGGTGCATGAATTGTGCCCAGCCACACTTAGCTAGGAACATTAATATCATAATTATAAGCCTTTATTTTTAAGGCGCCACAAGGGTCCACAGTGCCGTACAAAGAATATACAGTAAAACATAACATGGAAGAACAGGGCAACACATTACAGGCAAAACAGTACAATACAATGACAACCAAGGTACAGCACTACAAAATGGATAGAACAAGGTAACTAGCACTGAGGAGGTAGAGATGGGGCGTAACCATAGTGTATACTGCACGGGAAGAAGGGGACATAAAAGCTGAGCCAGTATAGTGGGCACAGCAAACAGGATCAGAGTCCTTGAAAGAGAAGGAGAATGAAGGCATAGGCATGCTGGTGGTAGGAAGGAGGACATGAGGGAAGAGGGTCCTGCATGTGAGGATGTACACTCTAAAGAGAGGGGAAAACAAACAGGGGTGAAACAGAGAGGGTGAGACAAAGGGGGAAGGGGTGAGTTAGGATGAGATATTAAAGGGTTTGATGAAAGGTGGGTTTTTAGAGCCCATTTTAGGCTTTGGAGGAAGGTAGAGAGTCTGATTGGGAGAGAGAGTTCCAAAGGAGGGAAGCAGCACGGAAGAAGTCTTGTAGACAAGAGTGTGAGGAGGCAATAAGTGAGAAGGAGAGGCTACAGTCATTGCAAGAACATAGGAAGAGATGGAGTGTGCAGAGAAATGAGGTTGGAGACATATGGGGTAGATGTTTTTAAACATATCAATTTGTCCAGTTCCTCCCACTAGAAGATGGGAATTTTTGCACATCTGATGATGTGGCCATTTTAACGCTGTATGGTTACAAGTTTGTATTTTTGTCAACAAGAAAGGTGGGATGAACAGAAGACAGAAAGAGAGGGTTTCTGCCACCAGCTGGGAGAGATTGTGTTTTTAATTTAACTTGACAGTCATTACTGGTGAAAAGAGGACAGTGCATCCTATCCACAACTTTCCTTCATAGTCCCACTGTGGTATGTGTAAGGGACAGGCTGTCAATTGAGCTGTGTTGAGGGGCTTGACTGGCTGTGGGGAAGGGTGGGACTGTCCTTCTATCCCTCCTCCAAGCTGTGTGACTGTATCAATGGCCAACCTAACAGAATCTTCTTTGGGCTTTTGTGAGAGCTCCAGAGACTAGCACAGCAAGGACAGAGAATCCAAGCTGTTATTATCACTGTGCCAATCAGCTGCACTATCACACACCACACTGCTCAGCACTGGCACATGGAGAGGAGCCAGGAACCTGGTCCTTCTCCCTGACAGTCATCAAAGACAGTAGACCCAGGTATGTACTAAGTCCACAATTGGCGCAGCTGGGTACTGGGGTAAGATATGGTTGGCGGTGGAGGACAACAACATCACTGCTCTCCCATTACTGACCTGTATTTACAATCCAAAAACTTCTCTACCATTTATGACCTGCATCTACAATCAACAAACTGCGCCACCAATACTGCCCTGTACACACAGTCAATTAATTGCAGCCCCATTACTGACCTGCGTCTCTAAACCAAAAACTGCCCCATTACTGCACATAGAAATTTGATGCCTGAATTGGTCGGCGGGAGGTTGATGTGGGATGATGATGAGAAGAAGGGACTGATAGAGGAGGGGGTAGATGATGGTGGGGGGGAAGGGTCACCATAGTATGGTCTTGCACCAGGTACCGCACATCCTTGCTACAGCACTGTCTTTAAATTATATGTGTCCATGGGGGAAACATCAGATTAATAATTAAAGTTCTGAATCTGCAATTAAATACAGGTGGGTTTACTTTAAAATATACATAAATGAAAAAAAATATGTGTTGGTAGTGTAGAAATGAATGTGGCTATCAAGGAAGTGCCTTTCTCCTGCTATCAGCTATAGTCATAAATCTAAAGTGATTATAAATCAGGTTCTGAAAATAACATTTTAAAGCTGCACTATTGCTTTGTAAAATATTTTATTAAGGTTCCTCTTATAGCCCAGCTAGAAACTGGCGGAGGAAAGGGTGTAAGCAGAAAAACCAATCACATGCTACAAACAAGAAATTCAAAGTTTTTGGTTAAATGACTGCTTGTTCTATATTACATTACTGGCAAAGCCCCAGGAAAAACGGTTGCATCTAGCATCCCCATGGCTCCACCTAGTGGTTAAAAGTAAAATATTTGATCCATGTTGATCTATTCCTTGAACATGGCCTGTACCTTAATTTATGCATTCTTAGTGACTTCTGTTGACAATATTCCTGTTATATTATAAAATTGTATGACTCAATGTGATTCATACTACATGTGTTTCAAGTGGCTAGTCTTTGCAGAAAGCATTTTTCTTCTAAATAGAACACTTATGATAAGTCGTAGGTAGAGGTATTTTTTCAAAATTTCGATTCAATGCCATTTTGCAAATTCAGTCCTGATATTCATAAACCCTTTGACTTGATTTATAAATTTGCCGGTTAAGATAATACTTACTACAGGAATTTCCTGTATTGCTAGGCTCCCCTATGCTCCGAGATTCTCATTAGTCAGCTTAGATGTGAATGGCGATTGAGAGGGTATGCGTCTGCATTATTTTACTAGTTTTACTGTTTAAACTCACACTTCATTTGTTTTTATACTACACAGACCATCTTTATTAGTTAGATACCCTAGTGTATAAGTCAAATTTAATTATTTTGAATATTTTGATTGTATTAAACAGATTTCAACCATACCTATTGCGCTATTTTATTTTAATGAAAATAGGCTCTTATAAGACAAGCAATTTTATATCACAATTAAAATAAGGAATATTAAAATAATTTACACCCACACCAACTGCAGATTTTAATAAAAAAGATGCACTTATAAGCTTGACAATTTAGCGTCATGATTTAGAATTTGAACCACAGCAACTACACTATTTGTTTGAGTATAAAAGAGGTGGTTATAAGACAATTATTAGGTGCAAATAACAGTGTATTAAAATAGTTTGAAACGCAAATTTGATAGTATTTATTTAGGAGAAAAGAGATGTTTATGAGATAATTTAATATCCCTTAGAATAAAGTATATTAGAATATTGAATGTATTGAACCACACCTACAGTAATATTTATTTGAATGAAAATTAGTCAGTTATAAGACAGACATTTTTCTGGGGCAGTTGGTATAATTTATATCCTAAGAATCTGAAGAACATTGCATACTGCAATATTTGAGTGAACAGAGACTTTTAGAATTCTCAGTAAACTGAAAGACAAATCACTAGCATTGCTTTGTTCTTGGCTATCATCAATACATATCGGTCCATCATAATCTTTGCTCTCCTGTACACCATAAGTGCATATATGGCCTCAAGATGTATGTATTTTTGAATGTTGGATTTTGATAAGGTTGTTTATTGTTTTCTTTCAAATATAATATTACTACCAATATAAATAAAACATATATTATGCTGTAACAATGAAAAAAACAGACAATGGTGGGACTCTATAAAAGTAATATATATTCTGATAATCTTTATCTAAGGGCATTCATTATTTTAGTGAGAAACAGGCATTTGAGGCACAGGAAATTTTCCAATGCTAGAAGGATAAAATATATTCCAATAACTGATAGCACAACTACTTTGGTATTTATTTCCATTAAAAAAAGATGTTTGAATATCTGAGCCAGCTAAAAGACAGATCTAATTGCGTAATTATGTAAATTACAACTACAAAGTCAATCACCGCAATATATCTATTGGATTCTATTAGTACCGCCCTCAACGGTGATCCAGCGCTATTTCACAGAGGGACACAGAAGGGGTAGCACAGTTCTTGGCAGTCTCTAGTGCAGTTGGACAGTGTCATAGGTAGAAAAGAAAGAGGAGGGGTAGCAGTGTTCTTCAAAGGCTCCAGTGTCATTCAGGGGAGCTCCAATGCTTCATTGCTAATAGTTATTGCTGAAATAGAAATAATAGGGCTGTCAATCTTGGTCTTCTAAATCTGCAGTCAAATTGTATGGTGTTATATAGGTAACACACAAATAGGAGAGCTCCATTGCTAATTGTCATTGCTGAAATACAAATACTAGGGCTGGCACTCTTGGTCTAAATCTGCAGTCAAATTGTACGGTGTTATATAGTTAACATGCAAAAAGGAGGGCTCCATTGCTAATTGTCATTGCTGAAATAGAAATAATAGGGCTGGCTGTCCTGGTCTTCTAAATCTGCAGTCAAATTTTAAGGTGTTATATAGGTAACACCCAAAGAGGAGAGGTCCATTGCTCCATTGCTAATTGTCATTGCTGAAATAGAAATAATAAGACTGGCAGTGTTGTTCTTAATCTGCAGCCACATTGTACTGTGTTATCAAATTGGATTCACAGCAGTACACAGAAGACCAGGAGCACCAAGCAGCTGCTGGTACCAG
This sequence comes from Mixophyes fleayi, assembly GCF_038048845.1. NCBI lineage: Eukaryota > Metazoa > Chordata > Amphibia > Anura > Limnodynastidae > Mixophyes > Mixophyes fleayi. The sequence goes on along the minus strand of NC_134402.1, from coordinate 390,766,095 downwards.
TCATGATGATAGTAATCCCTCTATGTCATCTGCTAAAGCCTATGTTAAAGTGCATATTGTTTTTAAGTCAGGGAAAATAAAATGTAAAAAAACACCTTTTACCTTGGTCAAGAAAAAAAGACCTGTAATCCAAGCAAAGTTATCTGCAGAAAAAAATTTAATTGCCAACATGTCATTCTACATACGAAGTGGCAAGGAAAGAATAATTCCTTCGCCTTTCTTTATGAGTGCTAATTCTGTAACTTCACTGAGGCATCTTCTTGTAAGGTCAGTTATGACCAAGCAAGACCTTGTCATTCGAACTCCAAAAGTGATGTCCAAATACTTTTAGCTGTAAAAGCCGAGCTGTAAGAAAACAGTAAGGCATTAGAGGAAAATGTATGTTCAGATTCAGAAATGACACAAATCCCTGAGGAGAGTGCAATGTGTAATCCTGACCTTTCTGATAGTGTACCCATAAAGAAGGCCCCTTTCAGCATTTCTGCAGATGTCTGCATGAACAGCCCAAGTGTAGCCGTGATACAAAAATTGAGGATGCCACTTTGGAATTGCAACAGGATGAGGGGGATATTTGTGTAGCTGACTTGGGTGCTAATAAGGATGTTGATGAGGATGATGTTGTTTGTGTAAGTCCTGCACCAGTGGAAGCAGTTATTGCATGTGATAAGAAGAAGGCCATTGTCATGCCTGGGCATAAGACCAAAAAATCCATCTTTTATGTGTGGAATTATTTTTACGCAAGTCCTGAGAACAGTTGTCTAGCCATTTGTAGCGTTTGTAAAGTCACAGTCAGTAGAGGTAGGGAACTTAACCATCTAGGAACCTCATCCATGTTACGCCATTTGAAGCAAGTTCATGGCAAGCTGTTGGCAAAATCAGAAACGTATGCTAAAAAAATAACAACAAGCAGTCCATCATCAGCTAGGTCCCTTCTCTCAGCTACAACCCGACACCTGCAATGTACACCTACAAGACCGTCATCAATATCCTCAGTAGCAATCGGAGTTAGTCCTGCATCCAAGTTGGTAAGGCTAGATGACTCCTCCACTATCCTGGATTCCTAAGAAGAATTCTTGAGCGTTAGTCCCACTGCTGCTGCTGCTGCTGGGGGTGAATCTTCATCCCAGAAGCAGACCAAGAAGAAGACTACCAGTAGTTTGCAACAATGACTGTAAACTGATCCTTTGAAAGAGGAAGGAAGTATGAAAGCTGTCACCCAGTCGCAAAGCGGATCACAGACGCCATGACGACTATGCTAGTATTAGATCTGCGTCCAATATCCACTATTAATGCAGCTGGGTTTAGCCAGTTACTTGACGTCTTGTGTCACCCATTACCAAATTCCATCACAACACCATTTTACTAGAAAAGCTATTTCTCACCCCTATCAGAAGGTTCATAAAAATTTAATAATTAGGCTACAAAATGCCATTCTACCCACTGTACACTTAACCACAGATATGTGGACAAACGAAACTTGGCAAACTAAAGAATATATGACTGTGACAGCCCACTGGGTTGGTGATTCGCCTTCACCAGCAGGCTACTCTGTGTATCACCGGCTTCACTAAGAGGCATACAGCAGACAATCTGTTAAACAAACTAAGGGATGTCACTGCAACATGGCTTATCCCGCTTGGACTCTCCTCAGGATAGGTAATTTCTGATAATGCCACCAATATTGTGAGAGCATTACACCTGGGTAAATTCCATCACATTTCCTGTTTTACTCACACAATAAACTTGGTGCAGAGCTATTTAAAAAATTACAGGGACGTGCAGCAGATGCTGTCTGTGACCCGTAAAATATCTGGACATTTCCGGCATTCGGCAACAGCATTAGGAGATTGCAGCAGCTACAAGAGCAATTTAATTTGTCCTGCCACCAACTGAAGCAAGAGGTGATGACAAGGTGGAATTCCACCCTGTATATGCTTCTGCGGATGGAGGAACAGTGAAAAGCCACCCAGGCTTACTCCACAAGACATGACATTGGGAATGGAGGGGGGATATATTTTACTCAAGCGCAGTGGAGAATACTTTCCGTGTTGTGCAAGGTGCTGAAACCATTCAAAGTAGTCACCTGTGAAGTGAGTTCAGACACTGCTAGCTTGAGTCAAGTGATTCCCTTAATTATACTTTTGGAAAAGCAGCTTGAGAAACTGAAGGAGGAGATTAAACACTAAGCGCAATTACGCTAAGTATGTCAGACTTGTAGATCAAGTACTTTAACAGGATCTAAAAGTTATCAAAATCTTGAAATCAAATTACTACACTTTGGCGACTGTGCTTGATCTTAAGTTTAAGAGCTATTTCTTCTCTTTGTTTACAACTGAACCAGATCTGAACAGATGCAAGGAGCTCCTGGTGAGCAAGATGACAGCTCAAGTGTTGCGTGACAGGACAGCGTCTTTCAGTCAACTGCTGCTAGGAAAAATCTTTCCCAAGTGACCCAGGGATGATGCAGATTGCTCAGCACAACATTTTAACATCTGGTCTGGTCTAAAAGAATTGACCAAAAAACGTGACACCTCTGCCGCAACTCCACCTGATCCTACTATAAACATCCAAAGGATGGTGGAGGATTATTTTAATGACAGCATAGAAATAGACACATCAGACAGTCCCTTTACATACTGAGAGGAAAAAAAGGGAATTTGGAGACCCATGTACCAACTTGCTTTGCACTGTCTAAGCTGCCCACTCTTCAGTGTGTACTCGGAAAGAGTTTTCAGCACAGCCTGCAACCTTGTCAGCAATCGGCATAGGAGGCTACTTCCCCAAAATGTGGAAAAGATGATGTTCATAAAAAAGAACTTCAATTTCCACAAGGAAGGTCTTTCCCGCCAATTACATCAAAATATTAAGACTTCTGTAATGGTGGATTCCAGCGGTAACAAATTAATAATGTGTGAGGATGATGTACAAACTGAGAAGAGTGAGGATGAGGCTTAGGATGATGACAACAACATCTTGTCACAGTAGAGTTCATTAACGCAATTAGATATGGCCCATGTGATCTTTCGAGGTGGATAAACTAAGTTAATTTTATTTCTTATTTTTAGGTCACATACTGTATTGTATTGACACAATGTGCTTAAGTATATCTCACCTTCATTGAAAGCATAATCTTTAAAACCTTCTATGGAAAGTGCAGTAGGGATAAAGGTCTCCTTTTTAAGTTTAACGTTTACGGAGCTCTAGCCACACCTATTCTAAGCAGTAAGTCTCTCAATGTCTTATGTGTGTATATATATATATATATATATATATATATATATATATATATACATGCTACTCACATGTTTTATTTAAGTATATATATATATATATATATATATATATATATATATATATATATATATATATATATATATATATATATATGTATTTATTAGGGATGTGCACCGGCGACTTTTGAGGTCTCGTGTTTTGTGTTTTGGATCCGGATTTTCGTTATTTTTGAGGTTCGGATTTGTCTCGCAAAACACTTGACGAAAGGTCTCGGTTCGGATTTAAGGTTTTGGATTCGGATTTTTTTGCAAAAAAACATAAAAAGTTTAAAAATCAAGTTTTTGGGCTTATTTTCACTCCTAGGCTATTATTAACCTCAATAACATTCAATAACAAGCATTTCCACTAATTTACAGTGTATTCTGAACACCTCACAATATAGTTATTAGTCCAAAACGTTGCAACAAGGTATCTTTCTGGACTGCGTCGAGGAGTGGGTCACCACAATATATATTAAAAATGCTGAACTTTTATGAATCGCACCAATAAATGTACCTGGATTGCGTAGAGGAGTGGGTCACCACAATATATATTAAAAACCCTGAACTTTTATGATTCGCACCAATAATTGAACCTGGACTGCGTAGAGGAGTGGGTCACCACAATATATATTAAAAACCCTGAACTTTTATGAATCGCACCAATAAATGTACCTGGACTGCGTAGAGGAGTGGGTCACCACAATATATATTAAAAACCCTGAACTTTTATGATTCGCACCAATAATTGTACCTGGACTGCGTAGAGGAGTGGGTCACCACAATATATATTAAAAACCCTGAACTTTTATGAATCGCACCAATAAATGTACCTGGACTGCGTAGAGGAGTGGGTCACCACAATATATATTAAAAACCCTGAACTTTTATGATTCGCACCAATAAATGTACCTGGACTGCGTAGAGGAGTGGGTCACCACAATATCTTAAAAACCCAGAACTTTTATGAATCGCACCAATAAATGTACCTGGACTGCGTAGAGGAGTGGGTCACCACAATATATATTAAAAACCCTGAACTTTTATGAATCGCACCAATAAATGTACCTGGACTGCGTAGAGGAGTGGGTCACCACAATATATTAAAAACCCTGAACTTTTATGAATCGCACCAATAAATGTACCTGGACTGCGTAGAGGAGTGGGTCACCACAATATCTTAAAAACCCAGAACTTTTATGAATCGCACCAATAAATGTACCTGGACTGCGTAGAGGAGTGGGTCACCACAATATATATTAAAAACCCTGAACTTTTATGAATCGCACCAATAAATGTATCTGGACTGCGTAGAGGAGTGGGTCACCACAATATCTTAAAAACCCTGAACTTTTATGAATCGCACCAATAAATGTACCTGGACTGCGTAGAGGAGTGGGTCACCACAATATCTTAAAAACCCTGAACTTTTATGAATCGCACCAATAAATGTACCTGGACTGCGTAGAGGAGTGGGCACTGGGCACCACAATAAAATATATAAAAAACCTTCAACAGGTCTGCATTACACTACACATACGGCTGCTCCTCCATCCTCTCCATCATATACATGTTGGAGTTTTAGCGTGTGACAACCTCTTGTTTTTGATAATGTCAGTGCATTTTGAATATTTTTCAATTTGCCCCACACCACTGAATGTACTTTATCTATGATACGCATCTATCTATCTTGACTGCGTAGTGTGGTGGCCCCGGTACACAATTTGGTACCGAGGCCACAATATAATTAAAAAACCCTCCACGTGTCAGAAATCCACCAAACAAGTATCTGGACTGCATAGTGGGGTGGCCCCGGTACCCAATTTGATACCGGGGCCACAATACCTCCTCCAAACATGGTACAGACAATTCGTCATTGAGATCCCAGACAGACAGGGTCAAAGTGTTATTGTTTGACTTTGTAAACCCAAAAAACTGTCCCTGTTGCACATAGTCGTGCAATGAAGACTGACTTTTTCATTTAAAGGCACGATCTTTCAAGTGTAGTGTTTGTAAGTCTAAGTCATATTATACTTTTGGTAAAATTGGTTTATTTTGTTCCTCTTTATGGTAATTAGTAATAGAATTAAAGTATGAAATAGAATTAAAGTATGAAATAGAATTAAAGTATGAAATAGAATTAAAGTATTAAATAGAATTAAAGTATGAAATAGAATTAAAGTATGAAATAGAGTGGTATATAGAGTTGTAGTGTGGTATAGATAGAGTGGTCCACACAATATAATAATAATAAAACCCTCAACTGGTCTGAATTCCACCAAACAAGTATCTGGACTGCGTAGTGTGGTGGCCCCGGTACACAATTTGGTAACGAGGCCACAATATAATTAAAAAATTGGGCATCAACTGTCACCGTTGTTTAATATCTGATACACCTAAATATGGACTGCACAGTGGAGTGGCCCCGGTAGTAAATTTGGTGCCGGGGCCACAATACCTCCTCCAACTTCCAAGTGTAGTGTTTATAAAGACAGACAGCGTCGAAGTGTTATTAGTTGACTTTCTTAACCCTAAAATTGTCCCTGTTGCAAATATTCGTGCAATGGACAGTTACTTTTTTATTGAAAGACTCAAGCTTTCAAGTGTAGTGTTTATAAAATATAAACAACAATACAGTAGTTTTAGAGCACGTCAATACCTCTTGTTTTAAATTATGACACGGCATTTTACTTTTGGTTTAATTTCTTGAATTTTTTTAAATTTGGTTTTACTTTTTGAACATGGCAAACGACTGTTGATTGGTCATATAATGCAAAAAAAAAAGGTCCAAGATGGAATTGTCCTTGGGCCCTCACACCCACCCTTATGTTGTTGAAATAGGACATGCACACTTTAACAAACCAATCATTTCAGCGACAGGGCCTACCAAACAACTTTGGCTGAAATGATTGGTTTGTTCGGGCCCCCACACCAAAAAAGCTATTCATCTCTCCCTGTACAGACTAAACAGGCTCTACTGAGGCAAGATGTCGTCCTCATCCTCAACCTCTGATTCCTCTCCCCCTACAGTGTGTACTTCCTCCTCATCACACATTATCAATTCGTCCCCGCTGGACTCCACAACCACAGGTCCCTCTGTACTGTCTGGAGGGCAGTGCTGTACTTCATTGAGGAATTGATTATTCATTTTTATAAACATCATTTTTTCAACGTTCTGAGGAAGCAACCTCCTTCGCCGCTCACTGACCAGGTTCCCCGCTGCACTAAAAACTCTTTCCGAGTACACACTGGAGGGGGGACAACTCAGGTAAAATAGAGCCAGTTTGTACAGGGGCTTCCAAACTGCCTTTTTTTCCTGCCAGTAACAATATGGACTGTCTGACATGTCTACTTGGATGGTGTCAGCAAAGTAATCATCCACAATTTTTTCTATTGTGACAGCATCCAATGCAGCGAGAGTAGACATGTCTGCAATGGTTGGCAGGTCCTTCAGTCCGGACCAGATGTTATCAGCATCCCCGCCAGTGCCTCTTTTGGGAAAACTGAGCTTTTTCCTCGCAGCCATAGATGTGGAAGAAAATGAGGGTGGAGCTGTTGGCATGTCACGGTCCTCTTCAGAGGACAATCTCCTGACCAGCAGGTCTTTGCACCGCTGTAGACTTGTGTCCGCCGGAAACAGAGACACAACATACGCTTTAAACCGAGGATCGAGCACGGTGGCCAGAATGTATTCCTCTGACTTTAAAAGAGTGACCACCCTCGGATCCTGGCAAAGCGTACGAAGGGCTACATCCACAAGAGCTACATGCTTGGTGTAATCGCAATGGCTTACCAGCTCCTCCCTCACTTTCTCCAGCTGCTTCTGCAACAGCCTGATCAGGGGAATGACCTGACTCAAGCTGGCAGTGTCGGAACTGACTTCTCGTGTGGCAAGTTCAAATGGCTGCAGAACCTTGCACAACACGGAAATCAGTCTCCACTGCGCTTGACTGAGGCGCATCCCCACTCCTTTGCCTATGTCGTAGGTGGCTGTGTAGGCCTGAATGGCCTTTTGCTGCTCCTCCATCCTCTGCAGCATATAGAGGGTGGAGTTCCAGCGCGTCACAACCTCTTGTTTGAGGTGATGGCAGGGCAGGTTCATGCTTTTTTGATGTGCCTCTAGTCTGCGGTAGGCACTGAATGAATGCCGAAAGTGTCCAGCAATTTTGCGCGCCACCGCAAGCATCTCCTGCACACCCCTGTCACTCTTGAGGTAATGCTGCACCACCAAATTAATGGTGTGGGCAAAACATGGGACGTGCTGGAAATTGCCCATATTTAATGCCCGCACAATGTTACTGGCATTGTCTGACACCACAAATCCCCATGAGAGTCTAAGTGGGGTAAGCCACTGGGAGATAATTTCCCTCATTTTCTCTAATATGTTGTCAGCATTGTGCCTCTTATTAAAGCCTGTAATGCACAATGTTGCCTGCCTTTGCACGAGCCGCCATTTTGTAGTTGCTGCTACTGATGCAGCTGTTGCTGTTGCTGCGGAAGGGGATGCATCTACCCAGTGGGCTGTCACAGTCATATAGTCCTTCGTTTGCCCAGAACCACTTGTCCACATGTCCGTGGTTAAGTGGACAGTGGGTACAACCGCATTTTTTAGAGCACTGAGGACACTTGATCGTACATTTTTGGTATCGCCTGCCTAGTGAAGTGGAATCTCGACGGGATTTGGTACCGGGGACACAATACCTCCATCAACCCTCTAAATCCCACTCCACTGATGGCGGACACCGGGCGCACGTCTAACACCAACATTGCAGTTACAGCCGCAGTTATACGCTTTGCAATAGGGTGACTACTATCGTATTTTGTGGTCATGGCAAACGACTGTTGGACGGTCAATTGTTTTGTGAAAGACTTAGCGGTCTTACGACTTCCCCTCTGGGAAGATGACCGACTAACAGCAGCAACAGCAGCAGTGGCAGTAGTAGGCGTACCGCTGCAGGATTCCTCGGATGAATCCCGTATTGAGGAGGACTCAGTCTGGCTGCTGACTTGGGCTGCAGGACTGAATCTGATGGAGATTGTGGAGGAAGTTGACGAGGAGGGTGTTGCTGGTGTGTATCCAACTGGACCACGGGATTTAGGTGTCCCTGTACCGATGAGGGTCCTAGCCCCAGTTCCTGAACTAACCACTGAACTATGAAGGTTATTCAGGTGACGTATAAGGGAGGATGTTCCTAGGTGGGCAAGATCCTTACCCCTGCTTATTTGAGCTTTACATAAGCTACATATGGCCATACATTGGTTGTCTGGATTTGGATAAAAATAACTCCAGACCGAAGAGGTGCATTTTTTGGTCTTCTGACCAGGCATGACGATGGGCTTTTTCATCCCATGGACATCAGCTGTTTCCCCCCCTGGTGCCTCATTTACAATAACCACATCACCATCCTCATCATCAAGTTCCTCCACAGCGCCAGCTACATCATCAATAGGCTCCTCCCGAGCCACCTCTTCCCGTACAGTGATGGGAAGGTCAGGCTTGACAACCACCAACACCCTTGGACTCGTCTTGAGGATTTGTGATAATTTCTCTTTAGAAGGCAGAGTTGTTTGCTGTTTTGTTGCTGACAGCATAACTCTCTTCAATTTTTTGTAGGGGGGGGGGAGGAGGAGGAGGGCTAAGATCCATGGGTGAAGCTGAACCACTAGTCATGAACACGGGCCAGGGCCTAAGCCGTTCCTTGCCACTCCGTGTCGTAAATGGCATATTGGCAACTTTACGTTTCTCCTCAGATGATTTTAAGTTTCTCTTTTTGCTACTTTTTCTTAACTTGGGCTTTTTGGATTTTACATGCCCGGTACTACGAGATTGGGCATCGGGCTTGGAAGACGACGTTGATGGCATTTCATCGTCTATGTCATGACTAGTGGCAGCAGCTTCAGCATTAGGAGGAAGTGGGTCTTGATCTTTCCCTACTTTATCCTCCAAATTTTTGGTCTCCATTATATGTAGCACAAGATACTGCAGAATGTGTGAACTTGGTAATATTGCAGTACCAATGGACTTATACTGCTGTATTGGTTTTGCAAATTTGGTTATAATAATTATTATATATTTTTTTTTTTTTAAATTTTTTTTTTTTTTTAACTTTTTTTTTATTTTTTAAAAACTTGGGAATAATGGGGAAATAACTATGCCCTTAGAAGCACAGAGCACAGGACACAGCACCACTGGACTGAACAGGACACGGCACAGGACCCAGCAGCACTACGGAACTCAGCAGGACAGAGCACAGGACACAGCACCACTGGACTGATACTGCAGAATGTGTAAACTTTGTAATATTGCAGTACCAATGGACTTATACTGCTGGATTGGTTTTGCAAATTTGGTTATAATTATATATTTTTTTTTTTTAATTTTTAATTGTAATTTTTTTTTTACTTTTTTTTTAATTTTTTAAAAACTTGGGAATAATGGGGAAATAACTATGCCCTTAGAAGCACAGAGCACAGGACACAGCACCACTGGACTGAACAGGACACGGCACAGGACCCAGCAGCACCACTGACCTCAGAAGGACAGAGCACAGCACACAGCACCACTGGACTGATACTGCAGAATGTGTAAACTTTGTAATATTGCAGTACCACTGGACTTTTACTGCTGAATGTGTGAACTTGGTAATATTGCAGTACCAATGGGCTTATACTGCAGGATTGGTTGTGCAAATTTTGTGGTAATTAAAAAAAATTAAATTAGTTTTTGGTATTTTTTTAAATAACTTTTTTTTAATTTTTTAAACACAGGGGAATATTGGGGAAATAACTATGCCCTTAGAAGCACAGAGCACAGGACACAGCACCACTGGACTGAACAGGACACAGCACTGGACCCAGCAGCACCACTGACCTCAGAAGGACAGAGCACAGCACACAGCACCACTGGACTGATACTGCAGAGCACAGCACAGCACAGCACAGCACAGCACAGCACAGCACAGAACTAAACAGCACAGCACAGAACTAAACAGCACAGCACGAGATCTACCAGGACAGAGGACCACCTAACACACCCTCCCTCTACCCTGATCAATGCCCGAGTGAAGATGGCGGCGACTAGCGGGGAATTTATAGGATCCGAGTATCGCGAGATCCGACAACGGGATTATGAGTCAGAGCCTCAGTTTCAGATTTGAATTTGGCGCCAATACCCGGATCTGTCTCGGATCCGACTCGGATCGGCAATGTTCGGGTGGGCTCGGATTTCAGATATCCGAGCCCGCTCATCTCTAGTATTTATGAATATATATATTTACATATATATATATATATATATATATATATATATGTACTTAAATAAAACATGTGGGTAGCATATTTGGAAATTAGTAACATTGTTCAATGCATTGTACCTTGATTCTATAAAATACACAAACTGTAACTTGGTAAGTTCCAAGTTTGCTTACAAGAATGCCTAGTGGCGACATAGTAGTAGAAGATACAGATAGCATTGCCTTTGGCATTTTTCATCCATTATTAATAAGTAAAAGGGATTTCCTTATTCTTTAGATAAGTAAACATTTTCCTTTTATTTAGACTTTGAAAACAATAATAAATAACACCCATGTGATCATTTTCAATTGATGGCTATCTATGTCAAGAAAATAACTTCTATTAATGTTTCTAAAGTGTAAATATTGTGTAAAATTAAATATAAATTATCACTGTGATTTATTTCAGTAGAAAACTAAAGCAGTTTTGTATTCCTTAGTGTTTTGTTCTGGTTCTCCAACACTGATGGAAGGCTGAAGATGCTCCTTCCAAGGAAAATTACTGGGAAATTCTAAAAAAAACCTCAAACATCATAAAACAATAAATGTAATCACATGATGCAATTTGAATTAATAATTATGCCAATATATTTATTTTATGCCAGTATTACACCAATATATTTATTTGAAAGCAAAAGTTCCACAAATACAGCAATACTCTGCAATAGTCCAATGGACTACCAATGTTTCTAAGATAAGGAAATTTCGTTGTAAGGCTCTCAAATGACAACCAGAAGGCCATCACAATTGACAATTTATAAATTAATATAAATGATTTAAAAAATGTAATTGAAGAGTGACTGCATTTTTCTAGCTAACAAGCCTTTGAATCAGGCAAGCGGTAATAGGACAGAGAAGAGCATAGTTGAACTGTTAGCCCTTAGAAGACCCATCGGATTGGGGAGAAGACCAGATCCCAAATAAGAAGAATTTTACAGTGTTTGGACAATGAATTAGGAATTTTTTTGTTTCTTGTCAAATTTTGCTAAAATAATGGCAAATACATATATTTAATACTTTATATAAACTTATTTTTTTAATTTATTGGCCCATGCTAGGCGTTTTGTACTCATTGCTAATTTCAGCTTCGGTTTCTTGACTGGTCGACAAGCTCTAAACCCAAACTTTTGCAAGGTGCCTCTGAACAGTTTTTAAAGAAATGTTAGCTCCTGCCTCCTTCCACATCATCCTCACCTGCTTTCCTGGCTATTTTTATTCTCAGTGTCAATCGCCTTGAGCAGTCTGTCCTGTCTGGGCGTAGTTATACAACTGCTGTCGCGTCAGGAAGGTGTTTTAAGCCAGTTTGTGCTGACACCTGGTGAAACAATATGGCAACAGACTGTCTAAATGAAACTATTATGTTGTATGGTTACATCATAGACTATAAATCAGAACATAGTTACTGTATATTCACTATTTTTGATGTACAAAAATAAAAAAAAATACAAAGTTGAACAATTCCTATGTTACAGAATTATTTTTTGAACTCAAACTAAACCTACATTTTTAGTTTAGAATTTTTCATTAATGTGCTGCCTCCATTATCATAACATACCAGTAATACATATGTTTTAATCTATATTTAAACTCATAAACAAAAATTAGTTTAGTGTCATCAAGACCATAATACCACCAAACCTCCTGGTGCCATTTTTTTATAATACTGGGATTCTGCATTCAGCAGTTTATTGGCTTATAAGACATCAAACTATGCTTATGCTGCAATTTCAAGAAACATTATTTCTTTTACCCATATATTGGAGCATGTAATACAACTAAACATTATCTAAAGTTTGCAAAGTAACAAACAGCTTCTGTAAAGATAATCTTTATGAATACAATAAAGGGTTGGTGGTCTTGCATACAGCAACAAGTATTGCCACAATGCTTTTACTGTTATAGCCATCTCAAGATACAAAATGAATGAGCAAATGCTTTATTATTTGAATAAAGCATTTTTTTCACTCAGCCATAATTAAAAAAAAAATATATATATATATATATATTTATATATACACAAAATATCAAAATATTTTCAATCTATTAACTATTTATGTTGTTTATTTATTGGTGTATTACCATTATCATCATCATTGTTTATTTCTACGGTGCCACAGCTTTTGCAACGCCCGACGTATTCATACAGATATGACATACAAGAAAGTAGTAACCATAATAACATGTACATGGGTACAGAGCAGCATATTAAATGCATGGATGTAATTAACAGAACATATCACACAGCATACAGAAACAGTTCAGCATAGACATGACAGGGACAAAACAAAGATGTCAGAGAGTGGACAGACATAAGATATAAGGTAGAGGACCCTGCTCTTGAGAGCTTACATTCTAGAGGGAGGGGGTAATTAGAGCAGAAGGGATGGTAAACTTAGTGGTCAAGGTGGTTAGCAGAGGAGGTGGTTGCCAAACATTTAAAGTGGAGGGAGGGTAGGTTGAAATGGTGATATGTTAGGCTGAAGTTGGTAAGGATATTGGGCAGGGAGGACAGGAAAGAAGCAGTGGCGCACGCAGGGGGGGGGTTACTGGTTCCCCAGAAACCCCTCCCCTCCGTAAACAAATGGTACTCCAGAGCAGCCGCGGCGCTGTCAAAGAAGCGTCCGCGGCAGTGCTGTATTGTAGTATAATACAGCACTGCCGTGGATGCTTCTTGACAGCGCTGCGGCTGCTGTAGAATTCAGACTCGCTGAAATGGAGCTGCTGTGCATGCGCAGCAGCTCTCTCTCTCTCTCGCTCTATTTTTTTTCCCCGGGGGGGCGGAAACCCCCCCTTCTAAATCCTGCGTTCGCCTCTGAGAAGGGAGATAAGGGATGAGTGGTAGGATTGGAGGAAGGAGAGAAAGATGGGAAAGTGTGAAGAGACATGGAAACAGTCAGTGTAGTGTGGATAGCGGTATGTGGTAATACAGATGAATAACATGGTAATATAGATGAATAACAAAGTAGACATACTTGTGTATTTAGCAAGTGGTTCATTAGTCCAGCATATCCACCTAACAGTTAAGTAGGGAGTGTTCAGGCAGTGCACACAGCAGGTGCATAAAGTGGAGTAATGGATTTTGTCCTCTCATAGCAGTGATATCAGGTTGAATCTTCCTCTGTATCTCCAGTTGAACTCCGGTATGTCTCTGAATAGGCTATAGAAAACTTAATACACTAACTCACTTTGAAATAACACACTCGTTATTGTAGTCACACTGTCTTGCAGTCAGTCCTGGTCGCTCCTTCTACACATGAACTTCATGTGCCACATAACGAGGCAGGAAGGAATGCCATTATCAAGAATGGATAGAAAGGGAATAACATTTGTTCTACATCAATATAACTTTCCCATTAATGTCAGTCAAATTTTATTTTTTGGGGGGTAAAAAAAGGGTACAAAAATAAATACTTCCTGTAGTTTGAACCATTTAGCAATAGGTTGATTATATTCCCATAAAGCCATTATGGATTGCAATGTGAATTAGTAATATGAATTCTTAAATTCATGTATTAGAATCTATTGTTACTAAATGCTTGGATGTACACATATATACATAGGATTTAATACAGAGGATACAGGACATCAATCAGGACACTGTGTGACGCATTCATAGAACAATATTTCATTGTTCCATAAACAATCACACAATAAACATACAAGCACTGCTTTAAAAGGATATATGTTTTGGAAACTACATACCATAAACCATCTGAGCCCGTGTAATGTACTTCTTGACAACATATATTTCTTAAAATTTGTATGATGTGTATATATCTCTTAAATATATTCATAGGAAGAATTTACTTATTTAAAAAAAACAAAAAACATTTGAGCTGACTGTGTTTCTACAATGTCCGTTGCATGACTAACAACAAGTGAAGTAGATGAGAGAACATAAATCTACTATTACTAGATGTCAGATACATTGCATTTAATTATCCCTCTATACAAAACAGTCACAGCTGCTTGTGTAGTATAACAGAGACAATGATGTTCAGTTTTATAATAACTGCTTTGTAAACAAACACATTTAAGGAAACCAGTGCTCCGGTGACTATGCTACAAAGGTGCTGGGTCCTACAGTAACCAATCACATTCTGCCATTTTTTTTACAGTTTAGTAAGTGAAGCTATGGCTTATAGGTATAGATGAGCGGGCTCGGATTGCGCTAATCTGAGCCCACCCGAACAGTGCGGATCCGACAGTTCGGGTACTTCCGGCGGCGAAATTAATCGAAAACGAGGCTCTTACATCCAAGTCTCGCGTCAGATCTCGCGAGACTCGGATGTCATAAATTCCCTGCTCGCGGCCGCCATCTTCATTCGGGCTCAGATCACTGAAGAGGGAGGTTGTAGTTTGGGAGCCCCTGTCACTCTGTCCTGCTTATTGAAGTGGTTACTTAGTCCTGTGCTCTGTCCTGCTGATCAGTTTAGTGGTGCTTTGTCCAGTGCTCTGTCCTGCTGAGCAGGGCCGTCTCTTCCATGTAAATAATCATATATATAATCACGTTTTTTTTTACATACATATATTTTTTTTTTACACACACACATATATATATATATATATATTTATTTATTTTTTAGGGGCCCGATAAAGTAGTTAAGGTGGCCCTGCTGCTGAGTCCAGTGGTGCTTTGTCCAGTGCTCTGTCCTGCTGAGTCCAGTGGTGCTGTGTCCTGTGCTCTGTCCTGCTGAGTCCAGTGGTGCTGCCTGTGTCCTGTGCTCTGTTCTGCTAAGGCCATTGTTATTTTAAAATTATTAAAAAGTTATAAAAAAATAAAAAACAAATTAAAAAAAATTATACAAAAATAATGAATTTTTTTTTTTAAAAAAAAGTATAGAAGACTAATTAAAATAAATATAAAAATATTCTAAAAAAAGTATAAAAAAATTTCTACTGCAATATATAAAAATACGTTCACTGTTCCTGCAGTCAAGAAATATTAACACTGCAATATATGAAAATACGTTCACGGTTCCTGCAGTCAAGAAATATTAGTACTGCAATATATAAATACGTTCACTGTTCCTGCAGTCAAAAAAATATTAGTACTGCAATATATAAATACGTTCACTGTTCCTGCAGTCAAGAAATATTAGTACTGCAATATATAAATACGTTCACTGTTCCTGCAGTCAAGAAATAGTAGTACTGCAATATCTAAAAATACGTTCACGGTTTCTGCAGTCAAGAAATATTAGTACTGCAATATATAAATATGTTCACTGTTCCTGCAGTCAAAAACTATTAGTACTGCAATATATAAATACGTTCACTGTTCCTGCAGTCAAAAACTATTAGTACTGCAATATATAAATACGTTCACTGTTCCTGCAGTTCAGAAATATTAGTACCAGAGATTAAACTACGTTCACTGTTCCTGAAGTCCAGAAATATTAGTACCAGAGATTAAACTACGTTCACTGTTCATGATTGGTTTATTAAAGTGCAAATGTCCTATTTCAACAACATCAGGGTGGGTGGGAGGGCCCAAGGACAATTCCATCTTGCACCTCTAGCAAACTCTTGCAAACTGCCATCCTGTCTGCAACTGCAGTGCCACTCCTAGATGGGCCACGTGTTTGTGCCGCCCACTTGTGTCGCTTAGCTTAGACATCCAGCTACCTCGGTGCAACCTTTTGGACTAAAAACAATATTGTGAGGTGTGAGGTGTTCAGAATAGACTGGAAATTAGTGGAAATGAATGTTATTGAGTTTAATAATAGTGTAGGAGTGAAAAAAAAAAATATGGATTTTATCACTTTTTATGCTTTTTTAAAAAAAAATCAAAACCCAAAACCCAAAATCAGAACCAAAACCTTTCGTGGGGTGTTTTGGCAAAATAAATCAGAACCCAAAACCTCAAGCTAATCAGAACCCAAAACCCAAAACACCAAAAGTGGCCGGTGCACACCCCTACTTATAGGACATGTCTGTACATTGAACAATATTATTAAATGAACCCAGCTACATCCTACATTTTGATATATCTGTTAATGGGGTTCTCCAACTTAAATTTAATTTGGCTCTATTCTAAAAAATAAATCTGGAGATACTTTAATCACACACCCCTTATAAGCCACACCCACTATGGGGTAACCATACCCTTTAATACTTCCAATGTTCATCTGCATTTCTTTAGTGCTCTCTGTTTTTATAATAAAAGACTAGTAATCATTTATTTGGAACCAGTCTTTGTGCAACATATCTCATAGCTCCTAACATCCCATTCAAGCACGCCCTTAAAACTTATTTCTTTATTCATGCCTATCAGCTCTTCTCGTAACTCCTTTGTCTCTGTTATCACCTCCACTTCCCCACATGCTGCCATGTGGGGAAGTGTGTTTCCCCCTTCTTTTAGGATATAAGCTCTCATGTTCTCCTTCTACTACTATATCACCCTCTGCATCTATGCCTGCTTCCCTAGCCCTGTTTCATGAGCCCAGGCCTACTTCATGTTGTATATTACCTTCACTCTTGCTCACTGTACCATAATTATCTTGATCAGCATTATCAAATTATCTGTGTAAACTGTTAAATATTAGATGTCTGGTCATCGTATTTTTATTTTCAATCTAATAATGTATTTTATAATGTACTATGTATCGTTGCTGTTTGTGTTTTGAATACTATTATAAATTTCATGTATGGCGCTGTGGACCATTTGTGTCTTCTTATAAATAAAATATAATAGCAATAATAATAATAATAATAATAATAATAATAATAATAATAATAATAAGGATGAAGGTATTCATCTTCAACTTCCCACTGCAGTTCATCCTCCCAAGACCTCTGTCTCTCTTCTGGGCTATCATCATCTTTACTGTTCTGATCCGTAGCATATCTCTTGGAACTCAAGCAAACTTGACTCATGGCGCAATCAGACTTGACAGACTCAGATCAGTTGAGTTAGGTTGACTTGGAACTCACTTGGAAATATGGTAACCAAAGCTGACTCCCCTTGAACCCAACCACACAATCTTTCTCTTTGTTTGGGGCCTCCAAGTCATACATTTTAAACATTCCCACCACAATATTACCACTAATCTTTTTGTGCCCCTCCAGGTGTCACCCTCACTTGCACATCACCAGGGGGTATGAAACTTACTCTTTTTCCGCAGGGGCATTATATTATTACCCATGCATTACTACAGATCTTTTCTGCTTCAATTCTTAGCTGCTCCTCTCCTCAGCTCTGTAAGCTGCAGCTTGGCCGTACCAAGAACTCACCTATGACCCTACTTCCACCTGCACCTTCCTTTTCAGTAGATTGCACAGACAATATGACATGCACCAGAAGGCTGACTATTACCAGATTAAACTACAACTACCTTGGTGATAGATCTAATAATGATAGAAGTAGCACACTTGGTACTATTGGTGTTTTATATGTATACAGGGGGTGTATATATAATGAGAGAACCTGAGGCTACTGCCTTAGGCAGCAAGTTTTGTGGGGCAGAAAAATGAAGAAAATTTCTTTTAAAATATGTTCTTGATGTAAAAGCATTAAATAGTTATATATATCTTTTTAGTAGATGTAATATTGCTTAAAAATACAATATATGACTTATTGTGAGCATACAACTCATATACAAATGGTCATGGTAGTTTATATAAGGTATGCAAGAGGCGCCATTTCAGCTGCCACCTGAGCTAGCTGAATGGCACATTACTGAAGTATACCACACTAATATAAATGTTTATGTTGATTTATGTCGGTGACAAGCCAGCTCAGTTGCTGCCTTAAGCAGCAGTGTACAGATCACAGTCACAGATAATATACAATTCCCAGTCCTATCAATTATCTTTTCTGCTGACAATATTGAGAGGCTGAAGTTAGGAGTTAAGGTCGGGTAAGCGATTGTCATGCAGGTGGAAAGCATAGTGTTAAAACTGCTGTTTCACAAAAATTGCAGCATAAAGCAAAAAGCTAAATTATTGGAAGGTAAATGTAAAGGTGTGTATATTGAATATAAATAAATATACAGAGACCAATGCACTGAATAGGTGCCTACAACTAGGTGCTGTTTGAGCAGAAGCAAAAGATAGACATAAACAAACTCACAGAATATTCTTTATAATCTCAAGTTTGTTTTAGCCTGAGGTCAGACCACTCTCAAGGAACTTTCCACAAGAGTATTTATGATCCAAGCAGTATACCATCATCGGGATGTTGTAACCACCAAGATATAGTTACCTGAATCTGTCAAACTAGAAATGAGCATAGTTGCAGCAAAATTTTGTACAACTAAAGTTTAGTGGTGGAATAGGTCATATTGCAGAGGTGTAAGTTACAGTATGAAATACGCAAATTTGCAATCGATTCGCCATTCCACACAAATTTGTCCGCCAAAATAAATTTTAGTTTTGAGGAATTTATCATCCATATTGATAGAATTTCGATGATGACAGTCAGTTTATTCTGTTCTGTAGTGTTGTTGGGGTAGGACTGGACTAAGATAGGTACCTTGATAAAGTCTTTAATATACAAGTCAAAACTCGTTGGCAGGCAGCAGTTTATTTCTCGTTTACCAGGATCATTTATTTTAACGGACCTGTGTAAGAGATGACATCATCCCAGGACAGAAAAGATCTACTGTATACTCTGTGCCCACTTCATCATCATCATCATCATCACCATTTATTTATATAGCGCCACTGATTCCGCAGCGCTGTACAGAGAACTCATTCACATCAGTCCCTGTCCCATCGAAGCTTACAGTCTAAATTCCCTAAAATACAAACAGAGACAGACAGAGAGAGAGAGACTAGGGTCAATATTGATAGCAGCCAATTAACCTAGAAGTATGTTTTTGGAGTGTGGGAGGAAACCGGAGCACCCGGAGGAAACCCACACAAACACGGGAAGAACATACAAACCCCACACAGCCATGGTCAGGAATTGAACTCATGACCCCAGCACTGTGAGGCAGAAGTGCTAATCACTTAGCCACCGTGCTGCCCACTTGGGCCATGTTTCTGGTAGGTAGAATTACCTACTGTCTACCTATATGACCTTGACTTGATTGTGCAATTATGATAATAGAAGTTTGTTTTTAAAAACTAAATGTGAGTGTTTTTAACATTTTCATATGTACTATATGTAATAAAGGGTATGATACAAGATTTGTCTTTTATCTTTTTTGCTATATGGCTTGACACTGGGTGAGGTGCCACAAGTGGGATATATGTTAAGGAAATTCTTGAAAATTTCAAGACAATGTTTCAAGAATTATTAAAGTAAGCATAGAAGAAAAGGGGGATGCCGTTATCTCATCATGTGGCTGATGTTCCATTTGGAATGATATCTTCACCCTTACGAATTGATTCCCATTGCTAGAATAGCAATGGAAATCATCTATTCCTTATATTAGCTGTTTAATATTTTATTAATTCAATTTAATTTGGTTTGTTGCATGAATTATTATTAATTTTTGCCAACTGGCTTGTGTCAACTACTCCTCACTGTGAGAATTGTTCTGTGACATCTCATAATTATCTCTGTTTTGTGATTATTAATGTGTGATATTGAACAATGGAAAATGGGGCTGTTATTCACTGTTGATGTTTAATAATTGGATGAAGGTGATAATGAATAATTTCTGTACACTACAATCAGTTGTGATGCAATTAATATGCAATCATTACAAGAGAGTCCCCTATGGACGAACACAATTAAAAAGAGTACAGTGTGGCACTCGAGCTTGCACTTACCTGAGTTAACATAGGGTTTAGACCCGACCAATAATGTGGAGGGGAGGGTCTTGTGTCTTTGTATAGTATGCTGCACTTCCTGGTTTGAGTTACTCTGCTGGCAAAATCCCGCCCACCCACGCCAATTTAAGTAGATTATCAAGGCTGGTGGGTTTTTGGTCAAAACCAATTATATGGCTTAGATACAGGTAGTGGGGAGGAAGACACTGCGATCAGCGGCTGATATATACGGCTCTATCGTGATTGGCTGCAGGTATCTGTCACCTTTCGATGCAACGGTAACTCTTGTCCCTTCAGTGGGGAGGGGCCTTGCCCGGCTCAGTGAGGGAGGGTGAGTGAGTAGTGAGGTGAGTGCAGTTTACTCTGACGCCAGGTTAGGGCCGGCCAAGCAGTTGGGGTCATGAGAGGAGTGGGTGGACTTAAGGCGGTACGCCATGTCCACGCTTGGTTACGGGTATCAGCTGGAGCTGATCCGCAGTGCTCTTTCTCTGCCACCAAAATAATTAGGTTATAATAAAATTTATTTTTCCACTTTACCCAGGTCTCTGTGTCTTTATTTTATATAGGTTGGTTATCTTATGTAAGGTATGGTGAAGGTGATGAAGGGCATACACGGTGAACTATTTATTATCGTGGTAACATGTAAATAAGTTTAATGTATTTCTATCATTTCATGTAAAATGTAATGTTGTGAAAAAGCTAATTAATATTTCCAACATATTAATTGCACCGAGTTTCATTCTGTTCGCATGAGAACATTTCTGGCATTATTTATGTGGTGTTCATGCATAGCAAGGGCTAGTTATAACTAATATAACTTTTCATACACCATAGAGCAACTCCAGAAATGCCATAAAAGAACCAGTTTATAAAGATCCAAAGGTGGGAGACTGAGGAAGGACATCTGACAACACATGTAAGATGACCCCCACCTCAAGGAACAATGACCAAAGGAATCAACCAATGGAGCGTAAGTTCTTGGGAGGTCATGACCCATTGACCTATGAATGTGGACCTTAACACTGTAACTGTGTATCTTTGTGATGTCACTGCTTTTTATGACTGTACAGTGTATAAATTGTTCACCTTTAGCTGTGGAAACCAGAGCATTTTGATAGAAGCTTGTTGTCGGTGCCAACTGCACAGTTGTATGCATGCGATACTTTGCCCTGTAATCTATTTTGCGAATAAAACTAATGTGTTTTGGAAACATAGAGATCGTATTGGAGAATATTTATTGCATACGGTACATACGTACGTATCATAACTGTTTCAGCATTCTCTTCCAATATATTATGTTAATGCTCTATTAATAATTAATAATAGCAATTTAAGTTGCTGAAACAGAAAAAGAATGTGGTAAAAATACAGACCAAAACCCAAAACATGGTAAAGGGAAATCATTGACTAAAGTAATCAAACTTAGATCAAGGATGCAGCTGTTGTACTAGTTCTTTGAGCAGACATAGCAGAAATCCATCTATACTTGATAAGGTTAATGTGGAGGAAAATAGTTATGCTTAAATAAGCCACACAAGCTCCTTAACAAGTTAAGTTAAAGTGGTGTTAAAAGATTAACAAGTAATCCCCCTCTTTTGCAGCAGCAGCTCCTGAACATGATGACGACGCCCATAACAGGAACATTTGGTCAAAAAGTAAAGCATTTATTTAATTGTGTCTCCAGGGGGGGAACACTTTGCATCGCATCCTTTGGGGAGGGGGGAAGTTGCAGTCCTTCCTTCCACATCACCCACTTTGCTCTTCTGATTCCGCTGGGACTATCACTGTTGCCTGGAGTGATACTGCTACTAGACCCTGCTCATCTTCAAGTCCTGTAACCGCTGCACCCCTTGCAATGACAATAGTTTCACCACTGGGTGTCACTAGTGTAGACAAACTGCACTTGTCAGCTGAAAGTTTGTTTTTGACCAGGTCACCAACTGTGTGAAATTTGCATGTTCTACCCATGTTTATGTGGGTTTCTTCGGTTTTCTCCCATAGTCCAAAAAAATACTGCTAGGTTAATTTGCTTCTGACAAAATGAACCCTAATGTTAGTTTGTGTTGTATGGAAGTTCCAATGCAGTAATGACTGGTGTGAATAATTTAATATTCTCTGGAAAGCATTGCATAGCGTGGTGGCGCTATAGAAATTAACAATAATAAATATATATGCTTTTTTAATTAATCAGTAGTGCAAATTCATTAGTAATGCTGTTTTATATACCTATTTATCATCTATTTTTTTCTATTTTCTACACAGCACAGTACTGACAGAAAGTATATACCCCTTATTACTTTTTCACATTTTACATACATTAAATATAGAATTATTCAGGAATTCATACAACTTACAAAATCCTTTTTAATGTTAATTAAAAAAGTAAAAAGCTTTTTCTTAATCAGTTGCATTGTGGAGGAGGTGATGATTTCATATTGGATCAAGTAAGTTTGCGATTTGATCCATTCTTATCCTCAAGACTGACAGAAATTCTACACAGACCCCCCCCTCCCCCACATCCAATCCCTTCCCCAACATAGAATGCTGCAGATGTGCAAAGCATTTTTGTCTCTGGCTTGCAAAATTTGCTCTCACTTTAATTGATCCTACACAGCTTGGCCCACAATGTGCCACTTACACTTACATCGTGATTTTTTCCTTTACAAAGGGTAAGAGAAGCCGAGTAATGTTTGAAACTACTAACCCGGAGAAGAGGTATTATTACCCGGAGGCAGTTATGTAGGATCTCCATCAAGTGAGTGATTGATCATCAGTATTTTTGTTGACTTTTGCATTTTTTAACTCTATTGAAGTGCGATCTCTCCGCTGTCTGTCTGGATATTTGGCTCGTCCAAGAGAGGAAATCTTTTTTGGATATGGCCTTAGTAGGATAGGTGGTGTTCTGGACTTTCCTTTGTATTCACCATCCTGTGTTTTTTGGATTGTGCATGTTTTTTGGACTATGCAATTTTTATATTTTTGGTTAAGTGTTGGTCCGGACCATTTATTATGCATTAGCTTGTATTAAACATTCTTTTTATACTGCATTGAATTTTACACTTTTTGCGCCAGGCAATACTGCTCCTTGTTGTATTATATTTGGAGAAGTAACAGAAGCTGGCAGATCCAATTTCAAAATTTCACTAATCACTTTGTCAATAATAAGAAGTGAAAAGGACAAATACTACATGCTGATATAAGATAGCAAACACATAAATTACCTTTACATAATGGGGATCATACAACATCCACACTAGCTCTAGCTTTGGAGATATGTAGAAGTATAAGTGCTAGAGCTAAAATATATGAAGCATGTGTGTTTAGGATCATAATTTTTATATACTAGATGCGTCCTCTGACTTCATCATGGCATAGATTCAACATAGTGCTGGAAACATTCCTTTGAGATTCTGGTCCATCCTGACATGATAGCACCATGCAGGTGCTGCCTATTTTTCAGCTGTACGCTCATACTGTCATTCTCTGTTCCACCACATTCCAAAGGTGTCTATTGGACTGAGACCTGGTGACTGTGCAGGCCACTGGAGTACACTGAACTGATTGTCATGTTCATGGAACCATGTTGAGATGATGCATCTTTTGTGACATGGCGGTTTATCCTGCAATTGGTATTAAGGGGCCAAATGTGTGCCAAGAACACATTCCCCACACCATTACACCACCACCACCAGCCTACAGCATTGACACAAGGCAGGATGGATCCATGGATTCAGGATGTTTATGCCAAATCAAATTAACCCAACCATCTGTCCCAGCAATAATTGAGATTAGTTAGACCAGGCAACATTTTTCCATTCTTCAACTGTCCAGTTTTAGTGATCCTGTGCCCACTGTTGTCTCAGTTTCTTGTACTTGGCTGACAGGAGTGGCGCCTGGTGTAGTCCCATCCACCTCAAGGTTTGACGTGCTGTGCATGAGTTACTGTCGTCTTCCTGACAGCTTCAACCAGTCTGACCATTCTACCCTGTCCTTTCTCATTACCAAAGGGTTTTCATCCATTGAACTGCCACTCAGTGGGAGTTTATGTCTTGTGCAACATGCTCTGTAATCTCTAGAGGCTGTTCAGCATAAGAACCCCAAGAAAGCATCAGTTTCTGAGATACTCAAACCACCACATTATGAAGTTTGGTCTGAACATTAACTAAACCTCTTCATCATGTCTGCATGCATTTGTGCAGGTGTAGAGGTAATATCTATTGATATGGCCACTGAGAGCCTGAGTCATTAAGGAGAACAAAGCATAAAAACAGGAGCAAGTTTGCTCCTGGACAAACCATGTTACAATGGAAGGGGTGCAAATTAGTTTATTATTTTACATATAAGTTAAATACTGGCTGTTTTTTCATGTAGCACACAAATACTTCACAGCTTTATTTTTACACTGAAATTTAAAATTGATCTAGGACATGCCCTACCCCAACTATAAATCTGTCTCCACATTTTTAATTTACTTCCCCCTCCAATGTAACATGGTTTTGCCAAGGTGCAAATTTGCTACTTTTTATGCTTTGCTCTCCTTAATGACTCAGGCCCTGAGTGTACATATAGATTCAAGACTCGCAACACATTTAAATGGTTGGTGTAACTAAACCAGTTTGTATTTTTGTTTATTTATTTTATTTTATTTCCCTTGAAGTTTTGGAAATTAATCAAGTATTGTTTATTACCACTAGAAATTGTAAATTTAAATATTTTACAATAACTCTAGTTTCAAACTTGAAAAAATGGGCAGAATAATAAAAAGAGTGCGATGCCTAGAGTTAGGGTGACATCTCTAATTTGACCTGATGCAAAATGACTGAGAAAGGTATTGTTTACAATGCAGCATTTTTTATAAACACGCACATGGCTTTGATTTTATTTAAAATGAAAAATAGAAGAAATAAGTATGAACGATACTGTGTTCTCTTGCTATCCAGTTGCACTAGAGGTTGCAGCTCTGACTGCTGTGTGGCTTGGAGCAATGAGGATACTGGAAAAACAATGAAAGCTTGTGCTCTTCTCAGATCCCTGCATGTAGGGTGAGACTGTCATCACTGTACCACAGCATTGAACAGCAGCACATCCTACACTTATTATACTAATAATAAATAATTAGCCAAACAATATTAAAACCCTTGATGTACCTTTCCCAGTGAATCAATAATCAAGCAAAATAATAATTCATTGTGATTGTATATGGTGCGATTTGTCTGGGTTTTTTTTTCAATATAATGTAGATACGGATAAATTAGACATTGTCATTATTTTTATGTAACATTTAAAGTTAGACTAAGGGCTAGATTTACTAAACTGCGGGTTTGAAAAAGTGGAGATGTTGCCTATAGCAACCAATCAGATTCTAGCTGTCATTTTGTAGAATGCCCTAAATAAATGACAGCTAGAATCTGCTTGGTTGCTATGGGCAACATCTCCACTTTTCCAAACCAGCAGTTTAGTAAATATACCTCTAAATGTGACTATAAATTACACTGTTTGTTCTTTGAATTAGGCTAAATTCTATATTAGAAAAATATTTGTTTTTTGTGTACCTAAATTACAAGTGAAATTATTGACAACCAATGCATAATGTGCAATCTGTAGTGAAAATGTCCTGTATTCTGTGTCTTTTTAATCACATTTATTCATTTTTCACACTGCTTTTAAAAATGAGGTGTTTCCTACTCATTCAAGAAAGAGATTCTGGTCTGCATTGTGACGGATTGACAGATTGATATGTGCTAATTTTCCACTAATTGCTTTCTTTTTGCCTGCAGAGGAAACCTTTTTGCGTTCTAAGAGCTTTGCATGAAAACACAACTGTGGGCAATGAAGTTTGAAGCAGTGAGCATCAACAAACCCCTGTGTCTTTTCTAGAACATATGTAGCAGACAAGCTGAATAAAGGTTAACCATCAAAGAACATCAATACTTTCTGCAGTAATGTACATCTGGGCATGAGGAGGGAGATTTAATGATTAGTGATGTTTTGTAGCTGTATCTCTAGTGCTTAAACATCGCAAGTTACTAGTGCACCAAAGACTTATACTACAGTGCAGATGCAATTAGTAATAGTATAGCGGCTATTTTTCCATTTGAAGTGCTGCAAATTCAATTCAATTCAAAAATTAAAAGTATAAGCTAAATAACAGCAAGTTGTTCTGTTGCTACAGTGAAAAAACTTATGATAAATTAAGTCTTAAAAAAAAATCTACATTTCATTGCATAGTTTAATTTAAATACTATATATATATATATATATATATATATATATATATATATATATCTTTTTGCACATTTTGTATATTTCAGCAACAAAATGTACATGAAGCCCTTAAGCTAAATGCAGATAAAAGCAACTGCTTGTCACGAAGCAGGCACTGACATTACAGGGTTAATTTTTGGAAGGTTGCTGCTCCTGGATGTAGGGGGGTGGAGTGAAGAGGAGTGTTTATATATATGACTGAGGAGGCAGTCTAACTTCCTCTAATTGTCAGGATTTCCCTCCCTCCCTCCCTTTTTTCTGAAGTTAAGGTTAGGGTAGAAGAAGATATTGGAAAAGGTTGGCAGGCAGGTGAGCTTTTACAATCAGCGGTGCTACCGCTGATTGGCCGCACGTCTCTGCTCCTTTCGAAGCACCCTGGCTCTTGGTACCTCTATGCGAGGACCCCTTGAACTGCACTGTGCGCTTACGTCTTGGGGAGCCCAGAGGGGAGTGGTCACGATGACATCAGATTTAGCACCGGCCGATCGTAAAGGGCCATACACTGTTCGGTTTCGCTATTAGTCGTTAGCTGATAGGATCACTCTCGCCGCCACCCTTTTATAGGTTAATAATAATAATAATAAATAAAAGAGTTAATAAATAAAAAGTTTACATTTATTTGCCACTACAAAGTTGTCGGTGTCTTAATTTGTAGATAAGAATTTTAGAGTGTTAAGATTAACTTTATTTAGGTATGGTGTAATGCTGAGGGAATCAGCAGTGTGCAGTTTATTACTTTGATTGATCGTACAATTTCAGGATCTGTTATCTTTATGCAGACATGATCACTGAGCCTTTTTTTCCTACAGCCACTGACAAGATGACTGCTAAACAATTTAACGAAGAGAGGAATGTTAGGGCAGTGTGGGGAAGGCAGTTAATTGTTAAATGTAGCATATTTTAGACATTGTCCTCCAAATTACATACTTGGAAAAACATTAGAGCCAAGCATTCTGAATAATAGATGGTTTTGCACTGGCCCCATAGACCAAGATCTGATTCCAGGGCCAAGAGAAACTCTTAGCTCTAGGAGTCCTTTAACAGTTGCTCCAGCTAGTATTTATAAGCTACACCTCCAGATCTATTAATAAATAAAACATTTTTAAGATTTAGGGGTAAATGTATTAACATGCGGGTTCTTCAACACCCGCAAGTTCAGCGTCTTCGGCGATTAAATTTAAAGTGGCGCTGCATTGTAAAGGGAAGTTTCCCTTTACAATGTAGCGCCGCTTTAAATTTAATCGCCGAAGACGCTGAACTCGCGGGTGTTGAAGAACCTAAATGTTAATACATTTACCCCCTAGTGTATATTTGAAACAAATTTAGTGTACTTTATGAAATCACCTAACCCATGTTAACTGGATATAGATAATAGACTAATTTTACATTTCATTATAAGTTAGCTGAAAGAGGAGCATCCACAAAAGTTGAGCTCCATCTCCAAGTTCCAGCAGCCACATTCATTCTCATATCGTGGTGTTATTTGACACCAAAATGTCTACAGTAAGAATGTCAATATATTGATTCTGTTGATATGTTTAAAATCTTGACAATGTGACTGTCGACAGTAGTAATGTCCACATTCAAAGGGCAATGCCAGCGGGTCCAGCACAAAATAGTTAATATTAAAAAAACAAAAAACAAACACAGATTTTACTAAAACCAGCACTGTGTCAGCCAGGGCTGGTAGCACTAAAGCAGGGGAACCTGTACCGTGGGATCCCCCTGCTATAATGACAACTAGCCCCAGCATGGATAGCTCGGGGTTGGATTCCCTAGGGAGATGGGGTCTGCCAAAAACAAAAAGCAGACACCCCCTAGGGGTACCCAGCCCCGTGCTGAAGGTACTAGGGCTCTTCCTATACCCCTGGATGGTGGGTGTGGAGTAATAAAATATATTTGTATAATAAAGAAACCATTTTGTGTTGGTACACTACAAGTCCCTGCACGCCCAGGCTGCCATTAACAGTTTGGGCACGCTGGTGCTTGTACTACTACAAACACCTGTATACCCATAGCTGCCAGGGCATGCTGGCACTTGGAGAACCACAGGTGCCAACATGTCCTAGCACCCAGGGCCTGCTGTTACCTATAGTGCAGCAAGACAAAATTTAAATAAACCACACACTTCATTTTCAAAATAATTTTATTGGGAAAAACCCCCCAGTAATACTCACCAAATTCCTTGCTCTTCATCTATAATCATTCCAATGGCCCACTGTTGTCGCCCCCAGAAAAAACTAATAAAATTATTCCGATGGTCCCATAAAAATACCTAATAAAATTATTTTGCTGGTCTGTGGAGAGATAATAATTAGGATGGAAGGGCTGGAAATTTTGTGGTGGAAGAAGGAGCATGAACTGATAACAGTTATAGTGTTGTCTGGAGATGGGAGAAATGTCACAGCCAGGAAGAGGAGCTTCGTGTGAAGAGGACAGGGGAGGGAGATATGTGGGTGAGAGGGTAGTCCCAGTTAGTTTGTGATCAGCAATGATGAGGGTACAGGGAGCAGAGCATTTGAAGCTAATTTGAAGTGGAAGTAATGAAGGTAAGGATAAAGCTGAGATGTTAGCGAGAAGGGTGGTGAAGGTATGTAGGTGGAGCATGGGCATATGTGTGTATGGAGCAGTGGTGAGAAAAAAAACATTTGATACCAGAGGGATAAAAGTACAAGGTGAAGGGTAATAGATATTCACAGAAGTGTGTAGAATGTTACTCTTTTGTTGATCTCCTGTATAACTATAAACTATGCTATACAAATATGAACACGCACTTGTAATAAACACATACAAACACAAGCTAAACAGCCAACCCTAGGTTTGCAGCCTACACAGACTGAATATGTAGAAGAAACAGAGACGTGATCAGTGACTGGAATCAACCCCACAATAACCTCATGCTACAAAGACCAGCAACAAAATTCTCATACAAACAAATAGTGCAAACTTCAGTATACCATAGACACATCTTATTGCAGTATAAATAACTGGTAACTGGTGCATAGATTGTATTAGATAATTACCATATATTTAATAAAAATAGCACATATTATTACAGTATATGTAACTGGTAGCTCATGCAGACGTGTTAATAGTTAATTATCTGTGGATGATAGTGAGGTTGAAATTAGTTATTCCTCCTACCCTCTTGCATGATGTAGAGACAACTAATATGAACTCCTGTATAACTCTGAACTATGCTGTATACGTTATAACACACACTTGTAACAAACACACACTTAGAATAAACACACACTAGGCACTAGATATGCAGCCTACACTAGACTTGCCAACTATAAAAACTGAATGAGGCTCACTCAGGGACTTCCTGTCGTGTCATTATCTACTTATTATTTCCAGTTCAACACCAATTACATTTAATTGTGAAGTAAAAAATGCCCATGATTAATGATAGAGAGCTCTGCACAAAGGACTCAAGTACCATTTACAAGTAAGTGTGCACTGCTAACACCCATTAATGAAGCTATTATGCTTTATGGTTTATGCCGCAAAACTGTTACAATTAGCTTTATAAACCCATGCTGTCACAGAAACCCCAAAATCAGTCTCTAGCCTTAGGAATTGCATTTTGTTTATGATATAGCCTGGCTTATTGGAATCTCTGAGGTTGTCATGCAAATTCGCTTGATAATAAACCTCTGTAAAGAGTTAATAATCTAGGGCCTGATTCATTAAGGATCTGAAATTAAGAGGATCCTTACTTCAGTCTCCTGGACAAAACCATGTTACAATGCAAGGGGTGCAAATGAGTGTTCTGTTTTGCACATAAGTTAAATACTGACTGTTTTTTCATGTAGCACACAAATACTTGATAGCTTATTTGTACACTGAAATTTAAAGTTGATATTAGTGTGCTCCATAAACAGCAGTATTTAACGTATGTGCAAAACAGAACACTCATTTGCACCCCTTATATTGTAATATGGTTTTGTTCAGGAGACTGAAATAAGGATCCTCTTCATTTAAGATCCTTAATGAATCAGGCCCCTAGGCTGTTAAAATTACAATTAACACTGCAAAGAGCTCTTGCAAATTAATTACATATCCATATTGCTTATCTCTTTTATTTACCTATTTTCATTGTAAAATGTCCTCTTTTTAGGTTGTCTCCATAAATGCATGTGGTTCTGTGACAGTTTCCTTGAAGGGCCAATTTAGAGATGCCCGCTAGTTCATTTGAAATGAGTGCCTAGGGTCAGATAAGAAATAGGTGACTGTAATAGGTGTTTATTGACTTTGGTAAAAGATGGAAAACAAAAAGTTTGGAAGGCATGACCCCTATAATAAAATGAGTATAGCTCACTTTTGGGGTGAACAGGACAGACCTTTATGACCCTTACCTAATGTCATCAGAATAGATGCTTTTACTATCATTTTGAACATTAGTAAAATCATGTAAACAGGTATGTGAATGGGACTCATTGGCTCTAATTACTTTATACTGTCTAGCATTTTCACTTGCGGTCAGGAGCATTTGGTTACTGGACTGTTTTTTGGCAGCTGTCTGATCCATTTTCTTGGGTTCAGCCCTCCACTGACACCCTTCCTTCCACCAGCAAGACCACCCTCTAGATACCAATACATGTTAAACATGATTGCGCTTCACGTGGTTAATCTAAAACCAATCGTCTAGTATAGTACAAAGAATCAGATGGTAGAACCATTGGTCCATTGCTATGATCTGAGTCCCATAATCAGAACATTGGTAATGTGATTCCCAGCATTAACAGAAAAGACAAATATATGAAAACATAGATCATACTAATAATATCATAAAACTGCTGCCAACATTATATTGTTTCAACGATATAAACATCATGATATACAATATTTATCCAAAATGATATTCAACCAAAATAGAATAAATTCTCTTGGTGGATAAAACAGCAATTTTTATCAAGTTGATTTATGTCACACATGAACAGAAAAAAGTTTGACATTTCTCAGAGTAACACTGTTTCATCAGGAGCAGAAAAGTTGGTGCAATGTAGTGACACCATGTTTGTAAAGATATGAATATAAATCTTCAACAGGTGGAAAGAATGTCTATCTACTTATTGACTACTTCATAAAAAATAAACAACAAACTGATGGATAGGAAGCCAGAAGTCAACCAGAAGCCAAATACAAAACAGTACACAGTGCAAAAGTGTAAAGGTCACAAAAACCAACCCTTTCATTAATTAAAAGTTTTCAATCTTTCTGCTCAATTTAGCTTTATTTGTGGCTAAATGTTACATTGGGTGAAGTGTAACTTGAAGGTGCAAAATGTGTTGCATTAATAACTGTAGGATAAGAACTGATCGTAGCTAGTGTAAAATTCAAGTGTGGAACTGGCTACTCCACCCAAATCCTTCCTTCAACCAATGTAATATTCTACTCAACTACTAATACCGCCATCCCCCTCCTAAAGCCCTTGGTTGTGCATATCGGAGTGCTTTCCATTCCTTTCCTGCCTGAAACCTGACTGCCATGAAAGATCTTACAATTCCCTGCCTAAACAATCACATTAATACATCAAGTACTTTTTGTTTTAACATATATAATGTTATGTATTATATTTAATTAATGGACAATTAAGCTCAAAACTGAAATTTCCAGATGAAGCGTTATGAACAGGAAGAATACATTGTTCATTGTTACCCTTACATTACACTACAATTGATACCCCTCCCACATCTTAAGGACAGTGCCTTGATGGAATCTCATGCAGTTACTGTGACATCACTGGCCCAGCCCTATGCATGAAGCCACCAATCCACATGGTGCATTTCAAGACAGCAAGTCTGCAAAGCTAACACTGAAGCTCGCCTGCTTAGTTATTTACATATTTCCCTACTATCATGGCAACCTTCTGCAGAGGAGTGAAAATATTTAAATACATATAAACACTAGAGTTATATAAAGGTCCAAAAGATTTGTTTGTCAATATTTCTGCTCAAAATTGTAAATTACAGCAAATGATATATCTTTTTAAAATTCTGCTTGCAAATCACAATGTCCTTTTATTTGCTGTTTTCCAGCTCACTTCCTATTAACTATTTACAACATGCACAAAGCCACTCTGCGTTAGTAAGTAGAGGGGAGACATAGACTGAAGTTCTAAGGAAAGTAAAGACATCCTCCTATCGGATGCGCTGTCCCGGGAGGATTTTTTAATAAGTGCATCCGAAAAGTCATCTGTCATCGTTGCATTGGCAAATGATAATTAACGGGGCAAAACCGCGTTAATTAACGAATAGGCCCCTATATGAGATATTAGTGGTGCAGTCACAGAACATTTGCTATGCACAAATTAGATGATTTGGGTGTAAGTGTATAACTCCCAACATTTAGAATACCTAAAGCGAGACAACACAAACCCCGCCCCCTTGCTGCCCAATCACCGCTCACAAAAGGTCATATATTTGTAATCACCACCCACTTTTCTATTAAGCCCTGTCCCATTTGTGTGCCGTGAATCAAGATGTCCCGCCAATATCGGGACAGTTGGGAGATATGTGTATCTGATGTGCACCTGACATAAACCTGAAGCCTTTTATTACACATATGCATTCAAATCTGCATCAGGCCCTTTTCTGTCATTTGGAACATTATGCACTGTGCATAAAAATGACCCTGTCTCTCTCCACGCTGTCCCTGGCTTTTCCCTCCTCAATAAATAGTTTATCGATGCTCCTCACAGTGACTGCAGAAATAAATGTTCGGTGATCATGATTTTGTGTATGACATTATCACTGAACAACAGCAATTACTCACTTTGTTTTTTTCTGGTTTGCTAACTCTTTAAATAATAGGTTTCAGTACAAAGGATCCCATATCCAAACAGTACTGGGATATTAAAAAAATGTCTCTTTTATGATAAACCAGGAACACTAGTAAGCGTACCCAAGAAATTGTAACTGTGATCATATTATCCTATTAAAATATACAGTATATCCGTAATACTGTAATTTATAACTACTGCATGTCTGCTAAAGAAATACATCATTAAAACTCCAAAGAAATTATGGTGCTCGAAAGAAAACATCTATCTGATTGTGTCACAGCCAGTTTTACAATATTTGTCAATGATGAATAAACCACATTCTATTTCCTTTCTTGTAAGCACAATCTAATTGTTACAATATAGGTTCAGTGCATTGTTCACAAGTGTATATAGAATGTTATACTAATATAATGGTTTTGCCCAAGGGAATGAAAAGAATGTGATGCTTGTCAAACTGGCAGCAGAACAGACAGCAGTAGGTGACCCTTATAATGAATACATTAAATGCCCTGTGCTGAAGGACAGAAGTATAAAACTGGATAGACAAAAGTGAAGGCACTGTGACTCTCATGCATTCCAATATCACTAGAAAGATAGAGGTTGGAGCAGTGACAGGCACATTTCTTTTTATAACAAGGAGACTACATGCATGTCCCCCAGAATCCTTCACTATTAATCTTTATGCTATTTTATATATTATTGAATTTGTTTCCATTCTTTATTAAAATAAAATACAAATTCAATAGAGCAAGTCTGCTCTAAAATCTTTTACTTTCCAGATGTAGAAAATATTACATGGGCAAAATGATTAGACCATAAATATTTTTATAACTTTAAATTCATATTATTTAAGGAACAACATATCTAGTGAAGCAGTCATTATGTTTTGCGTGTTACTATACTTTTAATAGTTTTTTTCTTATTTTTGGTTTATCTTTTGAAACTGCAGTCCAAAACTTTTTTCTAGTAGAAAATGCTACAGGCGTCTTACCCTCGTTCTTTATTGATATGGGAGCAGAATGTCATAAGAAGAGATACAACATCATACCATCTGTACACAGTTTGAGGTCTCCGTACATGGTCTTATGTCCATGCATACTGATTGACTATATACAGACAGCTGTCAATTTATTATAAAGTATTAGAAGTAACACTTGTCTTTACGTGGCACTTGTGTAGTGCAGCAATATTTTGAGAAACCACACTACTTTAGTTAACTATCAACATCATTTATTTATATAACGCCACCAATTCTGCATCACTGTACAGAGAATATTTGTTATTCACATCAGTCCCTGCCCCATTGGAGCTTATAGTCTAAATTCCCTAACACCACACAGACAGACTAGGGTTAATCTTGTCAGCAGTCAATTAATCTACCAGTTTGTTACTGCAGTGTGGAAGGAAACTGGAGCACCTGGAGGAAGCCGACGCAAACACAGGGAGAACATGCAAACTCCACACAGATAAGGCCATGTTCAAGAATCAAACTCGGGACCCCAGTGCTGTGAGACAGAAATGCTAACCATTGAGCCACCGTGCTGTCCAATAGTTTAAGTTATTACCCCAGTAGATGGAGTTAGGAAGAACCACTACGGACCGGGATTTTGTTTTATGCACCAGCCCCACACCACACCACACACCACACCACACACCACACCACACACCACACCACACACCACACCACACACCCCACCACACCACACCACACATCACACCACACCACACACCCCACCAAACCACTCACCACACCACACACCACACCACTCCACACCACATCACACCACAACGTATTACACCACACACCACACCACACCACGCCACATCACACCACACCACACACCACACCACACACCACACCATACACCACACCACACCACACCACAAACCACACCACACACCACACACCACACCACACACCACACACCACACTAGACCACACCAGGGCTTGTATATTGAGGATGCTGACACTGCAATCACAGCAATGCTAGCTTCTCAAGTTGGGAGCACAGTACATCATAATTGGGCATTGCAGCTTAGGAAGTAGGACATTTAATTGCAGTGCCACTATGATCTAATAAAATATGTGAGCTCTGCATTTGCCACATGGGATCCTGAGCCTCTCATGGGATGTATTATCCATCTGGAGGATTGGTGTCATCTAGCAATCATCACGGGGTGGAAGCATAACTTTGTCAAAGCCATAAAGGGTAAAAGTACTAATATTACCAGTGTGACATGACATGTTGTCAGAACTAGGAATTACAGTGTCAGCCAGATGTTGCAGAATCCTTTCCCTGTCCGATGAGCAGTGGACTGTACATATTGAATATTGCATTCCATTTGTACCATACATATGAAACCTTGTATTACAATTCCTGTATTGTTGTGATGTTAAATTCTTGCACTGTAGAACATGATATAAAGGTCTTAGAAAATGAATGAAATTGACAGCACTTACAAATTTGTGATCCACAATGAAAAGAACCCTTATAATGTAGCCATGTGGGGGTGTCCTGAGTATAATGCTAGTATAATTGCTAGGGAACAGTAAAATACCCAAAGTCAAAGCTTTACTGCTTACAAGCCTACAGCTAAAACTGTGTGTCATAAAATAAGATGGGTAAATTATGTCAGCATCCTACCTAAATCCTTATATTCTACACTCTGGTTGGTACAACAGGTAGGTAAGGATTTTTGTCATTAGACTTTATAAGTTGATTTCTAAATTTGTTGGAAGCAATCATTTGACCTTGAGTGATAGCCTCTTTCCAGCAGGTCTTTAACAACTGAATTATTATGGAAATATATATTTGAACAACAACAGAGTGCTTTTATAAAATCACCATCTGAAATTGACTTAATTGTGTGAAATGGATGACAACTATTTGCTTTCTAAAGTGCATTGCTTTGGTGGATTTAAGTGTCCACCTAGTTATATAACTTATTGCCCACTAACATTTCCAATTCTGTTGATTTGCATTCAGCTCTACAGGGCCCTACTATACCAGAAGTAAATAATCAATACAGTGCCTGTACCATTAAATGGTTAAACAGATTGTCATTTGCAAGATGTGGAGCTCTTCACACCATCCTTAAAAAGGGGAGCTAAGGGGAATATTAAGTCCCCACATAAACTCAGATAAAAAAAACTCCATAAAATTTAAATTGCTGTGGGCCAATAATTACTATCTTCCAAAATAAACACTTTAAGATAAGGAAAAGGGTACTATAATTGTTAAAATGGTTAAATATAAGGACCACACATCAACAGTAATCCGATTCAAATGCCAAACCAGACCCTGATAAAGAATATGCACACGGTTGGCATTTTTAATATAACCTGGTAATCTAGCAATTGGGGCTGTAGGCCGCGTTTGGATTACCTTCAATTCTGTGCACCCCCCCAACCTTTAGTCCTTCAAACTCTTACTCAAAACTCATCCTTTCAAGGTCGCCTATCCTACCACCTCCTAACCATTCTATCCATCTCCTCCTCTTCCTCCATTTTCTCCCAGTTGGTCCTACTGTCTCTCCCCACCCCTCCCTCTAGAATGTAAGCTCGTCCGGACAGGGTCCTCTTTACCTATTGTCCCACGTCTGTCTACTATCTGACTCCCTTGTATGTCCTGTCATGTATTTTGCTGCACTCTGTGTGAGTGCCCATAGCATTAATCACACTCATCCGTGCTACTTATATGTATTACCTCATCTATTTTTTATTTGCTTCTGTATCCGGCGCTACGGTATTTGTGGCGTCTTATAAATAATTAAATAAATAATGATAATCATAATAATAACAATCAGATCATGCATGCAGAACATACCTACATAGACAGTTCAGTCATTTTTCCCCCTATAGTCTCTCGCTGTTGATAGACCTGAGACAAATGAAGGTGGGAGAAGGTGGGGATGGTTAAATACCACTATTTCACAACCTATACAAGACGAGCATACTTCCAAGATACCATTTTATTGCATCACCCTAATCCAACAAATTGCCGTAAAAAACATTAGATTTGTGAGGTTACAAGTCGTTCTGGAAACATATCTACAGTGCAAAATGTCATTTATATAATCTCTTTCTGCAATGTTACACAGTTTTGCTATCATTTGACACAACTGTGCTGTTTCCTCCATATCTGTATATATCACCTCAAGATTTATTTTGTAAACCTGAATTCTATAGTACAATTTGTTACAATGCTAACTTTTGCCAATGTTCTACTTCTTTCTGTGTTATCCACACATGTGTATGTTTAATATATCTGTCATTCATTTATGATTTCTCACTGAGATTCTACTTGTCACTGCGCATAGCTTTCTTCTTTTTGATAAGGTCAGTCTGCGGAGAGGAACAAAGTGCACATGAGTAATACATTACTCAACCACTTGTATATATACATCTATTTTTCTTACCAGGTCCCACATTCCAGAAAGGTACAGACATGGCACCATGATAAAAAGGGTCATTTAAAATACTTTGCAAAAGCTCTGTACTGTGAAGGATTGAATTCTCACTTGAATGCTTACATTTTCACTTTTTTTTTCCAATCCTGAAGTATTATTTTTGAATAGCAGCCTGAAACCGGCTTCTTTATGTAACTGACCAGGTTGATATAAAAAAAGGTACACTGTTGAGCAAGGTCATTGTAAAGCAAATATATTTTATATTAGAAAAGTTATGTTTAACTTAAAGGGAAATGGCTTCAAATTATAATTTTTTTTATGTTGCGTCAAGGTAAATGCAATTCGGTTCATAAGAATCTTTTCAACGTTTGATTTATTCTGTCTTGTTGTAATATTGTTATAAAGGTTTAATAAGTGGCG
This sequence comes from Mixophyes fleayi, assembly GCF_038048845.1. Lineage (NCBI taxonomy): Eukaryota > Metazoa > Chordata > Amphibia > Anura > Limnodynastidae > Mixophyes > Mixophyes fleayi. Next base: position 390,727,924 of record NC_134402.1, on the reverse strand, counting down.
AAATTCCCTCCATTGACAGTAAAATGCCCAAAATATATTAAATTACATTTACAAATTGATCGTTATACATCTATACTTGCCTTGGCAATATCCTCCTCTTTATAAATTTGGCCATGCTCCTCATGATGTTTATGCAGCAGAAGATATTTGTGATTATTATCAATAAGCAGCACCAATTATTGTCTTTTTTATGGTTTTGGAGCTTTTTGGATAACGGGTATCTAGATAAATAGTCCTAGACCTGTGTATGTGACAAAATGGTTTTGCAGCAATACTTAAATTCTTCAGGCCTGATTTATTATGGGAAGCAAGGCATAAAAAATTAGTAACTTTGCACCTGTGAAAAACCATGTTCGATTGGAGGGGGAAGCAGGGCCGGCGCTAGCCTTCATGGCGCCCTAGACATTTTTACAAAATCGGTGCCCCAGCCCCCCCGCAACAATCGGCGCCCTCCTCCCTCCTCCCTCCTCCCCCCTCACCCCGTCTTTCCTTACCTCACCACCGCCGCCTCTCTGCTCCGTCTCCTCCCCTCCACTCACTGACACTAGTGAGTGGAGGGGAGGAGACGGAGCAGAGAGGCGGCGGTGGTGAGCAATAGCCTCTTCCCCCCACCCCCGTGCATCTGAATGCTGTGCGGCGGCCGTGACAGGTATGGTCAGCGGTCGCCGCACAGTTTTAAAGTAATTTTAATTAGAGCCCGGCGCCCTAGGCAAGTGCCTAACCTTGCCTAATGGGAGCGCCGGGCCTGGGGGGAAGGTAAATTTAAAATATGGGGGCAGATTTATAGTTGAGGTAGGGCAAGTCCTAGATCAACTTTAAATTTCAGTGTACAAATAAGCTATCAAGTATTTGTGTGCCTCATGAGAAAACAGACAGTATTTAACTTATGTACAAAATAATAAACTAATTTGCACCCCTTCCATTGTAACATGGTTTTGACCAAGAGAAAACTTACTCATTTTTTGCCTTACTTTCCTTAATGAATCAGGCCTGTCATATTTTCCCCTGACAGGGCTGGTTTTTACCAATGTAAAATTTTAACTTAGAGCAGTGGTTCCCAAACATTTGCAGTTCGCGGCACCCTTAGAGTCTCCATAATTTTTTCAAGGCACCCCTCCAAAATAATTACTGAGCAGTCCTGTTTTAGAAGTATTTGGGTCAAAAAATTGTAAAAAGTATTTAGGTCAGGACACTCTGCCCCCTCTGCATCCAGACACTCTGCCTCCAGGCACTCTGCCCCCTCTGCATCCAGACACTCTGCCCCCTCTGCATTCAGACACACTGCCCCCTCTGCATCCAGACACTCTGCCCTCTCTGCATCCAGACACACTGCCCCCATCTGCATCCAGACACTCTGCCCCCTCTGCATCCAGACACACTGCCCCCTCTGCATCCAGACACTCTGCCCCCTCTGCATCCAGACACACTGCCCCCTCTGCATCCAGACACTCTGTCCCCTCTGCATCCAGACACTCTGCCCCCTCTGCATCCAGACACACTGCCCCCTCTGTATCCAGACACTCTGCCCACTCTGCATCCAGACACTCTGCCCCCTCTGCATCCAGACACACTGCCCCCTCTGCATCCAGACACACTGCCCCCTCTACATCCAGACACACTGCCCTCTCTCACGCTGTCCCCTCTGCCCTCTCACGCTGCCCCCTCTGCCCTCATGCTGCCCCCTCTGTCACGCTGTCCCCCTCCTCTGCCCTCTGTCACGCTGTCCCCCTCCTCTGCCCTCTGTCACGCTGTCCCCCTCCTCTAGCCTCTCCCACGCTGCCCCCCTCCTCTGTCATGCTGTCCCCCTCCTCTGCCCTCTCTCACGCTGTCCCCCTCCTCTGCCCTCTGTCACGCTGTCCCCCTCCTCTGCCCTCTGGCACGCTCCCTCTCACTTTGCCCCCTCTGCCGCGCGTCAGCCATAGAAAAAACAAAGAACACAAAAACTTACCCAGCATCCTCCTCTCTCACGCAGCTTGTCACTGAATATCGACATTCAGTGACAAGCTGCGTGAGAAAGGAGGATGCTGGGTCCCGGCGCACACTTTGGGAACCGCCGACTTAGAGTGTTTATTTTTCATAATACAAGCTATTGATACATAAGACAACTTGTAGCTGATTCAGCAGTGGGTGACTTTTCTGCACTGAGCAAACTTTGCTTCCCAGGTATAAAAGCTCATTTACAAAGCTGATAAACTCTGGGGTCACATTGCAAAAGGATGTTTTGTGATTGTATGTGCCTAGTTTAAATGCGCCTGTTATTATGGAAAACACATTCAAGATGGTGGTGTCTTTGCATCTTCGATTAGGAGGAGCTAGGCACACACAATCAGAAATTAGATTTTGCTTTCCAGAATGAGATATTTAAATAAAGTTCAAGAGGTGGAGAGAGCACATTTTACAAAAGTGTACCCTGTTTAAGGGGAAGTAAAAAATATTTTTTCCCCGCAAAAGGACTTGACTTTACATGCCACTGGATGTGGCAGAGATCAGTCTTATGCATTCAGTGAGATGCCTTTTGCACATTCCAGATTTAGATGGGAAAGCATTGTTTTGGGCACATTTCTACCACCTTAATATTTATAGCACCGTTTACTACCCTGACCTGAACTAAGGCAACTAATTACAGTTCAGTGAAGAACAAATAACTATCACTCAGTAAGAGGACTGCTGATCCCTGCTGAGGTGCCCATCACATTGCCACAGATCAATATGAAGAAAGCCCAAGGCAGTTAAACAGTTATGCTGAAAACAGGTGGGCACTGAACTATATAGCTGGTTACTTTGGCGAGGGTGTTATGCTGACCATAGATCTGCTCAGGGGCGGGCTGGCCCGGGGGGGCAGAGGGGCATCTGCCAGCCCGCGCCTGGATCTGCTATGCACAGTTTAACATAACATATACATTTATAAGTATGTTTTTATTCACCATTCCATGTTTGATATTTATTTTATTTATATACTGTGCTCTGTGCTCAGCACAATACATTGGGTTATCCAAGCTGCACAAACTATTTACTTTTTTATTATACAAAGTCATGCAATCTGGGCCTCCATCATGTAAGCAAAAAAAAAAGTGGCACCCTCTATAACGGATAAGTTAATAGCACTGATCTATTTAATAATCATCATCATCATCATCATCGTTTATTTATATAGCACCACTAATTCCGTAGCGCTGTACAGAGAACTCACTCACATCAGTCCCTGCCCCATTGGGGTTTACAGCCTAAATTCCCTAATATAGACACACACACACACACACACAGACAGAGAGGGAGACCGACAGACAGGGAGAGACTAGGGTCAATTTTTGATAGCAGCCAATTAACCTACTAGAAAATATATCCTGAAAGGTGCTATTAACTTCTTGCCACCTCCCTCTTTAATTCCTGTTCTTGTAGCAAGACCCCCACAAATCCCTGAAACCTGAAGCCAGGCTGCATCTATTAACAGAAGGCAACTTTTGCAGATCACAGTCTGTAATGCTCAATAAATCCAACCAAATTCAATATATCATAAATGTGTTCCATTCTCGTAATCTGATTGGACAAACTGAGTCCAGCGATGCTGCCATTGACCCGCTTGCCAGTTTTAGTTAACTATAGGAATCTCATGAGAAAGATCTCCATATATTTACTGCATGAGGAGGCCGTAATATAATGTGGACAACTATACACACAATTTCTGTCTTTTACTAAACAACCTCTCATGTTCACATTTTTTTTAAATGGCCAAGTGAAAAGTATTGGAGAAGAATTTTTTTTTAGGCATAATCAGGCACTTTTTAAAGTAAATGTGCCAAATCAAGCTGCATTAGTTGTGCGCGCTCAGTACACGAATATTTGACACAGCTAACATAGGTGGCACAGTTGGCATGCTACATGAAATGTGGTGGATTGTGCTAGAAACCTGCTGAATCTGTTGGTGACAAAATAGATGTAAATAGAGTCTCAAAATGTTATCGACACTATATTCAAATTATATATATATTCAAGACAAGTTAACCCGTGCATGATACTCATGCATTCTAGTCAAATCAAGATACTTAAGGTCTTAAAAAGGTTCTTGTCATGCATTTGGGCCTAGCCCAGGCCTCCTCAGGGGAAGATCGTTACTTCCCGACGCAAGCGCCCTTTTTAATGTGTGTTCATGAGGTAAAATTACCTCACGAAAATGAGTTTGACCCCTCAACTCGTAAATTTAGCCTTTACTACCCCTCCCACGGGGGGAAGGGGGGATGATGGAAGTTAACTGACTTGACTATTCTAATTTTTTTGTCAAATAATGTCAGTATACCAAATTTCAGGTCAATTGGATGAGCCCTTTCTGAGAAAATAGTTTTTTCCACACACACACACACACTAACGCACGCCTCTACACATGTGTGTTCATGAGGTAAAATTACCTCACGAGAATGAGTTTGAGCCCTACCAAATTTCAGCCCTTTTTGAATTTTTTTTCCCACACACACTAAGAATTTAGTAGGTCAGTGTATAACTCTGCCCAGCAGGTGGCGCTGCAACTTGGTTTTTTTTTTTTCCACACACAGACGCCACTAAGCATTTATATATTAGATATGTGCTTAACTAAATGTTCTTTGCAAACCATCCACCAAGCTCTCATTTGAGATATGCATGTTTATTCTTATTAGTTCAGCAATCTAGAGCGAATGGCGGCCTACCTGAAGTATCGTTTTCCTCATAAGCATCCTTTTGAATCCTTTTACCATTCTCAATGATTTCTATAATTCAATTCTGCCTGCCCATGCATCATTTAGCATGCCAGTTTACTGTCACCCATGGCTACCGCACAGAATAATTCTTTCGCTCTATGCCGCTATACCATTAACGAGAGCAAATCTTTGTCCACTCTTTTTGTCTTTTTGACTGCCATATATCACATGAAATGTCTAGTGCATTACCCGAGACAAACAGACTGTGTTTGGTTTTCTTTTACTCTTTTTTTTTTCCTTTCTAAAATGGACCGCACCATTACATTTAGAACATGAAAAGGAGATAGTAAAAAAAAATATTCTCATGGCTGTGAGAGAAACAGCCCTGAAAATAATGCCTCTTTGTTGCTTGACAGTGAACAGAAGCTGATTTACATCTGTGGCTGATCTTTCATGAATTGGATAAAAAGGAGGCAAACTCCAGCCATACCAAGCAGCTCCGTGTGTTGATGAATCCCTTGGCACATGTTAATTAATAGCCTATTGTGTCTGGCAGTCTTGCAAAAAGGGAATCTACACAGTTTGATCTTTTAAAACAGATGGAAATCTCAGTGCTTACACCCCGACTTGTTCTTTTATATTATGCCTACACACAATTTTAACTATAATAGACATGAAACAAGGGAATGCTATTACATTTATAGGAGACGATCAAAGGATTCAAAATTGTTAAATCATAAATAACTTTAACCGTTTTTTCAATAAAGTTGTTGAAAAAAATCCTTTGTTTAATAAGACTTTTCCTGAATGTGCAGATAGTGGACATGGAGACAATTTGAATAGAAATTGAGCAATTTGACCTATTTGTTCTATTTATAAGAATGTTGCCACTGTTGTCCTACATTACAGATTAAAAAATCTCCAATCAAATGACAAGAAGGATATGAGCGACTAGGCAAACAAATCACAATGCTGCCATTTATTTGTATACTAATGTACGGAGAATTATAACTGAGAACGTTTTTGTGTGTTAAAAACGCAGTGGCTCCAAGTCATAAAGATAAAGAAAGAGATGAGGAAGGAAAGATCGAGAGAGAGAGAAAGATTGAGAGAAAGAGGCATGTCAATGTGTGATGCTGTTCCACAGATATTGGGAAGCTCAAGCAAAAGCTATTTGCTCCAGCTTTATGATGTCATGCCCCTATTTATGCGCAGTTGCAACTTTTAAAGCTGTGACACTTAGAATAAAGGTTGTCGCAATGTCCCTGTTGGGGTATCGGGGTTCACTGATACTTCTATCAATCACCTTTAATGTCAGTCAGATCTTCCTTGATTTATCAGTCAACTGGTGAACAGAAAAATACTCAACACCTGTATGATATAATGCTGAGCAGCTTTTGTTCTGTTCCAATTTGAGACTGCTTCAGCGTCTATATTTATACATATAAGTCTAGGGGTATAGATGCTGAACAACCAATTATAAGACAGTAGATTATGAAAGTAAGTCAATCAACAATTATATATATTGCAGTTTTCCAACAAAGTTCAGACAATTCTTTCCTCTTTCTGCGTTATCTCTTTCCAGGTTTTCTGCCAATATTCTCGTGCTGCCCCCAGCTTTGAGCTCTTGGGTTTTATCTGTAAAGAACGTCTCGCTTTGCTGCTTGTCCTTGGTCTGTTTCTGTTCATGGGAACATCCTGCTATGTAGTTTCACAACCTTGAATAATTCATCTTTAAAACTGAACATAATATCTGCTAATTTCTCTTAAGGTTATAGCATAACATATTAGTTTCTAAAGCTTAATATATGATAGATATTAAATCAATAATAATACATTTTTACCCTTACATCCCCTTTAGATGGATACATACATTGTCCCACATGCAATAGAGGCCAAGGAATCCTGCACCATATACCCCAGGGTATAAGATAGTGGCTGTGTGTTACCAGTATTAGACTCCTCCAGCTGTTATTGACATCATAGGACTTCAATGCCACAGGCATGAACAAGGCCGATGGTTGCTGGTCATACTGGGTAGCCCCTAAGTGGAGGGAAGCCCAGACAGAACAAAACAATAGCTGATTCAGTTCTCCTTGCAAGACAGAATTAGTAGATTCAAGAAAAATGTATTCAATTATATTTGTGTAATCAATGTCTTTCCAGTTACTGTCAGTTAATAATAATTCTAGTTTTCTAACATGACAACAGAGGAGACCTTGTAGAGTTTTTTGCACCAGTTTTTTTGACTGAAAAAAAAATTCACTTTAAGCACCAACATATACTGCAGCCATCAGTGTAGATTTAATAAGCAGAGCTTTTTTGGTATTGTTCAAATTGACACAAATCAGTAGCGTTATGTGGTGGTTTGAAAAAAAAAACTGCTGGAAAGTCTGTCAGAAAAGTCTGTGAGAGGTTGTTGTGAGAGGCGAGTAGCCATTCTGCACATAAGAGAAGGCACAATACACACATATGTGCTTTAAGGAAAAGTGACAAAAAGAAAAACATTGTTAAAGAAAAGAATGATATGAGCGACCTAGAATCCCACCTAGAGTTTGCCAGAAAGCATGTGGGAGATACATGCATCAAATGGAGGAAGATTCTATTATCTGATTAAATTAAGATTGAAGTTGTTGGCTTTAACGCTATGTTTGGCATTATCTCAAAACTCTGTCAACAGCTTGAAGCATAGTGGCAGAAACATAATGCTATTGGGATACTCCTTCACTTCATGGACTCGAAAGCTTTTCAAACTAGGACAATATGGATGGTGCAAGATATAGACAATATTCAAAGGGAACCTTATGCAGTCTGAAAGAGACCTAGGAAGATTTATTTTTCTGCAGAAAAATTACCCAAAGCATACAGCAAATGCCACACTGGAGTGGTTTAAATCCAAATATGAAATGCCCTGGAGTGGCCAAGTCAAAGCCCAGACATCAATCCCATTGAGAATCTGTGGAATGGTTGGAACATTGCTGTTCACCAATGTAACCTCCATGTGAGTGTGGTCCTGCATAAGTGGGTAATGCACTTCCTCACTTGCACTTTCCTCTGCCATGACTAGCTCTTGGGTGTGGGCATAAGTAATCACAGGGTCCCCCCACATGCAGATTTTACAGCAATATCTGGTAAGTGGGCTCACTGGTGTTGTTGCGTGGTGGTGTAGCGTAATAGTTGTCACAGTAAGTTGGGCACCAGACCACCTCTATATTGCAAAACTCTTTCTTTTACACTTCTTCACTGCAGCACATTCTTAAAGAGGTGCCGTATTAAAGTAAGTATATAGAAGTTCATGTATACATCTCCTGTTTCCTCTTGCACACTTCTTAGTGACTACATGGACAGAATATTAATAGGGCAGTCACAATTAACATGGTGGCTTTTGTATTTTTATCTCTCTCTGCTGTGTTCACTCACCCCTCCTGTGCAGAGGTTATATCTCCATTTACTATACCACTATCTATGGCGCACTCTCAGCCGTGCTCACACCTCCACTGCGGGGTGACTGTTCGCTCACTTGGGTTTTGATACTGACTTGTTAGTGTTCTCTCAGCCCTGCTTAAACCTCATCTGCGTGGCTAACATCGCTCACTTATTTTGTGGGTGTCTCTTTAATCTGGTGCTGTCTATCTCTTGAAATGTAACACTCAGTCTATGGCTGTTGTCTCTCAGTCACACTGATATATTCTGAGCATAGTTGCCAATTCCGCTTATAACAAGCGGAATTGGGCTTGTTTTTTTCAGAGTTGCAGGGTTTTTTGGTTAGTCCCGGGTTGCGTTTTCTTTTGGCTTCACAACATTTTTTTTTTTCAAAAAACTTTATTGCCTTGTGTATAATAACGCTTTAGTCAGTGTAAGGACGCTGCTGGTCTCTTAAATGGGCGTCACCTCAGGTGTTGGTAGGTAAACTTCAGCGTTGGCTCCTCTTGGGGGAGCCTGTCTGTGTTGAATGCAGTATATATGGAGAGTATATATGCGACCAGACAGAACATGATGTGTGTAATTATAGTGTAAAGCTAGGGATATATTGTAGTGTACAGAGAAAACGCTCAGGTACTGATCAGCTTATACCATTTTGATGTTGCTAAGCAACCACATTCCTACTGTGTCAGCTCTGTGTCCTAGTGCCATGGCCACACATTCACTCACTCCAGGAGGTTTTAATAATAAAATAAGGGGGGGCGTTACACCAAGTATTATGAGGTCTGTTGACGGGATTGTCTTAAATCTCTAAAACAATACTGGCAATTCCAACAAATTCTACATCCTCTCCCCTCCTTTAATTCCCCCCTACCCTTACTAATTGTTCCAAGTTCCCCTCTCTCCCCTTGATCTTATTCACTACTTATGTAGGTTCCCAGTTTCCGCTAGTTTTGCCTGGACTCTATACACATGTTTAGTATGTATCCTTTGAATGTGCCAATTCTTTGTTGATGTTCTGGACTCTGTTTGCCTCGCACAGTTTTGTTTGATGCTCTATAACCTTTATAGCTGCATTGTACCCCTTCCATCCCCCTATCTTCTTTTCTGTATTGCATCCTATACTACTACTATTGAGAAATTAATAAAACTTTTAAAAAAAGAAACTTGCTATTCACCAACAGTTCCATCCAGCCTGAAAGAAGTAAAGCAATACCACAAAGTAGAACGGGTGAAAACTGCAATGTCCAGGTGTGGAAAGCTGGTAGAGACTTACCCAACTAGAATTATAGACTTTCTTGTAAATGCAGCTAAGGGAGCTTCTGCGAATGATTAAATAAGGTGCTTGAATATTTTTGTTACTACATATTGTCTTTTTTTTATTTGTAACTTATTAAGAAAAATCTGTTTTGTTTGTATGAGTGGGGGTGAGGGATTATTTGATATGAGTATTTTGTGATTTTTGATCACTGGTAAGAATTCCCATATAAACCAATTACAATTAGATATGCTCGGGCTCGGTTTTCTGAAAACCGAACCCACCCGAACTTAGGGAGAGTAGGAAAAATGTCATTGTTGCGTTGTCGGATCTTGCGGGTTTTGAATTCCATAAGTACCTCCCTTCCCAGGAGATTCAGCTCCATTGCTCACATAGAAACAAGGGTAGCAGTGTTCTTGACACTCTCCATTCTCTAGTGACATTGCTCAGTGCCATTGCTCACACAGAAACAGAGTTAGCAGTGTTCTTGTCATTCTCCAGTCTTCAGTGACATTGCTCAGTGCCATTGCTTATACAGAAACAGAAGGGGTGGCAGTGTTCTTGTCACTTGACAAAAATTGACTGGAAATGACTGGAAATTTGTGTTATTGAGGTCAATAATAATGTAGGAACAACAAAAGAGCCAAATTATGTGATTTGAGCAGAAAAAATAGTGATTTTAGAAACAAATAGGGATCCAGAACCAAAACACGCAAGGGCGGTTTTGCCAAAACCAAAACCAAAACACGAAGTTAATCCAGATCCAAAACCAAAACCAAAACACTGGAGTCAGTGAACATCTCTAATTACAATTCCATGGGTTAAGAATATAAAATGTGGTCATTGCCAAAATGTGGTAAATACCATTTTATATCCACTCTATTTTTAAACATAATTTCAACTACTTCCCAACCTCCTGTCACACTGTATATAAAGTACACAGTGTTAGACTTCAAAGATGTGTGACAACTTATAAATACAATGGGATATTTTACCAAGTATAAGTCAGTGTAGCACATGTACAGTATGAATGCTCATGAGTCTACACGTACACAAGTGTTCACATTGAGTGTGGACTGTCATGGCCCATCTGTGCATCTAATGTGTGAAATTATTGTCTCTGATCTCTTGTTATCCAAAAATACTGCATATTTAAACATAATTCATGTTTTTCCTAACAGTAGTGAGGCTGATTTTTGTTTAAATGTAAATGTTTTACATTATATTTATACATTAAACTATATTAGTGTAAGTGCACATATATTTGTGCATTGGGCTTTACCTGTGACATGCTTGTCCCAATATAGAGCAAGGGACTTAGATAAAACATCAGGAAATATTCTGATTTCAGACAGCTTTGAGGTGTATTACGTTTCAGGTCATAATCAATGGCTAAGAAACCCTGCGGATCATAGCCAAATCAGGAATGCCCTCATAAATGCAAACTTTGAGCCTAGTTCAGAGAATATCATACTACATCAATAAAGAACACCCATTTTCACCCATCATCTTATGGAAAATGTATTAATTTTGCTTGCCCAATACACTCAAGGTTCCAAACAAGTCATCTGCATGGGAGCAGAGAGGCAATGTTGTGTTCAGTGAAGGGGCTGACTATCAAGTAAGTTACAGAACCCAAATGTGGGATGTCACCCTACAGAGGAGGGGTGAGCAGGGCTGAGTGAGTGTTGTTACACCCACATAGGAGGGGTGAGTGAAACACTGCTGAGAGAGAATGGCTGTGCTTTGGGGCACCACTTGTGGCTGTCCTATCATCATAACCATGTCACCCCTTTAAGTATTCCGCAGTAGGAGTGAGGAGAAGTATATTTTGTGAGTGAAAGCTGTCAACTCCCTAAGAACTGGGCAGGAGGGGGCAGGAGATGTACATAGCTACTTTATTATGTGTAACCCATGATTGGAAGTGGAAGAGAATGAGTGTAAATAAAGACATTGCTGTAACACACATGTGTGGGGACCCTCTGGTCACTTATGCTCACACCAATGGGTTAACCAGGGAAGAGTTCAGTTGGGGAGGTGCATTACCCACCTATGCACCCCAGAACCACACACACAGTGGCTGGAGTTACACACATATAGCCGGGACATCACCTCCATCATTGCTAGGGTGTCGTCTACGCAGCAGAGAAAATGTAACATAGCATCTAAATGGTTTTCAATATGGCTTTGAAGAGAGCTGAGCAACAAGTTTTGCAGAGGTCCTAACTATATGTGAATGCTGAGACCATGCTAACTAGTTAGAATGGTGGGGGTCACAGTGGAGGGTAAGGGAAAGGATTTAGTACACGAGGCTTATTTAAAGTTAAAAAACATTTTAATATTTCACAGCTTGTTAGATAGATAGATAGATAGATAGATAGATAGATAGATAGATAGATAGAGAGAAAGAAAGAAAGATAATTAAGTCATATAAAAGCATATCCAAGCTAAATATAAATACTGTACATTCATTATAGGAAAGCTGAATTTTTTGGGGGAGAATTAGTCCAATGCAAAACCCAGACAAATCTCCAATGTTAGATTAATAAATTAAATCATTGATTGATCCTGCCCCACAAGTACAACAATTAGTGTGTGTCAGAGAGCTGGCTCACTATTTTTACTGCTCATTTTCCCTGCAGCCCACTGTTAGCTGTTGTAGTGCTTCCATAGAGCTCTGGTGAAGTAAAACAGATGAAGTAAGACCCCCAGTTCCAAGAGCCACAGTTAGCAAGGAACAATCCTACGCAGTGTATTATAACTAGGGATGTGCACCGGCGACTTTTGAGGTCTCGTGTTTTGTGTTTTGGATCCGGATTTTCATTATTTTTGGGGTTCGGATTTGTCTCGCAAAACACTTGACGAAAGGTCTCGGTTCGGATTTAAGGTTTTGGATTCGGATTTTTTTTGAAAAAAACATAAAAAGTTTAAAAATCAAGTTTTTGGGCTTATTTTCACTCCTAGGCTATTATTAACCTCAATAACATTCAATAACAAGCATTTCCACTAATTTACAGTGTATTCTGAACACCTCAAAATATAGGTATTAGTCCAAAACGTTGCAACGAGGTATCTTTCTGGACTGCGTAGAGGAGTGGGTCACCACAATATATATAATAAGAAAACCATCAACTTGTATGATTCGCAGCAATAAATGTACCTGGACTGCGTAGAGAAGTGGGTCACCACAATATATATAATAAGAAAACCATCAACTTGTATGATTCGCACCAATAAATGTATCTGGACTGCGTAGAGGAGTGGGTCACCACAATATATATAACAAGAAAACCATCAACTTGTATGATTCGCAGCAATAAATGTACCTGGACTGCGTAGAGGAGTGGGTCACCACAATATATATAATAAGAAAACCATCAACTTGTATGATTCGCACCAATAAATGTACCTGGACTGCGTAGAGGAGTGGGTCACCACAATATATATTAAAAACCCTGAACTTCTATGATTCGCACCAATAAATGTACCTGGACTGCGTAGAGGAGTGGGTCACCACAATATATATTAAAAACCCTGAACTTGTATGATTCGCACCAATAAATGTACCTGGACTGCGTAGAGGAGTGGGTCACCACAATATATATTAAAAACCCTGAACTTTTATGATTCGCACCAATAAATGTATCTGGACTGCGTAGAGGAGTGAGTCACCACAATATATATAATAAGAAAACCATCAACTGGTATGAATCGCACCGAATAATATACCTGGACTGCGTAGAGGAGTGGGTCACCACAATATTATTAAAAAACCCTACACAGGTCTGAATTCCACCCAAAAAGTTTATGGACTGCGTAGTGTAGTGTTCCCCACAATATTATTTAAAATTTTTGCAGCAACAGTCAATGTTGTTTAATATCTGATACACCTCTATCTGGACTGCATAGTGGAGTGGCCCCGGTACCCAATTTGGTACTGGGGCCACAATACCTCCTCCAAACATGGTACAGACCATTCGTTATTGAGATCCCATCAAGTATGTTAAAGACAGACAGGGTCGAAGTGTTATTGGTTGACTTTGTAAACCAAAAAACTGTCCCTGTTGCACATAGTCGTGCAATGAAGACTGACCTTTTCATTTAAAGGCACCATCTTTCAAGTGTAGTGTTTGTAAGTCTAAGTCATATTATACTTTTGGTAAAATTGGTTTATTTTGTTCCTCTTTATGGTAACTACTAATAGAATTAAAGTATTAAATAGAAGCGGCAGTTCCTCTTTATGGGAATTAGTAATAGAATTAAAGTATTAAATAGAATTAAAGTATTAAATAGAGTGGTATAGAGTTGTAGTGTGGTATAGATAAAGTGGTCCCCACAATATAATAATAAAACCCTCAACTGGTCTGAATTCCACCAAACAAGTATCTGGACTGCGTAGTGGGGTGGCCCCGGTACCCAATTTGATACAGGGGCCACAATAAAATAAATACACCCTCAACTGGTCTGAATTCCACCAAACAAGTATCTGGACTGCATAGTGGGGTGGCCCCGGTACCCAATTTGATACCGGGGCCAAAATACCTCCTCCAATTTCCAAGTGTAGTGTTTATAACATCTTAACACTACACTAATTCTAGCACGTCAAAACCTCTTGTTTTAAATAATGACAGGGCATTTAACTTTTGATTTAATTTATTGAATTTGTTGGCATTTTCTTTTACTTTTTGAACATGGCAAACGACTGTTGAATGGTCACATAATGCCAAAAAAAAAGTTGCAAGATGGAATTGTCCTTGGGCCCTCCCACCCATCCTTATGTTGTTGAAATAGGACATGCACACTTTAACAAACCAATCATTTCAGCGACAGGGCCTACCAAACAACTGTGGCTGAAATGATTGGTTTGTTTGGGCCCCCACACCAATAAAACAATTCATCTCTCCCTGTACAAACTAAACAGGCTCTACTGAGGAAAGATGTCGTCCTCATCCTCAACCTCTGATTCCTCTCCCCCTACAGTGTGTACTTCCTCCTCCTCACACATTATCAATTCGTCCCCGCTTGACTCCACAACCACAGTCCCTCTGTACTGTCTGGAGGGCAGTGCTGTACTTCATTGAGGAATTGATTATTCATTTTTATAAACATCATTTTTTCAACGTTGTGAGGAAGCAACCTCCTTCGCCGCTCACTGACCAGGTTCCCTGCTGCACTAAAAACTATTTCCGAGTACACACTGGAGGGGGGACGACTCAGTTAAAAAATAGAGCCAGTTTGTACAGGGGCTTCCAAACTGCCTTTTGGAGTTCTACCACGTCACTACCTCTAGTTAATTTAGATTGCAAGGCTTGTAAATATAAATACTTTGAAGATAAAAAAAGCAGGCTGCACAGACTGTGGAGCTAGAAAGTGAAATTAAATGGACCACGTTACTTTGGTGGCTATCTATGCCCCCCCCCCCCCACCCTACACTTGTAGTTGAATATAAATAAAGCAGCCTGCATAGACTGTAGAACTAGAAATTCAAATATACAAAGCAATGGACAAAGGAAGTTTGGTATCTGTCTGCATCAGATCCCCTCTCCACTAGGAGTAAAACAGAAAACTTTTCAGCCGTTATATAATCTAGAATATAAATAGAAATTGAGAAAGGCAATTTGGTATCTGTCTGCATCATAATCATCAACATCCTCCTCAGCGCCAGCTACATCAATATCCTCCTCCCAGTGTACAACATTCACACCTTCATTAGCCAAATCTGTAACTGGACTGTGGGTGATCCTTCCAGCATATGCAGAGGGCGTGCTGCAAATGCTGGATGGAGTCACCTCTTCCCGTACAGTGATAGGAAGGTCAGGGTTCATAACCAACAACACCCTTGGACTCGCCTTGGGGATTTGTGATGTCATCTGTTTAGAAGGCAGAGTTCTTTGCTGTTTTGTTGTTGTTGCTGACAGCATAACTCTCTTAAATTTTTTGTAGGGGGGGGGGGAGGAAGGCTTAGATCCTTGGGTGAAGCTGGACCACTAGTCATGAACACGGGCCAGGGCCTAAGCCGTTCCTTGCCACTACGTGTCGTAAATGGCATATTGCCAACTTTACGTTTCTCCTCAGATGATTTTAAGTTTCTCTTTTTGCTATTTTTTGAGAACTTGGGCTTTTTAGATTTTACATGCCCTGTACTAGGAGATTGGGCATCGGGCTTGCCAGACGACGTTGATTGCATTTCATCGTCTATGTCATGACTAGTGGCAGCAGCTTCAGCATTAGGAGGAAGTCGGTCTTGATCTTTCCCTACTTTAGCCTCCAAATTTTGGTTTTCCATTATATGTAGCACAAGAGAGCGTACCCCTAAGCCACACACACTCGGCAAAGCCTTTAAAAATTATATGCGGCACAGGAGAGTAGCACTGGACTTATACTGCTGAATCAGTGAACTTTGTAATAGCAGTACCACTGGACTTATACACTGCTGAATCAGTGAACTTTGTAATAGCAGTACCACTGGACTTTTACTGCTGAATGTGTGAACTTGGTAATATTGCAGTACCAATGGGCTTATATACTGCTGGATTGGCTTTGCAAATTTGGTTATAATTATTTTTTTTTAAAATTTTTTATTTAAATTTTTTTTATAACTTTTTTTTTATTTTTTAAAAACTTGGAAATAATGGGGAAATAACTATGCCCTTAGAAGCACAGAGCACAGGACACAGCACCACTGGCCTGAACAGGACACAGCGCAGGACCCAGCAGCACTACTGAACTCAGCAGGACAGAGCACAGGACACAGCACCACTGGACTGATACTGCAGAATGTGTGAACTTTGTAATATTGCAGAACCACTGGACTTTTACTGCTGAATGTGTGAACTTGGTAATATTGCAGTACCAATGGGCTTATACTGCAGGATTAGTTGTGCAAATTTTGTTGTAATTAAAAAAAAAATGTAATTATTTTTTTGTATTTTTTTTAAATAACTTTTTTTTATTTTTTTAAACACTTTGAAATATTGGGGAAATAACTATGCCCTTAGAAGCACAGAGCACAGGACACAGCACCACTGGACTGAACAGGACACAGCACAGGACCCAGCAGCACCACTGACCTCAGAAGGACAGAGCACAGCACACAGCACCACTGGACTGAGCACAGCACAGCACAGCACAGAACTTAACTGAACAGCACAGAACTTAACTGAACAGCACGAGATATAGCAGGACAGAGGACCACCTAACACACCCTCCCTCTACCCTGATCAATGCCCGAGTGAAGATGGCGGTGACTAGCGGGGAATTTATAGGATCCGAGTATCGCGAGATCCGACAACAGGATTATGAGTCAGAGCCTCAGTTTCAGATTTGAATTTGGCGCCAATACCCGGATCTGTCTCGGATCCGACTCGGATCGGCAACATTCGGGTGGGCTCGGATTTCATAAATCCGAGTGCGCTCATCTCTAATTATAACATAACATACGTATGACAAAACTACACATTTGAAGATGAAGTTGTATAAAACATTGTAGATTAACCACTTGCTATACATGCAGTGCAATAAACAGAATTTTCATCTTGCAATATAATTGAGATGTCAATGACAGAATTAGAAGCTGTGAGATTTGCTAAGTTCATGGCCCATGCTCCTCCATCCAGCTCTCTGGCAGTGATTCCTTCTGAGACACCTTTGTCCCTACGGACATCAACCTCACTTTCAATTTGAGTGTTGGCTTCATTATAATCATCCCTCATGTCAGAACATCATCTACTATGTTTCAGTAAGAGGGAACTGAGTGATG
Organism: Mixophyes fleayi; assembly: GCF_038048845.1. Taxonomy (NCBI): domain Eukaryota; kingdom Metazoa; phylum Chordata; class Amphibia; order Anura; family Limnodynastidae; genus Mixophyes; species Mixophyes fleayi. The sequence goes on along the minus strand of NC_134402.1, from coordinate 390,710,814 downwards.
TTAAGAGCAATCAGCCCCAGCACAAATGTAGTATGACCTCCGGCAATCTCTTCATCTACTAGTAATGTTCAATAAGTTGTAGACCAATTCATGGTGATTCTTTTTGAGCAATAAGAATCACTTTAAAAAAATCATTCATGACACCTCTGCACCCCATGAACCATAGCAACCAGCTAGTTTATTTTTAACTATATAATACTTTTAAACCCTGATGTATCCTATGGCCCTGTGTGTCTTTTATTGTACATTGTGGGCCTGATTCAACTTCGAACGCAATGCAACCGGAACTTGCGTTTAAAAAAACGCACATAACATGTTCGTACGTAAACCCGTAGGGAAATACAAGCGGATCTCAAGATAAAAAACTTTTTTTTTACATTAAATATATCGATCAAGATGGTCTTACTGCATAATGTACATACGATATGCTTTTATAGTTTCTCTTCCTTGCATATACATGTTCTTCTATCTAGTGGCACGCTTACGTGTAGTCATCACTATCAGTCGGCACTTACACCTGCCCTGTAGCTGGTGCAAATAATAAAGTCACGTATTTGCAAGATGCCCAGAGCTTCAATTAGCCACATCCACGTTGGCATTACCTTCAACTCATAGGCAGTAGCAAGTGTCTTTTGTGTTAACACATGAATTGCATGCAGTTGCGTTCATTGGCGTAAAGTTTGTTTCTGAGAATGCACAGAGCAATTTTATGTAAAATATGCCCAAAGATGAATCAGGCCCTGTATGTTAAATATTATGTTAATATAGCGTGACTTTTATTTCATACTTGCCAACTCTCCCAGAAAGCCCGGGAGACTCCCGAAATTCGGGTCAGTCTCCCGGACTCCGGCGAGAGTTGGCATTTCTTCTGCATCCCGGAATTCCTTCATTTGACGCGATTCTCGGAGAATCGTGCCATTTTGGCCCCACCCCTGCGAAAAAAACTTCATTTTCGCCGCGGCCAAAATGACGCGTTTGGCCACGCCCCGCCCCACCCCCTAGTCACAGCTCTCTCCCGGAAACAAGTTTCCGGGAGAGAGTTGGAAGTATGTTTTATTTGCATAGCTCCTGCACATTTATGTCTCACATTCAGTTGTATCTTCTGATTTCATTTCATTTCCTCTTACACTCCTGTCCTTTGTCTCCACTCTGTACAACATATAGAAAAGTAAACATGTGCAGGGTAAAATTACATTGGACCAGTGTTTCTGGACAATAATTGCTTATCAAGTACTTTCTTATGTGTAAAAAATCTAGGCCAAGCCAGCAGTTATGACCTTAAATGCATAGAAATATCAAGTCTGATTAGTTTGCACATATTTGATTACTAATGCAGTGAACTGTTATTTAAACATCTTGTAACAGGTGAATGTACACATTGAATCTAAGCTACTCTGGGGCTACAGGTACCACAGATTGAGAAATCCTGAACTAGACTTTACAGCAGACAAATAAACAGCACATATTACTAAGTCTATTTTTGTCTGGTTTCTTTGAACCCTGAACAATTATAAAAAAAACCCTGAACTTTTATGTTTGGTTTTATTTTTATTTTTTTAGGCATAAAGGACAATGATCTAGCTTACATGCATTACGTTCTGTGGAACGCATTGCCTAATTACTTATAGTCCATCAGACTTAGGGGAGGCTGATAGCAGGGATGGTTGCCTTTAGTAGAGGAGCTCACCTCCTTAAATAGGGGCATAAAGCCTGAACTGACTAATACAAATGATTGAGGATACTCCATGGTGCATGTTTGGCAAAAATAACATTAATAAGCTCAGACTAGCTGGCATGGTAGCTGGTGTTAAGAATTGCAGGGTATCCGAAAAGTTATTTTTGTTATTCCACTACCACTCCTGGACACCTTTGTCCAATAACCACTGGAAAAAAATGACGATATCTGGGAATTTTTAAACACATACAGTATATCCTGCCATTATTGTATGCAAGAATTTTGTTTTTTTAGTCAATTAAAAAAAATTGCACAATTTTTTAAGTCATACTTGCCAACTCTGCCGGAATGTCCGGGAGACTCCCAAGATTCGGGTAGGTCTCCCAGACTCCCGGGAGAGTAAGCAAATATCCCGCAAACAGCATCTTCCTGTCAAAATGACGCGATTCACGATGTATCGCACCATTTTGGCCCCGCCCCCGCAACAAAAACAGCATTTTGACAGGGCCAAAATGGCGAGATTCACCGCACACCCACGCCCCCCTGCCTGGGATCTCACGGAAAGAAGTTCAAAAAGGTTGGCAAGTATGTTTTAAATAGAGTTATTTTTTTATTTTTTTTACCATTTATTTTGTAAACTTTACTATTATTTATTTTACACAAATCTAGAACTGGAAGCTCAAGTACAGGCTTCCAGCTCCTGTGCACATGTATGAGGCAGCCAGCCGGCCCATGCATGCTCAGAGGAACCCTGCATGACCTGCCGAGCGGTAATACTCCTCTTACCGCTGCCACCCAACATCGCCGGCAGCAGATTTTCTATCGCTGTACTGATAAATAGACCACTAAATCTGATACATACAGCTCAATGACACTCTAAGATTGCTAAAGTGATATGAACCAAGTGTAAAATCATTTTGGGATACACAAACAATTTGATTTTATTATGGAAAGAACACTCAGGTATTTTCAGGTAATTCAGTAAATTGTATAAAATGGGGTAAAGTCGGACAGAAGTGAATAATTCAAGCCACAATGTAATGATTAAACAAAAGAACATTTAAATGTGTCTCTAACAGGCTCAGCTCATCGCTAAAGTGGCTTTGTGAATGACAAAGGTTGAGTAGCACTGCCTTAAGGGCATTGTTAATATCTAGATTATGTAGAGAATTGCCAATGAGAACAGACATGAAGATTGACAGCACCCATGACTCACTCCATTACTTGCTGCTATGAGCTTTTTCCTCCCATTCGCATGTCACACTGTGCAACCATCTTCAATATCAGCATTTTAACTCTATAAGCGCTGGAGATGTATCTGGTTTATTATATCTGATTTATTAGTCCGTCCTGTATGAACCCTTACAATAAAGGCCATTTCTAATGCAATGCATAATCAGCGTTTGCAGACTTATAATAAATTAAAATTGTACCATACTCTATACTAAAATCCATGAAAACAGCACTGATAAGGGTTAAACAAGTGCAATTTTCTTTCGACTCAGTTTCTTAACTGGATTCATAATCAGGCTGCAAGTTCCTAATACTCCTTATCAAACCTATGGTTCATCGTAGTTACAGCTCCAAATTATTCTTTATTAGTCACATGGTGACAGGACATGTTCTTAGCTTCCTAGCTCTGTAGGGTATTTCTTGTTCATTAGTTTTATCACTGGCTCTATGGTATGAAGAATAATTCAAACAAATAATCTTGTGCTTTTTCTTAATTATCAACACAATGGGAGATTAAAAATGCAATTTGGTTTACTTATAAATATTACTATCTAAATTTAATTTAAACGCACAACAAAAATCTGTTATTTCTGTAAAATCATCTGCAGCCATCCTGCTACCCTTTTCTAATTATGGATGCACTTATAATTATATCTATTTGTAATTTTTGCTTAAATTGTATATTTAGGTGGATTTCATTGTATAATCTAATCAACGTGTTGAAGCCATATCAGACAGTGTCTGATTAGTATGGGAGAAATAACATTGTGCTTGATGAAGGCTCGTTTTCTCGTTAAGAACAGGAAATTAAATTGCTATATTACATTTTAGGATTCCCGTTTTGAATAAATCCACAGTTTTACAATGTGCTGATATAAAAATAGAGATTTTGGAGTATTCACAGTATTTATTAAGGGGGGAAGGGGAATAAACATAATTTCTTAAAGGGGTTGTCTATATAGAGACAACCACTCACTCTGCTAACTAACCCCTACCAGAGCACTACATTGGTTCCATCCCTGGAGTTCCCCATCATGCACTGGACACTACAGCTTGCTTGGACAGTGTGCAGGGCTGACCTCCTCTGTCGTGCTCCTCCGCTTCGGCATCTTCCGATGGTGGCCACAATTTTGGATTACAGGAGTGCGCATATCCCATCTTTTATTTCCTGTTCAGCCATTGTTTGACTACTTTTCACTCCCCCTCATCCTCCAGACTATTTAAGGCACCTGTTCTGGCAATATGGTGGCAGCTCTTCATGTCCAGTTAGCCTGCTAGCTGCAGGATAGTTTGACTCCTGTTATTCTTTGTATTCATTGTGAATCCTGGTATCCTATATCCATTCCTATTCAGCAGATCCTGGTATCCAGCACTAAATGCTTCTCAGTTACTCTTCAAGTTATCCTTGTATTCTGGCCTTCCAATTCTGGTCTCTCCTTGTCGATTAACAATTTCTTCTCCTGGCACCCATCCAGAGAACTGCGACCTGCGTTGTGTAAGAAGCAAAGACCAAACCTCCTTGTGGGAGTCATGGGCAAAAACCTTTGCTGCATTAGTTCTGTGCCTCCATAGTGGCTGCAGCTAAACCAGGCAGGTTGTAAAGATTCCCACCATTCCTGTGTGTTTGTGATGTTCCCATTGTTACACCTTTTAGCAGTCCCTGCTCAGCATCAATAGAGAGGAAGAGGAACATCAACCCTTTGTTTCTAGAGGCTGAATTTGGAAGGGAACATCGAACTTCACAGCACTAGAGGTGGGTACTGGATGTGACACCTGATTGGACAAGAGCAGCAACCATCCAACCAACCAATTGCTGCATTTAATACACATCTCCTGACCTACTCGCTTGAATAACTAGAATGGGACAACATTTTCCAAAAGTTGCAGCTTCCAAAGTAGTTAACTCTTTTAAAATGTAGCCATAAAATATACTGTGAGAGAAACACAGGCAAAGTCATTGATGGACTGTATGTAAGTCCCAGATTTCTGACCTAAGAGGCTGAACTTCAAAGAAAATTGTTAGTGTTGGATAGAAAGTTTTCCAAAAGCTTTGGGCTCAAGCAAGAGCCAGATCAAAGTGGCTTTGTGAATGACAAAATGTCTGCCTCCAGTACATGAAGGCAGTGGTTGCACTTTAAGCTGGCTGTGTGCTAATGTGTCCTAATAAAGCACTTAGTGAACCACAGTTCAAATATATCTGGAGAACTAAAAGTTACTTAACTCTGTGTTGGAAGAACACTGTTATTGGGGCAAATGCCCTCTTGACTTGTGAAACTAACAGGTTACATAAACATGCTATTGATTCTTGGATGGAAAGTCTAAGTAGGACAAGTTCCAGTTTCTCCCTCATCTCCATGATGTGCTAATGGTGATAGTGCTATCTTCATAGATGGAACTATCATAGTCACAGAGCTTACAGCTGCTACAGCAGTCATAGCTTGTGGATCATCTCCCCTGTCAAAGGCCTATGTATATGTTCTTTTCCCCTGGAGTGATGATGGCCACGTCCCCTCAGGAGGCGAGCCAGGACTAACACCATGCACATAGGGGCCCTTACAAAATTTTGATGTACAGCCCACAAATGTCTAGCTACGCCGCTGGCTGTTCTCTTTCTGTTACGAGATGTAATTTATAAAATACTGAAGATTCCTGGTGCCCTTACACATGACAGCGCTATACATTATATAGCTCGCGTCTTTTTTACTGAATAGTGTAAATTGTTATAGGGTCATCAGCTGTCTGAGGCCAAATCCATCTGGTGTGAATAACGATACAAAACAAGTTTGCATGTAATGATGAGTTAGACTGCAGGACAGAGAGGTCAGATGTCTGTCCTTTCCACCATCCTCACCAGCAGCCAGATCAACAGTAGCGCCCACTTCACCACTGGCCTCTCTAACTCTCCTCCTAGCCCTTCTCCAAGAACTCACACAGATTTCTCTATCATTATATGGAGTGTTGTTATTGAAGAGACAGAAGATTCAAATATGTCAAAGACGATAACAATCTAAGCAGCACAGCTGACAACATCAGTTTAGATACATAGTAACATTTTATGTCTGTCAAATACAGATATCTGCAAGCAAACACCTCAAGAATTCCATTAAATCTAATTGTCCCAATCTTAGGATGCTTACATTTTCCGTTGTAGTAGTAGTAACGTCTCTCTAACAAGAAAATTGTACGCATAATTATACTACACTATTTAGAAGTAGGCTTTTTATAGCTATAGAACTGTTGAAAAACTTTTAATATACGGCTACTAAACAATGACAGTACAAAAATATGTTTGCATATATTTATGTGTGTCCATGTACTAAAGGGAAATTGCTTAAAATGCAAAAGGGAAAAAGCTTTTTCTTATTTAATGTGATTTTGTATCTTGCATACAGCCAGTAGGGGTTTGCTAAATGTATATAAACTCTGACAGCTTGTTACAGTGTTCTGTAATTGTCTGTGATTCCCTGATCATCATGAAAGAAGTCCTGCAGGTTGTCACATGACCAGCCACCAGCCTGTACTATGTATCTAACATGGCCAACGCTAGACAAGCGTGAATTTGTGCTGCACACCTTACATAGGTGGAATGAGCAATATGTGTTCATTGAAAAGCAGTTAAGCTTTGCATCATAGGGGGCATTGCAGGGGGGTTAAAAAGGGCTGTATAAATAAGGGATATCACAGAGAGAAGTGCCATGTATAATGGACATCAGAGGCCATGGCGGAACCACCAATGATGCAGCAGATGCAGTGCACCGGGGCCCATGGACAGGGGATTAGGAACCAGGGAGGCATAGGGCGCAGTTGCCCCCTCTCCCATGATTTCTGTTGGGTGGGCAAAGACTGTGTTTTGCCCCCCCATGATCTTCTACACAAAAGTATTCATGCTACTTTCTGAAGTCATGGTATCTGTTCTAAGCTTGTGAAACTTTTTTAAATGATAAATTGTCTTAGTATAACTACCAAATGTTCTTTACTATAGATTTCCTTAGTATAGATTCATACAGATTGATTGATTTGTTTGTTTAAAAAGGGGTATATTTACTAAACTGTGGGTTTGAAAAAGTGGAGGTGTTGCCTATAGCAACCAATCAGATTTTAATATCATTTATTTAGTGCATTCTACAAAATGACAGTTAGAATCTGATTGGTTGCTATAGGCAACATTTCCACTTTTTCAAACTCGCAGTTTAGTAAATATACCCCTAAGTGTTGCTTTCATAAACAATGCTTGGATTTTGTCAAAATTTGTGGGTTTTTGTTTGTCCACCCGCCTCTTGGGGATTGACCACAAGGTCTTAAGGTCTGGGGAGTTTCCTGGCCATGGGCCTAAATTTTCAATGTTTTTATCCCTGAGCCACTTAGTTATCATGTTTGCCTTATGACAAGGTGCTCCATAATGCAGAAAAAAGCATTGTTCATCACCAAACTGTTCTTGGATGGTTGGGAGAAGTTGCTCTTGGAGGATGTTTTGGTTCAATTCTTTATTCATGGCTGTGTTCTTGCAGTTAACCATGGTTAACAGAGGAAGAACAATTATTTCAAGCACCACCTTCCTTTTAAAGCTTCCAGTCTGATATTTTAACTCAGTCAGCGTGACAGAGTGATCTCCAGCCTTGTCCTCGTCAACACTCTCACCTGTGTTAACGAGAGAATCACTAACCTGATGTCAGCTGGTCTTGGCAGGGCTGAAATGCGGTGGAAATGTTTTTGGGATAATGTTCATTGTCATGGCAAAGAGGGACTTTGAAATTAATTGCAATTCATCTGATCACTCTTAATGACATTCTGGAGTATATGCAAATTGCCATCAAAAAAACTGAGGCAGCAGACTTTGTGAAAAATAATATTTGTGTCATTCTCAAAACTTTTGGCCATGACTGTACCATTCCTTTTAATGTGTGCCAAGAAGTGAGAGTAATTGGCTTCCATACAAGGTGTCTGTCTCCTGTAGTTTAGACTGTCAGACAACTTATGAACAATTAGTTTTTAATTCACTATCTATATTTATATATAGATACATACATATATAAATATATACATATATATATATATATATATATATATATATATATATATATATATATGCATGTATTTGTACACACACATATGTATATACATATATATTTATATATATATATATATATACATATATATATATATATATATATATATATATATGTGTGTATATATATATATATATATATATATATAGAGAGAGAGAGAGAGAGAGAGAGAGAAGAAGGCGTTTGTTTGATTATTTTTTATTTGTTTGTGGGTGAATATTTACAATGCTCCTACACCGATTGGGATGAAACCTATGCGAGGTGGTCCAGATGGACCCTGACTAGGTTTAAAAGGAGTTAGGGTCCTGGTCAGACTTCTCATTGGTGTACGCTGGCCAAAATTTTGACCCAAGGAGCCACTGGATGGATTTGGATAGCATTCATATAAAAACAAAAATAACACTGGGCAGCCACCTTATTGGTGTGTTGGAAGAGCTGCTAATTATTTTTAAAATGTTGACAGTTACATCCAACTTGATAATTTAATAACTTGAAGATTTAAACACAGGCAAAATATCAGTTAGTCAAAACTATAAAGGGTAGTTTACAAAACTGTTAAAATGTGGAATCACAGCGCGATTCTTTTAAAAAATGCACCAACCAAGGTGAGTGCTCACTTTCTGCTTTGGGGAGTGCATACATGCAAACATTATTTGCGATCATTAGCGACACTGGTACTGTCTACTGTAGATTTGTTACACTTTAATTCCAACTATGTTTTTCTCCCAAAATACTGCTCATTCAAGCATCATTTATATCTTAAGGAATGACTGAAAGGGACATCAGGACCATGAGGCATATTTGCCAGCAAGTATCAAGGATTTTTCTATTGCCACAATTTACTAAGAAAATTGCTGAGTGCCAGCAGTAAGAGCAGGTCCAGATTAAGGGCCACATGGGCCTGCAGCTGAAATTTATGAAGGGCCTTTTATGAGTGACACTGTACTGCCAGAGGGGGTGTGACCACATCTATCCCCGTCTCCTCTTCCCTTTCATGATGGACACACAACTGGTTCATACAGCATGGAACCAACAAAACAGCATATGAGCAAAACTCTTACTGAACAGGATATATATCAGGAAATATATATTTATTGTGAAGTAATAACTAATAAAATAAAATTGAACAAATACTATAAGAACCAAGAGCAAATATATATATAGAAAAATGACGATATAGAAAATCCATTATAGACAGATTACCTTTACCCTCCAGTAATCGAACTGTAAATATATCATAATTGGTAATGCACTTAATAGGAAGCTCCCTGCAAGTCCCACTGGTCAGTAGAAAAGTAAGTCCAAGAATGGGCGGTAAATCAAAACTAAAATAGTGCCTTAGTGTAATATTATCATACCTTTATGATGGAGTCTTTTATGAAAACACGTTTATGTTGCGGCATGTCCCGAGAAAGCCAAGCTGTGCACTTGCACCTCTTTGTTCTAGTTGGATCACACAACAGCGCTTCTGGATGTGGTGAGTGTATGTAAACATCTGCATAGATGCCTCCAGCTGACACTAGTCAAATTGCATTTTGTACACATGGACTTCTTCCTGGGGACTGAGTAGTGTCTGATATACAGACCCCACATAGCTGCATTATTTAGGTGCCGGTGATGGGGAGCGAGGGGCATGGATCAGTCCAGGGCTGCTCCTCATAACAGAGGGGCCAGCCAGCCAGGGGAGGGGCCAGCCTCAAGGAAGTGGATCTGGCTCTGGTCTACTAGCAGCCTGCCCGAACCTCCCCTGGGCCTATCAGTGATGGGCAGCTCCAGCTGCAGCTCCATCAGTCCCATTAGTAATCCTGCCCTGAATAAGAGGAGTATCAATCCATGCATTCAACAAGTAATTTCTCTGTCCAGAGTCACTCACTTAGACATGCACTACAAGTAAATACAATAGTGCACGTAAAAAAATAAAAAAAGGTGTGTGACATCACATATAGGCATCTGCAATGTAGGGTCATCGAAATTACACTTATTCAGTTACCATAGATCATAACATTTGCATGGAGAAGTGTATTCATCTAGTATTGTACTGCTGCGGTACCTTTTCTGCTAACGCCATTTCAGGATGGTGAAAACAAACCGAATAAATTTGTGGGGTCATAATGAAGCTATTTAATTTATAACGACCTTTTAATTCAGCATTTTTATGCAACAAGGTTTTATTTTTATTTTACATTTTTGCAACAAATATAACAAAATCTATTTTTAAATTATGTTTTTGGGTTTTTTTTTAACTAAGTTGAACAGAAAGACAAAATCTGGGTATTCAGTTCCACTGGGAGCCAGCAAGTCGGCTTACACAGTCTTACAACTAGGAAAAGTATCCTTGCGAAGGCTTAAATTAACCCTTTCCGCTCCGTGCAAGTATCGTCAGGGATGTTCGTTTGATAACTTGTGGCGACAAAGTATTTTTAAAATCTGACTTATTGCCACAAAGAGGCTTTTAATAATAAATAAATCCTTATATATATAGAGCTAGATGATTAAATGTAAGCACATGTTATCCCCTATCTGGTACAAATTTACAAAGAATGATTAAGCTGAGCCTTCATTTCTGTGCGCAATTTCAGTAATTCGAGCAAAATCATGTGAGTGCATTAATAGTCTACATTAAACAAGAAAGTAAATTACATTTTTTTTCGCAAACATTTAGTATTTTAAGTATTAATTTATCACTGACACATTACAAGAAAGGTTTATGTGCTATTTACATTGCTAAAGTGCCAGTTCTTTAGAAGAGCACAATTTGAACAATTGCACATGAGGCTCTTAACAGGAAATATCTTTTTTCAATAATGAAATGTTCTTGTTTAATACAAATATGGCAGACAGCCAACCAACCTTTCTAAGTTAGTGAAATGACTTTAGACTAATTTAAGGTGTCCCCTATAAATTACCTTTTGGTCCAGTGCTACTTCAGTCCTAGGTTGTTGACTGCACATTACTTTTCCTTCATTGTCAGGTTTCTGTTAGGAATTATTGCCAATAAAATGACAGCAATATGGAACAAGGATTATCATAAAAAGTAAAATGTCAGAAATCCTCCAACTGATTTGTTTTTCTCTTGATTGTAATGGTATAGGATTTAAGTGCTTCTGAAAAAAACAAGGATTAATGCACAATTCATAGAAAAATCATTTTGGTGCATTGCTGTTGAAACATATTTCATAGTAACTTTGAATCTTTCAATTTTTGTACTTTATCTTACTTTTATAAGGAATAAAATACAAGGGTAACTTGAAGAGCCGTGGTTACTAAGCTAATCAGTATTAGATTACAGCCACTGAGCATCGAGGCACAAACCTGCACTTGTCGAGGTGTTAATTTTCACAGTTAGACTCGTCTCACCTTTTCCAGATTTTCTTCTAAACAGGGCTATCTGTGTTGTATGGCAGTCACAAGGATGCTCTTTGTATTGTATATCGGTCACTAGAAAACTCTGTGTAAATTAGGGTGGTCACTAGTGTTAATGGCAATATGGCATGTGATCCTCAACTACCAGAACCGCTTTGTGAGACGTTCCCATTTAGCAGTCCCCTTTAGGAGGAGCTTTACGTTCCACAGTACTCAGTTGCCCCAAGGACTTAAGCTAGGGTAGTAGAAATTGTTGATCTCACTAGGTAGGGAGGTAGTGAGCAACCTAGATGGTAACAGCAGAGTAAACTCAGAAGCAGACTGGTAAGGGTATAATAGATGAAGAGTAATAAACCAGCCAAGGTCCAGAGCTGAAGAGGACAGTAGTTCCTTTAACAAGTCAAGTGTCAGAGCAAGTAGAGATAAATATGCAGATGCGTTTAACAAGCCAAATTCAGGGGCAGAGGAGACAGGGAATCCTTTAAACAATCTTGGTCAAAGACTGAGAACAGAAGAGATCAGGATACAAGGCAGACTAGGTCAAGGAGGAACTATCACCAGCATTGCAGCATTGGTATGGTAACAGGAAGGGGTTTATAAAGCCAATGGAACCAATGAGATATTGCAGGATAATTAGCTGCATAGTGTAGCAAGTGACACAGTTGATGCTGCAAGGCTGAGAGTTGAAGAGAGACGCTGGTTGCTATTTACATAGCACTCAGTTGAATCAATCAGGCACGAGCATCGTGGCAGGAGAGGACACTGCTCTTTTTACTAGTCTGAAGTGTAGCGGTGGACATCCTGCACATATACATAACTTAGTACAATACATTGATGCTTAATATGGTGACCACTGTATAACTAAATACATCAAGGCACAATCCACCGCTGGTTGACAGTGAAAGGATGCCGGTTATAGATCTGAGAATGAGGATGTTCTTAATGCCTACTGTACATAAAATGCACTTTTACTGTTTGTCTTACTTGCAAACACATGTTTTTGCACACATATTACTTGCAAACACATGTTTTTGCACACATATGTTTTTGCACACATAAGCGTTCGTCATCACTATCACTTGGCACTGGTGCAAGTGATATGGCTAAATAACATGCACCCGTGAGATGCCCAGAGCTTGAATGGGACAAATGTGCATGTGCTCAACCTCAACATGCCCTCACTGTACATCGTTTATGTCTGTCCACCCCTTCTCTCCCCATTTCCCCTTCAAATCTTAGACTGTCAGAAATATCATTTGCATTTGGAATTGAATTGCATGCACTTGCATACACTCAAGATACATGTCTGAAGATGAATCAGGCCCTATGTTCATAATGCAATCTTATAACAACAAGTGATGACACTTCTAAGACAAGCTCTCACAGTGGGCCCTCAGCATCAACTTTAGCGTCCAATTTGCTCACATATGTAAGATCACTTCTGGCATCATTAGGACTTGATAGTTTGGTCAGAAGATGCAGAAGATGAGTGCATGCATAGACTAATAAGGCCCATTTGGTCATTTTCCGGCCACATTTACAACACACTTATTTTAATAGGATAATTAACAGGCATTGGGGTCATTTTCAGACTATGCACAAATAGCCTGATATCACTTGCAAAATTGCAGTGTGTATGACCAGCTATGATAGGAGGTCAGTAAGAACCAGAGATAGGATATAAGAGAGTCCTGCAGTAATGGATTAAGGAGCTTAGATAGTTCTAACGTGAGTGTAAAAGTTCTCTATCTCCTGCAGAAAGCAACATGAAAGAGGCTGTTTGAAGCTAAGGAAAAAACTGAGGGTACTGTATGTCACTAAGGAGAGTTCCAAACTTTAAACAGGGAATGTGTGAATGATCCATCTTTCCCTGTCATACCTATCAACTGTCCCTGACTTCAATAGACAGTCCTAGTTTTAAAGATTTGTTGCAGGAAATGTTTGCCTCTAATAAAATCCCCGGTTATTAAAACTGAACTACTATCAGATGCTAGTTCCTTTGTTTCCTAATTTGGTCAATTGAACAAAGGGCCTTAATGGCTAATAAGATTACCCACCAATACTGTTGATAATATAAAACAATTGCTTTTATATTATGCAAGCCGTAAGTAGAACTGCATTGAAATTCCAGATTTCCAAAAAATAATCAATATAGATGTACAAAAACTCTAATTAGCAAATAAACAGCCTGAAATAAACTATGTTGAATCTATGAAGTGGAAAAGTGTTATTACTTTGGAATGTTGTACCAACGCTACTTAGGTGATAAGTCTTATCTTTTACTAGAATGGTCAGGTCTCCTCTTTCTAACATGTTAGCAGGCTGCACTATAGGATCATATCACATACAGGTGTGCGTGTTATTTATACTGGTGCATAGATGAGTGTGCAATATAGAGACTGTCAGCACCAATGTGTCAACAACCAGCAACCTTCCGTGTCCTGTCCACCCCACCGCCAGCAAAAATGGGATTTATTTTTTCTTTAAGGACATAGCAGGTTTAAGGCACATTTATCATTATGTTTGTGTTTAAATAATCAAAGACAGCCATACAAAGTCACATGCACACATAATTCTAAACAGAGAAATTAAAAAGTTAACCAACAGGCTGTTTATATTCATAAGCTGTTTTTCATTTCAAAAACCCATATCCTATTATTATTATTATTATTATCGTAGATTTGTAGGGCACCACAGTGCTCCGCAGCGATGTACAGTAGAGAAAACAGGATAAACATAAAACAAGGACACACAAGGTAGACAAAATAAATGCAGACATGAAAACAAAGGGTATGAAGGGCCCTGCTCATTAGAGAGCTTACATTCTAAATGGAAGAGGGTACAGCAGAAACAAGAGGAGCTAGTGTGGCTTAGGGGCATATTAAACAACTGGTGATGGGAATCTATCGTGCACTTACTGTTAAAAACACGTCCCTCTGTGTGTCCCGCATATTTAAGAAGGGTGCATCGCAGCAGATATTGTGGATATCTGCTGCTTTGCATTCCTGTTCATTTTTGGGAGCAGTCACCATTCTACAGTATCTTGACTGCTCCCAACCACAATCTAACAAGTTACGATAAAAGTTTTTCGTGTAACTTGTCATGATAATGTGCGCCAGCTAAAGCTGGTGTACATTATCATAATTGATAGATTTCAGTCCTGTCAGCTCTGCTCCGAAGAGCAGAGCTGGACAGCGCATGTATGGAGGGATCACATGATCCCTCCCTGTCACTCACCACTCGTTCTCTGCAACTATATTTGCAGAGACAGAGCGGAGATGTCTGTGCGCATGCCCGAGGGTTTCACTCAGCGCATGCGCACTGGAGTCAGAAGAGGAGCCCCGTTCATCGCATGCTGCTTTGGGAACGAAGAGGCAGTGTTAAGTATGTTTTCCACTTCACAGGAACAGCAGTTTTTCAGAACTGATGTTCCTGTGTTGCTTTTTTAATAAATATGAGAAATAGTTCAATCCTTATCAATGCGATAAGGATTGAAAACTATTTTTCATATTTTGCGAGTGTTGATAAATGTGCCCCTCAGAGTGAAGATTGGAATAGTTGTGAAGGTGCATTAGTGTGAATAGTGTTATATATAGTGTTATATATAGTGTTTTGTTTAGAGTGTTAAATATATTAATATTAATTAACTATTAATTAATATATTAATTATTGTGTTTTGCACCTATTGGACAATGCTAATTTGAGGGCTCTGTCCCGCTGTCCATAGCAGAGCTGCGGTGCATGGGTGCCGTGTCAGCAGCGGACCAAGATATTTCTTTTTAAGGGTGGGTGGCTTAGTGCCACACTTCCTATTTCACTACTAGCAGGGGCAGGCTGCCTGCGGCTGCACACTGTTTACATGTGCCTGTTGGTGAGAGGCAGGCAGAGGTTGTTGCCCGGCCACTCTCATTGTGTTTAAATCACAATGAGGGCGGCTGGGAAGGATTCTCTCACTGCCTTTCAGCCGACAGGCACATGTATATAGTGTGCAGTCGCAGGCCGCCCCCCTCTGGATCGTGTGCACCTCCCACTGGTGTGTGTGGCAAAGAATAGGTGATTGGAGGAAAAGGAATTGGCAAATAGGACAGCCCAATCGAGACGTGACGATGCCCCTCTCGCAAAACGGCCATGCCGACTGTTCCGATTTCTGGCACTCCAAATGTATGGTATGGTAAACTCATCACTGATACATAAGCAAATTCATCCCTTGATTGGTAAGGTAATAAAGCATTATCAGCATTTCTGCCCCACAGTCTCAAAGTTTCTTATTTTTTCCAAAGCAGAAAATCCAAGAATCATTATGTATTCTGGGCCTAATCAAATTGAACTGGAAAAAAATATTCTTCCCTGAAAAATAATGTCTTGCACCTTTAGTAATGTTGTGCTTTTTCTCATCTGGATATATGTAGAACTCCTATTTTACCCCACATGACTAAATAATAGATTTGGTATCTGTATACATGGAAATATAGAAAAATATATCTAATATTTATATATCTTATTTATAAATATTCAATAGAATTTCTGCATTTTTTGAAGGACAGCTATGTAGCTGTTTAATTTCAAAATGTATAAGCATGATTAAAAACGTGCAGCATAAAAGTAGTATGAGTTTGCATTCAATACATAGGTGATATATATGACACATGATGCATGATAGATAAATCAGCGTTTACAGATTACATTGCATAAAAAGTGTCTGGCGTTATCTAGAGAAAGGATAGAGAAATGCTCAGTGGGGGAAAACTGCCAGTG
This sequence comes from Mixophyes fleayi, assembly GCF_038048845.1. Classification (NCBI taxonomy): domain Eukaryota; kingdom Metazoa; phylum Chordata; class Amphibia; order Anura; family Limnodynastidae; genus Mixophyes; species Mixophyes fleayi. The sequence goes on along the minus strand of NC_134402.1, from coordinate 390,694,722 downwards.
TTGCAGTACAGGGGAGGACCATTGTCACAATCCATCCCTGTCAATCTTCACACTGCCAGTAGGGAGAATAACCATGGCAACAAGCTGTACCCACACCAATGATGCTTCCAGTCTTAACTGTCAAATATTCTATGCACATCATGTAAAATAGGAGTCTTTTTTTTTTTTTTTTTTTTCATTTTACCTTTGTGTATCTCGTTTCCGTGGCTACATGTTTATGTAAATGAGAATTGTCACATTTCTGTCTGGTTGATTGATCGCTGAATTTGTTTTGCACCTTTCCAATGCAACGCCATGCCTTATGCTCTCCAGTCTGCAATTTAATTGCAAGAATTAAATTATGTAATGGCTACATCCTTAAAATGAGCTTGATGATAGCGTCCTCTAGTAATATACAATGTAGTGAAGCTTGACAGCAGCCCATCGATGCAATGTAAGCCAGAGGGTAGCCACATGAATAGGACTAAATTACTGGTGATTGTACTACATTTTTAAAACCTGAAAACACAGTGTCTGCTTTGACTCTTGCACATATTGAAAACACAAATTACCTTTTGAGAATGCCTTATACAGAATTTTGCAGAAATATCATACTTTTCTGAAAATGTTTTGATTTTAAAGGACTTTAGAAAGATTTGACTTTTTGTCTTTATTTTTTCTTATACAAAGAAAATACTGAATGTTGCTATTATTACCATTTTATTATTTTTCTTTATGAAGAAATGTCTATGTACACTAATGAGTTTTCTCTACAAAAATAATTGCCATTAACACAATTATCCATCAAATATACACATACATTCTTACCTCTATGTGTCCACCTATGCCTGCTCAAATGCCATTATTTACTATGTGGCAAAATGGTATAATGATGCATATCTCTTTGCTCTACAATATTCCCTTCTGTTACATATAACAGATTAATGATGATGATATAAATGTAACAAAGAGGTAATGAAATGAAAAAGCTGCAGAAGGTGGTAAATTTAGGCTTTACTTTCTCAGAGCCGATTGCCTACAAACTGTCCTCAGCTTATTAGACAGCAGCTGGCGCCACCTCGTTCAGCGTTGGTTAACGACAACCCGCTTCTATTTATTAGCAGCTGCTAATCTCAGAGCCTGCTGCAATTAGTGCAGCAAATCAGGCTGTGCTCTTCCATCGGTCAATCTCTAAATAAAGTCTCTTTCCTGTTGCTCATCTGTGCTGGTGATTGTTTCTGCTAGAGCTAGTGTGCTACTTGATATTCTGTCCTGATTTGATGGATTGTACATTGGATTCCACTGTTTTCTCCTATTCCAGACCTTTGACTGCTTCTGGATCAGCTATTAACCTCTTCCTGCCTTGACCTAGGCCTGTTAGCCTGATATTGCCTTGAAATCTGCCATCCCTGCCCTCAGCCTGGATTGTGGTTAATTCTATTGCAGCGGTGGCCAACCCACGTCTTTTGAGCCGCATGTGGCTCTTTGCACACTTAAATGTGGCTCCCAGCCAGGAGGAGATAGCGGCAGCGGAAACCTGTCAGCTGCTTCCTATTTGACAGAAGTAAATGTTGAATGGGAGCAGCTGGGAGTCTGCATCACATGATCGCCTCTGCACAACGCAAAAAGGTCATTCTATAACAATATATACAATCAGCAGAGGAGGGACAGGAGAGAGGGTAGTGTGGTCTCTCTGCTCTCTAATTCCTCAGCACGAGCTCCAGCAATAAATGTAAGTGGGGGAGAGGGGTGAGATGTCTGAACAGCATGAGGTAATTCCTGATTGCATATGGGGGGACTGAGGGCATGTGGGGAGACTGAGGGCATGTATGGAGACTGACATCATGAGTGGAGTCTGAGGGCACGTGGGGAGACTGACGGCATGTATGGAGACCCACGTCATGAGTGGAGTCTGAGAGCATGTGCGGAGACTGAGGGCATGTGTGGAGTCTGATGGCATGTGGGGAGACTGAGGAAATGTGGGGAGATTGAGGACATGTATAGAGACTGAGGACAAGTATGGAGACTGAGGAAATGTGGGCAGGCTGGAGATATATATGAAGACTGAGGTCATGTGGGGAGACTGAGGACATGTATGGAGACTGAGGGCATGTATGGAGACTGAGGACATGTATGGAGACTGAGGACATGTATGGAGACCGAGGGCATGTATGGAGACTGAGGGCATGTGGGGAGACTGAGGGTATGTATGGAGACTGAGGACATGTATGGAGACCGAGGGCATGTATGGAGACTGAGGGCATGTGGGGAGACTGAGGGTATGTATGGAGACTGAGGGAATGTACAGTCATCGCCTAAAGTTTTGAGAATGACTCAAGTATTGGTTTTCACAAAGTTTGCTGCTTTAGTGTTTTTAGACCTTTTTGTCAGATGTTACTATGGTATACTGAAATAAAATTACAAGCATTTCATAAGGGTCAAAGGCTTTTATTGACAATTACATTAAGTTTATGCAAAGAGTCAATATTTGCAGTGTTAATCTATTTTTGGCTCTTAGTCTCTGACTGGTTGGCCACCACTTATCTAATGAATGTAGCCAGCCTTGTCCTCAGCTTGTTTTTTGACCTCACTTTAGAATGCAGCCTGTTCTGACCTTGGACTCTATCCTGCTACTCTTTCCGCAGTCTGCTACCTCCTTCTGAGTCCTGTTTAATCCACCATCAGTATTGTGTTTTATAAACGCTACTAAGACCTTGGGGCAACCGAGGACTTTGGGAACATATTGGGTTCCTTCGAAGGAGGCGCTTTAGGTAGAGACCTTATGAAGCGGTTCTAGTGGTTTATAATCAGCTCCAATATTGACCATAACACAATAGTAAATGTGTGATACATATAGTTACATTTAGTTACATTTAATTGCAAATGTAAATTCTGTAGTGCAATGTTTATAGATGTGAAAAGAAAGAAGAGAGCACTACTTAAAATGAGGGCACAATAGATATAATATATATATTTATAGATAACTACAGAACTTACAACTCAATGGGGTTGATTTAACAACCTGGTACAGAGACCAATGATGTTGTAACCCATATCAACTAATTAGTTACAGTGTTCCTTCTTTATACAGCCAAATAATTAAAAGTTGGCATTATAGCGAGAGCAGCATTATGAAGAATATGACATATAATAATTTTAACTTTTGTGCAGGTTACATACCTGTTAATAAGTCAGGGTGGTGTTATAAACCAGAGTGAAGATGAGAAGCACGGAACTTGGGCAGAGCAGAGGGTTTGAGTTGGGAGATATTTTGAGACAAGGGAAGAGATGTAAGTTGGTGCAGTGTTGTTAGTAGTTTTCTATGTTAGCAGAATTATGTTCTATTGTATTCTGTAAAATACAGGCAACAAATGTATGGACTGACAGAGTAGAGCAGCAATAGGAGAAGTTTTACATCACGGTTCAGAGTCAAGGAGCGTGCTTGAGCGGTAGTGTTTATTTTTCTGTTGTCAACAGAAATAGAGATGTCTCCTGCTGGTTGGTGGAAGATTACTAGCTCAGATTGCAAAAGATTTAGTTTGAGGTCATGGGAGAAAATCCGAAGTGGAATAGCAGAAATACATTCAGTAATGTAAGACAGATATTAGTTAAAAGATGAGTAGTCCACAGTCAAATGATTTCTGAAGGTATAGGGTGAAGCGGACGAGTAGTAGAGTGTGAGCAGGAGATGAGAGTAGATGCTTCAGCTTCATTTATTGAAGACAATGTGATAGATGGTGCAGGAAAGGAATTGTGCAGATTATTGCTTGGGAAAGAGGGTATCATTATATATTGGATCTTGTAAACCTTTTCCTTTGATTAAGAGGAAAGATCAGGGGCAGTGATTGTGGGCTTGGTGTGAGAAGGTTGAGAAGAGATTTGAATGCATTAAAGGGGCTTTTGGGATTAGGAGATTGTAGATATATTTGTTTTGCAGTGTCCAGAGCATTTTGATAGGAGTGGTATGTAGCTGAATATTTAAGGAAGTCATGAGAAGTACAAGACATCTGCCAGTGTCTTTCAACCTTGCAGGACATTTTTTGAAGGCATTGTATTTCTTTAGTATGCCTAGATTATAGTCGAAAAGAAAGAATAACTGGACCCACTTAATCAAGGGCTGCTACGGTATGATTAAGGTACTACCAGCAGATAGCGATTTGTAGTGTGGTGCTTTGAAAAACTATTGTTTTCTGGAAGCGTTTTAGTGGTTTGGGCTTTAGTAAATCTGGTGGTCTTGAAATCACCAGAAACATCATCAAACTGCTCTTTAGCAAATTTAGCCATAAAAGTCTAAGGGCTAGATTTACTATCAGGCGTGCTTGTAAACCCACTGACTTTCGGCGGGTTTGGCGGCGGTTTAGCCATCGCCGGATTTACTAAGGCTAAACCCGCCGTCCAAACGACCAGAAAGGATGTTTTCAAACCCGCCTCTGTATAAAGCGCCATGACGGTTTCAACAATGTTCAACATACAAACAGCCGGATTTACTATTAGGGGGTTTATAAAGCCGCCGGAAAACCGCCATTCAAAAGACCAAAATGAAAGCGCTGCTTGTGAGCGGCGTGATGGTTCAAACAGTGTGCTGTTTCAGGTATTTTGCCAATCAGACCATAAGAGAAAGGCCTATTTCATGTCCAATGACCCATTAGGACTGTGTATAGAAAATGGCCAAAGTGTCATGAAATTTCAGGCTACTGGTTTTTTTTTTTTCCATTATTTTTTCACCCAGTATGATTGCATAGTAAAATCTCATTTCACCTTTCCTTTTCTAGTTGTTTTGTACTTTCCAAAAAACCACTAGAATACTGTTGCCTCAAAGAAATTAGGATGGGAATTGTTGCATTACATAGTTAACCCTTATTTTAATGCTAATGCAATCCACATGTGAAAAATGTTTTTTCTGCCTGAAGCAATCACAGACAATCACCGTCTATTGCCCAGCAGTTAATCATGATGCTTACAAAAAGGGCCCCTCATTATTTGGCAGGTGTGGGTTTGTTGGAGAATGGCTTTTGCAGGTAATGTGGTGCATTCTTGCCAGTGTATGTTTGCAGCTTTTTACCTGATGGAGGCAGAAAGGCGCCAGGAGGAGGAGGATGAACAGCAGTTGGCATCTGTTCCGCGGAGCCTGCAAAGACCCCACACTCCATGTGCATTTCCAGTGCGTTTGAATCTGGAGTCTTTAGCTGATGTGGAGGTAGTACAAATGTTTCGCCTCAATCGTACTAACCTCATGGCACTGTATGAGCAAGTGAATGATGATTTAGAGCCTACAACCACGGCACGGCATCACAGATACGCCCCCACAATTGGTGACGCCGCCTTAGAGGAGTCCGGGCTGCCAGGTTGCCTAGGATGACCTCGTAGCAGGGAATTATATTGTGCACCAACACACAATTCTCATCATGTGAGAAGCGCACATTCCTCCCTGTCTTGGTCTTCCTGCCCTGTCCTGTCTCCTCAACCTCTCCCTCTCCCTCCTCTGACCCCTCAACCTCCATCTCCCTCTCCTCAGCCTGTTCTCCCCTCCTATCTCTGGACATAATGACAAATAAATGCCAAACACAGAAAACACAGAAAGACTTACAAACACAAAGGACAAACTACACTAAATACAGACACACTCTCCACACAGGCACACACAAGTAACACAGACAAAGGACAAGTCAAATACAAAAAATACAAGACAGAAAATAAAAGAGAAAATAAATGTACAAAACAGAAAAATACCACAGGACTACTCACACTTCAATCAGATATCGCTCCACCAATCCACCAAAGTCCAACTCTCACCAACTCTCACAAAGCACAAACCAACTAACTCCTCTCTCAAAACTCCTCAAAACCCTATCAGAGAAAAAAGTGTCAGGCCAGTGGTTTATATAGGGCTTGTGATGTCAAATCTCCTGACTTTGAAAATAGCCAATAGTAACAGGCCAGGAGACAGGTGTAATTTTCCAAAAAACCGCCTTTACACGAAAGCGCCGTCATTTAAAGCAAAAGCGCCATGTTCTATTCAAAGCCGCCGGCGGCTTTGAGCATTACATCCCGCCGTGACATCGCCGGCGGCTTCAAATTGAAGCTGAAATGCGCCCATTAGTAATTCCGGCTGTTTGCAATGCAAACCCGCCGGAAAACCGCCGCGATGCATGGCGGCTTCAAGGCACCATGCATCCCGCCTGATAGTAAATCTAGCCCTAATAGTGTTTAGTTAATTATGGCAGAACAAATATCTTCTAAACCCATCATTCATTAACTCTCAAACCACAGAACTAAAATACTTAGTCATACCAGACACGGGAAATTTGCAATAATTATTGCTGGCAGTTATGAGAGATATGTACATAATAAGTAGTAGATGTTAGTAGAGAATGCTACACTTAATTGTCCAAGAAATAATGATAAGGATTAGTCTTTGTGTTTTGAGTCCCAACAAATGCAAATAATACAGCTGATATCTGATACCAAGCACAAAACATGAGGATTCTGTTTAGCTGTTAGTGGTAAAACAACATGTAGTTTCTGAAGCAAGCACACATATACGCTGTACGCTGTAGCATGTAGTAATTGCCCAATGGCGGCCACCTTCCTAGTGGGTTGCGTCTTCTTCGTCAGATATGGTATGAAATGGTTGCAAGATCTCCGTCTGTCCCCCAGCTGGAAATGAGGATCACTGCTGACACATTTAGTTTGGCTTAACCAGACTCTCTCAAAGCTATAATCCTCTCCATAAAGTTAGTTTGAATAAGTCTGGTGGGTACACAACCTTTACCACATCACATCATTAGTTAAAACACACCACAAATTAGTTGGTTTCAGGACAATATACTAATTTGCATAAGTATCCAATAAACAAGATCCTCCTCCTGAGGTGCCTCCTCTCTGTCCTCCTGCTGTTGGCGGCAGTGGTGTCAGCATTCTGCTGGAAGAAATATAACACTTTAGTCTTTTCTTAAATGTTATTTCTATCTCTTACGTCCATAGATACATAGATATAAATTTAGGTTTCAATGTTAATTATCCAATACCACATATGGAGCATTGCTCCACCATTGGCCAAATAAAAACACCTCTACACCACTTGCATATGGACTAGAACTTGGAGGTTTAGGAGAACTTCAGTATTATAAAGTGAATGCAATCACATACTGCACTGAAACATGACTATTACATAGCAGGCTTTATACATTGTCCAATGAAAGTTATTTCAAGCCACATTACTATATAATACTTATTATTATTATCGCAGATTTGCAATGCTCCACAGCACCGTACAGTAGGGAAAACAGTACATACAAAAACAGGGACTTACAATGTAGACAAAATGCAGACATATAATCAAGGGTATGTTAGGGAATTTAGACTGTAATCTCCAATGGGGAAGAGAGTGATGTGAATGAGTTCTCTGTACAGTGCTGCGGAATCAGGGGTGCTATATAAATAGATGGTGATGGTGATGATGATGATGGGCATAAAGGACCCTGCTCATTAGAGAGCTTACATTCTAAGTGGAGGAGGGCACAGATGAAACAAGAGGAGTAAATGTAGTTCAGAGTGGAGATTGGGACAGTTGTGAGGTTGCATTAGTGTGAATAGTGTTATCGGGGATAAGGTCACTTCTAAAAAAGAAGTGGGTTTAAAAAGAGCGTCTAAAATTTGAAGGCTGTGAGAAAGCATGGTAGGGAATTCCACAAGTGGTGAGCAGCACAGGAGAAGTCTCGTAGGCAGGAGTGAGAGGTGGTTACCAGAGACGAGACAAGGCGCAGGTCAGTGGTAGATCTAAGAGGGTGGGAGGGAGAACACTTACTCTCCTACACTGGAATAGATCAAACTGTAATCAATTATTCAAATTACAAATTTATTTGAGAACTTACACCTTGCAATTTCTCCTCTGAGATCTGCAAGGAGCTGGGGCTGGCTTCTTTTAAGGTCACTCCACCATCGCTGCAGTTGTATGATAGAACACCACAGGCAAACCTTATCATCATTATAGGCTGTTTTTTTTACTTCATTACTGATGCAAAAAGGAACAGAATCAGGCATCTGTCCATAGTTCATGTCAGGGTACAGAACTCGATCGTGAAGCTGCTCGACCACATGTTTGCAAGTTAATGAGACTTGTTAACATTCTCCTCACTGATTGACTTTCAGGCCATGTGTGGGCAAAGGCACGTCAGTTGTAGATTCCTTCTATAGCATGGCTGATTTCCTCTCACCTGTCTTAATGATTGGCTAAATATGAGAAAGAGGTAGGGATAAAAAAAGCGAATGTTACCTTATGCATTGGAGATTTTTGGGTCCCCTTTAACATTATAAATTGTAGACATACTTACAGCTCTGTTCATTTTATTTTTGTTCACAGAGATTCTGTTTTATAAAAAAGAAAAGCATAATAATGCCAATAAAGCCATAATGTCATGTCATTTCCTAAATATGACAATGAGAAAAAAGAAATACAAATAGGCAACATGTTCATAAACTTTTAAAATAGTCAACCGCATTGCAAATGTATGTTACTATGTAGGAACTAGAGTAACATAGGCAGCATGAACATATCTTTTTAGAACAGACAAGAACATTGCTAATGTATGAAATAACATTTCAAAACATATACTACATTGCAAATGTATATAAATGATTTGAAAGGGTGAGTCAGACAGGTTAAAAACATTCACACATGCTTAAAATATGTCTTGTGCTGGGGAGCAGGACATCATGTTGCCATGGAAACGCAGGGTAAAGCAAATGTTGACTTCTGCAGTGAGTCAGAGCCGGTTAGAGAGACTGGAATAACAGAGAAAACAAGCAGAAGCCAGAGAAAAGTGTTGCAGCAGCAGGGAAAGGGGAAAAATCTGAGAGGAGAGTTTGCTGGAATGACAGACTATATAAGCAGTCAGAGAGACATCAGAGCTCTCAAAAGAGATGCTGGGTGTAGCATTGCATAGGAAAGTCTTGTAGCCAGATACCTGCAGATAATCAGCTATCAAGCAGCCTGAAGGAGATTACACAGCAAAGCGAGCCTATGTACGGAGATGAAGACTCCCACTATTAGTGAATTGCATGTTAGCAGAGAGGGACAGCTAACAAGATCAGGTTTTCAGTTAGTCCACGATCCAAAAGTGGCTGAGACCTTCATCATCATCCAGAGGGAGAGAGATAAGTAATAACACCCCAAACACTGTGACACCACTATTGCTGTATTAAGAAAAGAACACTATACCTCTAACTTCACAAGTTCCTAACATTAATATGTACATATGTCAGAGACTGTTACCTGTCAGAGATATAGAGACATTTTATGTATCAGACATCTAAGGCAAGTTAAACCTACAGATACCTAAGTTAACTAGGTAATCTGTCAACTTATTTTATATTGCCAGGACTGCGATTACTGCATTAAATCATTGTTGCTTTATATTTTTCACACTGAGTGTGAGGGAGTTGTGGGAGAGTTTGGGTGCCAGTGAATGCACATGTGGTGGCCAGCTTGTTTGCTTGTCATTACTGTTTACTGTAATGTAGGGTTAGTGTAGTTGGGTACAAGGGGCTTCCTGAGTCAATCCCTGGGGGATTCAGTTACATTTCACATCCCGCCATACTGTGTAGAATACTCGGGTGAAGAAGAGAGAGACAACATTACTACCACCCCTTTCGGACTGCTAGGGAAAGGGCTGTTATATATGCAATGCTTTTTCAGTAGAATAGAATACATTTATTTTTTTGGTCATCTGATACGCAGATGTAAAAGTTGCACCTATCTCTTCTGTCTCTTTCCAAAGATTTGGAAAGAGACAGAAATGGCACTATAGTAACCTCCTCCATTGGTCTTATGCGGTACAGTGTTGTTTAATGAGATGAGTTGTGTTGCCTACACTTGTGTTCTGTGGCGTATAGTTTGGCTCTGCACATATGCATAGCAATTTTACGCCAAATACGTCTCGTATTGGCATTTGCCTTCCTTGATGAATCAGTCCGACAATTGCAACGGGGGAGAAAAAACAGAACTCAAACATTATATCAGCGGAACTTCACATCTTTGTGAAATTACTTATGCTGCCACTAAATTTGACTTGCGCGAAATTCTGAAGAATTTCACTCATTTCTATCCTGTCACACAGAGGGCATTAAGCGCTCAGTAGAAGCAATAGGCTTTCAAATCACCTTACTTTGTCTACAACAATTAAAATGCTTGTAAAAAAAATGTGTCATCACCTTTACTATTTGTAATGAACTCCTCTTCTCTTCCAGAGGGCTCAGTCAGTCAATCAGAGACCGAAAAATTTAGCCACATGACATTTTTTCCTGTGTTGGGCTGTACATTGACTGCAGCAGTTAGTCTGAAGCAATATTAAATATTAAAATTAAATAAATAAATATGTTTGAATTGATATTTGTGAGTCTGGACCTCCAGAGTTCATGATAAACCTTTGACTTTGCTCAGGATTTTCCTGTGAGCTGCTTGCCTTTTCTTAGTCCTGGCACTGACATTAACTAGAAACAACCTCTAATAATATTACAGAGATGCGTACATCATTTTCAGAAAAATATTTTGGATAGTTTTTAATTTCAGAGCCATGTTCCCAATTTGCGCCAGGCTTAGACTAATGTTTAGTGGCAAGGATTTCCTTCTGATGTACAATTAGAAAATGCAGACATTCAAGATTTAGGGCATTTAAAAATAAAGATAAAATAAAAAGTATGATGCTGTTTTTTGAGATAATTAAGCTGAGGTTGCATTTTTGACTTTAGTGGTTAAATATATATATTTTCTTTCTATATCTCTCATGTAAATCACATTTTCAGTTCGCTAGCAATTCTTTTTCAGTATGTAATTATTTACACTAGTTTACATGTACACTCGTGGTCCCTCATGATGCTGCAATTATTCATTTGGATATCCCAGCAGTAAAAAAACACTACATTTATGATATTGCCACCTGCTAATAGATTGACTACAAGTATAAGGACCATAAGGAAATGAGGAAATGGGCAGTATTTATTACATTCATTTAAATTAGAGCTGCCATGGATTTAATTCAGAGACACTGTGTATAATGTTTCAAGATTCAAGCACTCTTGAAAACATCAAGGGGGTGTTATATCTGTGCCATCTTAGTATTTCATGTATTGGGAGAATTTGTTTACAGCCAGAGTAGGAGGATCTTTGGAAAACTACATTTCATTACTCAGGGAAGGTCTATAAATGACCCATAAATAAGCTTGAGTCTGAGCTAAAACGAATATGACTTTGTAATATTGCTGGTCTTAATGTCTGTCAATCTACAGTACATTTCTACCTAATGTAGCCTACAACAAGTTCTCTCACACATGATGTATGCCTCCAAGAGCACTATCACAGTTTAAAGTTTGTTTGTTAATTCAGATAAAACTTTTAAATGGTCATTTTACTAACCACTTTCTGCTATTGGTAAGTGATGTTTTGTCTGATTATTGAAGCATTGTGAATAGAAATGTGAATGCAAATACTGGCCCAAGTATTAGTGTTATTTGTTAGCACTTACCTAATACCATGTCTGGACCACCCACTGCTTGATTAAAGTCTTCTATCTACTGTTCTCTATTCATGTGTTCCGTTACTACTTTTACCTATATTGTATTTACCTATATTGTATTAGCAGAATTGCCAATATAAGTGTCCTTTCCCTATAAATGTCCTTTACGTCTAAAAGTTTGCTTAAGGGAAAAGTAAAGGCTGATGCGTGATCTCCCCAATCCATATGGACACGTGCAAAACAAGTCATTTTACAGGGTTGGATAAGATAACAGTTTGCAGTCACTTTCTAAACCCCAAACGCTACTGAAAATGAACAGCCTATACCAGTGATGGGCAACCTGATACACTTCTGCCCCTTACCCTTAATCTTAGTAATAGGTTATAACAATACAGGGCTGTAACTAGGGCTGTGCGGTAGGGGCGACCACCCAGGGCACAACACTGAAGGTGGGCGCAGTTTCTGAATATCTTAGGGGTATTTGGTTAAAATTGAGGGCTTAGGGGACAGCATTTTTGTTTCTCGTCCCAGGCGCTAAAATTTTAAGTTGTGGCTTTGTAACAATACATTTAATCAAAGAAAGAGACACCTATCATTATAGTAGATATAAATGCCATAATATTAAACAGAAGTATTGTAAAATTTTTGACAGAACCAAGCAGCACAAATTGTAATAATTTGCAAAAACAACAACAAGAACATATGACATAATCAGAGGCAGACAGCACAGACATATATAAAAGCAGAGGGACAATAGATTTATGACAGAGATGTCTTTCAACATTTTTAATACGAAACTTGGCGGTGCTTTAATGAGTAAATATTTCTTTTTGCAGAAAAATGATGCACATTGGGTGGATAACTGGTATATAGATATCACTCCGAACAGCTTAAATATTGGAGATGTTTATTGGGATACCGCTAAGGGAAATAATTACAGCTATCATTTTATCAGCGGGATGCTGTAAACTGAATAAAACTTCATCTTGGACAAATAAGAGAAGAGATTTTTACTTTTGACTGTCCTTGAAAGTAAACAAAATAAAATGCTAAATGGAACTGACCAGATTGTTTCTTAATAAGCTGTAGAAATTGCTCCACAGAGGAAAATCAAAGAAAAGTTTTAGATAATGAGATGTCATAAAAGAAAGTGTTTGATAGACTTATAGCTGAGAGGAGTGTAATACAATTTGCAATTGCCCCCACCCTAGCCACCATTTTCTATTGGTATAGCTGCATCAAACCTGACGTTCAATCCAATCCCATTTATCATTAATCGCACTTTTGTCCCATTAAGTATTATCTGTCATTGCATCGATGAATTAACGTACCAATCTGCTATTAAAGTTATCTAGGGACAGCGCATCCAATAGGAAGCTGTCCCAGTGATGACGCTGTTTGATTGGTTCTGATCCAGAGTCTTTGCTGCGCATGCGCAACCTAGGGTCAGACATACACAAAGGTCGTAGAGCAGGAAGGCTGCTGGAGACGGATCCGAAGATCCCTTTCCTGCGATGTTCTCCCCATAGGACTGAATGCTAATGCTAACAGGGTCAAACTCTGAAAAGCTAAGCTTGATAAATTCGCCCACACTGTTGTCCCCATTGAGTATTATGGGGACTGCGGTACTTTATCTAATACAGGAGATATCTCTGATATATCCTGAGTTAGGCTTTTCTTAAATTGTGACTATACTTAAAAATATCTGAACCATACGGAAAAAGCAGTTTCCGCATGGTTTAGGGCTTCATAAATAGGTTCCATAGTCATAAATGAGAACATTTTTTTCTTAAAAAATTAAATATATTTATCATTACATTATTAAGGTCTACTGTATATAAAATGCATATTTACTATTGATATTGATTGCAAACACATGTTCTAGCATGTATACACAGTTGTCATCACTATCACTCTGCATTTCCATCTGACTTGTAACTGATGCAATTGATACAACAGTAAAATATGTACCTTAGAGATGAATATTTAGTTCCACCACATATTATTGCTGCATAGACCCCTTAAAGGCAGGTAAGCAATGTAACAAAGCAATGAGGAAGGCAAGTCAGATGCTTGGTTGCATAGGGAGAGCAATCAGTAGCAGACAGAAAGAATGTCACTGTATAGGTCATTGGTACAGCCTCATCTGAAATACTGTGTTCAGTTCTGGAAATCATATGTCCAGAAGGATATAAATACATTAGAGACTTTACAAAGAAGAGCAACTAAAATGGTGCATGGGCTACAGCACAAAACTTACCCGGAAAGACTAAAAGAACTTAATATGTATAGTTTGGAGCAGAGAAGTGAAAGGGGGACATGATACGTTCAAATATATCAAGGGTTTTAACAAGATAAAGTAGGGAAACATTCTTCAAAGGAAGAGAAGTGCTAGAACACGAGGAAATGCACTGACACTGGAGGGAAGTAGGTTCAGAGGAAATTTGAGGAAAAACTACTTCACAGAAAGGGTAGTGGATAAGTAGAATAGCCTCCCATCAGAGGTGGTAGAGGCTAATACAGTAGAACAATTTAAACATGCCTGGGATAGACTGAAGGATATCCTTACAAAGATTAAAGGACTAAATAGGGTTGAAGGTTACCATAGATTAAAAATGGGCAGACTAGATGGGCCAAGTGGTTTTTATATGCCATCAAATTCTATGTTTCTGTGTTTTTCTGTGTTTATGTTTTTATGTACCTGGAACGCTGAGGCATAAAATGAATGTAAAACAAATTGAAAAAGCTTGTAATGTGTGTGTTCATGTGTATTGCAAACATTTGCAAAATTCCACCTGCTACAGGGACAGGTCACAGTTATTATGTTGTGTTTGGTGCTGGATTAATACATCCTCAGCAGTGGTGTAGCTGCAGGTTCCCTGTACCCATGGATTTCAGATTGCCATGCTGCACAAATAGCAGCTGCATGCTATAGATCTCCCCCACCAACACTGAGCTTCCATCATCTGCCATTGGCAGTCGAGGCCATCAGTACAGGAGATAGGGGGGGTTTCATATTATAGACCTTTGTGGAACCACTGTCCAGTGAGCTTATCTTGCAATGATGTAGAATGAGACCCTCCTTATCATTTGCATTCAGCATATTAAGGAGCCCCCCATTAATATGACAAACGGGGACAGATCGCAGTTTGCTCCAGAACCATGGACTCAAAAGGTATATTCCTGATTATTAGATCACACTCTTATTCAGAAATACTTAGGCTGGGTACACCGCACAATTTTCCAACCAATGTGTTACCTATAATGATTTTACTAACAACTGGGGAAAAAAAAGTACAGATCAGCATACCAATTCATGTGCACACACTGGGCCTGAGTCATTAAGGAGAGCAAAGCATAAAAAAGGAGTAACATTTGCACCTGGGCAAAACCATGTTGCATTGGAGGGGGAGGTAAATTTAAAATGTGGGGACAGATTTATAGTTGGGGTAGGACATGTCCTAGATCATCTTTAAAGTTCAGTGTAATAACAAAGCTAGCAAGTATTTGTGTGGTAGATGAAAAAACAGCCAGTATTTAACTTATGTGCAAAATAATAAACTAATTTTCACCCCATGGTTTGTCCCAGAGAACATATACTCCTTTTTTGCCTTAATGACTCAGGCCCACTATGTTTTAAAAGATTTACCCTCAGATCTGTCCTCTTCAACTGTCATAACAGTCGACTGAAAAGATCATGAAGATTTTGATGGTGACTGCATACACACTGCAGAATTGGTAGGATGTCATTCCATAGCTGAACGAGATTTATAGTTCTGCTGAACAATCAAAACAAAAGATGTTCGGTGCTTTGGAATGACTATGATTCATTCATTCATCATCATCTAAATGTACACATTAGTGCTATATCGGGCTGAACGGTCGTTTATCGGGTTATTGGCCCAATAATTGTAATATACTGTAGTGTCTTATTCAGCAATATTTGATGGAGCCCACCAGTTAGCATTACCACTTGTTCTTGTGTCAAGTCCCATGATTAACATTCAGATGACAACCCTAAAACAGTGTGTCTGAGTAATTAACAAATGCAAAGCAAAAACAAAAAAAGAAGTAAGTTTGCAAGGGGTGCAAATTAGTTTATTATTTTGCACATAAGAAAAATACTAGCTGTTTTTCATCTAGCACAAAACTACTTGCTAGCTTTATTTTTACACTGAAATTTAAAGTTCATCTAGGACATGACCTATCCCAAAAATAAATCTGTCCCTATATTTTAAATTTACCTCCCCCTCCAATGCAGCATGGTTTTGTCAAGGTGCAAATTTACTCCTTTTTTATGCATTGCTCTCCTTAATATTTTATAACTTTTGAGGACAGCCCAATTCAGTGATTCATGTATTGCAAATAGCTTATTGACAGATTAATTTCTGAAAATTATTGAATTGGAAAATTTCACTATAAAACGTAGCAGTTAATCAGATGTTTGTTTTCATTTTGTAAACTTGACCAAAAACCTTGAAACACACAGAATCTGGTTTATTGTTATGGATTACAACACCTTTTTTCCTTTGCACCAGTTTTCATAAAGGTTTCTCAATGGATACTATTTACTAGTACGTCACATAAATACGTATGGTTGAAATTATTTTTAAATTCAGGTAGATAAAAATATAAGCACAGAATATGTAAACATTTTTCAATGATAGCAAAAAATGCTAACAAAACTGACTAGCTGATAGAGGCATCTCATAGTGTTGTGAAATTATATTCTTATTGGTAACACAAGAATCATGAAAACACAACTACCATTGTGGCATTTTTATTTGTGAAGAATGGCAAGTAAAATCATAGAAATAATTATATGGCTACTCAGTAATGGTGATGCATTCATTTATCTAGTATACAATGCATTGCAATACTTAATACCTGTAAAGATAACATCAGTACTTGTTACACTGTTCATTTTTCTTCCTTGGCAAAAATGCAGAAAATATAAAATTATGCTAAGACTGCAATATATGTTATGTTTCATGGCTGTTAGATTATTTTTCTGTCAGTAACTAACAAGTAGTGAATGCCCTCTAGTGGCTATAAAAGTAAAGCAGGCAACTGCATAAATATTGTTTAAAATACATTGCAGAGTATACAGATTTTTCAGAAATACATTGGTCTTGTAAATACATTTAAAATATTTTTGTGTGATGAAATAAAAAAAAGCAAATTAATTATAAAAATGGTGACAATTCATTTTATGTGATGTATAAAGTCTGGACTCTGGACATTACTTACCTTGATTCAATGTGTCTAGCTGACCTGCCTTCACACACCAGAAGTCAGCCTAGTTTTGCTGGAAGATTTCTTTAAAAAAAGTTTCTATTTTTTCCTAACATATGTCTGGTTTGGCCCTATTTATGGCTTAAATTAATCATTAGATTGAGAGGACATCAGGACTGTCTTTATAATATGTGGCACTTTTGATTGTTTGAAGATTTGTTTTACATAGGCAGAGAAGCATATTTCTAAAGCTGGGTACACACTACAGGGTTTTTGTCCAATAATCGGCTCAACCAGCCGACATACGAACGCTCGTTCGAAAGTCGGGTCAGTGTGTGTAGTGACACGATGGTCGAAAGTCTGCCCAAATGGACAATTGTCGCCTCATTTGGTTGGCCGTACTGTTCAATATTTTCGTTCCAATCTTCTTTCCGTTGTGTAGTGTGTATAAATTTCCACGACAATCCCCCAATACTTCCTCGACCTGGGGGGCGTGTGTATGTAAATTTGTGATGCCCATACCAGTCCCACGTGGTGCGGTATCCGCACACCACTGACTTGAGTTTTGTATACATGTGCATTGCGCCTGTCTGGTTGCAGACCATTACACTTGTGTAAAGCACGTGTGTTATTATCCTTTGCACCTATGTTGGGAACCTGTTCATATTTACCCTTTATAAACTTAAACATTTATAAATTAGTAAACTTATAAAGAAAGTCATATTAACCTTTATTAATTAATATTTGTAAAATACCCAGAATAAACCACACAGTGTTAATGCAATTGTTTTATTGCAGGAAAAAGTACAACATTTTTTATTGCAGAATATGACAAGTGAAAAAAATAGTATTACACTTTAAAGGTGCTATTGGTTTGTGGCAGAACAGTTCCAAACAGCATACACATTTCAATAAATTTTTTCTCAAGGTTTTTAATTTTTTTCTTGATGTCGCTTGGGTTTATATTCCATTTGGGTTCTTCAGCTTCGAAACAAAAATAAAAAATGTTTACTATTAAACTTCTATATCTGTAATCTATATCCAACACCAGAAATACTCTCATTTGCTCACCTTGCGCACTGCTCGAGATCAATTTATGTTGTGGTCGCTCTTACACAATCGCAATAATAGCGGGCTTAACCTCCATATATTCTGGAAAACAGGCGTCATTTTGGTTATTATTATAACGGTACAGGTATGTGCCCAAAGCATTTAGCTGTCTACACATGTTAACTGAAATACCTTATGGTATAACTTCTTTCGTATCTTGGTATTCAACATCAATTTTTTCTTGTTTGATAACAGATGTTACATTAGTGGTATCAGTGGTATCTAAACAGGTCTTCTCATCGTTAATTGTTCGTTCTGGCAAAAAAAAATCTATGTTGCAAATCAGGTGTTTGGATTGCTTTGTGTGAAACTAGAATGAAATAAAGTCCTTCAAACAGGTAAACTACACATACTACTCACTTTTTTTAATGTCGTAGTCGTACTGGTACGGTACTTTTACCATCATCTCTACCTCTCTTGGGCTCATTGGCTTTGCTCTTTGTTCTTCTTGAGCACCTTCATCCCACACCTTAACTTTTTCAATATTTTTTGGCCCTTCCAGCACCAGCACCATCTCTGACTCTGTCTCCGTCTCCATAGCTGCAACCCCCACTGGCACCTTCTCCTCACCCGCCATCTTCTCACGTTCCTCTGCGCCAGACAGGCTCTTCTGTTATTTTATACACTCAGATATGGGTGTTCGTTTCTGCTGTGGACCAATCAGCGACGATGCCCACAGAGAATGGAGCATTGTGGGTGATGCCTATCCGTATGTGAGATTTTTTGCTATAACTTTAACCCATACAGGACCATTACATACGAAGGGATTTTACGATTGTTTTTAGCTGTACATTCGTTCACATATCTGGTAAGTTCTTTCTGATAGGTGCATACATGAAAAAGTGCAGTTGCTTTTTCTTCTTCTACTGTATCCATTGTAGGTTAAAAAATAGGAATGAATGAAGAGACAGTGTTGCCTTCTCTTTTTATGCGGTTTTGGTTGTTAACTATAGTGAAAGCTCTGCCCCTTTATGCTGGTATATCGTTGCATGCTCTGCAAATGTTGCTTTACTGTGTACGAAACTAAAATCATTGCTCACGACAACATTGCTGTAAAAAGTCGCTAATGGGACAGCCGCTCTTCCCTTTATCATCTAAAATAAGGCTAGTGTGTATGCAGCCCATGAACCGAGCCATTGGACCATCGATCGGATGTAAAATCGATCGGCATAAAAAGTTGGTGGAAAGTTCTGTAGTGTGTACCTAGCTTAAGTCATACTTCCCAACTTTATGTAGCCGGGGTGGGAGGGAGCCGGGCAATTCGCATAATTTTTTGTAGGGGTGGGCCAAAATGATGCATTTCCCCACGAATCGCGTCATTTTGCCACCCGATGGGCAGGATGCGGGATACTTGCCTGCTCCCCGAGAGTCCGGGAGAGTGGGCAAGTATGTTCTAAG
Organism: Mixophyes fleayi; assembly: GCF_038048845.1. NCBI lineage: Eukaryota > Metazoa > Chordata > Amphibia > Anura > Limnodynastidae > Mixophyes > Mixophyes fleayi. The sequence goes on along the minus strand of NC_134402.1, from coordinate 390,675,487 downwards.
TGCAAATTGAAGGTGCAAAATTAATCCTATTTAAAGTATAGGGTGAGACCTGATCTCGGTGAACTCGGAGCTGTGCAAATATCAAATTTTTTTTGCAGAGAAGAAGTGGTTTTCCGCCCTTCCTAACAGCAAAGAACTCAATTAAAAATGCACCTTCTCCACTCCTTTATGTCATTTTAATAATCTCGCTCTGCAAATGAAAATCTTGTTTTTACCGTGCTCTGGTAATGAGGTGCATACTCGATACTTTCAAAGGAACAACCAACTTTCCAATACCTCCCACCAGCAGCCGTTCCTGCAAAAACGCCACCTTCTTCCTCTATAAACCCATATGCTTAGGCGAAAAGCTAAGGTGGAAGGCTCTTCTCAAATAAAGGACGTGGTTCTAAAGTGGTAGGAGATTGGGATTTGATGTGACTATTTAATGCCACATTTGCACAATGTGTCTCTTCTAACTTGTCTCTTCACACACCCAGAGGCTCTTCTAGTTTATTCAAGTGTTTCTCGAGAGCAGAGAACACCTTGATGTGCAAAGGACAAACCATCTAGACACACTTAATGTCCAGAGAATATCTGTTTGAATCAGGCGGTTGTTGGTTATAAGGGTATAAAATATGCAGACTAACTCTGCTGGTAATAACTATTATAGATATTTTGTGTATAAATTATCTAAATTTTATACACTAGAAACTAAAATAATTACTCTACAATAATTACTTGGTTTATGGTAATTGAAGAACTTACTGGAAATCTCATTAATTCTCATGGGGGATTTTTGACTCCCTTTTACACATTTAATTGTAATTCATGAGCATCTAGCATTTTTCTAAAGGCGTCCACGGCCTGATCGTCTACACCCATCCTCCTTTTTCTCACCTTCCCTCTTTTCTTCCTCCTTTCCGCCAATCTGGATTATAACCTCCTGATTCTCATTGGCTTTTGTTTTCAGTTTATAGGTAAACCATAAACCTTGGAGTATATGGTTCTTTTTTTACCATGTGTTTTTTGTTTCATTTTCAAATATGTATCCGGCATGGTTTTCTATTTCACCAATTACTCATTTGTACGGCAGAATTATTTTTTTTTTTTTTTTTTTAAAAAGCACAAAATTGTTTGTGTTCCCATCTCTCTGCCTTTTTATAATCTCTAATGCAGGGTTGCCCAGCATGCCTGTAAATGTGGCCCAGCAGGAGTTTTGGTTGTGGCAAGGGGGCAGCGCTATTAATGAAAAAAAAAATCCTGGCAAAAAAAAAAGAAAATACTTACCTTGCGGTCACGACAGCAGGCGCTCTGGCTCCCTCCCTGGTCTCTTCCTCCATACGGCACTCGCAGTGAATGTCGGGGGTGACGTCATCACACCCAACATCCATTGCGTAGCGCAGCACAGAGGAGTCACCCGCGCGAACTATCAGCAGCAGTGAAAGATTATCCAGTATCTTATTGTTGTTACTCTGAATTTGGACTTTCTGCACCATGCAATTATGAACTAGCTGTGTTCTCTGTATGTATCTAATATAAATATTAAGAGATGATTGTATTTTTAATATTTTAAACCATTTTAAATGTGCAGTTCTGAGTAGGGTGAAAATATCACCCACTGTTACCCTCATCGGAGGCTGCTCCATGAGCCATTTTACCCGCCACCATATCTTTAAATCTCTGTAGATTTCTATTAGTCCTCCTGATGCTACCTATATCGGTGACCATTTCAAACTGGTCAATAAAAAAAATGATTCATGGGTGCAGAAAGAGAGGAAAAAAAAGTTTTTGGCATTTAATTCCCCGAACCCCACTAAGGGGCAGATGCAGGTAAGTTAAATTGTAGCTGGTAATGGGACTACTGCTTTAATCATGATTCTGCAACAGGTTTCCTAACTCTTACTAACTTCATTTCCAAGTAAGTTAATTATGTTAACTATGTTTTCTATGGTTTTTTGGATGATCAGCTATCGTTAGTGTTAGTGTATTTTATGTGCGGCCCAAACCAACTCGTCGTCTTCCAATGTGGCCCAGGGAAGCTAAAAGGTTGGACACCCCTGCTCTAATGCAAAATATTATTATAAAAATTGTTACCCAAAATAAATATTCACCAATTTTAGTCTTGTTGACTTTGACATATAACATACGTTTATTTCCCACTACTCCATTAATTATTTCAAAATTTAAAATATAACTTTTTATTGTGATTAACCCGTTAATATCATTTCATTTTTATTGTGGTAACATTTTTAAATAAATATGTTTTTATTTTATGGCCATTAAATTGGTAAACAAAAACAAGTAAAAATGGGGGGAAATTTTTTTTTTCATTATTCCTTCCATCATTACTTACATCCAATTGTACAACCTAATACATGGAATTGGCTAATGCTCCCAAGTATGAGATATGTGTACTTTAGACAAGATCTCATGTATTTTTAGGGCCCAGAAATAAAGTTATTCATTTTAGTTTTTAAAGGTCCAATGATATCTCACGACTGCATGTTCTGGGTGTTCATCATTATCATTTATTTATGTAGCGCCACTAATTCCGCAGCGCTGTACAGAGAATGCACTCACATCAGTCCCTGCCCCATTGGAGCTTACAGTCTTAATTCCCTAACATACACACACATAAACACAGACTAGGGTCAATTTGATAACAGTGGTGTTATAATTGATGTAGCTTTTAGGCCACATTCATTGAACATGACATTTTCCCACTTCTGTGAAATGCTTCAGTGTCACGCTGAAAGGATGACCTGAATGGCGGTGGGTTTAGAAAGCAGATATCTAGATCTGTGTGAAGACATTTTTACTGCTGCATATATCGTATATAGAAATGTGGACTATCTATTCCCTAATGTCTTTCCAGTGTCCCATACAATGGCAGGACAGAGCAAGGGTACAAGTAGGTGCAGTTGTGTTGCTTGTATATGACATTCGTGGTCTTGCTGTCATATGAAAGGAGAGGGAAATGGGTATGGGACTAGGACCATTTTTGCAGCCCATTTTTTATATTTTTAACAGGGACTGATGTGAGTGCGTTCTCTGTACAGCGCTGCGGAATTAGTGGCGCGCGCGTGTGTGTGTATGTGTGTGTGTGTGTGTTATTTGTTTATTTCTGTTTTATTGCCCAGTTGGGAGCTCAGGAGTTTCATTTCAAGAAGGTAAAACAGGTTGAAATTAATTAATTTGTCTATTGCCCATCATTTCTAGTGAATACCATTAAAATAGCAGAAATGATAAAAAGCAGCAAAAAGGATAATGGAATCCATTTGCCAAAATTGCTATCACATAACCATATGATAATCAAAAAATTAAGTTCTTTCCTAAATAAATGCCCTGTATCATATATAAATATATATATATATATATATATATATATATATATATAAACATATTTCAACTCAATGTATATTTTCAAATTTTAGTTTTAGAAACCACAACTTCTACTGTAGTGTCTTCCTCCATTTCCAAAAACGTATATAATGATCATAAGACTCATATTAATAAAATAATTTCCTACTTATAATTATTCAAAGACCATCGAAACTGGGGGTGTAAAGCTCCCATTGAGATCAAAAGAATGCTTCACCTGGGAGCAGGAATCATAGCCCATTCCCTGTGAAACTATAGAAATCATTTGTACAAAAAAATAGGGATAAGGAGCTGGTGGTTACACTATACTAGAGTAACCAACAATCTAAATGCTAATATAACACAATATACATATACACTAATCAACCACAACATTAAAACCACCTGCCTAATATTGTGTAGGTCCCCTTCGTGCCACCAAAGCAGATGCGACCTGTCGAGGAATGGACTCCACAAGACCTCTGAAGGTGTTCTTTGGTATCTGACACAAAGATGGTAGCAGCAGATCCTTTAAGTCCTGTAAATTGCAAGTTGGGGCTTCCATGGCTCGGACTTGTTTTTCCAGCATATTCCACAGATGCTCGATTGAATTGAGATCTGGAGAATTTGGAGGCCAAATCAACAACTTCAACACTTTGTCATGTTCCTCAAACCATTGCTAAACAATTTTTGCAATGTGGTAAGGTGCATTATCTTGCCAATGTCATCAGGGAACACTGTTGCCATGAAGGGGTGTACTTGGTCTGCAACAATGTTTAGGTAGGTGGTTTGAGTCAAAGTGAGTCTGGTAATTGACCAGACTAAACAATGATAAGTTCACGTTAATAAGGAATAAAAAAATAAAATAAAGTAGACTAGGGTCTATGCCTCAGCTTTTTAGGTCAAAATACATGGACTTGTTTTATATTTTCAAGTTTATTTTAGTAAATGTTTATTTAAAAAAATACAAAAACATATTAGACTTTATATAGCAAGGGACGTAAATGGCGGTTTTGTGCGTACAAGCCGTAAAAACGCTCTGCGCTTGGCCAGAACCGGACCATGCGCCACAGAATACAGCAACAATTCATTGTTGCGTGCAAAGGACACTTACTACAGCCTACTAGTTCAGGGAGGGAACAGGGCAGAGAAGGGTCATTTGCCTGTAGTCAGTGAACAGTAAGGGCATTCCAATCTGGAGCACATGCATCAGCAAATACATGTGTTTGCAATCAGGAGCAACTGTAAAAATGTATTTTATGTACAATTTTATCATTATTGACTATAGTATTAACAGGTGATATTAGTTTAGTAGTATTTCTTCTGTGCGTACTTTTCTGATTTGATTTTCCACATACAGTATGTATTGAAAGTACTGCAGTGTCTTGTCTAATGCGCAGAGCAGATCTACACCCATATTCCTCAAACTCACATATCTTCACATCCGCTCCTTGTTGAATTTGTGCATATGTATATTTACAATTTACATGTAATTTAAAACAAACGCAAATTGCGTTCAATCGGCCTGATTCATCAAGGTACATATCTGCCGATTTTGTGCATGTCATATACCAAATCACTCTGCGTATGCCATTACCGGGCTATACGCAACTAAATGTAGCAACGTTCAATGCATCTTCGTACGCAAAGCACGCTTATTACAGCCTATGATTTCTGGCAGGGAATCGTGCAAGGAAGTGGTGCTCGCACCTAGTCAATGTACAGTAAGGTTTTGCCAAACTTAACCGCATGCAGCCACGCCAGAATCAAGCTTTGGGCATCTTAAAGTTACTTGTTTTTCTGCAGTATCTCTTGCTCCAGCTACAGGGCTAGTCTAAGTCCTGAGTACTAGTGGTAAAAGTCTTGTATCAATGCTATAACATGTATGTGCAATCAGGAGTAAAAATGTAAAATGTATTTTATGTTCAGTTGACATTAAGATCATCCTAATAAATGTTTTTCGTAGGGAAAAAATAAAAAATTTTGTTGTTGTTTTTAACTGTTTTGACATTAATGCTCATGTTATTAACAGGTTACATTAATTCAATAGGTTTTTTTTCTGCACATTCTTTTGTGAATGTATACAGGTATTCCTCACTTAACGACCGACCTATTTAGCGACCATTCGGACTTACGACCCGTTGTTACGTCCGGCTCCGCCGCTCAGCAATAGGGGAAATTAATGACCCGTGCCCTTGCGACGCGACGTAACCACGCCCGTAGTACCCGCATAGTTTCTTTCTGAGCTGAAGAAGACAAGACAAGACGCACCTGATACCCTTGCAGTCTCCATTGTGCGGTAAGTTAGCTCTACAGTACTTGAAACTTGTACAGTATTTTCATCATTCAACTAAGCTGCTGAAACTATTTTAAAATGAAAAGAATTTTTATTATTTTAGTAACCAGATACATAGGACACTATTTATACGAGTGCCCCACATCCCCATTATGTAGGTCCCCCAAACAAGACTTGCAATAATTTGCCATACATGTCCTCGCTATTAAAGCATGTGTATGTGCATGTGTAAGTTAGCTCTCATTCACACTCAATTAGTACATACAACATACAGCTGTACATACAGTATTTGGTTTCTAAATTTGAACCCTTGTGTGCACCCATAGATAAAAAATGTCCAAAAAAAGAAAGGCTATTGACCTTGAGATGAAAATGAAGATTATTAAAGACTATGAAGCTGGTAAAAAAGTGAAAGTGATAGCAGAAGATTTGGAGCTGGCACATTCAACCATTTCAACAATTCTGAAGGACAAAGATAGAGTGAAAGAGGCAGTGAAAGCCTCAACGGGATTTAAAGCCATCATAACAAGGCAGCGGAAAGGCCTCATTCATGAAATGGAGAAGTTACTGGCAATCTGGTTTGACGACCAGCTACAAAAAAGAATGCCGATGAGCCTTTTCATAATTCAAGCTAAGGCACGCAGTATCTTTGATACTTTGAAGGAGCGTGAAGGAGAGGAGGAATCAATAGAAACATTTATGGCAAGCCATGGATGGTTTCAACGGTTTTGTCGAAGATTCAATTTGCATAATCGTAGTACCTGTGGTGAGGCAGCAAGCGCTGACTTTGAAGCAGCTAAAAAATTTGTTCACGAATTTGATGAAATCATTGAGAAAGGTGGCTACTGTATGGAACAGATATTTAATGTGGATGAGACCGGACTTTTTTGGAAAAAAATGCCGGAAAGGTCTTACATTCACAAGGAAGCAAAGACAATGCCCGGTTTCAAGACTTTTAAAGATAGGATCACCCTGTTGTTGGGAGGAAATATCGCCGGGTTCAAGTTAAAGCCTTTCCTCATCTATCGCTCAGAGAACCCACGTGCATTTAAGCAGGTAATAAGCACACATTGCCCGTTTACTACCGTTCAAATAAGAAGGCATGGATGACACAAGCTTTGTTTGAGGATTGGTTCCTCAACTGCTTCATACCCCAAGTCAAGCAATATTGTCAGGGGAAGGGAGTTGTCTTTAAAATTATGCTCCTCCTTGATAATGCCCCAGGCCATCCACAACATCTTGATGATCTACACCCGGATGTAAAGGTGGTGTATCTGCCTAAAAACACAACTGCCATTCTTCAGCCAATGGATCAGGGGGCTATAGCCATGTTCAAAGCGCACTATTTGCGCACAACTTTTTCCAAAGCTGTAGCAGAAACTGAAAGTAATGAGGTAACCCTTTGAGATTTTTGGAAGTCGTACAATATTTATCACTGCATACAGAATGTTGATTCATCTTGGAAGGAAGTGTCAGAAAAATGTATGCAAGGCATATGGAAAAAATGCCTAAAAAGATTTGCAAATAATTTTGAAGTATTTGATGTAGACACACAGGTCGATGTCATAAATCAAACATCTGTGCAACTAGCTAGCAATCTTAATTTAGAGGTTGAAGTAGAAGATATTGAAGAACTAGTGGAATATGTTGAGGGAGAGCTGAGCAATGAAGACTTAATGGAGTTGGAAGCTCAGCAACACTTGGAAAATGATGACGAAGAGGAAACAATGGAAGAAGTACAAAAGAAGTTCACTTTAAAAAAGTTAGCTGGTGTGTTTTCAAAAGTGAATGCGGCTATGTTACAACTAGAGGCTATGGACCCAAATGTGGAACGGTTCATGAAAGTGGAGCGGAAAATAAATAATGTTTTACTATGCTATCGTGAAATTTATGAAGAAAAGAAAAAAATTACTAAACAAACAACACTAAAAGAATACTTCCCGAAACCTACACCTAGGACCTCCACTCATACATCTACAGGTCCTTAGATATCCTTGCTGTGATCTCCCTGGGCCCTCTTTGTTATACAGTACTGTACTGTAATTGTTGCTGTTTGTACAGCTTTACTGTACCAATGTTTCTTTTATGTTATGCAGTTATGCAAAGTAAAGCAAACTTCAAAATACAATTTTCTTTTGTCCATTTCTTTATTCAGAATCAATATAAATGATTACAATACATGTAGGTGTATATTACAGTACTGTACTCACTTAGCGACCAATTCGCTTAACGACCTAGTCGTTGGAACGGAACTCGGTCGTTAAGTGAGGAATACCTGTATTCCACATAGGCATTGGATGTATCCGGCAGAGTCTTGTGCAGTAGAGCACAGCAGACCTATACCCGAATTCATCAGCGCGCGTATCTTCAGATCTGTATGCAGAGCCGCTCAGTATGCGTCCTTTGCTGATCAGGCCCATTGAATGTAATTTTCTAACATTGCTGAAAGGTGGAGATTTGCATTAATCCATAGTAACCAATCAACATTGGTTACTATTTAGTTCAAGTTTGACAAAGAAAGCAAAAGTCTAAGTGGTTACTATCACTGCAGTACATATCTGCCCCTTTGGGCAGTGTTAGTAAATTACCTTTTTTTTTCCAAAATATAAAATTCTAATGTTACTTGGGTGGTAAAGGCAAAAATGCAACAAAATAAAATAAACCTGATGATAGAGTCATTAAGTTGGTGTTGATTTTATTTCTGGCGCGAGAGCATCTTTATTTGAAATATCTGAAATCCCAGAGCATGCTGACTGTCAGAATGGATTGACAATATCCTTAATCACAAAGTTCTCTGCATCACGCTATTCTCACTCTCTCTCCAATTCTTCATATATTTACTCCAGCTTTCAACTCGCCCACAAAGCTGTCAATTTTTCTGTATGATCTACATTCCAGATGTCTTTTTATGATAGTCAAAAAAGAACTCAAAAGAAGCAGAAATTCTTATTTTAGAGAAAAATATTGAACCTAGACAGTCTATGTAACACATTATAAGTCACACAAAGTTAACTTATTACACAAAACATTTTGCAGTTCCGATTACTATAAGGTGACTTGCACTGAACTGACAAAGTAAACTTTTCTGCTTTATACCTTTTCTTATTCCAGCCAAAATCACCACAATGGCCTGCCCAACAGCCAAGGTCACTACATGGTCAGCCCAGCAGCCAAGGTCTCTACATGGTCAGCCCAGCAGCCAAGGTCACCATATGGCCAGCCCAGCAGCCAAGGTCACTATATGGCCAGCCCAGCAGCCAAGTTCACCATATGGCCAGCCCAGCAGCCAAGGTCACCACATGGCCAGCTTAGCAGCAAAGGTCACCACATCGCCAGCCCAGCAGTCAAGGCACCACATGCTCAGCCCAGCAGCCAAAATCACCACATGGCCAACCGAGCAGTCAAGGTCACAACATGGCTAGCCCTGCAGCCAAAGTCACAACATGGCTAGCCCTGCAGCCAAGGTCACTACATGGCCAGCCCGGCAGCCAAGGTCACCCATGGCCAGTCCAGCAATCAAGTTCACCACATGACCAGCCTGGCAGCCAAGGTCACCACATAGCCAGCCCGGCAACCAAGGTCAGCACATCTACAGGCTGGCAGCCAAGGTGACCACATAGCCAGCCCGGCAACCAAGGTCACCACATGGACAGCCTGGCAGCCAAGGTCACCAAATGGCCAGTCCAGCAGCCAATGTCACCACATGGCCAGCCCAGCAACCAAGGTCACCACATGGGCAGCCTGGCAGCCAAAGTCACCATATGGCCAGCCCAGCAGCAAAGGTCAACATATGGCGAGCCCAGCAACCAAGGTGACCACATGGCAAGCTCAGCAGCAAAGGTCACCACATCGCCAGCCCAGCAGTCAAGGCACCACATGCTCAGCCCAGCAGCCAAAATCACCACATGGCCAACCCAGCAGCCAAGGTCACTACATGGCCAGCCCGGCAGCCAAGGTCACATATGGCCAGTCCAGGAGCCAAGGTCACCACATGGCCAGCCTGGCAGCCAAGGTCAACACATGGCCAGCCTGGCAGCCAAGGTCACACATGGCCAGCCCGGCAACCAAGGTCAGCACATCTACAGCCTGGCAGCCAAGGTCACCACATGGCTAGCCTGGCAACCAAGGTCACCACATGGACAGCCTGGCAGCCAAGGTCACCAAATGGCCAGTCCAGCAGCCAAGGTCACCAAATGGGCAGCCTGGCAGCCAAAGTCTCCACATGAACAGGCCGCCAGCCAAGGTCACCCCATGTTAAGTCCAGGAACAAAGCTCACCGCATTAATGGTTACACCTGCCAGGCACACAATTTAAAGTCAAATGACACTAATACAAGTTCACATTCCTTTTTATTACAATTATATTGCTGTTTGAGTTACAAGGTATATATTAAATACAACACAAAAAATCAGTAAAATATATATTTTAAATAGTAACCAGGGGAACTAAGTAACACAACCTCTGCAGGACACTAAATTAAATATGACATACTTCTGCAAATTTCAATGGACAATAATAGTTTATATACTGAATTTATCAGCTTGAAAAAAATAAAACAGTGTTTGTGGCACCATTTCAGTTCATTCGTTAAAAAAACAAAATATATTGAAACACTTCCAGCTTGAAATTTCCACCGTCAGAAACAGTAATAATGAAATTGAAGTTATGAGGATTTGTTGAAGCCAATGTTAGATATGAAAGTTCCAGAATAGTCTCTAATAGAATTGCTAGTAATTTGATCAGCTATGCAAAGCAGAATCCACATATCACTGTAATGGACCTGCAGAAAGGTTTAGCTGACACCAGGGTAGTGGTCCATAGGTCCACAGTACAGTGTTGCCTACACAAAAATGATCTTCATGAAAGAGTTGTCATTCAGACCTATCCTATGACCTGATCACAAAAGTCATGTATGCAACACAAATTAGAAACCAGCGGTAACCCTCTTAATGAATAGGATGAGCTTTATCACATATGCACCTTGCAGACTTGCAAGATTCTGGCACTTACGCCCACATGTACCTGGATAGACAGGACGGGTGAGAGAAGTGGCGTGCTAACGTTGGGTGAGTATGGCCCTCCCTCCCTTTGTTTTCATGTCTGTATCTATTTTATCTACTTTATATGTCCACATTTTTTGGAAGCATCAGTAATATAATAAAGTGGTATTGAGCTTATTGCTAAATGGTCCTTTGACATAACTGCTTACTCAAGGCACAATCAATCTTTTTTTAATTGCTAAAGAATAAAACCTGTGCAGATAAAAATCTTTCTCATAAGATTGAGTGTAGATTGTCCTAAATTAATCGATAATCATATTTGGTGGAAACTTTTCATCTGAAACTGATCAGATTGACGTTTGTGTATAATAATTGTTCTTTTAAAGTGTAATCATCGAAATACTGTTCTAACATGTACTGAAAATATCTTTATTGGCGAAATCCACTGCATGTCCCATGGCCCTTTATTGCGTAGAATCTGCTAGACTCAAGTTCCTTATCCTACTATCCAAAGTAAGTAGTTAGCTCAATATATTGTGAAGACAGTATCAAAGAATTTAGAAACTTCTAGAGACCTCAGTGGTGACCTGATATCATATTAAATGTAAGAATGAGTTATACAGTAGCCATTGGGAAAAGTTATGGTAATGAGATGTGAAAAGACTAGCACTTCTTAATGGAAACCCTGAGATTGAACAAAGCCTGTAAATACACGCAGTGTTCAGCAGGACAGGTGGATTTTCTGCCTATCCAGCATATGTTTGTGTTCCAATGACAATTGCACAAACAGAGATGTTAATCATTATTTGACCTAGTTTTCCTCTGCGATACAATAGTAGCACATGTTGACAAGGTTTGATGAGCCCACACACTGAATTTGCAAAAAACACCAAAGAGATACCATGTGGGGACAGCACAAATAGGCAAATTATAGAAAAGCAAACTTTCTTACAATACCTAAATTAAAGATGGCTACACATGTCAAATAGCCAGCGGTATTATTCAATTGATCTGATATCTCTGCATGGGTGGCCCCCAAGATGAGCGCGACACCTAATCAGATTATTATCTTGCATATTAATAAATTAGGTCAGAACATAACTGCCCCCATGTAATACACAACTCACCCTTACAAGTAGCCCATGTAATTCACACCCTTGCCCTATTTCACCTACCTAATGTACTTTACCCCCCCTGTTCTAGTAGGCACCGTATGTAATCCACATCTCTCCCTAACAAGCCTCACATCTAATATGCACCCTCCCCTATCAGGCCCCTATGTATCCTGCCCCCTCACCCAACAAGCATCCATGTAATCTGCTCCCCAACCTAAAATGCCTCTATGTTACCCACTCCCACCCTAACTGGCCTGGCTTGTATTCCACCCTCCACCACCCTAGCAGGGCCTCATGTAATCCACCACCACCACACCCCAACAGTCCACCATGCAATAAAGAAATGATCTAGAAGCACAGCACAAGAGATAAATGGTCAGATCCTGTGTGGCCAGCATAATAAATATTGAAAGCTGGTGGTATATGTGAAATGCACTGAAGGTGTCTAAGGTTTGCACCAAAAGCCTAAGAATACAAAAGTGTGGTGTGGTGACAAGGGAAATAAGTGAAGAGGCCATTGTAAGCCCATAATAGTTTGTTTTAACTTTGCTACAAATGTAATATTTATGAACATATGCCATATAGATTTAACTTCATGTTTACATTAAGACATCCCAGTAACACCTACTCTAGAATAATATTTATATACTAAATCATAACCATGCCATTAGGTAACTGGCAATATCAATGATCCACAGGCACATCATTCCTCCTTTGAAATCACGTAAATCAAGATTAAATAGATATTTCACATAATGTTTCCTGCTGTGCTCCTGGGTAGAAAGCTGCCTCATTCAAGCTGTAAATATTTTTATAAACTGAATCTCAGGGTTCTGATCTGTTTAAAAAAAACTCGCCACACTTAATTTATTATGTTAAAATGTTTACACCCTCTTCTTACATAGTACATTGCACACACCTTTCCACTAAAGCTAAAGGGCTAAGATCATCTATTGAATTTTCTTTCACTTATCATCAAATCTAATCAATTTAAATTGTAAGGATTCTATGGATGAATTTGTTCCTAAAAGTTCCAAATTTCATGCCTCATATTATTAAATAAGCCATTGCTAAATCAGTAGTAGTATAGTATAACTTAAAGGTTAGCTTGTGTATGGTACAAAACTTGCAGGAAGACATGTAGAAGTCATTTGAAGCTGGCAACCCCCTTAAAAAGTCACTCACTTGCTATGACTTCATTACAGGGGTTTTCCAGTTCCTTATTTCTTACATTTTTCTCTTCAATATATTTATGTAATCATTACAGGTATGGGAATTCAAAGAAATATTATTTCAGTTTATAAGCAAGGTATATATATCTTGATATTAACGGCAACTGTAAAACGCTACGGAATTTGCTGGCACTATACAAACAAATGTTGATGATGATGTTGATGGCAACCAGGGCAAGGCTTTTCTAGTTTGGTAGGGATTGGTGACAGAATGACCATACGAATCTATAAGACAACTTTCACCCCTGCAAAGTATTTACTTACATACAATATTCTACTACTACACTGTGTTAATGAGTCAGTTTCCATCTAGTCTAATTGGATTTATTACAATAGAAAGAGATTTACAGACATGTTCATACCACCCAAGAGCATAGACATTTATAAAGATAATTCTATTTTTTTAAAGCACTTATTTGCCTCTAACCCTGAGGGTTGTTTAGTAAACCTGACCACAGATGGTGCAATGTCACAGCCAATATGACAATATGTAACTCTAGCGTGACGGTGCAGCCTGATGGTAATACAATTGATCAGAGCATTATCGGGCATGTTGGCAAAGACAATTAGAAAATGGACAGTATCAGCCTGTGTGTCAATCTGTAACAGGCCTCAGTGGTGCTGGAAATGATCAAACCAAACAGCCGCTTTTTAATAATTTTGCTGCCTACATGTGTGGTAAAATTATACAATGATCTTGTTACTTGGCCCATATGCCAAATGACAGGATAGGTCCATATGTGACCTCCTTGGCATTGCTCAAAGGTGGGAATCTGCGCTCAAACCACACAACCAAACTGGCATTTGTTTTTAGTGTCAAATCACAAATAAAACCCTCTGTTATTTCTGAAGTGTGATGATCTTTTTTAGAGCTAATTATAATAAGATGCATTTAGTCAGGCTCGACCAGAACTAAAAGATAGAGCAGTTGCATATAAAAGTAAATTAAAATTCTGAAAAAAAAATCTTTTATATTAGTATTTATAACAAAATATACAAAACCTTGCAAAAAGGTTAGTTCAAGTAGCTTACAAAGAGATGTACAATTTCTGATATGAAAACGTCTGTGCCAAATACAGAAGAGGAATCAATAGTATTATTAGCTTAAAAATAATTTTTATCTGCAGCATTTTTAATGGTTCAACAAATTAAAAAAGAAACAATCTGTATGTTTAACTAAACTGTTCATATTTATTTTGGCTCATCTCTGTCTACAGGAACAGTCCTCATTAATAGTTCATTCATAGTGGTTTGTTTTCTGTGTATCTAGCCTATTCATATAGGTACAATTCTTCTTGAGAGCACTGTAGAAGGCTTGGTACATATTTCTGCTCTAAGCCTTTAATGACTTATGATTAATTACACGGCACATTCATTAAACTTTGCAAGGTTTATTTAAATACCTTTCACTGTGACATATAAATCATTCATTAGATTTACAAATCCTGCATAAACTGTAATAGTTATTGAATGAATACATTCATTCTTGATATATGTTTGTTTGTAGATTTTCCACTGCTTTGATTTGTATATTATAGTCAAAGTATGAAGTTAAGCAGGGCAGGCGTAAACTTAATGTCAAGTGAATTTCATATTAATTAAATGTACTATATTTCTAACAACATTGCTAGGTTCTTGTGTTTTCATTATACCAGTATGACTACAGATTTTACCATGTACTATATCAATATAGCATCATCATATCAACTACATTGTCACTGGATAGTTTTATACAAATGAATATATGCAGTATTTTAAAAAAACAAAAGTAAAATACATTGCTACACGTGGCTATTAATTAAGTAAAAATTATTTGTCTAAGCTTAGAAAGCATGTAATACTTTAGATGTTTAGTACATTTTATTTTCTAACTAATGATTTAGGCACTTATTTTTATTTATTTTTTTAAATATGAGCGATTAGTTAAAAGAGATGTGCACATTTTTTTTATTTCTCTACTGAAGGTAATTAACCATGTGCATAAGTAATCTACTGTGTCTTTCAATTGGCTGCAGATACTATAGGAGCTCATTATTGTTCTTTTATCACAAAAAGAATTTACAAATAATTTTGAAAAACGTAATGGAATGTTCTCATAGACAATGTTGTGTCTCAAGTATAATGTATCAAAGGTTCACATTCATTCAATATATGTAGATCTCCCCCCTCCCCAATAACTTGCAGTAGAGTTTATGTATACTTTTGAAAGCAATGACTGCTATTGTAACAATTTATTTTTGCTTCTCTTCCAGATGTACATGTTAGCATAAATATTATTGTCTGCATAAATTGAGACTCTCATTATTATACGTGTCTGCGAACGCTAACACCCTTACTACACAGAGCACGCTTCATATGTCAGTTTATATAGTGATTTGCTGTAAAAATACAAATGCTGTTCATTAAAAAAAAATCTACAGTGTGTTTGTATTTATTGTTGATAATGCATATTTCAGTGTAGCACAAATGTTTCCTACATCTATTGAAATACATGACTTATAAATGTACGGATATATTTGGGTGTGTTGTGTTACCTTTAGTTATTGGGTGTTTTTTTAAATTAATTCTAATTAGATTGCTGTTTTGTAAATATTCATCATTAGTTTGGACATAATGGATGGGAACTGTAAATATGAAATGTGAGCATTGAAAAGAAAAGTGATCATGATGGGGAGACGCTTATACTGCAGTGCATAGACTGGAATTATTCAGAGCTGAACCATATGCTGGAGATATACTGTAAATGACATGTTCTTACTATGCATGTAGCTCATGTTTATGCAACCTAGGAAGGGGGAGAAATGGAGGGAGATATATTTAACTAGCTATTCTCCTGATATTTTCCTACACATGCTTAATCAAGGCAATGTGCGTTGTCCTCCACCCCCCTTCCCCCCCACCAAAAAGAAAAGCAAAGACCACCGGCAAAGAGAAAATGTTCATAGAAGAGGCATTTTGATTAAAAATAACAGTGCCAGATCCAAAACTCTCAACATTTAAGAAGATTCTACTGGTGATGAAAACATTATGTTCACAACCAATCACATAGTAGCATGACAGTGCCATCCAAACTAGAAGCCTAGATGTTTAAAATAACTCTCATGAATAATTCAGTGTAAGTTGATGTTTATGCAAATGAAGAAGAATGTATCCACCTGACCACCGAAAGCAGGCTGAGCACAAATATATAAAATGGCATATGAGTATACATATTCTATAGCAAATATAAATTATTGACATTAAGATTTATTTTATTTAAAGAATTGCAAATCATACCTTTTTTTTCCATAACCGGCATCCAAGTATTTTCTTGGTGGAATAGTCGATGTTTTACAAGAAATAAAGCAGGACTGGGATCTGATTAAGGGCACTTAACACAAAGGCTCTCACTGAATATTCATATTGTGATTCTGATTATGTAAATGACAGCTAAAATTAACCCATGGGTATGGGCTGAGAAAAATGCACAATAATGGATATAACAATAATTCACAGCAAAAAAGGCAAGTGTTTATAAAGCCAAAATATAAAGATCATGTATATCCATTTATATTTATGTACAGTGTTTATTTGCTTACATATACAGATATTTTTTTTATCTATTTAAGAAACAATTTCACAAACAGCTGTGTGAATCTCATTAGCCTACTTCATTTACATACTCTAATTCATATAAGCCATAAACCTGGCTTCACTATGTCTTGAGTATTATAAAGAGATGCACTACCTAGTGGTGACATCTCATAACCATTATAATTTTCTAGAAAATTATATAATGTATTATTTTACTTGTTTAGAAACAGTACAGCATATGCAAATGAGAAATACTGTCGGTTAATACTATGTAAAAAATGTATCGCATTGCTGCATCTTAAATGTGAAAGAAAGAAATATCTTGAGGTTTCTATAAAGAGAGAATGACTACTTCCATTTATTAAGAAAATCACTGTAGTATATTCAAACTAGCATAGATTCACCATGCCAGTTACACAACACATTTTCTTTTCAGCGAGGGATACACTGGTATTTTGAAATAGATTAGTGAATAGAAAAACAACTTAACATAATACACAGTACTTGCTTACTACGCAATAAAATTTTGCTGTGACAACTGTTACTCCTAGCAGTATACCTTCCTGTGTTCTTGGTAGTTACACAGGTCTCATATTTCAGGAGTCAAAATTTTACCTTAATACCAATATCAATTTTGAGGCCTATTTTCTACATGTAACATCATGTATGTATGTAATTACAATGCCTTCGGTAACCACATCATTTCTTACAGAAACAAGTACTGATGGTATCATCACACACATTCCTTTTCATTTCCATTGTTTTTGCCTTTCTAGGACACTTCATCTGTCACATACAGAAATGCCTTTAACGCCTGAAGGTCTGGCTATTAATATCTACTTACATAACATTCTAGGTTTAATTAAAATGTGGCATTTTTTTCTCTTTAAACCACTTCATCTTAGTATGGGGCCAGGAGCTTCTGGATTCTTAAGACCAGAAGTTCTGAGACCTCTGTATTTCTGCTCAGTAAACTCTATTCGTACATGTTCTTTCCAGCTAATGACACCTTACACAGAATAGGTTACTTTTTAAGCCCAAATTAACAGTGGAGAGATTAGATTTTCCACTAGCCTTAGGACATTAGTACATGGCTAAGATCATTGCATATTTTCAGCTAAGCAATGCTTTCCTGATGTGCTGCTGTGCTTCCTATTGTAGGGCTCAGATTGAGGGTACATTTTAAGTATTAACCCCAAAAATTAAAATGGATTTCCAGATAATATAGCAAAGAAAATGATACCATCCCTAAGATGATTTGCAACTATGATCTTGAATTTGAATATTAGAACCTTTCTGTTATATCCAGGTGGACAAATAACTTTATGTATATATATATATATATATATATATATATATATATATATATATATATAGGTAGTTTCTAACTGACTCTGACATGTATCAAGTTATTTTGAAAATATTGTAGCCAGTTCTTACATACCCTGCCCTTCCTTACTCACTATAATTATTCACTATAATGGAATTCACCGAAAACCATTGCTACTGTTAGAACTTTATTTTATTTCAACAGTGCTGATACTCTGTGAAACAGTTAACACTTCAGAATAACTCTTCTCTAAAATGATAACTTATCAATCAAACCAATATAGCTATAACTACTTATGTGTAATCCCTTTTCTCTCTTGCACTGATCTCATCACACTCTCCGGTCCTTACAAAAATTTTACATCCATTCCTGGTAGAAGAGAAAGCAAGGGAGATTTCACCTTACTTTTATAATACAAGGAGTTCTCTGCAGGACCTCAGTGGGTGTTGAAACAGGGTCAATAAAGATTAAAAAGCAATTAGACTTTTCAAACTAAAATAGGCACCAAATTTAATGTTTAGTTTTGGTAGATAAGTAGAATTCTCCTTTAGTGCTACAAAGAAGCTGAACAATTGGATGTATTTCCATAAAAATGCACCAGAAAAATCAATAAAAATATTTGGAGATAATTTTATTATCAATTGGAGAAAATAATTAATGGATATTTTAAAACTATTTGCAAACATTCTTACATTTTTTTTACATAAATAAAGTTTTAAATCTAAGAGTAGTTTACAAAAATACAAACATTTATGTTTAAATATTAGATCTTAATTATCATTTTTATTTCCATTACCTTTGTATGATTTGTGTATGCTAGTACTGGCATTTAAATGTACATAATTGTATTTTGCTTAAATTATTTAGGACATGCAAAGGCAGAATTTACTTCCTACATGTTGTACTTATTCCACTGAAGAAAATGTAAAATATAATAAAAGAATAAAAAATCACCAGCTCACTCTTAGTGATAGAAAAATATTTCAGTGGTGCAATCAGAGCATTTCAATGTCAGGTACGGAGAAGAAATATATTGCAAGGCAGTTAAATAATAAAAAGCTACATATTTAATTCAACAGACCAAGGACAGATTAGGACCATTGATCATTGTGACACCAAAGTCAAACAACAAGATGAAACTTGCAGATTTAGTAGATTTAAATGACACAAATGCACGTGCCACTGCAACTTTGGAGAGAAAAAAAAAATATGTCCAAAACAAAATGACTACAGCTTCAAGGTAACCTGCACTAAAAGCAATAGATGTCACGTATGTCAGGGTGAATAACATAGTAAAGTATCTCATAGCTCTGTATTTCCAGCATGTAACTACAAGCATGTTTTAACAGACACAATTCAGGTAAAAGTCTATATTTGTAAATCTGCCGTCCAAATAAGTTAACACTATAGATTCCGTTTAACACAGGACGTCCAAAAGGATAAAATGACTATGGGTCTTGCCTGCTTCATAATATTAGCAAGGGTAAAGCAAACATTTCAGTGAAGATATTTAAGGGAAGATTATTAGGTCTATGTTGTCACATGAGACTATTTCATGATGGAAATATAAACCGTATATATAAATTATTCCAAAATAATGGACTGAGTAGAAACTGAGGATACATTTAAAAAAAACCTCTGCCATGATGTTTATGGTGGAGTCTAGAGTTCCTTGTCCCACATTTTCCGTTGGTGATAGTGTCCACTTACTCTATGTTTTACAAAAACTGGCCATTTTTAGACCCAGTAGTGGGGGAAGGGGGAGGTTGGAAGACCCCTCAGGTGTCGCGCCCCATGAAGTTGTCACCAATGCTGCTCCGGTGCTCTGCTTCCCTCTGTAGTGTCTGCAGTCAGCAGAGAGTTTAATGAGCTCCCTGCTGAGTGACCGCTAAGAATGCAAGGCATTTGGAGTTCCAGAACGCTGTGCATGCAAACCAACATGCTAGGCTCCAAAAGTAAGATTCCACTCAGAAAGAAGGGGAAATTTATCTTTGAGCAGGAAGTGAAGGGTATTCTGGCACACAGTGGAGGAAAAGGAGGTGGCTGGTCATTAAGATAAGTAAGGGAAGGGGGAAGATGGGAAGCAGTGTCCCTCCTTAGAAGTCTTGCTAGCTTACTATTGTAGATTTGTGCCATACATGTAGGGAAAACAGTACATACATAAAATGGGGACATACAAGGTAGACAAAATAAACGCAGACATGAAAACAAATGGTATGAAGGACCATTTTCATTAGAAAGCTTATATTCTAAGTTGTAGAGGGCACAGCAGTAACAAGAGGAGCAAATGTAGTTCAGAGCGGAGATTGGGACAGTTGTGAGGATGCATTAGTGTGACTAATTTTATCGGGAGAGTATTTTGATATGAGATTTGACATGTTTATAGCAGTGTTGTTGAGGGATTTGTAGGTAAAGGTGAGTAATTTGAATTGATTTTGGAGGCTACAGGGAGCCAGTGTAGGGATTTGCAAAGTGTTGCAGCATATGTGGAGTGGTGAGAGAGGAAGATCAGTCATGCAGCAGCATTTATTATGGATTAAAGTGTGGTTATATGGGTTTTAGGAATGCCATATTGCAGGAGCCTGCAATAGTCAAGACGGGAGTTGATGAGAGAGTAGATAAGAGTTTGGAAGGCAT
This sequence comes from Mixophyes fleayi, assembly GCF_038048845.1. NCBI lineage: Eukaryota > Metazoa > Chordata > Amphibia > Anura > Limnodynastidae > Mixophyes > Mixophyes fleayi. The sequence goes on along the minus strand of NC_134402.1, from coordinate 390,654,965 downwards.
GTTGAGTAAGAAAAGGACATATTCTGGCAAGGTTTTTAGGGTGCAGTTGACAGGAATAGGAGAGCGTCTGGATGTGAGGAATAAAGCAAAGGTTGGAGTAATACCAAGGCAGCGGGCTTGGGAGACTGAGAAAAATGTGGTGTTACTGAAAGTGAGAGGAGATAATAAGCTCTGTTTTGGACATGTTGACCTTTAGGTAGTGTTGGAACATCCATGTGGAGATAGCAGAAAAACAGTTGGTTACACAAGATAGTACAAAAGCAGAGAGGTCAGGGAAAGAAAATAGATTTGGGTGTCATCAGCATAGAGGTGGTATTGGAGGCTGAATGAGCAAATTAGTGCCCAAAGAGAAGAGGTGTACAATAAAAAAGTAAAGGGTCAAGAACAGAGCCGTGTGGGACTCCAACAGATAATGGGATTGGGGGGGAGGATGTGCCAGAGGGAGAAACACTAAAGGAACAGATCGATAGGTAGGAAGTGAACCAGGAAAGAACTATGTCACAAAGTAAAATGGAGTGAAGGATGTGTAGGAGAGAAGGTGATCAACAGTATCAAAAACAGCAGAGAGGTCCAGGAGAATGAGTATGGAGAAATGAACCTTAGACTTTGCAGTAAGTAGATCATTGATCACTTAGCGAGAGCAGTTGCAGTGGAATGTTGGGGGTGGAAGCCTGGTTGCAGAGAGTCAAGAATGGAATGAGAGGAGAGAAAGTAAGACAAACGTTTGTACACTAATCGCTCAAGTAGTTTGGAGGCAAAGGGGAGGAGAGAAAGAGGGTGGTAGTTGGAGAGAGTGGCTGGATCAAGAGATGGTTTCTTTAGAATTGGTGAGATGAGCACATGTTTAAAGGAGGATGGATATGTGCCAGTGGAGAGAGACAGGTTGAAGAGGTGAGATAGGGCATGCAGTGGCGGAGTGGGAGTGGAGAAGTTGGGATGGAATAGGGTCGAGGGGACAGGTTGTAGGGAGAGATGATGAGATGTGTGCAGAGACTTCATCTCCAGTAACTGGAGACAATGAATTAATTGGATTGGGGAGTGTAGGAAAATAAAGGTGGGTAGAGTGGGTGGAGTGAGTGGAATTTGGCTTGAGGAAATATCTTGTCAAATGGTGTCGATTTTGTCTTTGAAATAGATAGCAAAATCATGGACTGTGAGGGAGAAAGGGGGGGGAGATCTTATGCAAAAAAAAATTGAGGCACATCCAACTATAAATTAGTCCCTATAATATTTTTTTCATTCTTAACACTAATCACCCTACATACAGCAAGAAACTTACAATATTAGCCAAATATACACATTACAATACATTAGCAACTTTTAAACATAATAGATGTACACAAGGCTATTAATACAAATATTTCCCTATGTACCCTCTCTGCAAATCAACACTTGTATCACTACTAAATTTCCCTCATTAATTTCCACACTACCACTTCATCAGTAAATAGCACACATGCAGATATTGTCTGTGGTAATAAGCTTACATAAAACTGTACATACACCCCACACTTTACACTGTCTCATGTGCTCTACACTAATAATCTTATGAACACCACTGAGACCCACACATTTCAATATCCTACACTAGGAAAAATTATAGCTTTACTCACTGTATTTCCTTTTTAGTACATGTTCAACATATCAAACATTTCTCTGTACCACCTAAATTACTACTGCACATCTCCCAAAATCAGTGAAAACCATTCAACTATAATGATTGGTCATTGCTCATATTCTAAGTGTACTATGCTATATAACATTCACAACTTTTTTTTATACTCCTTCATTCCCACCCTAATGCACACAAGCTTTCAACTGCCAAGCTATTATGGAAGCAGTGTAAATGATTGGAGGAGGGTGGTGCAGGCCATGAGTTTACAATTGGGAGAGCACATTGGTAAATAACTAATTATGATGTTTGTATGTATTATGTTTTGCTACTGCCATGTGTTTTTTTGTTTTGTTTTTTATTGCCAGACAGCAGGTTACTCCTTAAATTAATTAAATTCCACCTCCACAGTTAACACTCAGGAGTTGAGTGAATTAAGCTACCATTCTTATTTATGGTTGCTCCCTATTGTCCACCAGTGAGCTCTACAGGCAGCCAGGAGCCGGACTCAGCAGAGGTCACCTGAGGAAAGACACCTGGGGAGGTAGGGGAGGGGGCTGGATAGTGTGTGAAGCCCACCAATCGAGACCTTTTGCAACTACCCTGGGCAGGCAGTTTCCAAGGTGGGATTATGAGGTGATAAAAGAGGCTACCCTGGGAGCTGGACATTTATGTGATTGACTTTGGCCAAGAGGTGATGCTCTGCCAGAGACGTGCTGTGGAACCTATATCACTGGATTTATTTGAACTGATTTCCTCACTTGTTGGACCTGCTATTGTTAAGGGAGCCGTGCTTTACATATCCCACTGGATTTATTTGAACTGATTTCCTCACTTGTTGGACCTGCTATTGTTAAGGGAGCCGTGCTGTACCTATTCCACTGGATTTATTTGAACTGATTTCCTCACTTGTTGGACCTGCTATCGTTAAGGGGCTGTGCTGTACTTAATACTGTTCTGTAGAATAAATCATTCTTCTATTTTCCTCTAATACCTTGTCTGAATGATTTGGGAACCACATGTCTTCACAATTATTATCTATATCCTCTCCTTAATTGTATATTTTACATTTAGGTAATAATCTCGTTCACCATATCTTCAGGGTGGTGCTATCACTAAACTTAATTTTAATCCAGTTTCTTACACAGAAGAACAAACAAGTTGATTTGTATGGTGCACTAAGGGACATGGATTATACTTATTACTTTCTTCTTTATTCCTATTTATATTAAAATAAATCAATGTCATATCACTGTGTCCAATTAAAAAAAACAACGAAATATAACTAAAAATAAAGTTTTGTGTGGAAAAGAAATATGTGATTAAAAACTTTCAGATTTACATTTTTTTTCTATAAATATGATAACAGAAGAAATAACTATTCTTATAAAACACATTCAATGCCCCATTAGAGGGATTAGGGTAAGAGAATATTACATTTAATTGTTATTATAACCAATTCCTCGTTGCAGTGTGAATTAGTTCTTTTCATAACTCATATCTCACTGGTGATTGCAAAACCTATATTCTATAATATATTTGCAGCAGTTTGCAACAGGGCGATACTGTAAGAGGTCTGACTCGTAGCTTAAATTCTATTATCATGCAGTTCACTTGCAACAGTTAGAACAGGTTAAAGTGACTGCTAATTTGTTAGGGACTTGTCAGTGTGTGGAGTCTTCCTAAATCTAAAAAGCCAATTCTATAACGGGCTTGATTTCTTGCGGATTTATTCCACTCCTTTATTAGTAGCTAAATTATTGTCAATTAATAAAGTTCATATGATGAAGTGATTTGTATACTTGTCTCACAACTAATGGCCTCTATGCCTGTTCCTGCATTAATCTAAAAGTTCAGGATTCAAGATGAACAAAATTCTCCCTTTTAACATATTGTACATGCTGTGAAGTGCAGCAGTAACAATAATGCACTTTGCTTTGCTGCGCTTTTTCAAGTCAGAAGCTGATTGTTTGGATACGCAGGATTTTAAAATCCCTGTTGGCCAATCACAATGTATCACCTCACTTGTATCATTCTTCAATCAAAAACATCTAAGTTAATTCTGGTGCTTTATTCACTTTATTTTTATTAGTTCTGTCAAAGTTGAATAATTGGATGAAATAAACTATATTGATTGATATTGTTATGATGCAATCGCACGATAAATAACGCACACATACACTTACACATTCACTTGTAAATAGTTCACCTTAAAATAGATCCAACACACAGTTGTTGTAATGTAATAGTATCAAATGTAATAGAGTTTACAGTTAAATATAATAATGTTAAAAGCACTTGAAAAGTATCTAAGGCTCAGGATTTAGCACATGTATCATGTTTAGTGTCATTTTGATCTGCACATTACCATCTCTCATCCTATAATTTTAATAATGTTTTATCAGCCAAAGCTCTCTCTTTCTCTCTCTCTCTGAACGTGGCTACATGTGAGCATGGCTGTGTTCCATGGACCTCGGTGAAGCCTTATAAGGAAAATGTAATGTATTCAGTGTTTTATACTTTCCTGTTTTAATGTAACATCCTTAATAAGTATCATGTATCTGCTATATTGTACTGTATTGTACTTATTTATTGAACTGCTAAACAAATTGCTTTTGCTAAATAAATTGCTTCTGCTTCGGAAACACAATAAAATCGCTTGGGCAATGCTTATTTGAAAACGATAGAATTACTTTAATAGTTCTTATCATATCGCTCATGGAGTGAGAAGAAGATTCATATGGATAATTCTATTTTTTGTCTCTTTCACAGGTTCATTGGTGGCAGTGCCACTCAGAGCAAGGTGGAGTGAAGACCGGCAATCCACTGACTCAGTCACCAGGTTCAGAAGCCCAGCTATATTCAGAGCATACACTATCTTGGTTTATTTTTCTTCAGATCTTATCCCCATCCTATCATTATCCTTGTGTTACTTAAACTCCAATAATCCAATACATTTATTAAAGCAGAAGGCGGTCTCTCTTAGTGGCGACTAAGTTCCGGTGATATTCAATTAGTTTACATATCTCCTCTATATTAACCACCAATACCTTAATATCTTCCTTTGTTATGAATATTATAGTGATAAATGATGGATGATAATATTGGTAGCATATAGAGTATTTGAGAGTTCTACAAGCATCAGCATGCACAGACTGTTTAAGGCAGCCTTGCCTGGCTGGGACTTGTAGTTCCACAAACAAAATTTACAACACTTTAATTGCTGTTATTACCCTACACTCACTGCCCAGGGGTGTAGTAAGAGCCCTAGTGCTTTCAGCACTGGGCTGGCTATTCCTTGAGGGGGGGGGCCCGCTCTTTTTTTTTGCGAACCCCACTCCCTAGGGAATCCAACCCAGTGCTGAATGGCCTGGGGTTGGTTTGTCATTATGGCAGGGGGACCCCTGCTGCGTGTCCCCCTGCTATAGTGCCAACCACCCCGGCTGGTTTGCCTAGAGCTGGTTGTGTGAAAATCGATGGGGATCACACGTAATTTTTTCCCCGATTTTCGCGCAACCAGCAGTAGGCTGGTAGCAGTAGGGTTAATAGTGCTTGGACAGGGGAGACCCCACGCATTTTTATTTTTGCAAACATTTATCTATATTTAAACTTTTGACAGCCGCTGGGACCTGTGGCTGTATAGCCCTGCAGTGTAACAGTGATGTGTTTCCTAATCTCACATCTAGAAAGCAGCGCATTGTATCAGTCAATATTTAATTGAAACTCAGGCGGGTTAGCAAAATCGCAGCTTCATACATTTGGACATTTGTATAGCTAGAGTGGGGAGAAATCGGGACAGTGATTTGCTGCGAGTTGGAAACCAGATATTTTTTAAAAAAATCTCATCTCCGGTGATTTTACATCAAATCTCAGGTTAATACATCAGCGAGTTTCAACTCGCCAGAGAAAATTGCGGGATTTTCAAAATCGCAGCTTGATATATTTACCCCCAGATGTGATAAAAAAATATATTCAAACTATTTCAGATCTTTGTCTTATAAGTATTGGGCACCTCCTATCATTTTGCTTATTACAATTATATAGAGTATATATTTTCAACCATATGGAAAGTGTTTCTCTATATTGAGCAAACACTTATGATATAATAGAAATGCCCCTTTAGTTGATTTATTGATATCTGCTGTACATTCATCTTTATATTACCCATACTCACTACTTCACAATTGAATAGTTTGGATATATTCTCTATTTATTATATATCCTGACTACGGTTTAATAGGTAACTCAATTTTCTTTACTCTTTGATAAACGAGTAATAGTTTAATGCTAGCCTACACCTTCTCTGATTGAAATGAGGAGAGATTCTTAACTGATTCTTTAAAATAGTCCTCAATCCATATAAGTTTTACAATCGTCATCATCATTTATTTCTCTATGAGGCACCACAGATTCTACATATAATTGTTTCTTTCCAAAACAGGACTGTAATTTATTTCATTATCCTGAACATCATAACCATGTACTTTTAATGATAATTAATAGTTATAATACTACTACCATTTTTATAGAGAAAAAGGGGAATTTTAGCAATTATTTTGCTAAGTGATTCCATTAGTTATTAATAGCTGGTACTTTGGCTTCATCATGTACAAATAAATATGTGATAATTTTGGGGCAGCCTATTGGTTAATATATGAATGAAGTGATTACAAACATGAACATCCCGAACATCGTCATATGGTTAGGAAAATAACTGATTCAAACACTGCAACAAGGAATTTGTCATAACAATTAAATGTAACATTCTATTACCCTGACCCCATTAATGGTGCATTGAATAAATGATATACGAATAGTTATATTTTCTCTTGTTATCATATTTATAGTGAATATGTAAGGGAGTACCTAGAAAGCTTATAATCATATTTATTTTCCATTACTTTATTTTTAGTTATATTGCACTACTTGTCAATTAGAATATGTGATATGAGATTAAATGTAAATAAATACAAATAAAGATGAGAGTTTTTACGTTATAAATATAATCTTTGTCCTTTAGTGCACTGCACCTATAAACTTCTTTGTTCTTTCCTGTTAAAAGTTTTCACTGTTCAGAAGATGGAAGAATGTAGGATGCATTACAACAGATAATTTAGGCTCTGTAGTATTGGTTATCTCAGTGAAAAGTGTAATTTTATTTTAATGCTGCAATTTACCATTATTTTATTGCTTAGCCACAGCAACAGAAATCCAGAGGGAAAAGGGTTACTTACCACTCTGGAGGCTTCTACTAAGGTCTCTGCTCTACTAAGCATGTGCAAGGGCCCAAAACGGGTATAGAAATGGGTGCTGGGTTGCACTATTGAAACAACAAAAAAAATGTTCATATATAAAAAATATAAGGTGACCAGCACTAACCAGGTTAACATATGAGGCAATTTTATTCCATCCTGCAAAGCAAACAAGTGATCAACATTTCAGTCTCTATTAAGATCTTTGTCAAGATCTCATAGATATGTCTGTCATGGTACAATAATAGCTATGGTGTAGTTATTCTCGGTTATATCCTGTTTAGGAAAAACAGAGTGGAGAAAAAGAGAGGTGGAGCACAAAAATTATAGCACAAAAACAAAGGATTTAGATTTTACAAATGCTGGCTTTAGCCTAATGAGATATTATTTAAATGAATCTCTGGAAAAGTTTGGATTGAATAGGTAGAGTGGGAAAAATGTGGATTATTAAATATAGCAATACTTTGCGCAAGATATATTAGTAAAAGCAAAAGAAAGAGGAAAGCTATATCTATGGAATGGCAGCCACATATAATAAAAAGGAAAAAAAAAACAGAGTAGGATACAAAAACATATAAAGCTACACTAAGAGACTAAACACACAATAAAATGTGCTAAAGCACAAACAGAAGAAAACATTGCAGTGACTAATAAAGGATAACTAAATGTTCTTAATAAGTAAAAAAAAATTGGGGAGGTATAAAGTAAGTAAGGCAAAAGACTGAAGGGTTTGGATATGTTGAAGGAAAAAAAAATTGTCTACATAACTGGATTTGCTTTGTATTTAATGTATTTATCTACTCCAGAGGGGAAAAGTACACTGTACTGTACCATAGACATAAAAAAATTCTAACATAAGAGGTGTTGCTTGAATACTCAAAAAATAAAAAATTAATGAGTGCAGATGGTATACATCCAAGAGAATTTAAAGGACTAAGAGTAGTGTTTTAACCCCATTAACCAAACTTTTTAACCAACCTCTACTGACAAGTGATTCGAGAATTGTAGTTCGATTTCACAAAAAGGGTAGCAGGGAGGAATAAAGATAACTATAGACCTCTGAGTCTCATATCATGGTAGAGAAATTAATGGAATGCCATATAAAAAAATATTTTTGACTTTTAGATCCAAGGCAGGATGGATTTGTTGCTGGTAGATCATGTCAAACAAAACCTACTGGAGTTTTATGGCTCAGTAACTAAAGTGAAGATCATGGTGGATCAGTAACAGGGTTGATAGCCCAGAACAGGTAAAATAGATGATAGTGATTTAGAAAGAACTGAGGAATGGACAAGTATGGAATCTTAAATTTAATACATCAAAATGTAAAATAATGTATGTGGGATACAAATATTCCGAAAGGTTATGGCTATTGTTAAGTCTGTTATGAAAGTACTTGCAGGTTCTTTTCTGCTAGCAAATGCAATGTTTCTATGTTAATGACATATATGATTTTATTCATGGCATTTATAATGTTGTATTTTTACAATTTTTCCTGCTCTTGATTGTAGACTACCCCTTGGAAACTGGTATCAGTAAGAGGGGAGTTGACACTTGAACTCTATAGTTTAGTTAAGAGATGCAGATTCTTGGCACATCTGCCTGGTTTCTTATCTGTATGATGACACTCTAGTCTACCTTTCCTCCCCTTACCGCTCTCCTTTCTCCAATGTCCGACTGCCACTCTGCCATGTTCACCTAGATGGTTGGATGCTACCTCAAGCTCAACATATCCAAAACTAGATTCTGCCAATAACCTTTGGCTCTCCTTATCATCTGTCCCCATCTCACACTCTCGCCTTCAGGACTTTGCCCCCACTGCTCCCCACATTTGAAACTCCCTGCCCCATCTGACAAGACATGCCCCAACCTCGTATCTTTCAAATGCTCCCTCAAAACTCACCTTTTCACACCTGTCTACCCTGCCAACTGCCCCTTTAACTCCATTATCTTTATTTGCTACCTTGCCTAATCCTAAATTCCTCCATCCCTCTCGCTCCACCTACCTCTCCCTCTCACATCCTTCCTATTGTCTCTGTTTACTTTCAAAAATTCTCTCTACCTCCTATATCCTCATCCCCTTTGTTCTAGTTGTGTCTTTTTATTGTTTTATTTATTTGCTTTATTTATTGCTTTATTTATTGTCTCTTATATTAATTTTTACTGATTCTATTGTTTCTCTTGTCACTTACTCATCTGTACTTTGTTCTGCTTTTTTTGTTTTGATTTTTGATTGTTGATCTCTGAGGATTCTGTGACCGCCATATAAATAAAATAAGATGAGGATGGTGATATTTTTATTTTTATTTTGTTTTGTATGGACCTATTAATATGCTTGAAATAATTAAACAATCAATAAATTGTACTTAACCTGTCCGCAACCAATGGAGAGCAATTTTAGTAGGTTGACCTTGTATTATATAGGGTGTGTGGTCCATAGAAGTTGGGTGGGGGATGCCAGCGTGGTTCGTGTCGTAAGATTAGTGTAGAAAAGTCTGTAGATGTATGAGATAGTGACTGATATTGTGGGTAAAGATATCAGTTATGGTATGCATTAGCTGAATTAATGGATAGGTGTGTGGGTCAGTATAATAGATAGATAGATAGATAGATAGATAGATAGATAGATGCGCAGTCAGGCAAACAAAATACCAAACGTGATAAATAATAAATGAGGAAATAGGCAATATAAAATGAATAAGGTGATGGAAACTACATAATAGAATGTAAATTAAAGATAAAAATACACAGAAGTGACAAAGCAGAGCGATAGATGGCTAGGTATGAGATCCAAAATCAATAAAATGATGAAAGTTAAAAAAAAAAGTAATATAAAATACAAATAAAAATAAAATATAAAAATGAAATTGAACACAAGAGATAAGAAAGAAAATAGAACAGAAAAACACACAAAACAAAAAAGTGGAAAAAAGAGCAAAGGAATAAACGAATGTAAAAATAGTCAATAGATTAAAATGTTAGGGTTGTAGGTCTCAAATGCATTTCACCATGATGTTTGGCTTCCTCAGTGGCTTCTGTTTTTTAATTGTGTTATTACTATTTTGGATGACCTCCAAGGAGTGAACGAGTGCCAGTTGGTTGAGATTGTATCTTGCTAAACCAGAGGTTCTTATGAAGGGAGCTCAACTTCAAATAACAAGATTGCAGCTAGACCAACAAACTGGACTTAAACTTGGAGATCAGAGTTGCAAAACTCTTATCCTGTGTGGGATTCTGTTATTGCACTTGATTGTGGCCTGACATTTAAACACCAGGTGTCAACTATGATAAAATCTACACTCTTTCATCTGAAGAACATAGACAAAATTAAGCATTTGATTCCCTGAGATCTTCCTAAACTGATACCTGCATTTGTGCCTTCATGCTTGAACTACTGCAATGCTCTCTTCCCGGAACTCCCAGAAAAAGAACTGCTCGACCTGCAGCTGGTACAATATGCAGCCAGGCTGTTAACTAACTTGTCCCTTTCCTGCTACATAGCACCTGTTCTCCAATCCATCCACTGCCTATAAAATGTCAGATCTGTTTCAAGATTGGCTTACTGAAATTCAAAGGCCAACATAACAAGGTTCCTGGGAACTTGAAGCAGTTTCTGATTCCCTGTATTCCCTCTTGCTCACTATGCACGCACATGAAGGACTATTCACAGTACCTAGAATCTCCTATACTACATTCGAGGATCAAGCTTTAAGCTTTGTAGGTCCAACTTTCTGGAACTTGCAGTCTCATGCAGTCTTCAACGTGCCCACTATAGAAGATCTTCAAAAACCGATAGAGAGTAGTGTAGTCGGGCGAGATTCGTCCTGAATAATTGTAGTCCTGTCCCCAGGCTCAGAACTAAAACGAGGTGTCGGCAATCTGGGTATAGTTAAATATCTCTACTCCCTACCATCGCGTCAGACACACCCTCCCCTTCCATACGGCATTCCTAGCCTTCAGTAACCTGTCTGGTTTCTAGACTGAAGTGCTAAGGGGTTTGAACGCCAAGGTTAGACCACGGGGTTCCTGGTGAGGAGTGAACGGTACCCCAGTACCTGGGGTGCTGGAAAGGGATTTACGGTTAGTGTTGCCCTTATTCCTAGACACACGACACATTTAGCTCTGTGTTCCGTACTTTGTTAATCCTTTATATGTTTATTTTGTACCATGTGTTTTTTATTCTGCAAATGTAAATCACTTTGAGTATTACTGGGTGAAAAAAAATATTATTATTATCAATCATGAAAGCGTTGAAGCATCCCTGAATTTTGCAGGACATATGTAACATTTAGCACAAATCAAGTATGTACATGATGATAGGTCATACAGTATATGGTCGTATGTAAACAATAATTACAGAATTTAATTTGGAACACATGCATCATATAAGTAGTATAATCTATAGGTGATGTACTAATCATAATTTTACCTAAATAAGGTATAAAATAAAATACTGTTCTATTCTGAAATACCCAAGTAGATGCCAGTGTACAGGAGATATTACTTTAGAATGTTGGCCTCATAATTCCTTTCATACATAAAGTGCATTTTCAGACACATGAATTCTGTCTGGGTTTTTAATGCACAAGCACAATTTAAAGTCTTTTTTACGTTATTTACATTGCAGTGAAATGTGAAAAACATGCAATATTGAAAGGCATGATTTAGAAAATGTAGCCCCTTTTGCTAGAAATGGAAAACAATCTGTCATTTCAGTGCTATTAAGAACACATTCTGCCTTATTGACTTTCCATGCAAGCTATACAGACAATGCTCATTTTTTCTTGGAACAGGATGTCTTGTGTTTTTGTGTGTTCTATTTCAGATAAACTATTAGAAGACATTTACCGTGATGTTTCCAAACAGTTGATGGGACCATAGCTGTTATAGTGATGGATAGGTTACATTTAATGTATTGTAACAGCACACTGACAAAGCTGAACAATATCTGTGGATCTAGTTGTGTGTTCAGCAACCTGATCTTAACAGACCCACTGCCCAGGAACCTTTGAATGTGATCAATACTGGATTTGTCATCAAAATACAAATGAAGGTAATTTGCTAAGGTAAACTCTACCCTAGTTCCCCTGCCCATTATTTGATTCATTGAAGGCGTCCGGGAACACTAGTAGCTGTGAATAATAGGACATATGGTCCTCAGTGCATACTAATGCGCAATACAATTAATATATAAAATAAATAAATCACCAGCAGACAAATAACAGTTAGACAAAACTGTACATTGTTATGTTTACAAGTTACAGCAGAAAACTCATTGCACAGTAAAGCAGGCATACACACATATTTTTTCCAAAATGTCCTATTAATTAGTATTTTTTTTCCAAAGGTTTAAAAAATTCAACTTTCTTTTAGTGTACAATAAATGATAGCATGTTTTAACTATTCACATTCAAGTTTTTTTTGTATGATTACATAGCAGAAGCTAAAGATAGAGCAGAATAAGATTTATTATACAGTGTATTAATCAGACACATTGGGGTATATTTACTAAACTGCGGGTTTGAAAAAGTGAAGATGTTGCCTATAGCAACCAATCAGATTCTAGCTGTCATTTTGTAGTAAATAAATGACAGCTAGAATCTGATTGGTTGCTATAGGCAACATTTCCACTTTTTCAAACCCGCAGTTTAGTAAATATAGTCCAGGAATTTTTTAAACATCTAAAATGTAATAAAACATATTTAACAATAACCTCTATCTTTCTTACCGATTTGCACTGATTTTGTATTTAGCAAAAACAAAATCTGCACACTCAAGGCCTAATTAAACGATAGGCTGACTAGGGAACAAGCCATTGGGGGATGGGTGAGTACAAAATTTTAAATTAAATTTAACTTAAAGAATTCTTTTACCTACCTATTAGCCTCACATGGAAGATGAGGGGGCGCTAAGAGCATATTAGCATAGAGCATCCTGAACCCTTAAACAGGCCCTGTGCACAACAGATTTATGGCCTAATTCAGGGGTATTTTGATGAAGGTTGACTTTAGTTTCTCTCACACTTTAGTGCATGGGTATCATAGAGAAAATACCACTTCTTTTTCATATATAGGTCTAATCCTTTAAACAGGAGTTTGCATGCCAAGTTATCCAAACACAACCAACAGGGGGGGGCTGGCAAATTTTAGCCCGGGGGGCAAAACTCGACTCAATAGCCTATTTTAAAGGAAATAAAATGCAAGTGGCCCAGTGACCCAGCCCAAGACAGCCCTCTAAGGAGCAGATGCCCCCCAGCCCAGCGTGCACCTGACAACCAAAGTTATCAACGTTATTGATACTGCTACTCCCTAAACAAAGATTGGATTAGTTAACTCCAGTAAGGCAAGAAGTAACTTTCAGCTGGAGATGAGTAAAATGAAAAGAAATTTCCAGCAGAATTTTTGGCCTTAAGTGTTTCCAGTCCTACCCGAACCATATGACAGAATTAACTATATTGACTATAAATGCCACAAAATATGAATTTTACAAATACAGGGGGTCATGTAGAGATGGACATAAGTCCAATGCAGTATATTATTTCTCAGTATGAGAGAAGACTGAGACATATCTCTCCATTGCGCCTTTCTATGCTGAGAGAGGGAGCAGGGGGCTGGCTGGTGTAGCCATAGTACAGTACGGGCCTGTTCACGCACCTTACATACTACGTTGAGTAACAAGCAATCTTGTCCTCTAGGAAGCATGTCTGTTGTGGCTGCTTAGCACCTGGTACAAGATCTGTGTTGCTGATGATGATCGATATGAATCTTGCATGTTCTTCCAAAAATAATTAACAAACAAGCCTCTGTAAAATTGTCAATACCACCGCTAAGCTGGTGGCACTATAGCAGGGAAACCCACAGCATGGGGTCCCCCTGCCATAGTGACAACCAGCCCTACACCAGTCAGCACAGGGCTGAATTCCCTTGGGGGATTGGGCCCACAAAATGCTCTGAGGTCAAGGGGTGCAATCTAGGCACTAAGAGCTCATTCATAGGAGTTCTTAGTGTAGCTAGTATTGTGACATCAAATATGTTTTATTATTTTACCAGGACATGGATTTGTAATCAAGATGCCAGTGGTGCCTGGATCTAGATAACTTACAGTGTGAATTAGGACTGTGAGCTAAATTTTTGTTGGCTTAGAAGGTCCTTTCAACTGTATCCAAATAGTAAAAATGCACCAGAAGTTGCAAACATACAAAATCTGTTTTATTTTCTTCTTTGAATCATTTTGGCTTGTTAGTTTTACTTAAACCTCGATGTGTAGTGTAGTATTTGACTGGGAAGATAGGAGCTCTAATTGTGCTAGTGATACACTAAAAGCTTAAACAATGTTTACGGATAGGATCTGGGCTAATTATACATTGCGCTATTACTAAGGTCTGGAAACAGGAGATATATATTATGTTAAAATTAGGTTAGGAAACTTTGTTTCCTGTGTTTTTAATGTTTCACTCAGGATCTCAAGAGTTAGAGTACATATGTCTAGCAAATCTGCAGCTTTTTTGAGGAAAGACACTCTCCTCTCTTGTATGCATTATACAAGATAAAATTCTGAAGCAGCTGAGATGTCATTGTTGGATTAGTCATAATCTAAGTTGTTCAGTTATAGATGATCCATTTTTTGCAAACCAGCCTCTAAATTTCTTCCCAAATGCCCAAAGTTCGTTCTGATTTTAATGGAGTCAAATATTGTAAATAAAAGTGGGATATGGCAATGAAATTTAACAAATTGTGCATGCTATGGAACTGAAATCTGCATGGTTTCTTACAAAAATGTATTCCTGACTTGCATTCTCCTGCCTATCACTGATAATTGAATGAAGCCCATTGAGGCATATTTCATGATATTTCTCAAATTTGTTTTATTTATTTTTATCTTCTTCTTAGCATTGCTTCTTAATATGTACATTCAAGAAACACATGATGGATGGTGCTGTCATCACTGTTACAATCTTGAATTTTTGAGCTCCTCTGAGATTTACCCCAAAGCAGTTTTGAACTGCTCTAGTTGTGCATTCATAGCCCCATTTAAATCGCTATGACACTTCAGAACAAAATAAATTGTGCCTGAAATTGGAGCTATTAAAATTCTATAGTGCTATTAGGGAATAAGCAGTGGCTCTAAAGATTTCTTCTGTTATTGAGGGAAAAGAAAAAAAAACGGAAGAGCACAGAAGGATCATCTCTCCAGTATTTCTCCTGTCACAGCTGGAGTTCTAAAACATTGAAAATGTTGAATTTGTTATAATCTGCATCTGAGGTGAACAAAAGACTTTAACAACCCTGAGATGTATCTTGGCAGGTTATTTGAATTGTGCAAAATTATTCTTTAAAATACAAATATTTCGTTGTCGCTTAGCATGGACAATTTCCACAGTGCTTGCAAAAACTGAGGTCATAGTTATTACCATTAACTTTGCTCTGGCGGCATTATAATTACTGAATCTCATTGGAGCAAATATTTTTGTCATTAATGAGTGAAAACCAATATCAGGATGCAGGTTTTGGAGGCAGCAAAATATAGAGAAATACTATAAAATATATAATGTTCTTGCTGCAACAGTCTATATCTGTGGGTATAATAACTTGAATAATAGTCTCCACTCAATTGTCATTCCAGGAATGATTCTGTCATCTTGAGTGAATGGGGAGCTGGAGCTGCTGTCCGTGGTTCAAGCGAAGCCCTTATAATTAACAAGATAAAGTGAAGTTAATGACATCAGGTGAGATGTGAACTGTACACAATGTAGTGATAGATTCAGCAAACGTTAAAATCTATACATATATTGTAAAAAAAAAAGTAATCTCTAGTGTTTGATATAGAAAATGTTAAATCACCATGGTTACCCTATACTGCCACATTTATGTGAGTGGGAGAGCATGACAAATGATGAAAATAACATTTCGTGAAGATTATTTTTTTGTTTTACTGGGTGCATGTAAAGGATCTATCATAAAAGGGTGTAACCTCCTATGTGGGCCATTGTCTCGTGGATTTTGTCTACTTTTCATTGAGGTCCGCATCTGGAGACTGAGAGACTGAGATAATAAATTTCGTATGTGGATTACTGCATTTCTGTTCTAGATTAAGATATGTGACTGGGTATTGTACATCCATCATCTCATTCTGTGGAATATAATGTCTAAAGTATACTTTGTGGACTATGAATCAACCAACTATGTGCTTGATAACTTCATCATATTCCATGTGGATTGCAGCCTTCGGTTATTTTTGGATTCCGCAGTTGCACATTATAGACATGGAATATGGCCCAACCCCTATCTATGGACTATGCTACTTGTAGACACTACACAGTGAGTCACTTACATAAAGTGTGATAAGACTGTTAATGTGATGTTAAATACGAAGACATTCATCAACAGACATGTCTGCTCAGAGCTACCTATGGGGTTCCATGACAGGGAATGTTTATTAACGGTTTTTATTTTTTTCTATACTTTCAATGTTAAAAAGGCATATATAATGCAGCATTGTGTTCTAGTATGAACTACTCCATCGGGAATATTGGAAGTTATTTACGAGGCTCCTCTGATCTACTCAGCAAACCTCCATGGTTTCACACCAGTGCACCGGGATGGTCTGCCCTGTACACTCCAAGGTACACACCGACCCTTCACTCTTAGGGGGAACCTTTGCAACTTAGCAGAGCTCCTAGGTTTGCGGAGAAGCAGATAGTTCTAAAACATCACATTACATTTCAACTTCCTATAACTTCAGTACCACCCCTTTCAACAAGATAAACTGCCTTCATTTGTTTTGTTTTCACCTACAGTACTGCTCAGTTTAACCCTGGCCGAAGTGCCATATAAATGCACATTAATACTATATAACTAGAGCAGAGTGGAAATGGCTGTGGTGCCCCTAAAAATCCCTTATTTTATTAATCTCGCTGCACAAAATAAAATCTCATTTCTGTAACGCCACGAAAAACAAGGCCCATCAGTGTGCCAACTCTGTACTTTGTAAGAAATGCCTGTATAATGCCCATCTATTTCCCTGTGCCTGTACAAACTGCAGTTTCCCCACAAATGCAGCCATTTTGTTCTGTAATCCTATTAAATCTAGGCACACTAGATTTAAAAATCAAAGTGCACAGTGAGTCCAAAGCTGTTTTTGCTCTTGGTGAATGACATCCAGGGGCATATTCAACATTGCGCTTATGTTATTACGGAACTGCAACATCGAGAATTTCCCTTCGTAACCCCATGGGGTACGAACGGAAATCCACGGAGTTGCTATAACACGAAACGCCTTCAGGTCCGTTTCAGAGGCACTTTGCGCTTAATTGAATATGCCCATTAGAGTGTTCTATATGTTTAGAAAGGCTTTTTTAAAAAAACAAAACAGTTTCAGAACCCTTGAGAAATCCGTCTGGTGTAAACAAGCTGTCAGGCAGAGAAAATAGTACAGGATAGAGGTCAAATGAGCTCTATGTCATGCTGCTTCTACTGTCCAGATCAACAGACGGGAAATATGCAGCACAATACAGGCGCAAAACGCGCAAAGAGCAAAACACTCATCTGGATGAGCCTTCAATACTCCTCTAAAGCACAACTAGCGGTAGATAAGCTCCAGTTACTTTTAATATTAATCCATAACTATTTGTATTGTACATGCATATTTATTTTCTGATATTAATATATTTACCTTTAAATGTACTAAATTTAAAAAAAATGCTTATGTATATCTGTGTATCATATTTGCTGTTTTTTTAAAAAATATTACAAAACAACGCTCTGCTCTGTGTTTATGGTAAGGGAAAAATAGTAAAAAATGAAAATGTTCTTGGTAATTCATGAATTTCTATTGCTCACATTGCTCCAGGCCACGGTTTTTATGCCACATATTTAGAGTTAATAGTATTAAAGGACTTTCTCCTTCTGTCACACAGAGTTCACTTACTGGGGAGCCTTATTTATTTGACCTCAGCACGACCACTACAAATAGGATTTAGAAGTTAGACATTTCTCATTAATGAGTTGGTAAACACCAAACAGAATGTTTAATAATACAAGAATATATATATATATATATATATATATATATATATATATATATATATATATATATATATATATATTTTTAATGACATTTTAACAATAAATTATATATACAATAAATAATTAAATATTATATTATTATATTTATTCTCAATATTTTAAATCTATGTATTGACACTCCATATACAATTTATATTCTCTTTGTGTTTCTGATGAGAGTTTTAATTCTGCATTTTCCACCATGCTCAAATACAGTTTCTAATTTAGAGTACTTATATTATACTAAACATAACCTGAAGCAACACAGCAGGTGACAGCTTCCCACATCTTAATCCCACTTAATGCATTTTCCTAATCTATGACTGGAAACTCTGAAATGTCACTGGCATGTATATATTTATTTATTTTTGTGATGAAGTTTTCACAGTAGCCCAAAGCAAACCATACTCAATTGTCATTTCTTTCCCACTGAAGTGTTGTTGCACGATGCCATCAATCCATTATGCACATTTGATTGAAAGAGAGTTGTAAAACACTGTAGTACATTTGGTTTCACCACTGTATGTGGTCATTGTTCAGATTCACTAATTATAGAAGCCATTGTTTGTTGTGCAAATATAAAAACAGAATTATGTGGTCTATATATTAAGGAAAATATGAAGGAAAGAGCGCACATTTCCTCACCCAGCTCCATATTTGCCTTCTCTGGGCCACTTTGCACAGTTGCCTGCCGGTACGGGTTAAGGAGTTGAGGTGGAGCTATGCCATGTACCCATGCTAATGAGATGAATCATTATCATGGGGTATGTGCGCAACCCTGTCCCTTTACCACTGTTTCCCGAAGCAACCTCCGATGGTGGTCAACTGTGCTCTATTTGTGAGCATGGGTGCACTGCATATAATATTACATATTGTACCGCTCTGCTTCAAAAAATGGAACACTGAGGCTCTGTGCACGTAAGTCCACAAGCCACTACTGGAATACACAATGACCACAGCCATTGGTTGGGGTGCTAAATATTATAAGAGATGTAGGTTAACGTGGTACTATGGTGCTTGTACATCATTAATATTAGAAGATTTTTGTCATATGTAAAGCAACATAAATTGAATAGTTTGTTATATTAATAAAAAATAATGTCCTTGTGGAACAGCAAAAGAAAAGAGCTTTGATATATCACTGAAAGAACTAGTAATTTATAATTATAGCTAATTGTAAAGCATTTTCAGTTCAGGGTAATAGCCCCCTTTTTCTGTATGACATATAATATACTGCTTTTTACTTTATTTTGATCATTTACATTTGTGTCAATCTTGTGGAAATGCACATTGTAATCACATTGTTTTCATATATTAAACATGTTATAATTGCAAATCTACAGCACAACACTATAGTGTAGTAGGAGTAAAATGAATGACCAGCTTATTGCTTGCTAGGCACATATGCCTACAGGGAACTTTTATGTGGCTTTTTAGACACTTATGAACAAATCTAAAAAAGATTGCATAAATGCCTGGGGTGTAAAACATTCCTCCCATTGCAGGCAAGATAAATATGTACAGCTCTGTTGTGCCATATCTCAAGGTATCAGCTGCACAGTTGAAGTTGGCTCTACATGGCTTTTGCAAGCATATCCAAAGTCTTTTCCTGATAAGTCAGAGGAGGTTAAACCTTCTCTCTAGTTCCTCCATTTATAGCAGTTGGTTTATTATATGTCCCAAACAGCTCAGTAACAAATAGTAATATAACAATTTAAGCTAAGAAATGAATAAATAAACTACTAAAATGTAATAACTTTGGAATGATGTAAGTGAGTTCTCTGTACAATGCTGTGGAATTAGTGGCGCTATATAAATAAATGGTAATAATAATAATAATAATAATAATAATAATAATAATAATAATAATAAAAATAATGCTATTGAGACAGTAGATTGACAAGGTCTAAAAAGTGACCAAACTTTTTGATAAATTATCTATAGGACCCAATGCAACAACCAGAAGATTAATTAGATGTTGAGTTGTAGGGAACCAGAGGAGTAGCTCAGTGGTTTGGGGTTCTGACCATCTAATAATGACACTGAGAATCTCCCTGATGTTCTTGTGACTTTGGACAGGTCACTATGCCTTCCTGTGTCTCAGACACAAAAAAACTAAATATTAAGGGAAATCATATCTAAGTAATACTGTGTACAGCGGTGCATAAATCTGTATGGGATAGAACTATGTAAGAAAGTAAAGAAAATAATATTAAGTTATCCCATAAGGATCAGAATGTTTTCACAGCTGAGCTGGGTTTCATTTTCATAAAGAAAGTAGAACAAATTATGTCACTCAGGAAGGACAATTGATTAACCAATATTCAACTAACACAAATCCTATATAAACACCTAGCACTGCTGTATGAAGAACAGAAAATAACTGTAGGTGCGATTTCTGTAACGATTTTACATACCTACATGATTTACCTTCATATCTGTGCTTTTTATCTCTTATAACCATCTGCTGAAAAGACTGTGACTCCACACACTCTATAGAGGTCAGCCTACACTGCTGGCCGTGAGTGCATACACACTTCCACATTTGCCCGACATCGTTATTTTTAGGAAGTTTATAAAACCAAATGAAATTATACGATATGTTTTGGTACGATAAAACATGATCGTGGGAGTATACTCACTAATATGATATCTTACCAAATCGTGTGCTCAGCATGATAATTGGATGAAAACCCTGTAGCTTAATGCTGGGTACACACTACTGAAAGTCCCGATCAGTATTTTGATTTGTGTGTACACACTATACACGATTTACCTTCAGACCTGTGCTCTTCACTTCTCATAACCATTTGCTGAAAAGATCGTATCTGTGTAAACTCTATGGAGACCTGCCTACACTGCAGGTCGTGACTGCATGCACACTTCAGAATTTGCCTGATATTGTTTATAGAGAATTTTTAGTCCAGTTATAAAATAAAATTAAATGATATGAAGTGCTTTGATATGATAAAATATGATTGTGGAAGTGTACATACTAATGCAATATCTGACCTAATACTCGTTTATCATGTGAAAAAAATTTAGTGTGCACCCAGCTTTAGCCCATAATAGATCCCAATCAATATAATGGGAATCATAGACCTATAGACTAGGAAGTTGTAGATCAGAGATCTGTCCCTCTTTCTGCCAGGCAGGTTGCAGAAAATGGGTACACTGACTGCTCCCATATAGGTGCCTACCATTATTAAACACCATCAATGTATACTTCAGAGTGACAGTGGTGACTGTATTAGTTACTCTGGTATCTCTTAGTCTATTCAAGCAGCCTGTAAAAGTACTGTATATACTCGTGTATACTCGTGTATAAGCCGAGTTTTTCAGCACATTTTTGTATGCTGAAAAAGCCTCCTCGGCTTATACATGGGTGAACTAACCTGTGTCCGGTCCCTGAGCTCTTATCTTCCACAGTGGAACGCATGTGCGTTCCACTGACAGGAAGTTGTGCATTTGGAACGCAAATGCCGAACTTCCTGTCAGTGGAACGCACATGCGTTCCACCGCGGGGTAACTAAAAGGCTAAATCAATCTCTCTCTGTTTCTCTGTCTCTCTCTGTCTCCTTGTAAAGTATATTTGTTGCGCTGGTCAGGAAACACTGTAGCTTTATATTAAGTTGGTGCACATCATAAAGTAGGGCAGCTAATAGGTCCATGAAAATATTGTGCCAAATATACAGCGCTGGTAAAGTAAAAGGTTAAAGTGAGGACTATTTGTAAGCCATCACATCTCCATTAAAATATATGGAAGACATGTAGTACATGTTAATTTAAGATAAATAGACTAATGCAAACAAGACCATTCACAATTATCCTTGGAATGCCTGGTTTTCGGGAGTGTGAGTAAAACGAGAATGAATGGCACATAAACATTTAAAGTGCTCTCATCTGTACTTTAATAGACCTACAAAAGATCTGGGGAGCATATGCTGTATTTTTGTTGCTGTGGTGTTATTTTCTCAAACTGAAAGGAAAATATGTGAAATGTGTAGTTGTCATTTTGTTGACTAGGATTCTCAGCCCAGGCACATCCTACTTTCAATGTAACTGTGCTGTGTTTTCCTATAAAGGAATGTAGCACATTTTGGGGGGTATTCAATTGTTAGCGTTAACGCTAACAAACGAGCGCTCAAAAAATCTTACCGTTAATACGGTAATTACTCGCGAAATTCCGCGAGTAAACTACCGTATTAACGGTTTTCGCGCTATATTTTCCGAGCGCTC
Source organism: Mixophyes fleayi (assembly GCF_038048845.1). Taxonomy (NCBI): domain Eukaryota; kingdom Metazoa; phylum Chordata; class Amphibia; order Anura; family Limnodynastidae; genus Mixophyes; species Mixophyes fleayi. Next base: position 390,632,799 of record NC_134402.1, on the reverse strand, counting down.
GTTTTTCAGTGTTAACGCTAACAATTGAATACGCCCCTTTGACTGAGGTGTAATGGTCAATACAGATCATTTTGTAGGCTTGTCCTTATAGAGCCACTATCTGGTCACTCACTGAAGGAAACCATCCAGAGACAGGAAAGATGTTATAAAGCGAATGAAGACAGAGAGACGCATAGTATTGCTTAAATTATCTTTGATTTTTTTTTATGTTAGGTTGTACCCAATGATTTTATAATCATTTAGGAATGTTCCTTGTCATGTACTGTTATTTATGCTTTTGCTAAAAATGAATCCCCATAGAAATGTTTGAGTTATGAAATCATTTGTTAAGACTGTGATTATCCTGAGTGTTTAAAACTCTGACTGAAATTACAGTAATTAAACAGAAGTGAGCTTTTGAAAAAAAATAAATTACCAGTAGCTGCTGCATTTCCCACCCTAGGCTTATACTCGAGTCAATAAGTCTTCCCAGTTTTTAGTGGTAAAATTAGGTGCCTCGGCTTATATTCGGGTCGACTTATACTCGAGTATATACGGTAAGTTTAACAACTAAAAAATATAGTTATTACAGCACCAAAAATGATTTAGGCAAATAGTAATACAAAATAAAATGCATTTTTGAAACTTTGAAAAAAGTAATCAGAGAGCCAAAAACGCTATTTAATTAAAGAAGACTACTAGTTGAACTATTATTAATATTGAATAATATAATTAATTTCAAAATATACTGATATAATGTGTTTCAATGGCAGAGCACAATGCCATTGTTGAAGGTAGTTATATGCGTGAAATTGATCAAATCAATATTTTGAGTCAAATGTGGCAGAGCAGCAAGTGGCAAAATGTGGGCGAGAGAACCTAACAATCTCTAGACAGAGCGTTCAGACCACACAAGAAACAAGCGCAAGTGCAAAAAGGTTTTCTAAATAAAATGTATAATTCTCAGAGGAAATAAAAGGAATAACAGAACCTGTTGGTGAAGAGAAAGGTCTGTCACAGAGGGGGAAACTCTAAAAAGAATAAACATGCTCCAAATTAAAGACAATAATTGAATGTGAAATAATAATTTGTAAGAGGAACAAAAGAATGACATATAGCATCTTGTTGCACAGCAGATCATTAAAGCTATTACTGCAAGATAAGAACTGGATCTGTGAGCAATGTGTGCCATCAAGTCATCAGGTGTCCGCAGATTAATTCAGGCCATGATTCCATGCTAACATATTTAATCTTGATTTTATTTCTATCGGACATCAATTCACAGAAAGGTTAATAAAATGATGACGTTTCTTGAAAATGCCATTGTACCAACTATCCACTTAGCTATGGATTTGTGGATAAGTGTTACTGGCTAAACAAAGGACTACATGGCTATGACAACCGAGTGGAGAGGTGTTTCAGCATCGACAGCAGCAGCACCTTCAGCATCATCATCTTCATATTCAGCAGCGTCTTGAGCATCATCATCACTAGTAACATTCGTTCAGTATAGTACTACTATTAGACAACAGGAGGTCATTCATAGACAAGCTACTCTAAGTATTGCTGACATCAGCAACAAACATATACATATCAATCTGTTGAAAAAGATCACGATTGTCATAGCAAAATCACTTACCTCCCTTGGACGCTCCGAAAGATTGTCGTTTCTGATAGTGAAGCTAACATATTATATACTTTTAAAAAATTTCTTTTTATTTGAAAAAAGTATAAATTACATTATTGTCAAACAATATAATTGTACAAATTATATTCCAATTGTTATCATACTTAAAAAATAGTTTCAATATGCAATCACTATGTTATATCTACATTATTATAGCATTTTATAATACAGCTTCCATGTGCAGTCAAGCTATCTAAATAGAAGCTATATCTGCTATAAAGAGCCTTGATTCAAAGTAAGTTCCAACTCATTTGGTATTTGAATAGGAGGATCCTTCAAAATTATTATTTTTCCATACCAACATGTTAGTTTGAAGCATGAAAAAAATTGCGACTTTAATGTACTAGGCAACAAATCAATAAAACTTTCCCATACTTCAAAAAATTTACTTACACTATTCTCTATATGCAAAGAAGACTGAAGCCAATCCATTCAAATCCAAAAAACAATTTTGCATGAAAAATATCTAAGGAATGCGGTTGTTCCTGTGTCCACATTTGCAAAACACTCTTTCGAGCCGCAGCAGAAATAATCAAAAGTAGCTTCCTGCTACACCTCGCTATACGAGAAGACAGTGGTACAATTCTCAGTACAGCCCATTCAGTTGACAGCGGTACATAGTTCAATAGATACGTAGATGCAAATTGATGGACTTGACGCCAAAACCGCTTAATATAGGGGCATTCCCACATACAATGAAAAAATAAAGCCGTTGGAGTATAGCATTTCGGACAAGAACCTGAATCAGATAAACCCACAATATAGCAATGAAACGAGGTCAAATAGCCTCTATGGAAGATCTTATAGAACATTTCCCTATACATACTCGTGGGTAAGGTCTTAATGGAAAATAAAATTGCTTTAAAGATCATATCCAAAGTCACCTAAGGAAAAAAATCAATATAATAAGACAAGCCCAAACAAGCTTTCGTAAAGTCGAACACTGTTTGTTAAAGTTTATAATGAGCAGTAATTGACCCCCGACCTAACAATGGCTTAGAATCTACTATATCCAGCTCATTGCTCCAATCTTGAGCTGAAAATCTTTAATAATAAAAGAGATATAGTGCTGAGCCTGATGTACTGCAAAAACATGAGTATAAGGCAACCCAACTTTAGTAATAATCTGAGCTATAGTAAGTGGTTTACTAGCTTGCTGATCCACTAACGATCCAATATTGAGAATTCCCCTCCTCTGCCATTTATTAACTGGATATACAGCTTTTCCCTCTTGAAAGCCAGGACTTTTAAGAAGTGGTAAATAGAGTGAGTAGGTACATTTAAGACCGTATTTAATTTGCAATGCTCGCCAGACTTTCCCTGCAGTAAATAATAGAGGATTATCAATCTATTCCTCCAAAAGATCATGTCTAGATAAATGCAACAAAGAGACCAGACTACAATTTGGCAAAAAGGAACTATCAGCTTCCAAGTTAACATAAACATTTATGGCATTGAGCCACTCACGAACATAAGGATCTCAGCATGATTATATAGTTTCAAATTGGGAAATTAATTCCACCTCTCGATAAAGGCAGTTGTAGCTTAAGCAAGCCAATTCTAGATCTCTTAGCTTGCCAACTGAAGAGGCGAAACTCCCCATTTATCAGTTTTTCATCTGTAACCATTAACAATACCGTCAAAATCTGTAAAAGTTTTTGTAAAATAGTCATTTTTATCAAGTTTGATCGACCTAAATATGAGAGGGAAAGATGATTCCAACTCTGAAGTCGAGCAATAACCTCTTTAATGCTACTACTATAGGCTATATATTTTTAAGAATCTGGATCCCCAAATATGTAATCGAGTGGGTCGCCCACGTAATCTTAAAAGCTCTACCCCATGTTGATTTCATAGCCGCCCCAAGACCATTACCACAGATTTCTCCCTATTAATTGTAAACCCAGAAAACCTTCCCAAACTCTAGTCAATCACAGATGGCAACGAAAGATATGAATTTGAAATAAATAACAAAAGGTCATCAGCAGAGGCTACCATTTTTACTTCCTCCGACCCCCCAAAAATACGATGAAAATCTGGCATCTTAATCAGGATATGCAGGGGAGGGCTGGCAGACTTTAGCCCAGGGGGCAAGCACACAGCACTTGGCCATAAGTAGCGGCCCATCCTTAAAGGGTGGTTATTGATACAATATATATTTATCTATATAAAAAGAGGCTATTTTAGTGTTGCTTAATCCATATATATATTTTTATGCCCAGGCCCAGAGCTGGATTAGGGCTCTGTGGGGCCCTGGGCACTTTAGACAGGATAACCCCCTATGATGTAGCATGGTTATCATTTTAGACAAATACACAGGCAATACTGTGTGCACTACTGTTAGGTGCACACAGTTCTGCCTTCACAAGCAGTAAACGGTGAAGCAGGACATACCTCCCAACTGTCCTAAGCAAAACAGTCACCCAAATTCGGGACTGTCCCACCCGATTCAGGACAGTTGGCAGACTGTCCTGCTCTCTCCTACCTGTTCTTGTCACTGTCACCACTTGTGGCTGCTGGCTTCTTTAGATCATTTGCTGGTTGTCTGGGTCCTGGAATATTGGAGGCCCTGTTTGGAAAAAAAATGGGTACAGGAAATTTAGAAAACTCCAACCAGTCCTAGTGTTAAATTGATAGCACCCACGTTTTATAATTAGGCCTTCCTCCAGCCACAACATTAAAATAATAATATTCACATTTGCTAAATAGATCTCTTTCCCTCCAATCAACCCTGAAATTAGATAGCAAACACATTTCTCTCCCTCCAAACAGCCACAGCAATAATTTAAATATCATTTACATTTAACAAATATTACCATTTCCCACAACAATCACAGGCATTAAATAATACATAATCAAATTTAATAAATAGACCTCATTTTTCACAAACAGCCCACAATCAATAAATAGCTCCCAAACCACCCCAGCATTAAATTAAAGGTTCAGCTACCCCATTATAAATTCATAGGCCCCACTATTAAATTAAATTGCCCCACCATCACCCCACAAATAAAATAGCACCCAATAATTAGCCCCCACCTGCACTCCACAATTAAATTAATAGCCTACATCCCACCTTGTATTAAGACTCCCCCTCCCTCCCACACTACATTTACTGCCCCCCCCCCCCACACACACACACACTGCATTCATTTACTGGCCTCCTCCACACACACACTGCATTGATTTACTGGCCTCCACGCACTGCATTCATTTACTGCCCCCCCCCCCCCCCCCACACACACACACACACTACATTCATTTACTGGCATCCACACACACACTGCATTCATATGCTGACAAACACACTACATTCATATGCTGACAAACACACTACATTCATATGCTGACCATTCACACACACACACTACATTCATATGCTGACCCCTCACATACACACACACTACATTCATATGCTGACACAAACACACACACACTACATTCATGTGCTGACACAAACACAAGCACTGTATTAATATGCTGACACACACACTACATTCATTTGCTGACCCCTCAAACACACACAATACATTCATATGCTGACCCCTTACACACACATACTACATTCATATGCTGACACACACACTAAATTCATATGCTGACACACACACTAAATTCCTATGCTGACCCCTCATTCCCACACACTACATTCATATGCTGACACAAACACTACATTCATATGCTGACACAAACACACACTACCGCACCCCCTTATTTACCTGGTTTCATCCGCATACGCAACGTTTCTTCCTCTCTTCTTCAAACATGGGACGGCACCAGTCATGTGGTGCGCGTCCCACATGTGACTACAGTAGAGAAGCACACAGAGTAGGAGGGGGGGGGACGGATCAAGTATCCGCAGCAAACGGGAGAAGGTGGCTGGTCTCGGGGGCGACCTAGTCTGACTGTAGGGACCGGCCCAAAGTAATCTTTTTTTGTCCGGCACAGCCCACCCCTGAGGATATGTAACAGTGGATCCAAAGCAAGATTAAAAAGCAGGGGCAACAGTAGGCATCCCTGCCGCGTACCTCCAGTCATGGTTATTGGTTCACTATAAATACCATTTACAGATAAATAAGTAATTGGGTTATTATATATGTATTTAACAAACTGAGCAAATTCCTCACCAAACTGCCGATATTCCAATATAAGTTGTAAATGCATCCATGAGATTTTATCAAATGCTTTTTCCACATGTATACTTAACAAAATGTCAGCCGTCGCTTTAGTAGTATATGTAGATTTAACAATAGCTGCAATAGCAGTCCGTACCGCTCACACAGAATGCCGCCCATGAGTAAAACTCCTGAGGGGTAATCAAATCAGGAAGCATAATTTGTAACCTATTCACCACTACTTTGGCAACAATTTTAAAATCCTGCTTTAACAAAGTAATTGGACAATAAGAGGCTATTTTTTTCTAGATCTTTTTTAGGCATAGGAATAAAAATTGGTGAAAAAGAAGTTGCTCAGTATGCAATCTACAATACATTGTAGAAAGAAACAGTAATATATTGGGACGCAACATTTTATAGTATTCCCCACTTAGACTATCAGGCCTTAGTGATTTTTAGTGGGTAAAGACTTAAACACTATGTCAATTTTTAGTTCAGTAATCTCTGAGTTCAAAACACTACATTGTAACTCAGTGAGTTTGGGCATTTTGGCAGACTGTAAAAGAGAATGATGAAGGGGTAAATCATCTATATAGCAGTGTATAAATTTTCCTAAAAAGATTGAGACAATTTCGGAAGATGATACATGTCTACAACCTGAAATCGGGTCCCTAATTGCCTCAACATAGTTTTTCCATTGAACTTTAGTCATGTTCGCTAACACCTGCCCTGCTTTATTACCCCATCTATAATATCTATTTCTAGAATAATCTAGTCTTGACTTTGCATTAGAAGCCAATAAATCCAAGATCTGTCGTTCTTTCATATAGAAATCAAAGGAAGAGACTGATGGAAACCTAATATAGGCATCCAATGCAGCTTTTTACGGCTCCATGCAGAAGATCATATTTAGTTTGAAATTCTCTTATCTGCTTAACCAAGTATGCAATGATGTGACCCCTTAGTACTGTCCTGGAGGTCTCCCAAAATAACACTGTGTCATTCCAATAGTCTAAGTTGTCATCTACAAATTCCATCCATTTGTGGTTAAGATATTCTCTAAAATAATCTGACTGAGCCAAATATGCTGGAAACCTCCAAGACCGATGAGTGGTCACATCAGAACGTACCTTCAAAATTAGCAAAACAAGAACATAATCCGAAATTAAAATACTCATAATTTGAGAATAACTTACTCTAGAAATCAACAAATTAGAAACCATCAAGCAATCGATACGTTAAAATGTATGATGAACCCTACAATGAAAAGTATATGTTCTCTCAATAGTTATAAACACACCAAGGATCAACAAGCCCATGACTATATTTGAAGTATTGAATAGTATCCCACCCAGTACTTGAGAAAGAAACAGGAATAGTTGATTTATCTAATCGTATTAAAATTTCCTCCCACGATAGAATTAGGAAAATCTCTTTGAAGCATAATCCCAGAAAATTTCATTAAAAAAACCTAGGATTAGGCATATTGGGAGCATAAATGTTCAAGAGTGTAAAATGTTCCCCATTAATTAACAAATGCAAAAGAATATATCTAACCACAGCATTCATTATTATGGCCTCAATAGTGTAACACAATCTTTTGTTCAAGAGTATCACAACTAGAGATGGGCGGGTCCGGTTCTCCGAGAACCGAACCCACCCGAACTTTGGGTATCCGAGTACCGAGCTGAGCAGCTCGGTACTCTCCCGCCCATTCCGAATCCAAATCGAGGCCGAACGTCATTGTGACGTCGTCGGATCTCGGGACTCGGTTCTCGCGATACTTCAACTTTATAAATACACGCCTCCACAGCAATCCATCGCCATTTGACAGAGGGAGAGAGCAGGGTGTAGTCATAGGCTAATTAGAGCAGGGACAGAGAATACCATATTGTTCTTGCAATTGCTCTAACCAAAATCGCTAGTGCAGAGAGGAGGATAGAGGTTTATTATTTTTTCTTCATATTTGGCACTCCCCAGCGCTTTTGGGGTGTCCCCCATAATTGTGCATTAATATTTCTGGCTGTCAAAAGTCATATCTGTCAGCATTATCTACTAAATAATTTGTAGCACACCTCAGTGTTTTTGGGGTGTCCTCCCTAATTGTGCATTAATATTTCTGGCTGTCAAAAGTCATATCTGTCAGCAGTATCTACTCAATAATTTTTAGCACTCCTCAGTGTTTTTGGGGTGTCCTCCCTAATTGTGCATTAATATTTCTGGCTGTCAAAAGTCATATCTGTCAGCAGTATCTACTCAATAATTTGTAGCACTCCTCAGTGTTTTTGGGGTGTCCTCCCTAATTGTGCATTAATATTTCTGGCTGTCAAAAGTCATATCTGTCAGCAGTATCTACTCAATAATTTTTAGCACTCCTCAGTGTTTTTGGGGTGTCCTCCCTAATTGTGCATTAATATTTCTGGCTGTCAAAAGTCATATCTGTCAGCAGTATCTACTCAATAATTTTTAGCACTCCTCAGTGTTTTTGGGGTGTCCTCCCTAATTGTGCATTAATATTTCTGGCTGTCAAAAGTCATATCTGTCAGCAGTATCTACTCAATAATTTTTAGCACTCCTCAGTGTTTTTGGGGTGTCCTCCCTAATTGTGCATTAATATTTCTGGCTGTCAAAAGTCATATCTGTCAGCAGTATCTACTCAATAATTTTTAGCACTCCTCAGTGTTTTTGGGGTGTCCTCCCTAATTGTGCATTAATATTTCTGGCTGTCAAAAGTCATATCTGTCAGCAGTATCTACTCAATAATTTGTAGCACTCCTCAGTGTTTTTGGGGTGTCCTCCCTAATTGTGCATTAATATTTCTGGCTGTCAAAAGTCATATCTGTCAGCAGTATCTACTCAATAATTTTTAGCACTCCTCAGTGTTTTTGGGGTGTCCTCCCTAATTGTGCATTAATATTTCTGGCTGTCAAAAGTCATATCTGTCAGCAGTATCTACTCAATAATTTGTAGCACTCCTCAGTGTTTTTGGGGTGTCCTCCCTAATTGTGCATTAATATTTCTGGCTGTCAAAAGTCATATCTGTCAGCAGTATCTACTCAATAATTTTTAGCACTCCTCAGTGTTTTTGGGGTGTCCTCCCTAATTGTGCATTAATATTTCTGGCTGTCAAAAGTCATATCTGTCAGCAGTATCTACTCAATAATTTTTAGCACTCCTCAGTGTTTTTGGGGTGTCCTCCCTAATTGTGCATTAATATTTCTGGCTGTCAAAAGTCATATCTGTCAGCAGTATCTACTCAATAATTTGTAGCACTCCTCAGTGTTTTTGGGGTGTCCTCCCTAATTGTGCATTAATATTTCTGGCTGTCAAAAGTCATATCTGTCAGCAGTATCTACTCAATAATTTTTAGCACTCCTCAGTGTTTTTGGGGTGTCCTCCCTAATTGTGCATTAATATTTCTGGCTGTCAAAAGTCATATCTGTCAGCAGTATCTACTCAATAATTTTTAGCACTCCTCAGTGTTTTTGGGGTGTCCTCCCTAATTGTGCATTAATATTTCTGGCTGTCAAAAGTCATATCTGTCAGCAGTATCTACTCAATAATTTTTAGCACTCCTCAGTGTTTTTGGGGTGTCCTCCCTAATTGTGCATTAATATTTCTGGCTGTCAAAAGTCATATCTGTCAGCAGTATCTACTCAATAATTTGTAGCACTCCTCAGTGTTTTTGGGGTGTCCTCCCTAATTGTGCATTAATATTTCTGGCTGTCAAAAGTCATATCTGTCAGCAGTATCTACTCAATAATTTTTAGCACTCCTCAGTGTTTTTGGGGTGTCCTCCCTAATTGTGCATTAATATTTCTGGCTGTCAAAAGTCATATCTGTCAGCAGTATCTACTCAATAATTTTTAGCACTCCTCAGTGTTTTTGGGGTGTCCTCCCTAATTGTGCATTAATATTTCTGGCTGTCAAAAGTCATATCTGTCAGCAGTATCTACTCAATAATTTGTAGCACTCCTCAGTGTTTTTGGGGTGTCCTCCCTAATTGTGCATTAATATTTCTGGCTGTCAAAAGTCATATCTGTCAGCAGTATCTACTCAATAATTTTTAGCACTCCTCAGTGTTTTTGGGGTGTCCTCCCTAATTGTGCATTAATATTTCTGGCTGTCAAAAGTCATATCTGTCAGCAGTATCTACTCAATAATTTGTAGCACTCCTCAGTGTTTTTGGGGTGTCCTCCCTAATTGTGCATTAATATTTCTGGCTGTCAAAAGTCATATCTGTCAGCAGTATCTACTCAATAATTTTTAGCACTCCTCAGTGTTTTTGGGGTGTCCTCCCTAATTGTGCATTAATATTTCTGGCTGTCAAAAGTCATATCTGTCAGCAGTATCTACTCAATAATTTTTAGCACTCCTCAGTGTTTTTGGGGTGTCCTCCCTAATTGTGCATTAATATTTCTGGCTGTCAAAAGTCATATCTGTCAGCAGTATCTACTCAATAATTTGTAGCACTCCTCAGTGTTTTTGGGGTGTCCTCCCTAATTGTGCATTAATATTTCTGGCTGTCAAAAGTCATATCTGTCAGCAGTATCTACTCAATAATTTTTAGCACTCCTCAGTGTTTTTGGGGTGTCCTCCCTAATTGTGCATTAATATTTCTGGCTGTCAAAAGTCATATCTGTCAGCAGTATCTACTCAATAATTTTTAGCACTCCTCAGTGTTTTTGGGGTGTCCTCCCTAATTGTGCATTAATATTTCTGGCTGTCAAAAGTCATATCTGTCAGCAGTATCTACTCAATAATTTGTAGCACTCCTCAGTGTTTTTGGGGTGTCCTCCCTAATTGTGCATTAATATTTCTGGCTGTCAAAAGTCATATCTGTCAGCAGTATCTACTCAATAATTTTTAGCACTCCTCAGTGTTTTTGGGGTGTCCTCCCTAATTGTGCATTAATATTTCTGGCTGTCAAAAGTCATATCTGTCAGCAGTATCTACTCAATAATTTTTAGCACTCCTCAGTGTTTTTGGGGTGTCCTCCCTAATTGTGCATTAATATTTCTGGCTGTCAAAAGTCATATCTGTCAGCAGTATCTACTCAATAATTTGTAGCACTCCTCAGTGTTTTTGGGGTGTCCTCCCTAATTGTGCATTAATATTTCTGGCTGTCAAAAGTCATATCTGTCAGCAGTATCTACTCAATAATTTTTAGCACTCCTCAGTGTTTTTGGGGTGTCCTCCCTAATTGTGCATTAATATTTCTGGCTGTCAAAAGTCATATCTGTCAGCAGTATCTACTCAATAATTTTTAGCACTCCTCAGTGTTTTTGGGGTGTCCTCCCTAATTGTGCATTAATATTTCTGGCTGTCAAAAGTCATATCTGTCAGCAGTATCTACTCAATAATTTGTAGCACTCCTCAGTGTTTTTGGGGTGTCCTCCCTAATTGTGCATTAATATTTCTGGCTGTCAAAAGTCATATCTGTCAGCAGTATCTACTCAATAATTTTTAGCACTCCTCAGTGTTTTTGGGGTGTCCTCCCTAATTGTGCATTAATATTTCTGGCTGTCAAAAGTCATATCTGTCAGCAGTATCTACTCAATAATTTGTAGCACTCCTCAGTGTTTTTGGGGTGTCCTCCCTAATTGTGCATTAATATTTCTGGCTGTCAAAAGTCATATCTGTCAGCAGTATCTACTCAATAATTTTTAGCACTCCTCAGTGTTTTTGGGGTGTCCTCCCTAATTGTGCATTAATATTTCTGGCTGTCAAAAGTCATATCTGTCAGCAGTATCTACTCAATAATTTGTAGCACTCCTCAGTGTTTTTGGGGTGTCCTCCCTAATTGTGCATTAATATTTCTGGCTGTCAAAAGTCATATCTGTCAGCAGTATCTACTCAATAATTTTTAGCACTCCTCAGTGTTTTTGGGGTGTCCTCCCTAATTGTGCATTAATATTTCTGGCTGTCAAAAGTCATATCTGTCAGCAGTATCTACTCAATAATTTTTAGCACTCCTCAGTGTTTTTGGGGTGTCCTCCCTAATTGTGCATTAATATTTCTGGCTGTCAAAAGTCATATCTGTCAGCAGTATCTACTCAATAATTTTTAGCACTCCTCAGTGGTTTGCGCTCAGAATGGATTCAAAGCAGTCCACATATGATCTAAATGAGCAACCAGGTTCTGTCACCAGTCCTGATGTTAGTGTTCCCAGTACGTCATCTGGCCAAGGCGATGTCAAACAACAGAGTGTTTTCAAATTAGTGCAAAAAACAAAAACCAAAAAAAAATTTACTGTATTGAAGCGAAAAAGAAGTGTAACTGAGCAAAAGTTAAGTGACGATAAAAAAAAAATTGCAAGCATGCCATTCTACACACGCAGTGGCAAAGAGAGAATGAGGCCTTCACCTTTGGCTATTAGTGGCAGATCCCAAAAAGTTACCCAGGCTACAATTGGTGCACAACTACTGTTACGCGTCAAAGCTGAGCTGCAAGATACCAGTGAGGCATTACAGGAGAATATTTGCTCTGATTCACAAATGACAACAATCCCTGTGGAGAGTCCATCCAACAGTGGGATGTCTAATCGTGAGCATTCTGCTGATGTGTGCCTTAATAGCCCGAGTGTAGCCGGTGATACCCAAATTGAGGATGCCACTTTGGAATTAGAAGAGGATGAGGGGGAGATTTGTGTAGGCGACGAGGGCGCTAATGAGGATGTTGATGAGGATGAGGTTGTTTGTGTAAGTCCTGCACCAGTGGCAGCAGTTCTGGCACGTGACAAGAAAAAGGCCATTGTCATGCCTGGGCATAAAACAAAAAAATCCACTTCTTATGTGTGGAATTATTTCTACCCAAATCCAGACAACAATTGTATAGCCATTTGTAGTGTATGTGAAGCCACAGTCAGTCGAGGGAGGGACCTTAACCATCTTGGAACCTCGTCTATGTTACGCCATTTAACGAGAGTTCATGGCAAAGTGTTGGGAAAAGCTGAAAGTTCTTCCCAAAAGAATACAAGCACTCCCTCATCAGCTAAGACCCTCCGCTCACCGACATACCGACGGCTACAAAATACACCCACCACACCATCCTCATCAATATCCTCAGTAGCGCTCGGAGTTAGCCCGGCATCCCACTTAAGGCTGGATGACTCCGGCACTATTATTGATTCCTCTGAAGAAAGCGTTAGTCCTGCTGCTGCTGTTGCTGCTGCTGGGGGTGAATCGTCATCCCAGAGGCAGGTGAATAAAATGAGCAGTCCTACATTTCAGCAATTAACTGTGAAACAATCATTTGCGAGGGGAAGCAAATATGACAGCAGTCACCCAGTCGCCAAGCGAATCACAGACGCCATGGCTGCAATGTTAGTGTTAGATCTGCGTCCAATCTCCACAATAAACGCAGCTGGTTTTTCACAGTTAATTGAGGTTTTGTGTCCGCGTTACAGAATTCCATCGCGACACCATTTCTCCCGTAAAGCTATTCCACAACTATACCAAAAAGTGTGTAAAAATGTAGAGATTGCGCTGAAAAATGCCATTCTGCCCACTGTTCACTTAACCACAGATATGTGGACAAGTGGAAGTGGCCAAACCAAAGACTATATGACTGTGACAGCCCACTGGGTTGGTCATTCACCTTCACCAGCAGGAACAGCAGCAGCATGTACACCACTACGTAACATTTGTCACAGGCAGGCCACTCTTTGTATCACCGGCTTCACTAACAGGCATACGGCTGACAATTTGTTACGCAAACTGAGAGATGTGATTGATGCATGGCTTATACCACTCGTACTCTCCCCAGGGTATGTCATTTCAGATAACGCCAACAATATAGTGCGAGCATTACAGCTGGGTGATTTCCAACATATTCCCTGTTTTGCTCACACCATCAACTTGGTGGTGCAGAGCTTCCTACGAAATAACCGTGAGGTGCAGGAGATGCTTTCGGTGGCCCGTAAAATTTCAGGCCATTTCAGGCATTCAGCCACAGCATGTAGGAGATTACAGCAGCTCCAAGAGCAGTTTAACTTGCCCTGCCACCAACTTAAGCAAGAGGTGGTAACTCGGTGGAATTCCACCCTGTACATGCTTCAGAGGATGGAGGAACAGCGCAAAGCCATCCAAGCATATTGCACAAGTCATGACATTGGGAAAGGAGGGGGGATGTATTTCACTCTTGCACAGTGGGGAATCCTTTCAGTGCTGTGCAAGGTGCTGAAACCATTTGAAGTTGTGACATGTGAGGTCAGTGCAGACTCTGCTAGTTTGAGCCAAGTCATTCCTTTAATTAGACTATTGGAAAAGCAGCTTGAGAAAATGAAGGAGGAGCTGAAAGCAAGCAATTCAGCAAAGTATGTTGGCCTTGTCGATCAAGTACTTAATTCGCTTCACAATGATCCTCGAGTTATTAAGATCTTGAACTCGGATCAGTACGTTTTGGCCACTGTGCTTGATCCAAGGTTTAAAACCTACATTGAGTCTTTACTTGTAAATGAGCGAGATGTGAACTTTTGCAAGGAGCTATTGCTCAGCAAGTTGGCCGCTGAACTGGGCCTCGGCTTGACGACGTGTCCTCCTTCACTTTCTCAAGCTGTTGCTCGTAAAAAATTAAATTTCCAAAAAAGAAGCAGGGAAGACACAGGGGGCAGACGAGAACAATTTAACATCTGGGCTGGTTTGAAGGATTTTTCAAAAAAAAGTGTCACTTTGCCCATAAGTCCATCCAATATGAGTATAAACATGCAAAGGATGGTGGAGGATTACTTTCAAGAGGTAGTTGATATGGAAATGTCAGACAGTCCCTTTCCTTACTGGGAAGAAAAGCAAGCCATTTGGAAACCCATGTACAAACTTGCTTTGCAATACCTAAGCTGCCCACCCTCCAGTGTGTACTCTGAACGAGTGTTCAGCACAGCAGGGAACTTAGTCAGTGATCGCCGTAGAAGGTTACTTCCCAAAAATGTGGAGAAAATGATGTTTATAAAAATGAACTACATCTTCCACGAGGAAGGCCTTCACCATCCAAGACATCCAAGCACTGACTGTTCTCTAATGGCGGATTCAAGCGGCGATGAATTGATAGTCTGTGATGATGACGTACACACTGATGAGGGTGAGGATGAAGCTGAAGATGATGCCGATAACATCTTTTTAAAACTTTCTATGTAAGTGTAGGGTGCAATCTACCCCCAAAGAGGAAAGGGACTTGTGGCATTTCCATATCACATACCATCTTGAAAGGCTGCTGTTAGGGCAATTTATCCTTAAGGGTAGGGTGTCATAGACAGAGTGACCCTAAACTGGCTTTGTCCATTTTTCATAATATTGTACAGTCTATAATGGCTGAATTTTTTAGTATTTTATACAAGTGGAGGGGGGCCTAGAGAGACAGAAACCAAACTGGCTTTCTCCATGTCAATTAATATTGTACAGTCTATAATGGCTGAATTTTTTGGTATTTTATACAAGTGGAGGGGGGCCTAGAGAGACAGAGTGACCCCAAACTGTCTTTCTCCATGTCAATTAATATTGTACAGTCTATAATGGCTGAATTTTTTAGTATTTTATACAAGTGGAGGGGGGCCTAGAGAGACAGAGTGACCCCAAACTGTCTTTCTCCATGTCAATTAATATTGTACAGTCTATAATGGCTGAATTTTTTAGTATTTTATACAAGTGGAGGGGGGCCTAGAGAGACAGAAACCAAACTGGCTTTCTCCATGTCAATTAATATTGTACAGTCTATAATGGCTGAATTTTTTGGTATTTTATACAAGTGGAGGGGGGCCTAGAGAGACAGAGTGACCCCAAACTGTCTTTCTCCATGTCAATTAATATTGTACAGTCTATAATGGCTGAATTTTTTAGTATTTTATACAAGTGGAGGGGGGGCTAGAGAGACAGAAACCAAACTGGCTTTCTCCATGTCAATTAATATTGTACAGTCTATAATGGCTGAATTTTTTGGTATTTTATACAAGTGGAGGGGGGCCTAGAGAGACAGAGTGACCCCAAACTGTCTTTCTCCATGTCAATTAATATTGTACAGTCTATAATGGCTGAATTTTTTAGTATTTTATACAAGTGGAGGGGGGGCTAGAGAGACAGAAACCAAACTGGCTTTCTCCATGTCAATTAATATTGTACAGTCTATAATGGCTGAATTTTTTGGTATTTTATACAAGTGGAGGGGGGCCTAGAGAGACAGAGTGACCCCAAACTGTCTTTCTCCATGTCAATTAATATTGTACAGTCTATAATGGCTGAATTTTTTAGTATTTTATACAAGTGGAGGGGGGCCTAGAGAGACAGAAACCAAACTGGCTTTCTCCATGTCAATTAATATTGTACAGTCTATAATGGCTGAATTTTTTGCTATTTTATACAAGTGGAGGGGGGCCTTGAGAGACAGAAAGCAAACTGGCTTTTTCCATTTCTTTACATATTTAACTATAAGTGTAGGGTGTAATATACATTCAAAGACGATGGCTGCATTGCCAATATGCATAGATGGAGAGGAAGACAATCTGTTTTGTGTGTAGAATAGGCCTACCAACGAAGAATTAAACTGTTTTTTTGGATGATTTATTACCTCAACAATTAGATTACTTGTCTCTAAAACAGTTGGAGCACTAAATTGGGTTAATTTAGGCCCAAAAACATGGATTTTCCCAAAAAATAGCAAAACAAAACCAAACAAAACCAAAACCAAAACCAAAACACGCAATGGCGGTTTTGCAAAACCAAAACCAAAACCAAAACACGACGGTAATCCAGATCCAAAACCGAATCCAAAACCAAAACACGGGGGTCAGTGACCATCTCTAATCACAACTGACCTAACTTCATGCACCCAGTTTTAGCCTGATCCTCAAAAAAATTATTATGATCATTATCAGTAATTTGCAATTTAGCGGGATATAACAAAGCAAAATGAACCTTATTTTCTGATAGAATTCTATATAATGGAGCAAATTCCATTTGATCTTGAGAGACAAGGGTTGAAAAGTCCTGAAATATCAGGGTTTTAAACCATCTTATTATTAATGATTCAACCCTGCGAAAAGACTGTAGAATAATATCCTTCTCGCTATAATTTAGCAATAAATGGCCTAGGACGACGGTCGATACCTCCACATTCAGGACCCATTCTATGAGCTTTTTCAATTGTAACACTCTAAACATCAGATGAGGCACCTAAGGCCTCAATTAATTCAGATTGAAGAAATTTTATCAAGTCAGTTCCTTACACCATTCCATGGATGCTAATGACACAAAGATTATTATGTAGATTTTTAAGGTCATCAAGTTTTTCAGTAAGCATTTTAATTGTTTTACTCTGAGAAGAGGTTACCACCTACAGAGCCTCATTATCACCATCAATATCACTAACTTTAATCTCCAAAGATTTAATACGTTTTGCATTATATTTAATTCACACCATAGCCATAGCAACAGTGGCATGTATGCCGTCTAATTTCTGATCAATCAAAGGCATTAATATAAGTAACAATTCTTTAGCCATTTCTGCAGCTGTAGGAGAGATTGAGGGATCGCAGTTAACTGTAGGTATGCGAGCTGCCAAGGGAAGTATAGGAGATTTTGGTGTGGGAGGAGAGGAACTACGAGTAGCCTGAGATTTAACCGTAGAGTGTTTAGATTTCCGACCTTTCCTCCAGAATTCTTCCCCATAGATTAAAAGGGGAAACAAAACAACACAATACAGGTAAAAACTGTCTTTGATCACCTGAAATACAATATTAATAATGTTAATATTCAGTAGTCAAGTATCATTTCAATGTCCACTCTATGTCAAATTCAAACTTGGTTCTCAATTGAAACTGCAGCAAGATTTATCAAGATGTAACCAGCTGTTATCTTTCAACCACTTTAGAAACTCAAGTCGAGACCATCTCCAACCACAGGCCCAATGGTACTTTTTGCACAACTATTCATGCAGCACTTCAGGTGCAGATCTTAGTTGACCTGAATTAGTGGCATCTTTAGAGAAATTAATCAGGTCATTAATCAATTAATCCTGGCAATTTTACCTGACAATTTATCAATCAATTCATCCAATAAACAGGGAACGATGTAAAGGTATAACTCCAAATCTGTCCCTCTCCAAGGTTTTGTCAAAGTTTGCCAAACTTTTTGATAAAATGCTCCATTCCTTACAGTTTCTCCTTCTCCAATTTGACACGTTAAAAATTGAGAGATTGAAATGAATCAGGATCTCAATATATCAGCATGCACACATTGTAAATATAGATGTAATGATACAAAAGAAACACTATAACATAGAGGTGCTGAGATGTAGATACCAGACAAGTCCAATGTGAATCCTATCCAATTATCGGTACAAGTACACACGTTGGTATATATCCACTCCAACAGAGGCCACATATCGCATGTACAAGCGGGCCTTCTATTTTATTATTTCCAGAGGTTTGATGTCTGTATCCATCTATTTCATTTTGAATTTTCAAATATAAGAATAATGATATCAGTGTCACTATAGAATCAGTCCAATATCAATCAGTCATGAATCTAATGCAAAGCTATATTAAGTGGCATTGAGATGTGCGTTGTGAAAATCTGAAGTATATTGTATTTAGTTCAGTCATAAGTGTGTTCATGAATTGTTCATGAAAGTATTTTTAATAAAATTCCTAAAATTGTGTGTGTGTTGCTTCAGTCTACCCAATGAAATTGAGTATTGTTCTTTTCAGGACATATGGAGACATTATTTGTAGAATATTGGAATAAATGGCATTTTATTTTACAGGTATTAAAATGGGAAATAGGACAAAAAGAAAGGAAATACACCTTTCAATGATTTTTCCCATATTTACTTCCATGCAATTAGTGCAACCCAGAATAGTTACCTTACAATTTAATTTGCTATTTTTCTAGAATATAGAACTATCAAAGCATGACGGAGGGCACAGTGTGATCATGAAAGAGCACTGTATAATAGTGTGATGATCTTTGTATCAAATTGTTGTTTAATTTTGTTTGATCTTATTCCTGTAATGAGTACTGTAAATTGTTCTTTGATTGAAATATAATTGAAAAAAATATAAAAATATTATTTTCTCTTGGATTTATGTTTATTATATTTGCAAACAACTTAATAAGTATTTATGTCCTGACCTACGATTGACCTAACTTCTTATAAAACGGGACTGCCTGGAAATTAGTTTGGATTAGGGGTGCCCTGAGAAAGTTTGGGAACCACTGCCCTATACATTTTATTTATCTTTAAAGCAGCACTAATGGCTTATTAAAAAATAAATGATGGTGGGACCAGGGATATTGAAGCAAAGGCCTTTCTACCATTTAGAAGTAAAAAGAAGGATGGTGAATGCTAAAAAGGGTTGCTCATTTTTGGACAACCCATTCGTAATCAATAAAACCATGTATAGCAAATTGGGATGTCCCACCATGGGAACCCCCATTACTTGCATAGCAGAACTGGAAACACTATTGCTATATAAGGACTGATATTGTTATATCTTTATTGAACTTTATTTAATCTTGATTTGGTTTGTTTTTTTTGTATTTTTTATGATTAAATTTGCATATTATTAAAAGTTTATTGCTAATTACAAATGTTTTTAATTGTTTTATCTTAATGCTATGTGTATAGATTAATAAAATACCTATATAATATGTCCTAATGTATATCTCTCCTACTATATCACTTTTTAGTTATACAGAAATTTATTCATTCATTATTATTATTTATTTATCATTTTTCTATATACTTTATCCATTATATAGTAATTATATAAATGAACCTATGTGATATAAGAGGAGGCAACATGTAAATTAATTTAGAAGTGTGTCTGTTTCTCAAAAAAAAAGCATTTATTTTAAATATGCATTGTTTGTTTTAGTAACAACTAAACTCAATTTATGTATGGACTAATTATTGCGAGATAATGGTTTACCATCATTAGATATTTTTAGTTAATAGATTATTGTGGCACCCAAATCTTAGTTCTGAAAACTGTATGAAACAATCTGTAGTGTTTTTTAACACAGGCAATATATGTGGACATTAATATAGTATTTTATTATACTGTATTACTCCAAACAATAAATGATCCTATTAAAGACTAGTAATGCCCTCTAGTGGCAGTGACACAAAGCAACATATATACAACTATCTAACTTGCTTTTTTTATCTAAGCCAACGGTGTGATTTCTTTTGTAACCCTGAGAGAGATTTGTGTGACTGTTAGTAGCCTCTATGTTGCTAAAAGTTTTTTTTTGCTTGATTAATTCTCATTCTTGTCATATAGTCTAGTGAGTTATCTTGATGATATATTGATATTTCCTTCTTCCTTGGAGGAATATCGTAACTACGTCTGTTTAGTGTTGACCACGCTCAGCGAAAGTTCCATTTATTTGATTGATAGTAACAAACTCAGGGATACAAATGGAACCAGGAAAGTCTTAAGTTGTATGAGATCTGGTTCTTAAAAATCCATTCAGATGTTTTTGGATTCCACCAATTACGACAGAAGCTTCAATGACAGATTATTTTCATTAGTTAGAGCCGTTATTGTTTTGACTAATAAGGGCACTAATCCTAGGAACTGTCCTTCAGAAGCAGATATGTCCTTCAATTGTTTATTTTTGCCCAAGTATTGTGTCATCCTGCTACTCTGAAACCTTTCATTCTAAAGGTTGAGGCTTCTGAGATATGTTCTTTTCCTTCTCAATACTCTGGGAACCGCTTAAAATCTTTATCCCTGTTCTTATTTGTATAGGAAATGTTTCTCTGACAAAAATGTTGCATTGGTTAACAGGTGTTTTACATCCTATTACGGTATATTATGGTCAGAAAAACTTAAAGTATACTGAATCAGCTAAAATGTTAAATAACTGGCAAGCTATATGATACTTGCCTTTCTCTCAATTCAACTTTAACATCAACTATAGACCAGGAAGTATAAATATCAAAGCTGATTTTCTGTCTCATAGATTTAGGGGGGATTGCATGAACACCAAGATTACCAGATACTCCAGCTGACACAACTCCTAAATTAAAGTATGTTTCAGTCAAACTCTATATATACATCCTGAAAAAAAAATGCAGGGCTCAAAGTATTTTGACGCCCAGATTTTGATATGCCTACCCAGTAAATGTATAGAATAGTCTGATGACCTAATTAAAGAAGAGACACTAAGGTGTATATGAGGTTTGTGAGTTGTGTGCTAGGGAACATATTCTTACCACTGTACTCTGTTTGGTCTGTTTCAAACATTGACCATCCCTAAAAGAACCATATAGCCATGCATGGTATTGTTGATTTACCTTGATCCAAAGGATCCACCGTCATTTAGGTGATTGAAGACTGCTCCAGTAACATGCCTCACTTTTTTCCTTTATACTGCCTACCTTCTGCCAAACAATGGATCAAGCTATTTTAATTCCTGTATCATGGAGTTTCCAGCAAATATATCTACAGAGGGACCCAAATTATTTCTAAATTTTGGAAAGCATTCTGCACATTATTAGAAATCGGTACGTCTTTTTTTTTGCTCTTAGTATCCTACTATCCTAAAGCAATGGTCATACTGAAATGACTAATCAGTCACTGGAACGATTTTTAAGATGTATTATATCCAATTATCAAACTGACTGGGCCAAATATATACCATGGCCTGAATTATCTCATAATAATTCACCTCATTCCACTAATGGAAGTTTACTATACTTTGTAAGCCTGTAATTTCAGTCTTCTGAAGTACCAAAGGCCAGTATTGTACCTGAGCACCTCTCACAGATCTCGAAGGAGGATCAAGCTACTTTAATCCCTCTTCAAAATAAAATCAGTTTTCATATAGTCATGAAATCAAACCCTTAGTTTAAAATAGGTATCAAAGTTTGGTTGTCTACTAAAACATTTGACTTCACCTATTCTCAGCTATTTTATGTTCTACTTATCCAGTTAATACAAAATTCTTAAAGTAATAAATCCTGTTACATATCACCATTAATTAACCGCTACAATCAGAATCCCAAATACTGTCATAGCTCTCTTTTAAATCCTGCAATGACATAAATTTCTTCCTCTTCACCAGCCCCTGTTCTAGTTGATGGTTAACATGAGTACGAGATCACAAGTTTTTAGATTCTAAGAAACTTGCACACGCAAAACTCTCCAAAACATATTTCCATAACATTTTTTAGGGATCAGGGTGTTTACTGTCTGGTACATTCTTAGCAGCAACAACAGCTGATTCTGGTCTTCTTATGGTCTTCAGCAAATCCTGCACATGCAATTCTTAAAAATGACAGTGTCTGGCCAGATATCACTGAAATACTCATTATAAGTTTTGGTTCCCGACCTGGGTGTTATTGTCTTATTGGATTACTGTTTCTGACCTTCACTTTGTTCTCAACTATCATGCCTTGCTGTCTGCCATGACCTTAGTGGCTGCTTTGTCTTCAGCCCATTTGACCTCTCTCACCCTTTTCTTGGTTGCTAGATGAAACCATATTGTAAACATATCGATCAACGGCTATAGCTATGTATATAACACCTTGCGGCATCCGAGTACAAGTGATCACATTAAGGGGTATATTTACTAAACTGCAGGGTTGAAAAGTGGAGATGTTGCCTATAGCACCCAATCAGGTTCTAGCTGTCATTCTGTAGAATACAATCAATAATGATAACTAGAATCTGATTAGTTGCTATAGGCAACATCTCCACTTTTTTCAAACCCGCAATTTAGTAAATATACCCCTAAGTTTCAAGAGAAAGGGGCCTAAATGTAAAGACCACAAATTACTTTGCTATTGTTGCTAATGGTGGCTTTTACAGTGTCAGTCTTTTACCTTTGGACTATTTTTTACATTGCTCTAGAGTGGGAGGTAGGTTTTTGATAGCAGCCCTGCAATGGGTGGATGTTAAATTGCACTGAATATGATAATAGCATTGGAGAGAGTAAATTTAACTAATCAAAATATAATTTTGAGTGCAAGCTTGATATAAAGAAGGAAATTCATAAATACATTCAGCAGAGATGTGCTAGCAAGCAGAAGGCAAGCAAACAAAGATCAGTTAACTGAGGAATTGAGTGAGGGACTCTGAGCTGAGCTCTATTTACCAAATAGATAAACTAAGTACACTTATCAGGAGCCAGAATAAAATACTTAATGCTAATTTTAATTTTTTTGCCTTTAATTATCTTATTTATAACAAACTGCATATTTTTCACAATAAAAATATTAGTAGAGGAGATGCTTAGTCACACTGCCTAGGGCAGTATAAACTTCATTTACAGACTTATTATTATCATTGTTGATTGGTATAGCACCGCCTTATTACACAGTGCTTTCCAAAGAATACTGAATGATTCACGTCAATTCTGACCGCATTGAGCTTACAGTTCATATTCCTTACCACATGCACAAACAAAGGTCCATTTTTTGTTAGAAGCCAATTAGCCTACCAGTATTATTTTTTGACTATGGGAGAAAACCAAGCACTTGGAAAAAATCCAGATAAATATGGGGAGCAACATACAAACTCCCCACAGTGCCCTGGATGGAACTGAATGCTAACCACTGTGCCTTCATGCCGACACAATAAGACTTATGAGGCAGAGACAAAAATGATGGCAATTTGCCGAAAGGGCTATGCAAGCAAAATAAACACCTGTACAGATTATAACAAATACATTATTAAATTCATCTATAAACAGTATTATTAATTAAAGGGAAACTTAAAAAATGTACTGAATCCCTTTAAAGGGCCAATAAACCTAAAATGTAAACCTAAAAGTTTTCCAGAAAAAAAATACTAAAACTGTCAAATATGCATATGTGAAGTTTTAGGAATTTACCAAAACTGATCATAATAGGCTGGGTGTGATCATCATATGTAATTTGGCTGAATTGTGACATCAATAAGGCAAACCATATATTCCATGTCATATGTAATGACATGTTTTCGTCTAACACGGTGATAAAGACAAAGGAGCTGTTATTAGATCCCGTTTACATTAGTTTTTCCTAGCAGGGGATAATAGGTAAAAGTCTTGCTTGCATTTCCCTGGACATACCTCCTGCTAGGGACTGCCTTGGTGAAGTCGCAATGTAGCCAAATTATATATGGTGATCACACTGGCACAATATCTGAATTATTCTTTTCCATATGTATATATACACATTTATGTGTGCGTGTGTGTGGAGTGTGTGTTTGTGTTCATGGAAAGGAATAAACAGTTATTCTGTTATTATGATCTTTGCTAAGAATTATATCCCTAAATAAATAGATATAAGTGTATAAATAATTTAAAAAGAAATAAGTAAATAAAATAATAATAATAATGATAATAATAATAATAATAATAATAATAATAATAATAATAATAATAATAATAATGCTTACGTGTGAGGAAAACAGTTTTTTATGGAAATTGTTTCCCATAAATGTTTTCGTGTTGAGTCTGTTATTTTTTACTCACATTTCGAGCCTGAAGTGTTATAGAGTCCAGCATAACATAAAGGCATGCTCTAAAACAGAGTTTCATTCCTGTTTATTTGTAATTACCTGTCAGGGACTTGGTTAAATGCTTCCTACTTGTAATCTTTCTGAAGAGAGTGTTCTGTAAAACCTTAGCCATGTGCAGATTAGGTTACCAAGATCCTGGTGTGAGACAATCATACAGAAGTCAGGTTAGTTTTGCATATACAGGTGCTGTGATTTCTCCATTATTTCACCATGCTCTTTGCATATATACAATAAAGTGTTGGATCATAGCAAACTCTCTACAACCATTAATCATAACATGTGACTGCAGATAGCATATCAACACAAAGGGGTTTGCCCTAATCCATTGGTTCGAAAAATGTGTGCCGAGGCTCCCTGGGGTGCCGCGTGATCTCAAAGGGGTGCCGCGGTCAGGGAAGGTGATAAGTAAGGCAGGGGACTACTTGGTAATTATTTATGCTTAGGGGTGCCCTGAAAACATTATGTAGAGCCTAAGGGTGCCTCGAATTTGGAAAGTTTGGGATCCACTGCTCTAATCCCAGGTCTGGTGCATACAAAGAGCATAATCTTATAATCTATAATATTTTGTTCAGTTATGAACTTGTATGTAGGGATTCATTGTGCTGCACAGTAAGTTTTAAGATACATACAACAATAAGCACAATGTGATAAAATGAATGATTCTGCAAATGATCAAAATTATCTTTTATTTAGAAAAATACCTTAAGTGTGTTTCCACTACTGTCATTACCACCTAGTAAAAGATAAGTATAGTTTATATCTGAGTATATTAGTTCATCTGAACAGGTGAAATATATATTTGTCATAGGAGATGCCAGAAAATATTTTTTATTTAAATTTTTATTTTGCCACTTTTTCGTCAAGGCAATGAAGGTATTTTGGAGAATATTTCACATTTTGAAATGAATTACTTAATTTCTGAAAACAAGGAGAAAGGGTTTTGGAAATATATTCATAATTGTCATTCCCGGTGAAGTTGGGTCTTCAAATCTTCCAAATATTACTGTATAATGGACTTCCAGAGGACAAACTGTACCCTTTAATTGTGGAAATCTATCAAACAACCTAACCTATTCTGCCTTTCTTGTTCCAGAGGCAGAAGCTCATTTGTATGTAAATAGAGAATAAATAAGCAGCCTTCCATTCAGAATCATAAATCTGATCCTATCTACCAAAGAGCAATCTCAAAAAATCATTCGCCCTCGAATGAAGGAAAGAGTAATCACAGGACAAACTTTGCAATACAAATTATTTGAGAAGGAAACATTTTTTAGAATAAATACGGACTTTCAATATCCATTATATACTCCTCCTGTAATATTAACCCAGGGCTGTACTGTATATAACGTGCTACTGTTCATTTACTGTAGTCCTCATACATAATTCATATCTGTGTATGTGCACGTAAATTACAGGATATCAGTATATCAAGCAATGGTTGAAAGCCAGTAGCCTTATGTGGGTTTCTTAATCTGAAATAATACAATAATAAATGAACTGCTGGTAAACAGTATTATTCATTTCTATTTTGTAACAGTGTAAATTGTCAATTGTTAACATTTGCATAAATCTGTGTTTATTATGCTGCATTCTTGTAATCTAAATAGGCGATGAAATTACTAAAAAGTTTAAGAATTTCTAACACAGATATATAACCTATTATCTGAACGATTGGGCTAGAGAGTTCTCCAGAAAAGGATTTTTCTTCCATATTTTGGATCACCATGTCTAATGTATATAAAATTACCTCTGTCTTTCCCCACCCTGCTCCACACATTGCTTTTCTTATTAAAGTGATTAGCAGGGCTCCTCTGACTGACTAGAGGTGGAAACACCATCCACACTGAATACTTACATATCTATGGGCAATATTGTTTCAATACTGTTACAAGCCGCCACACTAATCTCGATGATTCATGCTAAATACTTCCATTCCGGCTGGATTCTAGGTAGCAAGGACCTGTCTTTCTGTCAATTGACAGTCACATGACTGCAGTGTAGCTAATAGACTGCAGATGGCTGGCTCCTGATCATGCATTCTAATTGGCAAGCATTAGTTTGAATAGGAGGGAGTGCTTAGCCTTCATACTGGTGATAGCATCATGGTTGAAGCCTGCTCTAGTCTCATACGGATTACATGTTGCCTAACCTTGCCTGTCCCTTGAATTAGCACCGCTAATCGTTTTAATTAAAAAAGCCTCATGTCTGTAGCAGTGTGGGAAAAGACAGGTAATTTGTCTGCTCCAGAAAAAGGCAAAAAGGTAAAAGGTAAACAAACAAACTTCGCACAGAGCACCAATATTGATGGGGGTTATTGTAACAATTTGAATGGAACTGCTCATTTGTTAGTTGATTCCAATGTGATAATTCCTTCTAAATTATTTTGGAGCAGAGGGTGCTACCCCAGAGAAAATAGTATTAAATGTGTTGGAAAAGAAAAAGATATCTCTGTTGTATGGGGCACTCCATCATTCAATCATATTAATCCATTCATTCAAATGATTAAAAATAAATCATGTTTGTTTATTATTACTTAAAAACCATTGTTAAACTCATAACCATAGTAAGGTAAATCAATTAAAAGATAAAGAGTGATAACTAAAGAAGAAATGTGATTAAATTGTGTCAGATTAACACAATATGAAAAACTTGTGGTATTGTATAATCCTATTTATAACTTTCTCAGTGGCATAACTAAACTTGAGGTTTTATGCCTCAGTATTAGAGATGCACTAGACAATGCACTAAAAAGAGCCATTGACATTCACAACAAAAAGCAAGGTCATCACTGATCTTCGAATCTGCCCCAATCCCAAAAAAAGTAAAATATAGCTAGGTACCTTTGACGTAAAGTGTAGATTATAAACACTTTGTGCAATACTGATGAAACAGCAGCAAAGTGAAGGTTTAAGTAATAAATATACACGTCTATTTAGACATCCATGCTTACATTACTTTTGCAAACAACTTTGTTCTTTGTTAATAAAACTGTTGTTAAAAAATAATAATAATAATACTCCACCATTCTTTGGATGTTGATAGAAGGATCAGGTGAAGTAACGGCAGAGGTGTCACTAATTTTGGTCAATTCTTTTACAGTAGACCAGACCAGGGGGTAAATGTATCATACCCCGGTTTCTTCAACTCGCGGGAGTTCGGCGTCTTTGCAGCTTAAATTTAAAGCGGCGCTGCCTTGTAAAGGGAAACTTTCCTTTACATGACAGCGCCTCTTTAAATTTAAGCAGCGAAGATGCCGAACTCCCGCGAGTTGAAGAAACCGGGCTATGATACATTTACCCTCAGATGTCAAAAATGTTGTACTGTCATCTGCATCATCAATGGGTGTCTTGGCGAAAGCTAAGTTTTGACAATTACACAACGGTATATAGCACATGTAGGCAACATTGGCATACAGTAGTAGCTGAAAGGAAAAGTGGTGCAAGATGAAATTGTCCTTGGGTCCTCCCACCCACTCATATGTTAGACCATAAAAAAGACATACACACTTTAACAAACCAAGCACTTCAGCGGCAAGGAGTGCCACTTCTTGTGGCTGAAGGGCTTGGTTTGTTTAGGTCCCCACAAAACAAGCTAATAATGGGCTTAAGGCACCTAAGTTAACAGTGCTGTGGCAAAATGTTGTTGTTGTCATCCTCCTCAGCCTCATCCTCACCCTCATCAGTGTATACATCATCCTCACACATTATTAATTCATCCCCGCAGATTACAGAAGTCTATGTACTTTGATGTAATTGGCGGTAGAGCCCATCCTTGTGGAAATTGTAGTTAATTTTTAGAAACACCATCTTTTCCATATTTTAAGGAAATAGCCTACTACGCCAATCGCTGACTAGTTTCCCTGCTGTGCTGAAAACACTTTTTGAGTACACACTGGAGGGTGAGCAGCTTAGGTAGTGCAAAGCGTGGTACATGGGTCTCCAAATTCCCTTTTTTTCCTCCCAGTATGTAAAGGGACTATCTGACGTGTCTATTTCTATGCTGTCGTGAAAATAATCCTCCACCATCCTTTGGAAGTTGATAGTAGGATCAGGTGGAGTTACGGCAGAGGTGTCAAGGTTTTTGGTCAATTCTTTTAGACCAGACCAGATGTCAAAATGTTGTGCTGAGTCATCGGCATCATCCCTGGGTGTCTTGGGAAAGCTACATCTAGCAGCAGTTTAGTGAGAAACTGAAGGAGGAGATGCCGTCCTGTCACATAACACTTGAGCTGTCATCTTGCTCACCAGGAGCTCCTTGCATCTCTTGAGATCTGGGTCAGTTGGAAACAAAGAGAATACATAGCTCTTAAACCTAGGATCAAGTACAGTCGCCAAAATGTAGTGATCCGGTATCAAGATTTTGATAACTCTTGGATCCTGGCGAAGCGAATAAAGTACTTGATCTAGAAGTCTGACATACTTAGCGTAATTGCTTTGTTTTAGCTCCTCCTTCAGTTTTCCAAGCTGCTTTTCCAAAAGTCTAATGGCATTTTGTAGCCCAATAATTACGTTTTTACGAACCCTCTTGTACAGGTGTACAGAAATAGCTTTTCTAATAAAATAGTGTCTGTTACTTCTAAAGTACCTGTATTAATCCTGATTAGTGCTTGCAGACCAGAGGCGCAGGGTCTAACGGATTCCCTGGTGTTCATCAAGAACCGCCGCAAGGCGGGATTGACTTAGCTGCCGGGAACCAGCAGGTCGCAGCCCACAGGGCGGAATCAGAATGTAACACAAGATCCGAGCCAAAGGAGGAGGTCTCAATGAAGAAACCACTGCAGGACTGGGAGTAGGAAGGCGGCTGCAGGAATAGCGGCAGTACCAACGTGGTGCAGATACCAGAGACGCGGGTTGAGAATAGTCAGACAAGCCGGTAATTGGTACACTGTTATCAGGCAGACAGTAGTCAGACAAGCCGGGAACTGGTACATGGGATATCAGGTCGATCGATACACGAGGAATATCCACAGACTAGGTCAGACAGCCGATAACTGGTACATGGTTCAGGCAAATGGTACAATAGGAAATTCCACAGTCAGAGAGGCGAAACTGGAGGTCCAAGGATAATGCAGCAATAGAGAACGACAGGGGTGGTCAGATGCACAGCAAACTAGTTGTACCGACAACAAGCATCAGTGCAGGGTTATATAGAGGAAGATTTTAAACTTCTGCCCCAATGACAAACTCATGTGACCTGCATCAGGAAAGCCAATCGCGACACTCAGATGCCAGCACTGGAGCGAGTGACAGGTGAGTGTCCAATCAGCACGGTCCAAACCCCGCTACCTGGAAGTGTCGCGTGCAGCACAGAGAAGCCAGCGTTGGAGCGTGGAAAGGTGAGTTTTGTTACAGTGTTGTGATGGAATTTGGTAACATGGACACAAGACCTCAATTAACTGTCGAAAATCAGCTGCATTATTGCTGGATATTGGATGCAGGTCTAATACCAGTATAGTCATCATGGTGTCTGTGTTCCGCTTTGCGACTGGGTGACAACTTTTATACTTGCTTCTTCTTGCAAAGGATTGTTTAACAGTCAGTTATTGTAAACTACTAGTAGTCTTCTTCTTGATCTGCTTCTGGGATGAAGATCCACCCCCAGCAGCAGCGGCACTAACGCTCAAGAATTCTTCTGAGGAATCCTGGATAGGGGAGGAGTTATCTAGCCTTAGCAACTTGGATGCTGGACTAACTACCATCGCTACTGAGGATATTGATGATGAAGGTGTTGTGGGGGTAGATTGCAGGTGCCGGGATCTAGCTGAGAGAAGGGATCTAGCTGATGTTGGACTGCTTGTTGTTATTATTTCAGCATAAGTTTTAGATTTTCCCAACAGCTTGCCATGAACTCACTTCAAATGGAGTAACATGATGAGGTTCCTAGATGGTTAAGGTCCCTACCTCTACTGACTGTGGCTTTACAAATGCTACAAATGGTTAGACAACTTAAGGGTTGGATTAAAATGGATTCACATCAGTCCACAGAAGACCAGGAGCACCAAGCAGCTGCTGGCATCAGTCATGATGATAGTAATCCCTCTAAGTCATCTGCTAAAGCCTATGTTAAAGTGCATAGTGTTTTTAAGTCAGGGAAACAAAAATGTAAAAAAACACCTTTTACCTTGGTCAAGAAAAAAACACCTGTAATCAAGGCAAAGTTAACTGCAGAAAAAAAAAATTGCCAACATGTCTTTCTACACATACAGTGGCAAGAAAAGGATCAGACCTTCGCCATTCTCTATGAGTGTTAGTTCTGCAACTGTCAGTGAGGCATCTTCTTGTAAGGTCAGTCATGACGATGCAAGACCTTGTCATTCTGACTGAAAAAGTGGTGCCCAAATACTTTGAAGTGTAAAAGCCGAGCTGGAAGAAAAGTGTAAGGCATTAGAAGAAACTGTATGTTCAGATTCAGAAATGACACAAATCCCTGAGGAGAGTCTATCCACAAGTGCTATGTGTAAGCCTGACCTTTCTGATACTGTACTCATAAAGAAACCTCCTTTCAGCATTTCTGCAGATGTGTGGATGAGCAGACCAAGTGTAGCAGGTGATACACAAATTGAGGATGCCTCTTTGGAATTGCAACAGGATGAGGGAGATATTTGTGTAGCTGACGACAGCGCTAATGAGGATGTTGATGAGGATGATGTTGTTTATGTAATTCCTGCACCAGTGGAAGCAGTTCTTGCACAAGATAAGAAGAAGGCCATTGTCATGCCTGGGCATAAGCCAAATGTCGGGAATGAGAACCAGACATTGGTTAATAAGGTGGCAGCAACAGAGCCGTGTAACTAGATTAGAGATAAAAGCAATTACAATATGAAGCATTTCTGGCTACTAGGGAAGGGGGATATGCCAGTGGGTTGGGTACAAATTAATGACTACAGTAATTCAGACATCAGTTTGACCAAGGCGGCACTTCCTTAAATGACCACCTTAAGACCGAGAATGTCTGGTTCGCACTTTAACCTGACATAATTTGCACATGACGGCATGTTCATTCAGGCGGAATCGTTGGCAAGAGTCATTCCAAGCTGTTGTTCTCACCTCCAGGTAGGACAGCTCAAAATCACACTTCTCCCATCGGTCAAACTGATGTTGGATTTACTTTAGTCGCTGAAGTGACTACCACCGATGCCAGTAATATATGCATATTTATTCCTTTTTTCACAAGATCATATGAATATTGATGTTTTCTGGAACTGAAAAGAACCACAATAACATCTAATGTATTAATAACAAATATCGGTGTCAGATACTCTGTTATGAGACGGAGAGTCAAGTGAATAAGAGATACATTGTATCATAAAAGTATCATTTCTGACCCGTGATGATCAGCAGTAGAGTGATCTAAGAGACAGGGGGGAATTAGTGGCTCTGAATAATGAATTACACATATTAAATGAGTACAATCTTATGTCTAGGATTGGAATATGTACTGACAGATAACAACAAATTAATTAAGATCTGCAAATTAGACAGTGTTCTTAATGCCAGAAAAAAGTATTACATATAAATAATATACCCCAAACCTCCAGTTTATTCATGCCACTAAGAAAGCAATAAATGGGATTATACAATACCACAAGAGTTTCTCATATTGTGTTAATCTGACACAATTAACCACATTTCTTCTTTATTTATCATTTCTTATCTTTGATTTTAATTAATTTGCCTTACTATGGATGTGGAGATGTTTTACCCCGCGGATGAGGGGCCCGTGAAAAGGGCGAAGAAGGAAGAGGAAGAAAGCTACTCAGGGTATGGAGGGGGTGGAAAGGCCCACCACATCTTTCTAGGGAATGCGTGGAAAGACCACCTCATTCATTGCACTCACAAGAAGGGGAGAATGTGAAAGTTTGGAGATACCTGCTACCCTTCTCACAAACTTCATTATTAATAAAAAATATATGAGTTAAGATCAGCAAATTAGGATAGAAAAGAGTGGAATCTGCGCTTCCCACAAATAGGTAATGAATATAGGCTGCCTCAAGGTAATGTGAGGGGTGGGCTTCAACTCTCTAGATAGAGATAAGCAAAAAGGAGATTCCTTAAGGCGCCAAAAAGTCCAATGTAAATTATACACGGACACCAAAATAATTAATGGTTGTGTAATAAACCAAAAAACACAATAAAATCAGTGCACTGATGTAACATGTATATATACAGAAGGGTCAATTCACAAAACTAATACATGAATAATAAGGTCCTGTAGTAGAGCAGGACTCTATGGATAGTATAATCAAAAGCAGACTTAACATAGGGTAGGTGATGTACCTAGACGAAATGTAGCGTCTCAATAGTAATCAATGGTACTCATGCAACTAGAAAAGTGCACGGATGAACTTACAACAATGGTAAGGATAAGTTCAATGTCCTAGAAATATCATAGTATGTTGATAGCTGGCATATAAAGGAAGTCTATAGTGAGACATAACGGCAGTGGTGTGAACCAGCCAAGTAAATGACTCTACCGAGTAGGTGGATGAAAGGCTAATGTCTATTATTAATAGTCCTGAAACTGTGCTGTCCGCACAGTAAAAAACTGGTGAATCAAACAGCGGCTGATATCAGAGACAGGTGCTGAGTCACTTACCACACCGTGTAAGTTTCATTGGGGGTTCTGATCCTAGCTACTTCCCTCCGTGTCATGCTGTGTGTAGATCTCCAGATGTGAATGTTAGACACAGCCGCATCTTCTTCCTAGCACGTGCGCATACAGCGGTAATGGACTCCAAAGTCTTTTGGTCCTAATCGCTCACAGAGGAAGCAGAGATATGTCAGCATGTAATCAATCAGATGAACTGGTGTATAACCTACGCATTTCGCCAGTAACGGCTTCCTCAGGGAATTCACATTGGTCAGAGAATAAAGCACACACAGTCTTTCTTTTATGGTTTTTATTTGCACAATTCACTTATTTCGCTAATTTTTAAAACAAGATAATAATAAAATTAAACATATTATTACATTATCACTATCTGAGTATTAATTGTATTTAATAAAATTTATGTTACATTAGTTTCTTGATCTCTTTAACCAAATGGTGGAAAATTTTAAGACTTTATGAGTGCACCAAAGTTAAATCAGCGTCTTTTTTTCTTTCTTTTTCTTAATGACATTATATAATTACGCTGACGGTTGCACCTCAAGTGGACTTAATGATATAATTTAATGTTTTGAGAAATAGCAATATAAATTATTTAGATAATTATAAGTCTATTGAAGTCCTCTACTAGTGCAACATAATAATCCCCTTCTCTTCTATAGGGGCTTACAAGCCAGCCCTTGCTAGATGCACCTAGCAAGAGCTGGCTTAACCTAGAGTTAAGGTTGGAGTTAATTATTTAATGGTTCGTGTTATTAATTTGTTGCTAATTGATTTAATCTTGGGGTCTATTTATTTAAGATGGGGTGATGAAACCTTTCATTTAATGCTGGGAAGGTTTGGGAGCTATTAGCCCTATTGAATGTAGGGCTGAGTTTGGGAAGGAGAGTTATTTAATAAATGTGAATACAAATTATATAAAATAGAGTATGGTTGTGGGAAATAGATATATTTATTAAATGCTCTTAAAGTATTGCCATGCTTTTTATTTAATGTGTGGGCTGGTTTGGTGGAAAAAGATTAATAAATGTGAATTCTATTAAATTAATGTCAGGGATGGTTGGAGGCAAATAGGTCTATTTATTAAATGTGAAAACTATTAATTTAATGATGAGGTTTGTTGCAGGGAGGGAGGCCTAATTATTAAACGTTGGTGCTATTGATTTACCATTAGGGTTTGCTATAGTTCATGTACCTGTCTTTTTTTATTAGGGGTCCAACATTCCAGGATTCAGAGAAGCAGCAACTGAACTTAAGATTCTGCATCCGCAGGTAATGAAAGCTACAAGGATAGATAGGAGAGAGCAGGAGAGACTGCCAATTGTCCTGAATTTTGGTGACTACCTTGCTTAGTCAGGATTTGATCCAACTGCAAGGACAGTTGTTAGGTATATCCGGTTTCACAGTGCTCTGCTCATGAAGGCAAAGCTGAATGCATCTAACAGTAGCGCACACAGTATTGACTGTGTATTTGTCTAAAATGATGCCTCTTGCATACCGGTCACTCTGGCGGTATTGTGTTGTGAAATTTATTTGGTTGCATGTGAAAATACGCTAATAGTACGCTATGGTGTGAAAGGGTTTATTACGCAATAACACTAGCGAACACTTATAAATACATTTACACATACATTTGTAAATAGTTCACTTTGATAAAGTTCCAGTACATAGTCTTTATATTTAAATGTAATAGACTTTATTGACATCTAAGGTTCAGGATATAGGAAATGTATCATGTTTAGTGTCATACTAATCCACTTTTTAACATCAGAAATCCACTACCATTGGCTAAGCGATCGCACCCTGCGTATGCTAGTTACGGATGATAAAGAATTATTGCTCAAAATGACATTGTGTTTGGAATGCTAATAGGCTGGTTTTTACCAGTATTTCGGCGGGCTCCTGAGGGAAGACACATAGACAACAGTTGGAGTGAGTTGCCCCCCACCCTGGGAGAGCATTTTTTGGACTGACCTATGACCTGCATTGTACTGGACTGTCCTAAAACCTGAACCAATGGAGAATGCTTTTACAATTGTCCTGTTTACATTATGACATGTTTTTTTATGTACCATAAATTGTATATAAACCAGGAACTGTGACCATCATTCAGTCTACTTTGACCACAGGCTTCAGGACTGAATGGCTGTTTGCTGGATCCAGTGCGCTGTGTATGTTTTGGCTGTACTTTATTTTATTGCAATTTGTTCCATCTTGCTATTAAATCTCTTTTTGTGCGTTGGAACCACATTGATCGCAGCGGACAATATTTATTGATAGGGACAAAATAAACATAACATCGTAGAATCCCCCCTTAGAAATCCTGTGTTTGCCCCTATAGCTGTCGGAAGAAATCCCCAGAATTAGGACAGTACCACCTAAATCAGGACAGTTGAGAGGTATGCTACTACAGCACATTTTTGTATCAGTGACAATAGCTTTAAATATATGTAAGTCACTGACACACAGAGTGAGAGGAAATAAGTGGAAAGAATGGGATAAATTGATGCAACCATGTAATATTCTGCACAAGGGAATGTGTTTTCTGTATAATTATCAAGCTATTTAAGTGTAGTGTTATATATTGTGTAGTTTGAAAATTTGCCTATTGCCATACAGCAGATGAAAAGGCTATTCACATTTCCAAAGACTGTCATGATTAAATGGTCCACGTCTCACACCTATATACTAAATCACCTGAAAATTCACTCCCTTAATTTATCAGACAATAATTTGTTAAATCTACTGATCAGTATCAAGGAACTATTGTTAGACATAATAATAATAGGAATAAAAGTTGCAAAAAAAGTTATTATAATCTAACTATAATAAACATGTAACATCCTCGTCGTCAACAATTATTTATATATGTTTGCGCCAGCAAATTCCGTAGCACTTTACAATTGGGATGTATCCCATTGTGAGCGTGAGGGACATTTGTATACAGCTGTGACATGCAAGAGTTACAGAATGCCCAAGCCAGAGCCCTTCAGTCACATATAGTGAAGATGTGGTTATGAGAAATTTGCTTTAGGTAAGATATCATGTTACTAAATATACATCTTTTTAATGGCTCTATGTATTTTTTTGCATTGTAACCATGTTACAAAGCAAGGGGTGCAAACTAGTATTCTGTTTTGCACATAAGTTAAATACTGTCTGTTTTTTCATGTAGCACACAGATATAAACTTTAAATATCAGTGTACAAATAAGCTATCAAGTATTTGTGTGCTAAATGAAAAAACAGTCAGTATTTAACTTATGTGCAAAACAGAATACTAATTTGCACCCCTTGCATTGTAACATGGTTTTGTCCAGGAGACTGAAATAAGAAGTTTCTTAAGTTAAGATCCTTAAAGAATCAGGCCCAAGGTCTTTACATTCCTGGCAAGCCTGTTTGGCTGCTCCTTATTATCCTTGTCAAGATGTACAATCCTCACACCCTGACATTTTATGCTCTCTGGCTATAGAAATCCAGGCCTGGAATCAGTTCTAAGGGAAGGAACACCATGACTAGCCCGATTTCCTGACATACTAGTATCACTAGTTAACATTACAGATATCTTATTCAGCACTGTACAATACAGAAAATAATAAGGGACCAAAAACAGGACATGAAATTTCTGTGTGTGATATTTCATAACTCAGAAAGACTCAATGAAGAACTGAATGTTTAGCAGAGGCAAGCAAAGAAATGTAATTAGGAACTGCCGAATTGCTAAATTAAAACACTTTCAGAAGGCAATAAAAACGGTAAATATTTTTCTTTTTCATTTCAGCAGCATCACACTTTCATTTTTATAAGTAACTATAAATTATTTTAATAACATATAATAACTAATTAAGGATGTAGGTTTGCGGACCGTGGAATGTTCTTTTTGTTGATTACAATATGCATGCATTTCATTAGCTGACATAGTGGCAATGGTTGAGAGCAATGAAAACAGAGGTAATTAACAGAAGCATGTTTCTCTGATGTCACACTACAATGTGTCACATTGCTTGACTAGGCAGGAAGAGAACAACCATTTTTTTCTTATGTCCCACTTATGCATAAAATCCCATTTACTGTGTGAAGCGTATAACTAAATATTTTCATGTAAAAACATTTTATTATGATAGTGTATAGGTAGAATTTTACAGCTGAAATTTTGGAAGGGAAGGCAGTTAAAATAGACAAAGAGGTCACTTAAGTTTAAAACCGACAAACTTTTTATTTCAACGCTAGGCATATTCACAAGAGTCCTCAAATGCTTGGGCACCCAGGTCGGAATGGCCTTTGGCGACACTGACCAATCCTCCAGTGGTTTCTGACAGCTAGTGGGCCCTCATTGCAAGTCCAGGCTGGGCATGGAAGCTGGAAATCAGTAACCTAACTAATCCTCTGGAACATTTTAGGCTGTGTATGCCTTCACTTTTCCTCCTCTGTCAATTGAAAAAGACAGAGAAGGAAAGTGAGAAAATAACAACATTAAACGATTAACCTAAACTAAAGAGGGAGAGAAGAAAAGTAAAAGATAACATTTAAGTAAAGAGAGACAGAAAGAGCTAAAACTGTTGTGAAAAATAGCCACAGCCATCCAGTGGGATCCTCAACAGATATTGAAGAGATCCCCGCATTTGCAAAGGCGATCTCTGTGGAGTGCCACAGACAATCAGTCACTCACAGAGTGTGAGTCACACGGTTATCATACTATTATATGTATAAAACCAGCACACCTAAGAATGCTATGATAGGGGCCTGCAGCATCGCTACAATTCTAATTGTAATAATTTATAATGTGGGCTGCATTACAAAGTCAGAAAATGGAGAGTCTCTGGGAGCTGGATATAAACACTGTTCATCTGGAGACCTTCCAGTTCTACACGCCAATCACATGTCGGCTATGCCTCCTTTTCATGCTGGCCACATCCTTTGCACACTGGCCATGGCCTATCCACCAGAGGTACTAGGGGAGTACCATATGTGTTTGCTCCAGAGACCATAGCTCCTTGCTACACCACTGCATATATGTGCAGCATAAAATGATGATTGTATTTACTGTCCAGTTCTTTATATACCACAACATAATCAGCAATCATCTAGTCCTTACCAAGTCTAGTCAAATTTTACTGTCATAAAGAAGTCATGTGTGAATTAGTAAGAACATCCTGACATCTTCCATATCAATAAAGAAGTCAAATTAAGTATGGCTTCTGCAGTTCAAGTGAAAATCATTATTTGAACATCATGAACTTCTACCACCGCTATATAAAAGCAGAATCTTTGGTAGTTTTGTCTGGAGCATTCAGACTTGTGTTAACATCATGACAAAGAGCAAAGACATCAGCAAAGCAATAAGCTCAGAAAAGTCCATGATTCTGAGAAATATTATTTATATGCTCTGATAAATCACAAACAACCCAAAAGTCACAGCCAGGAATGTACAGACCTCTGTCAACAAGGCAAATGCTAAGGTTTAATTGTTAAATTACTATTAAAGTTATTTTATCATTTACCAATAATCATTGTCTGCTGCGATTTGTGTGGTTCCAAAGCACAAAGCAATTTATTAGCAAAAGCAACAGAATAACAATTAAATAAATAAGTACAGACGATACATACGCCACGCCCTGCTGGATACAGCTTACAGTCATTCAATCCTAAAGTTTGTGGTCAAAGAGACTAAATGCTGGTTCCAGAGAGCAATATATATATACATTTGGTGTTATAGTAAATACAATACAGATGACTTGACATGTTTCCATAGGTTCAGGCTTCAGGACAGTCCAGTAGAGTGTAGTTCATAGGTCAGTTCAAACTACACCCTCCAAGGGTGGAGTCAGCTCTCCAGCAGCTGCATACTAATCTTCCCGCCGAAAGCTAGTTCAAACTGGTCTATTTACATTAAACACACAATACCATTCTCATCATTAATTCCCTATATTCCATAACAAGCATACACAAGGTGCAATCTCATAGTCAATGGAACTGGATCACTAAGATAAAAAGGGATTAGAATGACACCAAACATGATATGTTTCCTGTAACCTGAACCTTAGATCTAAATAAAGTGTTTCTAACATTATCATATTTAACTATAAATTCAATAACATTTGTTCAAAAAAAAATGTGGGTTGGAACTATTATAAAAATGAACTATATACAATTGAATGTGTAAGTGTATGTGTGCGTTGTTTATTGTGCAATTGTGTCATAAAATGGGGCGTACTAATCGCAATCGCACAATAAAACAATATTAATCAATATAGTTACTTTCATCCATTTATTTGACTTAGACAGCTCCACCCTTTAAGAGTATACCTAACACTCTCACCCTAAAAACTTTATTGCAGGATCTCAGTAGTATGCTTCATTGTTCTGTAATGTATGTCCTCCTTTACATATGATCACACTGTCTGTGGATATCAGTTAGGTTACCATAAAAGAGAGTCACAAAATCCTAGAAACAATTTTCTTTTTCTATGGAACATATACTTTTGGAGCTCGGAGATACCCTTTTGTATGCCCTCCACCCACATATGTAATACATTATCTGGAAGGATACAAAGTACGATAAACTATGTAACGACAATATGGAGTATTCTACTAACGTTCTTCATGCCTAACATGTTCATCTGTCCGAAGCATGTCTTTAAGCTTAGATGACATTTAAATAATACATTTTCATGAATAACATCATTCTATGTCTGTCAACAATGTCATTTATGATCTCCTACAACCTATGTCAGTAAATATACTCTAATAATATCAACAGTTTTTCATCAACACTTGTGGGGTAGGCTATTGTTTGTTCGTTCCCAGTCTCCTAATACTCAAGTTTCTTTGTGTGTGAAACAGTGATCGGCCTACCGAATATTGGGAGACTTCAATCTAAGGGACCTAGCTGTATTACCTTTCCCCTACTGACCTCCCACCCCATAATTCAGGCACCTCAGGAATATTTAGTGGAAAGAGAACTAGTCCTACTTGTTATAATCTCTGAGGCATGTGAGAGCACACCCAGCACTCAGTTTGGTCTAAAACCTTATCCACCCGAGAATGAAAATCATTCTCAAGGATGCCCGCTCAAGTCCGAATTATTACTGGACTGGCATCGCTGGATGCACCTCTCTTTAATTATGGAGTCAAAGTACTTACGGACGTAATACTCCTCAGACAATAGCCCCTCACACTGTCTCCGAGCTCCAAGGTTAGCAAATTTTCGTTCTACCCCTGAATTGAATAGAGTAATTGGCTGGACCAATTGGGCTAACAACTTCTGCTTCATCCCCAACTCCTCAATATCACTACCTGAACCAGCCTCTGTCACCTGTTCACAATTCAGAGAATTGACTGTCTTAAAAAGAGAATGAGATGATATAAACACTGGACAGGGAAAAAATAGGAAAAACTGCTACTTCATGCTGGACAACAGTCTTTGCAAAGTCCTTGGCTCAGGTGTTGTTAACTGTAATCTTGGGTCTCCCGGAACAAATTCACAAGTGTAATTAGAACCTTCTCCCAGTGTTGACACCTCTGCAGTGGGTGGAATGGGTACAAGTGTCTCTCTGCTACTCCTAAGGACGTGATGCTGGTCATCAACACTTGGTACCTGTCTGTCAAACAACCTGAGCGTAGGAAATTACAGTTCCACAACATATTCTCACATTCCAACATCATAACAGTTAGTGTAACACCTAAGGAGACAGTGTTTTGTTGCTGTCTCACTATTTGCCTTTACTTTCAAGATCTAGAACAGTCTCTCCATTACAAACTTATCACAAGAAAAGTCAAAAGTATTTCAAAAGATGACAGATTAAGAGGCAGTTTAGTAGTGATTTTGATAGTGGGGAGGACTAGTGGCCAAAGCTACCAGCCACTCCAATCAAGTTTCAACCATCATTCTATTCAATTCGTTCTAGCTAGTACTGTTCGTTTACTCTAGTTTCCCACTGGTTTGTGGCTGATCAAAAGTATGGAACCTACTATCACTGCTCATAAATTATTAAGTTATTACCAATCAAATGAATATTTACCATACCTGGTTGTAGAATTACAGGTATGACCTGACCCTAGTGTTGGTTAAAGTTCTCCCGCAAAGCATTTGCTGCTATGATGTGTGCGTGCAACTGTTGTGGATTTTCTAAACCTTGTGTGTGTCTCCTTTGTGAGTGTCTATGTGATTCCCCTCTAGGTGTCCCACGTCTCTTTGCTTCTGCTCTTGTTCTTTCTGTACAGCACTTTGCTAGGTGTCCTGTTGTAGGTCATCTAGAACACTTCCTCAACTCATGTTGTTTCCTTTCCTTATACCAAGTGTTATTATACTGTGGTCGTGTGTGCAGTCCATCTAGTGCTTGGATACTTACCACCGTTATCACTTTGTGCCTCTTTCTGTTTATTTATATTTCTATCATGTTCTATAGCTGACTCTCTGAGAGCATCCCTCTACAGTTATGTAATGAAGTTTGCACCCTGATTTTCAAATTTTCCCTGAGGCCATCCATTAAAACTAAAACAGTTACCTTTCGGTAGTGCACATCACCCTTTATGTCTGAAAACCTAGTGTATTTGGCCATCGCTATCAGAGCTCTGGCAAAATAATCTGCTGCAGTCTCACTATCTTTTTGTTTGATAGAAAAAAAGTTTACTCCAGCTCACTACCACCGGAAAGTATATGGCCAACTGTGAGATTATGCGTTTAATTATTTCCTGATCATCATCATCTGTTAAGGATTTATCTTCCTCTAATATACAATCCTTAATAAACTTTTGCATATCAGTATTGAGAGGAAGACAGGCCCTCAACACCACTCGCCAATCTTTATTAGTTGACTCATGTGCATTACCTAAATCTCTAACAAATTTCTGACATTTGGCCAAATGTTTCCTAGGATCAGGGAAATCAAACATAATTGACTGCAGCTCAGATCTAGTCCATGGACAATGCATTGCTACATGTTTTATGGGAACTACACCATCTTTGTCCGCCTTCCCATTGGGAACTGCTATTGTGCGGACAGGATGTAAACCTATCAAATCACCAACCGAATAGTGCGGCGGGGGCGCGCTTGCGCTCATTTCACCTCGCTATGCAATGCTGCCTTCCAGTGTGCACGCGTGCTTTGCAACGCTTCCTTTTCATGCTGCACGGGCTGCCTTGCCACGTGTTCCCTTTCAGTTGCCACAACTTTAAGCAGTCATCGTTTTCAATTCTTGTTTTTGTTGATTTAATCAAACATACTTTATCTCTAACATTATTTAACACATCTGCATCAAAACTATCAATCTTTGGTAAAGGTCAAACACAATCCTTGCTCATCTTGACCCATTTCTAGCAGTACGCCGTTGCATACGCACCCTATTTCTTAAACATAAGAAACCTCGCCGAACAAATCAGCCCTTCCTTAGCCAGCACCTCATCGACCATCTCTAACGTTTGCTTAGAAACTGGGAGAAAAAATATCAACCCTTGCAATATCCTGTTTGAGTACTTTAGGACTGGGAAAACTGAATATTGAAGAATATCAGCATTTCCAGCTAATTTCCTCCACACCGTCTACAATTGGCACAATCGTACGGTTCTATCGCACAGCTTACAGATACTAAGCTACCGCAGGGTCTGCGATTGCAATTGAGACTACCGGTTTTCACTGTACACCTTGTATACTACTGCTTAAACACGTGGCAACAACACCGGAAATACACATACACAATGCAGGAAATACACATACGCTATGCAACACATTTACAATGCAAAATGACAATAAAAGGAAACAGTTATCTTTCTTGTCCCTAGATTCAAGTTAGCGCTCCTTGGATTACACAAAAATGGACATTCGGTTTCACAACACAGAATGATAAACAGGTTTTGAACACATTGCGTTCTTACTTATATATGACGCGTCTCCACCCTTTGTTGAGGAACCAAAATCCGTAGGCTTTGCGAATCTTACAGTATGTAACCTCCTCTGCAAGCCTCC
Source organism: Mixophyes fleayi (assembly GCF_038048845.1). Taxonomy (NCBI): domain Eukaryota; kingdom Metazoa; phylum Chordata; class Amphibia; order Anura; family Limnodynastidae; genus Mixophyes; species Mixophyes fleayi. The sequence goes on along the minus strand of NC_134402.1, from coordinate 390,589,942 downwards.
AAATTATTAAAGTTATTTTACAGTTTACAAATAATCATTGTCTGCTGCGATTTGTGTGGTTCCAAAGCACAAAGCAATTTATTAGCAAAAGCAAAAGAATAACAAATAAATAAGTACAGCCGATACATACATTGCGCCCTGCTGAATCCAGCTTACATTCATTTAATCCTAAAGTGTGTGGTCAAAGAGACTGAATGCTGGTTCCAGAGAGCAATATATATACATTTGGTGTTATAGTAAATACAATACAGATGACTTGGCATGTTTCCATAGGTTCAGGCTCCAGGACAGTCCAGTAGAGTGTAGTTCATAGGTCAGTTCAAACTGCACCCTCCAAGGGTGGAGTCAGCTCTCCACCAGCTGCATACTAATCTTTCTGCCGAAAGCTAGTTCAAACTGGTCTATTTACATTACACACATAAACCCATTCTCATCAATTCCCTATATTGCATAACTAGCATACGCGAGGTGCAATCTCATAGCCAATAGGACCAGATCACTAAGGATAAACAGGGGATTAGAATGACACCAAACATGATATGTTTCCTGTAACCTGAACCATAGATCTCAATAAAGTGCTTCTAACATTATCATATTTAACTATATACTCAAAAACATTTGTTCAAAAATAACTGTGGGTTGGAACTATTATAAAAATGAACTATGTACAAGTGAATGTGTAAGTGTAAATGTATGTGTGCATTGTTTATCGTGCGACTGCGTCATAACATGTGGCACACTGATCGCAATCGCACAGTAAAACAATATTAATCAATATAGTTTCTTTCATACAATTATTTGACTTCGACATTACCATGAGAAAAAAACTGAACAAGTATGTTTTTATGGAAGGGTAGACATGAAAAAGCACCTTTTCTCACCCCAGACACACACAAATTGCAGTGTATGTCATATGTTTGCATAGCTGCATATGAATGATACATAATCATTTTGGAACAATGTCCTCTGGACATTTAACCAGAACAAAGTGAAGGAACAATATCATGTTTGGCAAAATCAAAACGAACCTCATACCAGCCATCAAGCATGGGGTTGTTTTGCAGCTGCATAACCTGGACACCTTGCAATCGCTGAGTCCTCTATGAATTTTTCTTTATATACTAGAGAAACATGAGAGGCTATCTGATTGACAACTGAAGCTTAGTTGCAATTGGATCATGCCAAGGGACAACGACAACAACCCTAAGCACACTAGGGTCAATAGCTGAAAAACAAAAAAAATTAAGGTTTTGCAACTGACAAATCAATGTCCAGACCAGCACCCCAGTAAAATGCTATGGTGAGACATTAAAAATATATTACATAAATTAATATCCTCAAACATTAATGAAGCAGGAGTGAGCCAACATTCATCAAATATGATGTAAGAGACTAAAAAATTCATGTAGAAAAAATTGCAGCTAAATGGTGATTCTAAAATCTATAGAATCAGGATATGTACTTACTTTTTCACATGTGGCGTCTTCATTTTGGCTTTCTGTTGAATCAATAATGACAAAGTAAAATCTATTATGTGTTATTTGTTACAAGATTAAACGTATTAAATTTTAGGGCTTGGTGAGGGAAAGGTTGATTGTTAATTATGTCCTCATATGTAAAAAATACAGATTTGAAAGAGGGTTTTCTTTCTTTCACATGACAATAGATTGATAGCCTGAAAATGCTTGGTTGTATGTGCTACTTGCTAGGTGGATGAGCATGCAAGCTAGTAGGGAACCTAGGAACCAAATATACAAAACTAAGAGATGCCAAAGGTGACCCTCCTAGTATTCTAGTGGTTTATCTCATCTGTAGCTTGGATCTTCCTTCTAATAAACCAGTAATGTGTCAATTTGTTTTATTGGTTTCACTTAGCCTGCACACTCACCCAGCCAGTCAGTTAAGTGACAAGAAACAATTGTTTTCAGTAGTCAGCTTGTCCAGTAAAATTTGACATGGTCTGAACAGATGTATGTTTAGTGATAACTGGTCAGATTTCTGTCTATGTTAAAGATGGGTCAATACAAAAGCTAAAACAAAATGTGATATCACTACATTCTTTTAAACAATGTTGATATATGTGTAGTCTTTATATTAAGATAATCAATGTGAATTAGACACTTGTTAACCATATAGGGAAACTGTATAATTAAAGTAACAATATATGCTTGTTAAAAGGTATATAAGCTTATACTTGTCTGCATAAGGATACATTTCTCTCTGCCTGAAAAATGTCCACAAATGATGTAAATGAAATAAACAACTTCATAAAACCTTATCACATTACTTCAAAGTACAGTATTAAAGTTGATAACTTTGCATGAGCCCTTAGTCAACCAATGAGAAATACTTATATTGCACACAAAAGACCAAACAAGTAAATAAGTAATGGTGTAAACTAAAACAGTGTTAAATAGAAGAAAAATAACCTGTATTCATATGCAATGAGGTTAGTCTGAGGTAAACTGTGTGTGTGACGAGCACTGTAGAATTTAACTTTTCGCAGTAGTTTCCCCAGGAAGAAATTGCAGAAGATTCACTCCAGAGATTTTCCAGATAAAAATATGCCTATAATACTTATGTTCTCCGATATTAAGTACTCGGTCTTCACAGAAAGCCATAAGATAGCCAGTCAATCTGGAGATAACGGCTCCAATGCTAGACATCCTACACTAAATGTATCAGTGTTTAGATGCATTCCTTTCCCATACCTCTTAGATTAAGTTCTTTCCTTCCACTTGTACCTTTTTGTCGCGAAGACCAGGGCAGGAGGGTCACTCAGTCTGCTGTTGTTACACACATCACAAAAAAGTGAAGGAAACACAGTAAGGTGTTAAATAAATCCAGCGGATCATCTAACCACTGTGGTACTAACATTTGCAAATGTGCGTCAAAAGGGGATTCCTACCTTACCTGAACTAATACTCCAGAGGGGTGGAGCTGTATTACAAACTCACTTATACATGGACCGTTACCATAGAGCTTGTCTGAAAGCAGTAGGGCCTGATGCACTGGTGAAAGGCTAAGCTGACATCTAACTAGACGAATCCTTCTCACGACTTACAGGGAAAATTGATGTTTTAGTTGACGCTACTGGGTAAAGAGGCATAGAGTCTAACACGCTCCCAGTGGTCACCAGGGACCTCCGCAAGGAGGTTTGGTCTTAGCTGCATGGGACATGCAGGTCACAGGCCTCAGAGCCAGTCAATAGCGAGGTAGCTGGAATCACTAGTAGAGAGTAGTGGACAAGTCAGGTCTCTACCACAACAGGTAACTGTAATGCAGAGAGGTAATCAGAAGCATCGACAGGGTAGCCAAGGTCAGAACCAGAAGATCCAAACAGAACCGATTTGTGAGGTAGAAGGGTAGAAGGGTGTCGGTGAAGAAAAGTGATGCAATTAGCAGTGGAGCAATGGAGCTCTCCTCTTTGTGTGTTACCTATATAACACAGTACAATGTGACTGCAGATTTAGAAGACCAAGCCTGCCAGCCCTAGTTTTTGCATTTCAGCAATGACAATTAGCAATGGAGCAATGGAGCTCTCCTCTTTGTGTGTTACCTATATAACACAGTACAATGTGACTGCAGATTTATAAGACCAAGCCTGCCAGCCCTAGTATTTGTATTTCAGCAATGACAATTATCAATGGAGCTCTCCTCTTTGTGTGTAACCTATATAACACCGTACAATTTGACTGCTAATTCAGAAGACCAAGCCTGCCAGCTCTAGTATTTGTATTTCAGCAATGACAATCAGCAATGGAGCTCTTCTCTTTGTGTGTTACCTATATAACACAGTACAATGTAACTGCAGATTTACACCAAGCCTGCCAGCCCTAGTATTTTTATTTCAGCAATGACAATTAGCAATGGAGCACTGGAGCTCTCCTGAATGTCACTGTAGACTTTGAAGAACACTGCTACCCCTTCTCTTTCTATTCTACCTATGACACTGCCCAACTGCTCTACAGACTACCAAAAACTGTGCTACCCCTTCTGTGTCCCTCTGTGAAATAGCGCTTGATCGCGGTGTAGGGCAGTACTTATAGAATCCAAAAATCGCGAGATCCGACGACGTAACAATGTTTTGCCTCGTTTACAATTCCAAGGGCGCGTGAAAGTACCGAGCCGCCTCGGCCTGGTACTCGGATCTGCTAAATTCGGGTGTGTTCGGTTCTCGGGGAAGTGAGCCTGAGCATCTCTAGTAATAACATATCAGCAGGTAAGTGCTGCAAGTTATAACAAATCTGACAATAAAGCAGGACAAAGGCAGACCTAGGAATAAATTTATTAAGCTGCGAGTTTTCAGCGGGTTTGAAAAGTGGAGATGTTGCCTAAAGCAACCAATCAGATTCTAGTTGTAATTTATTTAGTACATTCTACTAAATAGCCCTGCCCCTACTTCACCCTGGTTTATTATCACCACCCACTCCATTTGCTTTGATCAGACCTGTTGGCTGAAATACAGGCATGGGTTGCTACCCAGCTGCTGTGATTGTTTTTAAAACATAATCGAAGAGGTCTGCCTCTCAGCTGCTATACAAATGTATTTAGTGTGCTGCTAAGATCCCCAACCGCTCAACTCTAGACTAGTTTCATGACTGTTGTTTAGCCACAGGATGTACACCTGAGGTCTGGACAGTGAAAACAGACCCATATTAATATATGACTGTGAAAGAGCTATATGCAGTTATTGAAGGTGTAGATTTGTCAAACATAAAGTAAATTGTAAAGTAATTGTTACCAGATACAGTACAAACAAAAACACTTTGCAGTCAGGTGGCTGCATGCGACACCTCTGACGTCACATACACTTCCAATGAAGGCGCCTGTGGGGCCTGTGACGTACAATGTGTGCGCGGGAGAGGAGAGAGAACCATGTACCATAACAGCACTCAGAGGAAGCACTGGACCTTCCTTAGCGAGGAGGAGCCGCAGCGGCTGAGGATTCAGGCTAATAGTCGTTTCCGAGCGAAGATCGGGAAGATTGGGCAGGTATGGTGGATCGTTCTTGTGAGCACGGTGTCTGCTGCTATGTATGAGCTGGCTGTCAGTATACTGCACAGAGCTGTGTAATAGATAATGCTCCGTTCACTTTCCAGTTGGGGATTACATTATATATCCCTAGTTAAGAGCTCATTCACCCAGCAGTATGTTGTTGGGCTGCGGGTGGAAAGTGGGCTGTAAAGGTTCTAACTATCCTGTTTGCCGCTACTGCTAGAATGTTGTTAGGTGTGTCTCACTCACTGGTTTGAGTTTACTTATGATATGGAAAGGGTTGTTTTATTAGTATGGGTGGATGGCAGTGTTCATGCATGTATTTCTGCGTCATAGGTGCATGTAGCATTGTAGGACACTTGCAAGACTGATCAGCTAGCCCCATAGTGAACTTGGATTGGGTCACTGGGTCACCTACTTTTTTTTTCCCTTTTAAATTGTTCCTAATGGGCTGCTGAGTTTTTGTCTTGACATCCTGAAGTGCCCACCCCCCCCCCCCCCCCTACCCTGCCCCTCACACAAGATTTGCCAGCCCTCCCTGTCAGCTAGTGTATATTTCCTAGTTATTTGTATATATATGTATATGATGTGAACCATTAGTCCCACTCAACTTGGTTGACAAAAGAGCTAACAGTAGGAGCTGGTTGGGTTAAGTGTTGTGATGGCATGCAATTAAATGATTGTATAATCCTGTGCATTTCTCACTTGCTCTCTGTCAGATACCTTTCTAGTATGTAGTTATAGAAAGTTAAAATACTAGCTATATAGGCATTCTTAGCCAGGAATAATACGAAAGTTTTCCTCTGAGCTCCCTCGTGTGGCGTTTTTATGTCTGCAGCCAATAGGGAAAGAATAGTGAAGTCCCCCTACCCTCTAAAATGTAAATGTACAGAACTGTGATTCCAGGTGCAAATAATTGTATTTTGTCAGGTTTCAAGTTTCCAAATGTCTGTGACTTAGTATATATATTGTCATTTGCAGGCACATCTATTTGAGACATTCAGTTTCGATGCTAATGAAGAATTGATCATATGCAAATATTATGAGAAAAGGCTGCTCGATTTCTGCAATGCCTTCAAACCTGCAATGCCTAAATCTGTCCTGGTGAGTAAAATCAAATTAAATCATCTCTCCGTGGTGCTGATACAAAAATAAACAAGTCTGCCTTGAGTTTATTTTACCTTGTTTGAAAAGAGTTATAGCTATTTTGAATTAGAGCACCTGTCAGTATAGATATAAAGCGTGAAATATATTTTATACCATCAATCCTATTAGTAAGTATATATACACGTGTATCTTCAAATCTCACCTCTTCTAATTTAAGCCAATTCCCTATGTGAGGTTGGATGTATATTGCATATACAGCTTAGTTGTGTTTTATATTAATCAAAGTAGATCTGTTATGTAAAAATATTTATAGTATACACAAAGTTAAACTTTATAATTTTTTTTTTTTTTTTTTTTTACTCATGCTAACCAAATAGAGTACATAAATTTGTTTTTTTCTCTTCTCTTTCAGGGGACTGCATGTATGTATTTCAAACGCTTTTACCTCAATAACTCAGTTATGGAGCACCATCCACGTATAATAATGTAAGCTGCTGACTTAGAAATAGATGTGCAGGTGAATGTTAACCATAAAATAGAGATTGTGGCTTATTACTGTTAACATGCTTGATCTGAAATTTATTTTTACTTGTGTATGAAATTATGATACCTTATGGTGGGGAAACCTAAAAACATCTCACAATTTAAATTGATTTTCTCACTGTATAATATGCCAGTAGCTAAAGCGCCACCTACTCTTTTTTTTTTTTTTTTTTTTACATTTAAGGCTGACCTGTGCATTCCTGGCTTGTAAAGTAGATGAATTTAATGTATCCAGTGTCCAGTTTGTGGGTAACCTACCAGAAAACCCTGTGACTCAGGAAAAGATCCTGGAACAAATCCTGGAATATGAATTGCTACTCATCCAGCAGCTGAATTTTCACCTTATAGTGCATAATCCGTACCGACCTTTTGAAGGATACTTAATTGATTTAAAGGTATTATGTTATAAATCAGTTTATCTGTCATATTACATTGACATTATGACTTTTTTTTAAATAAGCATGGCATCAATTTATTCTTCCCCCCCCACGTTATATTATTCCTGCCTGTAAGTTGAAATTGTAGTTGTAAATGTTGTTTATTTATATTTGTCCCAATTAATTTTCAAGTGAATTGTACATACAGATGTGTGCTGTGCAGCAAGCTTCTGTAGAGTGGTGTCAAGTAAAAACATTCCATTAAAATGAGCTTGTTTTTGGTAGGCATACAATACTGATTTGAAGAGAAAAGTGGCACTTCTGTAATATTACATTGCACATGTGTACCTTCTGTTTTGGAGGCATCGTGAGTTTAATACGGTGTAAGACATAATCTGTATGTATAGTACATGAATGTTTGTTTAGTAGAAATATTTAAAAAATAAATTTCAGTATTGTGAAAATTAGAGAAATAAGAAGCCTTTGTATTTAATCATATCTCTGAGGTTGAGGCAGTCAGTCTTTAGGTCCTGGAAATGGTGGATGTCAGGATGAGGGCCTAAATAGAATGTTAAATGTCAGGGACCCAAATAAAATATCAAATAGATAAATAGAAATGTAGATGCATTCCCCTAAGATGATTTTTTGTTTTTCCCTTTAAAACATCTGGTCAGTTAGCCCAGTGGTAGGTAATTAGGTTTAGCAGACATTCTGTCAGGAAACTAACTTAAGAGCTGCAGATCAGACATGCCTTGTCATTGGTCCTGTATTTCCTATTTAGAAAAAACCTTCTAATTAGGCAGGGTAAAAACAAGAGTAAGGTGTAAATTAGGGAAAGCTACGTGTTACTTTAGGCCACTACAAAATATAGAGATATTAACGTCAAACAAAATTCCCTCATATTTTGGGATATTAGTGTGCCACTCCGTACTCGGGGCAAATGCTGCACAAGGGTTGTGAAGTATAGATACCAGCAATACAGGGAAACAGCCACAGTTACATGTCTTTTGAAATGATAGCTGACATCTGTAATACCAGGAGGTGTTAGGAGTCCCTCATGATGAAAATTCTGTTCCTGGGCAAAGTTCTGCCCAAGAACTGCATGGATGCTATGCAGCTGGTGCCACACTTTTTTTCTTAAAAAAAATTTCTTTCATGTAACGCGATGAAGTCAGAGTGCTTCTAAAACCTTTACAATGATCAGAGACTAAAATATCTAGAAGTTTGTCTGGACACACTACAAGGGAGAGTGTTCCTGTCTCTAGAAAGAGAAATTAATTTCAGAAGTTTGACGAATTCTAGGGCTCATAGCTGCAGCCCTAGAGGTGATTCTTTGGGCAAGACTTCATCTGAGGTGCCTGAAGCACTGTTTCTGCACAACTTCGAACAGAATTGCAAAAGACCTGCATTAAATCAGTCCGTCAAGATGAGATCTGCAATGCTGGTCGAAGGAGGATACACTGACTGTAGGAAGATCATTTGTGAATAGCATATGGATTATCATTGTTGCAGATGCCAGCAAGAAAGAATAGGGTGCACACTATGGTCATATGACAACCCATGGGATCTGGGAAGAACAGTAGCCAGATTGGCATCAAAGTCCAGGGAATGTGAAAGCATGTCCCCAGTTCTGGGAAATTGATTGATTTCTGACATGACTTCCCAAGACAGACAATTGAGCTATAGAGGCATACATCCATCATTAAGGTGAGGTACCTTAACCATCTAGGAACCTCATCCATGTTACGCCATTTGAAGCGAGTTCATAGAAAGCTTTTGTGAAAATCAGAAACTTATGCTAACAAATAACAAGCAATCCAGCATTAGCTACCTCCCTTCTCTCCGCTAGATCCCAGCACCTGCAATCTACACCTCCAACACCTTCATCATCAATATCCTCACAAGTGATCGGAGTTAGTCCTCCATCCAAGTTTCTAAAGCCAGATGACTCCTTCCCTATCCAGGACTCCTCAGAAGAATCCTTGAGCGTTGGGCCCACTGCTGCTGGGGGTGGATCTTTAACCTAGAAGCAGACCACGAAGAAGACTACGAGTAGTTTACAACAATTGACTGTTAAACAATCCTTTGCAAGAGGAAGCAAGTATGTAAGCTGTCACCCTGTTGCAAAGTGGATCACAGATGCCATGGCGATTATGCTAGTATTAGATCTGCGACCAATATCTACTATTAGACAAATTCCATCATGACACCAGTTTACTAGAAAAGATATTCCTCACCTCTACCAGAAGGTTCGTAAAAACTTAATTATTGGGCTACAAAATGTCATTCTACCCACTGTACACGTAACCACAGATATCGGGACAAGCGGAACTGGGCAAACTAAAGATTATATGATGTGACAGCCCACTGGGTTGGTGATTCGCCTTCTCCAGCAGGGACAGCAGCAGCATGTACCCAAGAACGTCACATTTTTCCGAGGCAGGCTACTCTGTGTATCATCTGCTTCACTAAGAGATATTATTATTATTATTAGTGTAGATTTGTAAGGCACCACAGTGCCGTACAGTAGGGACGATAAGGACATACATTAAACAAGAACAGACAAGGCAGACAAAATGAATGGAGACATAACCAAGGGCATGGAGGAGCCTGGTCATTAGAGAGCTCACATTCTAAAGGGGAGAGGGCACAGCTGAAACGAGGAGCGAGTGTGGTTCAGAGTGGAGATCGGGATAGTTGTGAGGGTACATTAGTGTGAATAGTGTTATCGTGGATAAGGTCACCTCTAAAAAAAGAGATGGGTTTTCAAAGAGCATCTAAAGATTTGAAGGCTGTGGGAAAGTCTGATTGAGCGTGGTAGGGAATTTCATAAGTGGGGAGCAGCATAGGAGAAGTGTTGAAGGCAGGAGTGAGAGGTGGTTATCAGATGAGACAAGGCACAGATCAGAGGTAATGCCGCTGACCACCTGTTTGAAAAACTAAGGGATGTCATTGCAACATGGCTTATCCTGCTTGGACTTTCCTGAGGATATGTAATTTCTGATAATACAACCAATATTGTTAAAGCTTTACAGCGGGGAGAACTCCATCACATTCCCTGTTTTGCTCATACAATCAACTTGTTGGTACAGAGCTTTTTTAAAAAATGACAATGACATGCATGAGATGTTGTCTGTCCCGAAATATTTAGGGTCATTTTCGGGATTCTGCAACAACATGTAGGAGAATGCAGCAATTGCAAGAAGAATAGAATTTAGAGGGAATGTACTTTAGTCCAGGGGAGTGGAGAATACTTTCCGTATTGTGCTAAAACCACTTGGAAGTAATCACCTGGGAACAGTGTGCAGACACTGTTTGCTTGAGTCAAGTGATTTCCCTAATCACTTGCAAAGCAGCAAGAGAAATTGGAGGAAATGAAACAAAGCAATTCCACTAATTATGTTGGACTTGTAGATTGAGTACGTTATTCCCTTCGCCAGGATCCAAGAGTTATCAACATCTTGAAATCGGATCATTACATTTTGACAACTGTGATTGATCCTAGGTTTAAGAGCTATATCTTCTTTTTCTTTCCAACTGACCCAGATCTCAAGAGATGCAATGAGCTCCTGGTCAACAAGCTGACAGCTCAAGTGTTACATGACACAATGACATCTCCTCCTTTCAGTTTCTCTGAAAATTGCTGCTAGGAAAAAATTTAGCTTTCCTAAGACACTCAGTGGTGATGCAGATGAGTTTGCACAACATTTTGACATTTGGTCTGGTCTAAAATAATTGCCCAAAAATCGTGACAGCTCTTCCGTATAATGAACTACAAATTCCATGAGGAAGGCCATTACCTGCAATTACATCAAAGTACACAGACTTCTGTGATGGTGGATTCCAGTGGGGATGAATTAGTATTGTTTAAGGATGATGTACACACTGATGAGGGTGAATATGATGACAGTGTAGATTGCAGGTGCGGAGATCTTTGGGTAGAATGGCATGTTGGCAATTTTATGTTTTTCTAAAGTAAGCTTTCACCTTTATTAGAGAGTGGTTATTTCTTTTCTTTAAAGAGGCACAAGCTTTTTGTTTACATTTGTTTCCCTGACTAAAAAAACACTATGCCCTTGAACTTAGGCTTCAGCACATGAGGTAAAGGGATTAGTATCATGTCTGAGACTGGAGAGTGACAAGAACCCTGCCAGCCCTCCTGTTTCTGAGTGAGCTGTGGTACAATAAAATGTAACTGCAGATTTAGACCAAAACTACCAGCCCTATTATTTCTATTTCAGCAATGACAATTAGCAATAGAGCTCTCCTGAATGTCCCTGGAGACTTTGAAGCACAGGGCAGTACTTATAGACTCCAAAACTCGCGAGATCCGACGACGTAACAATGACATTTTTCCTCTTTTTCAATTCCAAGGGCTTGCGAAAGTACCATGTCGGCTCTGCTCGGCTCTGTACTCGATCTGCTAAGTTCCCGTGTGTTCGGTTCTCTGGGAACTGAGCCTGAGCATCTCTAATTTTAATATACTTGCTAAACGCTACGACAAAAGTAAACTAGATGACCATTAACCTGTACCCCTGAGCCCTGCCATCGCGGGCATGCTGAAACCTGTTAAGATTTGCATGAATAGGGTGAATTATCTGGTATAGTTGATACATCTCTATAACATATAAAACTTGTGTTTTCAGACTCGGTACCCCATGCTGGAAAATCCAGAAATGTTACGAAAAACAGCTGATGACTTCATACACCGTGTTACTTTAACTGATGCTTGTCTCCTGTTCACGCCATCAATAATTGCTCTCACGGCGGTCTTATCTAGTGCTTCCAGGGCAGGACTTAATGTAGAGAGGTATGCTGTCAAACAATTCTCACAATGACATGCTAGAATTTACTCTCACGATTAATAGCATGTTTTTATTTATGCAAATGACAATGGTTTGTGTTTTGTTTTGTTCCTCTGCAGGTTAAAGTAGAAAAAAATCTTTTTGTTCTTTGCATTTCAGTTATTTATTGGAGTGTCTCTCGTTAAAGGATAATAAAGAAACCATGACACATTTACTGGATGGAATGAGACGTATGTTTTGCTTTTCTATACTTGCATAGTGAAACTGTATTTGTCTTAGATATCAGAAGTTGGGGTAAATTTCTTCCAAGAGTGTAAACCAAGGTTTTCTTAAATCGGCTTTTCTGTATGACAAGTCTTTCGTGAGCTGCTCTGGTTTTCAAAAGACAAAAACAAAAAACTCCTATAATAAACTGCGTGTACTTTCAAATCTAAATTGAAATGTCAATGTTACAAGATTAATGTTTATTAAAACCAGAGAGAGCTGGGATACATAAGGCTTATGTATAAACATGTGTTAAATAATGCTATGGTTATCACTGCACTTTGTTATTAAATGCAATGTGTTAATTGATAGATCTTTAGCTTTAATCATTGGGTCTAAAACTAGTGTTTTATCTAACATGAGCACCAACTGGCTATGCAGCTTGCCTATAGGATAACTATAGATTTAGTTATCAAACACTTTTCATAAGCAGAATGCTGGGTAATCGTGATTTGTGTGTACATGCATCCCGGACCACCAGCGGGGGTTATTTACTGACAAAGCACAAATGTGCAAGAACTTCCAGTAACCAATCGGCAATGGGCTTTGATCCATCTAGGGCAAACTAAACAATGAAAGAGAGTGTCTAGTCCCTTTTGTACTGCACATATGCACCTTGTTGATAAATAGATCTCACTCTGTGTGGCGTATATTATTATTTATTTGCTGTTGGGAAAGTTGTTCAAGACTAACATGAGCCTTTAAACAATTGTCCTACAGGATTAAAGATACTGGTGTCGAAATATGAATTTGCCAGACCTGAAGATGTTGCTGTAATAGAGAAGAAATTGGAAAAGTGCCACAGCAGTGAAATGTGCTCAGTGGTCAATGTGTAAGTAGCAGAAGAAGCTAGATATGCATTGCACCTATGGTCACACTCTCACACGTTTGTGCCCTTCTGCATTTACTTCTATACCATTTTCTTGTGTGGGAAGAGGGTATATATATTTTTAATTGTAGAAATATACAGTGGTCGAAGAGGAAAAGTTAGAAGCGTTGGTATGGCAAATGAAACTGAATGTGATAGCTTGAAATTTAATTTTAGATGATTTGCAAGCATTCCACACTCACCCCAAATTGCCCCCCCCTCCATCTCACCCCCCCCCCCCCCCCCCATTTGTCTGTACATTCCCAATCCTGAGTCCTGCCTATGTCTTGTTTGTAGGCTGATTCTCCACCTCCTCTGTGTCTGTGCATGCCCCCTACCCACCTTTTTATATAGTGTCTTGTAATTGCTTCTCTTTCCTGTGCATTGTTTGGTCCATTACCCAATGCTGTGTCTGGTCATGACCCCATTACTGCCTGTCTTGTCTGTTCTTCATTCAACCCTCCTCCCATGTGTCGTCATTGCTCTCCTCCCCGCTCCACCCAAAAATTCCTTTCTTTTTGTCCTGTCCATGACCCCATACTTTAAAACCTGCTCTTGGTGTTCACCTCCACTCCTCCATTATGCATGTAATGTTGACCAGTTGATGTCACCATGCCACAAACTGTTTCTCTCCCTTACACCGCACCTCCTCTTTATATTTGGAAGAGCAAGCAGTGCAGATAATTACTCTCCTGGTGGAGTGCAGGAATGTTGACACTATTGTGCACTCAACCCAATACTAAATTTCAAGTTTTGACTAGAGTAGTTTAAAAAAAAAATAAATAAATTCTATATTTCTAAATAAATGTGTTAATAACGTATTTGCTGTGTTTTAGGAGGAAGAGAAAGGGCTATGAAGACGATGGCTATATATCAAAAAAGCCCAAAACGGAAGAGGTTTGCACGTTTTACCACGTTTATGATGATAAATTAATACCAAGCTCATTTATTTGTGGTCATGTTTTGCCGTCTTCATTCATGCAGTTAGGAAGATTTATTTTCTAAATTGGCACAGTTATGTAAATTTTCACTAAACTAGCAACCAATCATACCTTACCTTTCACTGTCTGTCTTGTACAAGACAGATGGCAATTGATTGGTTGCTAGAGGGTTAGTGCAAATTTGCACTTTCAATAGTGTTAGTAATTAATGTTCAAAGAGGAGCCAGATTAGTAGTTGTAAACCAACTGAAATTTTTCCCATATCACAAGCCAACATAAGAATAAAAATTAAAGTACACTCTTGCTCAACTAATAATCCTGAGAATTCAGCATATCTATTCACTAGGAAAAATGACATTAGATAATTTTAACAGATTGGCAAGTTAACAGCTTATGATAAATGTTTAGGTCATATATACGCAGCTATTGATCAAAATATTTGCCTTCTAATTGTTAAATATTTGTTTTCTTTTAGGATGAGTGGACAGATTAGGATCTACTGGATTCCCTATAGTTTTACCAAGGCGCTGCCCTGCAACTGTGTACATACTGTATTAAAGTTATTTCTCTTTTCCATTGACATTTTAAACCACTGAAATGGGTTCAGCATTTGTTTAAAAAAAAGTATTATACTTAATGTATTGAAATAAAACCTGTGTACATGATATTAGAAGCCTAATTAATTTACAATTGTAGATCTCTTCGTATTATCTTTGTTATTTTGGGGGTTTTTTTTATGTAAAGAAAAAGCACAAAGTATGCATTACTTTTTTGAACTCCATCTTCATAACCAATATCGTCATGAACAAAGTGTTCTGAACCGTGTTTTGTGATGTTTGCGAAAGATGCTCACACAGGGGCTGGTGCTACCAAAGCATCATTTAGTCATGAACTGGCTAGATCTCATACTGACAATTCTGATTGCTTTTATGAGCTTGGAAGATTACCAAAAACCAGCTGCTGAATGTCACTTTCTGACTACATTCTCTCTAATGACCCCTTTTGTCTATCACATGAGTTTGTTTTGTTTTTTTGTGGCTAGCCATATTGCACTATTAGACAGTGACCTATATCAGAAGCAGTTTTGCAGCATTTCTGTCTTTGGAAATACTTAACAGCTGTTGAAATCAGCAAATTGGATAAAGTAATTTCAATTAATATCGAGCAAACTTGATTGCCTTTGTCTGAAATTATGCGTAGGGCACGCTACGGTGTGGAAGGGCGTATCCAGCCGCAACACGTGGCAATAACAGTTTTTACACTTTATGTATACATTCGCACAAACACACACATTTGTAAATAGTACACATTAATCGTAGTTGCAACAGTTATTTATGTTGAAATATAGTAGTGTTTATGTGTAATACTATAATTTATATGCATATTAGTGATACATATGGTTCAGGTTAAGGGAAATGTGTCATGTCTGATATCATATTAATCCCCTTTACATCAGCAGCTGTCCGGTGCATTGGGCGAAGACAGTGGTCCTCAAATTTTTTAAACAGGGGGCCAGTCAGTTCACTGTCCCTCGGACCGTTGGAGGGCTGGACTATAGTAAAAACAAAAACTATGAACAAATTCCTATGCACACTGCATATATCTTATTTTTTTAAGTGAAGAAACAAAACGGGAACAAATATAATATTTAAAATGAAGTTAAATCAACAAATTTACCAGTATTTCAAAGGGAACTATGAGAGTTGTAATCCGGCTGCGCTGTTCGGTTCCTCTCACCACCTGAAGCTAGATTGCAGTCGGACAACAATTCCCATGATCCAGCGCTTCAGCCGGCCAGCCAATCGGCGGCCGCTGCCGCCCCCTCTCCCTCTTCCACCAATGACCGTCCTTCTCATGTAAAAAAAAAATGACAGGCAGCGGCGGCATAAACACCCGGCGGGCCATATAAATGTCCTCAGCGGGCCGTAGTTTGAGGATCCCTGGGCAAAGAGATCGCACATTGCA
Organism: Mixophyes fleayi; assembly: GCF_038048845.1. NCBI lineage: Eukaryota > Metazoa > Chordata > Amphibia > Anura > Limnodynastidae > Mixophyes > Mixophyes fleayi. The sequence continues at coordinate 390,574,074 of NC_134402.1, read as the reverse complement.
TACTCTAGTTATTGATGTTGGGGAATAAACCTTTAATATGATGCTGACTATAAAATGCTAATAGACTAGTTGTAATTGGAGTCTTGGCGGGAAGAAAGGAGCACATCCCCTGGAGAGATGACCCCCACCTTTGGATTCTTTAGTTTGAACTAGCCTATGATCTGCAACCCCCTGGACCTTCCTGAAGCCTGGACCAATAGAGGCAAGCCATACCATCTGCATTGTTTTACTGTATTTCTGTTTGCATATAAGCAGTAGCTCTCATCTAGTGTTCAGTCACATTGACCACAGACTTCAGACCTGAATGACTGTTCACTGGATCAAGAGCGCCTGCGATAAGTAACGGCTGTACTTATTATTTCGCTTGAATTATTCAGCTACTTTGAGAATAAATATTTGTGCGTTGGAAACACAAATCGAGATTCGACAATCGTTATTGGATAGCGACAAAACGTGCATAACACAGGTTTATAGTTTACACAATTAATCACGAAAGATCATCTAAACTAAGATACAATGCATTAAAAGGGTTTTCAGGGAAAATATAGTTTTCTGTCAACACTAATGTGTGGGCACTGATCTAAAAAGTATAAACTTACTGCCCTGACCACACCCACTTCAGCTTTTTTCCTACTTCAGGATCCAGACCGGCACTGATTGATAAATGTGACAAATGCCAAGGCATTGTACTGTTTGAATGCTGATTCTGCAGTAGTTGTCTGAAGCCATAAGACAATGTCTGTTGAGCAGGGATGCTGTGGATGTCCTTTGTGGGGTGTGTAATAACAGGCCAAGGATCCCATTTGCAACCTCTGTCTGCCAGCTATCAAATGTCAGCAAGAAGTGTATAACCGAGAGAAAAGGTTATTTGTGTTGTTTATGAGCAGTGTCTCACAGTTCTTCTGTTGCTTCCAGCTGGTAGTACAGTGACCGAACAGGACTCTGACACATATACTCTTATATAATTAATAGGTTTTCAGCAACTCTTTCATTAGCACTGTAGACCAGAAAGCTACTTTCACTTAGGGTTGACTGGTTTGGGTTTTTATGTGTTCTGTAGTAGAGGCACATTCTGTTGTCATTGATGGGACACTTGCACTGAGGCTCTTATCAGGAGACACTCTCTCATATATTAAGTATATTTACATTATTACAGTAGCTTACAGTGTGCATGGTATTATAGGATGTGTACGGTAACTATTTATTTGCATTGTTAGGTATGGCATCATTGATTTTCAAACTTGTCACGGGTGGGATAGAAAGTAGACAGACATACCTTCTCACCTAGCGAGTAATGTTATACAATCTCTGAATGTATCATTTACCCATTTTGAAGAACTTGGTATAGAATGTGTTACAAAAAAAACAAAACAAGAAGAAAGTATAAGTTTGATGCAAAATAATGACTTTTTGTAATTTTTTTTTTATCACAGGTGGAAATAATTCTTAGTAACACTCATTTTATGTATGTAAAACACAATGTACATCTATTGCTATATAATAATTTTTTGTCACTTAATATGTTACTCTTATTACAATTTTCATTGTTTTTACTTTCCACTTTTAACCATTTCATAAAAAAAATACTCCCTCCCACTTATAAAATTTAATAGAATTTATTTGTTTTGAACAGCACACTCAACCTTATTCAAAAACATTACTTTCACTGAACGGTCCTCTTCACAGGAGCTCTGTCCAATGCCAGCATAGCTATAGTGAGCAATCTTTCTGGAAGATTTTTTTAACTGTACCAGCAAAAATGCTCCTGCTGTTACATCAGCAATTTCAGGTGGCTGTATCTGAATAACTTCCAGTCAGGAAGTATGATCTTCAGGACTGTCAAATTCACTTAGGGCATTTGCAGTTTGAAAAACTAACATTTTGTTCTCAGACTGAATTGTGCCCAACATTCAAAGTCTGTTTGGCATGGCCCTGCAGCTACAGCAGGGACAGTAACCCATCAATACCAAATACAATTTTCCATCCTTGTTTTCTTCTATTTTGCTTAGACAGTACTTAGAATTCTCAATCTGAAATCTGTGGTTTTACTCTGCTCCATTGTCCATACACATCAAAGTCATCTTTCATAACATAAATTTTTGACATCAAAAAATATCTTTATGTTTAGTAAATTGAACTAATTTTTCAATCAAGTTACAATTCTTTTCAGGTAGGCAAATACAGCATACTTTTCATGGTCAAGACAATCACTGACGATTGCAAAGGAATGTTTTTCTGCCCTTGAAAGCCATGCACAAGCAGTAAATATAGTGACCGGATTGTGGTTCAAATGCACTGACTGTATTTCATCCTGGGTCACTGCAGAGAAAGATTCCTCAAAATCAATTTGAGTACAGCCTGGGCTTCCTTTAGATTTTCAATCATGAATGTTTCAAATTGAATTTTAACATAAACATGATTTTTGTATGTGAGTAACTGAATTTAACTCGGCAATACCATCTTCAAGTGAGCCTTCAGTCTAGTTTGGGATGATAATTTCTTTCCAGCTCATGTTGCTATAAGTGTTTACATCAGCAGAATCTAATGTTCTGAGATCTGTCATGCATTCTTCATTTTTTGAATCCCAACAAATTCAAGCAGTTGACTTGTTTCTTTTGGAAAGTTCAAATTTGGTTTGCCGATCACTTTGATAAGATACACAAAGTTTGCATTTTTTGTTTGTAAAGACTCACCGCATCCACTTTTGTCAACTTCTTTCATGTCACTCTGCTAATCAGCGCTGATTCCCTGTTAGGTGATAGAATGTGATGAACAGATGAGCCAATTCCAGCAGCTCTGACACATTACGTCTGCCACCAATCTGGGATCTCGCCTTTATAAGGTTGTTCAGTTCTCACAGTGATTACCAGTACATCTCTCCATGGCTGCTGGTTCAGGCTCCAGCCTCCTGCATACTCACTTGCTGTGTTGCTCACTGTCTCAGCGTTTCTGTTCCCGGTTACTTCGCTGAAGATCCTCTTCTCTCAAGGCAGTGTTCACCCTTACACCGCTCAGGACACTCTGGGCCTCTTTCATGACCATGTATATTTACTTATCAAAAGATATACTTCCTAGAACTTCCTTTATTTATGGTGAATTTAATTGGCAATTACAAATGGGATTCTCTTTCATGACAATAAATTTAGCATTTGGAGGTTCTAAAACTGTTTGTCTGAATCTTGGTGTTCAATTTCAAAATGTTTTTTTTTATTTTTTTTTAGATGCAATGAACTTGCGCCAATGCTTACTTCTAACCAGCTGTACACCTAACCTCAAAACAATTATAACACTACAAAAACGTTTGTTTTTTTTGTCAGGGGCCAGACAATTAAAGCACTGTTTTTGCAAGTTAAATACTAAACATAAACTTACCTTCTCAAACAAATTCCCAGATAATTCTTGAAGTAAACACTTTAAATAGCATCAAGACTCACTAAGAACTTGCAGAACATAAACTGCTGATGCATAGGGTAGTGGTGGCAACTTTGTAAACAAAATTTCTTCAGTAGGCAGCTACCAACTTGAATTTCTACCATTATTTAAGACAAGTGGTGCTGCAAAATTATTTTTCTTTCATAGAATATTAAATTTAAAATTATTTACTAACAAAATGATTAAAAATGTAACTTTGATAATGATTCTGAAAAAAATAAAAATGGTCAGGTTCATCTTCTCATGGAATACCCCAGTACTGGTTACATTTACATTTGATAATCACTCCATAATATGGTGTTTACAAAAAGATCATACAATATTGTCAAACCAAAACATATGCCAGTTAGTACAGATGTGCTAGAAAAACAGCTATTGTGGATATGCCAAAAATTGTTTCCTGTGACAGGAAACAAAGCCTACTGTAGATTTTGAAATGTGTTACGAGGTATCCTGTGTATTTTGTTGGAATGTGTACACAATGGATAAATAATGCAGGCACGTAAATGCTGTGAATTATAATTGCTATTACCTTACAACCTTATAGACTTACAACCTTCTGCTGTAATCTCTTAGGTACCACCAACGGTGGGACAAGAGAGCCATATGAGTGAAAATAAGAATTCCCTTTCATTCAGTATTTGATAAAAGCATGCTGTTCACCCATGGCCAAGCATATAGAGTACCACAAGGTCCACCCTAAACAAAACAACCAAAAAAAAAACCCCAATCCCCAATAACTCAGACCCTGTCTTAGAATATCTGCTCTGCGCTAACGGGTGGGGTAGGTGTTTCCAAAGAGGAAAACAGCGACAGTACTTACACTGACAAATATGCCGATGAGTACAATACCAGCATCTATCAAATACAGACTTACCGTAAAAGCAAGGGAGAACATTGCAGACACGCCGCCTATAAATTCCGACAACTGAAAATGGCAGCATTGTGATTCTCCCGACATTGCCAGTTTTAAGGGGTGAATGCTAGGACCAGCGACCTAACCCTTGTTAGGAGTATACAGTACTGCCATTGCCCCCTTAAAACCGGCAATGTGAGGAGGATCACACTGCCGCCATTTTCAGCAATTGGAATTTAAAGGCGTCTGTACTGTTGTACCTCGCTTTTACGGCAAGTCTATTCGATAGATGCCGGGATTGTATTAATCTGCATATTTCTGTCGGTGTAAGTAATATTGCAGTTTTCCTCTTCAGAAAACGGACTACCACTGGTGCTAATATCATTAACCAGCATCTGCATGGTTCCTTGGACCGAAATGGAGCAATGAGAATGACCACTTATGTCTCTTTGATCTTTGTGAATATTGGCATCATGGGTAACAGTGGGAGTACAATAATACAGGTGGAATTACTATGGTTATGTCTTTTGCATCTGCTGTCAGTGTACTGTCTTTTGGATAAAGGGGCAGGCTTATAGGTTTGTTTTGCCATGAGATCTGACTGGAATCCCTTGACAAGCTACTATGTTCCAAAACGTTGCTTTATGCCCATTTACCATGATTGATTGTCAGCCTGCTATTGTAGTTTGCCACCATGAAGATTCCCTGAATGTAAATGCCCAAGAACACATTTCCTGTAAGATTTGTGAGAAGAGGGCATTGTTCTTTTCTTATGGATTAAGCATGATAATACTGGCTGAGTATATGTGTACTGGATGGGTTTAGATTTTTCTTGGAAGAATTGTAATGTGGTTAGTGATTTTAGATTCTGTGAGTTTGAAGGTAGCTTTGACTCCTAAGTCACAGATACATTGAGCACATATTTGTTGAACATGTGCTTACCTATCCTTTTGCAGAATGTGGGTGTCTGGCAGCCAATTCTGCTTGGCGGTTTGTTCCAGACTTAGAGAATGTTGTTCTGAACAGTCCATATGTGAGCATTTGCTCATGGCGGTGCTTCTTTTTAGAGATCATTAAGGTCAATTCAGTTGTCAATGGCCCTTAATTTTATACATAAGTCAAAAAGCTGAAAAAGAGAAAGGTCTATCAAATTCAACAGCCCTCCATAAACTCTAATTGAGTTGATCCAGAAGGAGGCAAAACAAAACCCCTAGCATGACTTTTACTTTCATATTAAGTTTTACAGGAGGGAAAAAAAATTCCTTCCTAACCCAAAAAAATGGCAATTGGGCAAATCCTATGGCTCGACTCGATAATGTCCATACCTACCAAGAGGAGCAGCTTTAGGATATAACTCTGTTGTCTTTGTACCCAACTGGATAGGTGAGAAAACAGGATTTCCTCTTCACTCTTTAATGGCAGCCTTTAGTGTGGGTTTGCTTCAGTTTTGTTTAGAGACAGGTTACACAAAAACACTCCTTCGGAGTATATAAGCCGCGTCCTCCCCTTTGTCCATGTCCTAGTGTTTGGAATCCAGATAAGACTTCACCAAAAAACAGTGATGTACCAGTGATGGGGTAAGGAAGAGCAATTGGCAATCTGGGAGCAGTATTGGTAGGTTTATAAGAATTTGGAAAAGCTCTCCTTTGCATGCTTGAACAGTGTCTGCACTGCATCATCACTGAGCACCAGGAAACTGCAATGGGAACTCAGAACTGCTACAAAAGCACTGCCTGTCCTGGGGGAGAATGCTGGATTATTGCTTCAAGGAATACAAGCAGTGTCATGTCAGTCATGATAACGGAGCCTGAGCCCACTCCCCAAAATGATGAAAAACACCCACTCCATGTAAGCCCCTATATCTTAGGAGAGTTTTATTGTATGGGTATGCTGTTAGTTAGCAATAGTGTTCCTATATATATCACTACTGTAGAGCCTGTGAAAAGCAAGAAAGTAAAACAAAATATCTGTGCAACATGTGATAAAGCTTTGATAACAGAAGTGATAACACTGAAGGAGTGTTTTGCCATGTACAACTCTCAAAACAAAAGGGAAAGATCAGGTCACTGAACACTTTAGAGCTTATTGCATGGATGAGTCCTTTCTAACAAAGAAGGATTTGTGTACTATGCAAGGAGTTTAAAGACCCAGATCTAAACCAAGTATAGATATGGAAGACAGCATTAGAGGAAATAGGGTTTTTCCTATACATCCAGGAGTGATAGAACATACTAATAAAAAATAAATAGACCCAAGTGGAGAAATGTCAGTGTAACTCAAAAAGATTAATACAAAGAACCAGGGAAAGTTAACAAAATGTTGAAATTATGCAAAACTGTATAAAATTCCTCCGTGAGGCATCCTTGTTTTTTTCTGCAAGACCCATGTCATCAGCAGCAGCAAGCAGGGTCCTATGGATGTACCGTTGGGCAGTAGATGCCCAGTCAGAGAACAGCCTGGCTAACCTTCACTTTTGTATCATGGTATCTAATTTTTCTTCAAATGGATCTGGTGGGAAAGCAGAGTGCCAGAAGATCGCCGAGATAGAAATTTTTCACATCCTTCATAGTGTCGTCAGTATACCAGATAAAATTTCTGTACTTCACCTAGACAGTTCAATGGCTATTGTAAGGAACAGTCCCCAAAAAAAATCTACAGGGGGTATTAGTTTGGACCCATTCTATTACAGATCACTAAGTGTTCGACATTATAAAGAAGGGATAGAGAACAGAGTTAAGTCATTATCTTAGAGAAAATTTCTCAGTCCGGTCCAAAACTTAATCAAGCAGGATAGAGATAGAAGTGTTACACGCGAGTCTGCAAGGTCTAAGGAGAATCAAGGCAATTTATCAAGTTAACAAGAAGGCAAAAGGCTTTTATCCTAGACTTTCGCACTGTTTTGGATTTGAGAACACTCAACAAGTTTGTACATGCAAAGTATTTTTGAATGGAATTGGTAAATTCCATTGTATGAACCATCAGCAGGAGACTTTATGACATCCCTAGACCTAAAGGATGGCAAGCACAGGAAATTTCTCAGACGGTTGATGGGGCTATTTTCAATTTACCTGCCTGTCGTTTGGGCTGGCAACATCCCTGAGGACTTTTACCAAAGTGTGTGCGACACTTGTAGCAGAAATAAAAGGAAATGGAGTCAAGATATAGCCATATATGGATGATATCCTAGTAGTAGGCTAGTGAAAAGAAATAGTTAATAGAACAGCCCAGGTGATTTCTTCAAGCAACATGGACAGATTATGAACAAGAAAAAGCCATCTTATTCCTAGACAACATATAAAAGTACTTGTGAGGCTTCCACTAGTAGACGTAATGGTACCATGCCAGTATTATAAAAATGTCCAGGAACAGAAGGAATAGTTATTTTAGCAGTTCCATGGATGTTCCGACTGGGATACATCTTCCCTCCATTTCTTCTCACACATGTACTGAGGAAAATAAAGGAGAAAGCAGAAGAAATTTTTTATTTTGAATTCTAGTCAAGGGGTCCTTTGTTTCCAATAGCCTGGGATATGGTCCGATAAAGGTCATAGCATCTACTGCTTTGTAGGAATTTACTAATCCATGGTCCAGTTTTACATCAAAATGGAAAACCTCTAGCTTTAATGGCTTGGAGATTGAGCAGGAGTTGCTCAGAGATAAGAGTCTCAGAATCAGTGATCACTCCTGCAAGCCATTATCTACTATAGAATATGGAAAAAGGTTTGTGGTTTGGTGAGAATCTAAAGTTAAAGATTAATATTTTCACTTATTAAATGTTGGGTGTTATGCTATTGAGACTAATTATGCATTAAAGAAAACACATTTAAAGAAATTTAACAAAATAGAAAACCAGAAATTACTTTACAAAATTGTTTAATGCATGCACATCAGATACAACAATCAATAAATTTAATTAAATCAATTATTTACGGGTGTAAACATTTTACAAAAGCTTTTCATTATACAAGGTTTTTATGAGGAAAAAAACAAACATACATACTATAAATCAGTGGCACATAAAACGTCTTTTATAAACTTAACATGATCCCACAAAGACAGGACACAAATAAAAAATAATAGCACTTGTTCCTTGTCAGTTTTTGAAATCAAAACTACACATCAGTTTGTTTTACCAATCGCAAGCAAGAACAGAAACCTGTTAGAAATACCAGTATAAAAATAGCTTGTAATCCAGTTATAAATGACTGTTGAGAAGCAGAACGTGTCCACAGTCAGCCACAAGGATTGTAGATTTGGCATAATGCGTTGAACTGGAGTCTTCTGGAGTTCAGTAGACAAAGTCCGAGACTTTTGTAGAAGTCAGTTCAAAATGTGAACCGTTCAATTTATCTGCATCAACTAGTTTAAGGAGAAAAAATCCCCACACCGTGGACACAAATGTCTGTCAGTAGAACATGTTTGCTGCATAGTGCCACATATCACATGTAGCTATTATGTGCTATTTTTTTTGGAAAGAGCAAAAGAAGTAATATTGTGAAGTATTTTCCAGGTGTATGCATGCAAACTAGACGGAAGTGGCTGCTACCTCGTATTATTCGTTACAGAATACTGATTTTGTTTCTGTTGAAGAAGCTCTGTTATCGCCAGAAGTTTTTTGAGGACATGCTGTTAAAAGAAAAATGCCATTTAGCATATACGACACAAGTCTGAAAGTCAAATGTAGTTACTATACAAGCCTATAAATGACTTCATTTATTCATACACATTGGCATCTACCCAGTTTCTCTTATTTAAATCTATTTAATCCTTACAGATACTTCTGTATTTTTGAAGTGCTTTCATCAGACCCCATGTATCCATAGGAAAAGCACTAAAACAATCACTGCCATACGCTGAAGGTTTTTACAATTTTATACAATTTCTTTCTAAGTACTTAGAAAATGTACAGTATTTGGATACCAACATATTGTTTACGTAATGCTTTACTTGCACTTAAAAAAAAGGCATATATCACACGGCAATAACAGATCAGTATGGGAGAGAAGTAACAATGGACATCGCAGTACACGGTGTGAGTCTCTTAGGATAGGCCAGCTTGTGGCAGCTGCATTCTCTTTATCATAGTTACATATGTTGTCCTAGCTATGACAAAGTATAACCCTCACCATGAATCAATAAGACTGTTCTGCCTTTATCAGACTTGCATATCCAATTTAAACATGCAAAACAAACTGCATTGTTATGGCTTTAGGCTTACTGCTACTGGATTTAAGCACATTGGCATACAATACTAAATTAACAAGGCCAATGAGTGACAGATTGTTTACCCACTGATGCATAATGGCATCAATATAGTAAAACCTATTGGAATACCTGTTGTGCACCTCGTTCATTACTAATGGTTCGGAGTTCATCAGAATGTGCCACACACATTTCATGCAAAGCTGCCAAGTTGCGGGACAGGTCTGTCCTAGAGTGCTCAGTAGTATCTGGTAGCTCAGGCACATTCTGAAAAAGAGTAAACAAGTAGACAAAGTTGTGGTTCAGTTCAATAATTACCAAGTTTCTTCTAGTTTCTGTTTAGCATGAAAACAAATATCTAAACATTATGGATACATATAGAACTAGGTATTTACTGCCAAGCTCTATCCTCTGCTGCATTCATCCAATGGTGAACACAGCACAAGTGGATTTGAAACTGAACATGCAATATCATTAATGACAGAACCCATACGCAGTATACACTATGTTATTCTGTCAAAATATCACCCATTCTCTATGGCCACGTGGGTGTATAGTATCTTCGCTCTCTAAAGGGTAAAATGATCTTCAGTGCAAGTTCCATATGACCTTGATTTGTGCTGTGTGAATGCACATATTGATACTGACAAGCAAGTGAGTTATTAGATGGGTACACAACAGATGACAAAATTCTAGTAATGTAGTGAACTCACCCCAAGTTCATCTAAGAACATAATCATGCGGTGCTTGTTATTTTTAATGAACGGATTTACACCTTCCATGTAGGGCTCCTAAAATACAAACAAAAACATACCCCACACATTTAAATTTGATTTTGTTAATACTGACAGTTTTTACTTTGCTGCATGACAAATGAAAAAGGAAAAATGCTCCTCTCATAACATTTTTGCTTATAGTTACATGTAGTGGTATAAAAAGTTTTAGAAAACGTATCGCCAAATCTACAAACATATGCAAACAACTTCTTGTTCTGCCAATAACTGACAAAACACAAAACAAAAAGACAAGTTTACTTTAAGAGATGCAAGAAATGGCAACAGTGTAAAATGTGTGGCAAAAGCAAATTGTCCAATCAATCACTGAACATACATGTTGCACTTTCAAAAGAAATGACAACACTATACAAATAAACAAAATCAATCAACATTACAAGCTCCATATACTATGACAGGCTGTTGTACAATGTCAATTAATAAAAAAAAATAATAATAATAATGTAGGTGTAGCAATTAAAACTACCGAACAGACCTGTTGGGTTACACCAGCTTTCATAAGGGGAAGATAAAGTGTCCGCTAACCTGATGCAATGTATAAAAAAACCCCCATAGAACTTTGCATCTCAGTTGTGACATGGTGCGGGGAATGTTTTATTTCTATTATTGGCACAGTGCACCTGTGTGTTAATGTAAAGTTTGCCACATTTATAGCTTCCTTGTAAAATGTCTTAAAATGTATTCTATAATATGTAAAATATAATAATCTCTCCCCCTCTCCCTCTATATATGAAAAAAGTTAAGTGTTCATGTTAAAAACAGAAATAAAAGTAATTACCCCAGTGTCTAGTATGGACCGGGGAAAATCTGGTGGCGTTGTTTCACCCTCCTGTCCCGTATACAGGGACCAGAGTACAGCTGTACCAGAGGGTTCCTGATCTTGGTGGTTCAAATTTACGGGGGAATCTGTAATCTGAGATGGTTCCCTGAGCCTAACATTCTAGTGGAGGGACTGTGAGAGTACAGCACCACAGAGGATTCAATAGAATCCAGGAAGCTTCTTACCACTTTAGAACCCCAGGAGGCAAAGTGTCGTCGCACTGGAGTCCCGAGAACTTCAGCAGCAGTAGAATGAACGCTGCGCAGGAGCCTGGCGACCAACTCTCTGGAGGTGGCGCTTGACCATATAGCAGGGATCCTGAAAGTTCATTTTGGCAGGAGATTTGAGGATTGATTCTCCAAGCACATACTTAGTGGAGGGATGGTAAAGGGGATAAACCCTCCCTAACCCTGAGTGCAATGGTAAATGAATAACAACTGATCTCTATGATAGATTAAAGAATCTGTTGGGAGAGGTTAAAGAGATAGGGGGTTGGATTAACCCCTGCCAGCGTGGGTATAAAACTGTATATAAATGACAAAAAAATCCATGCAAAAGTGTAACATTTACTGCCTTCACATGGATGTTGTGTGTGCTGTCTTCTAAGAGATTTTTGTGGAAATAAACATCTAGTAAAGATCCTGCTTAGTTCCTGCGAGATGCCTATACCTGCTGTATTCCTGCGACCTAGAGATGTGCTCACACTCAAATCAATCAATGGCTGTTCTGTGTAGAAGCCAGCATCCTAAATCACTCTGCCCAATCCCACCAGAATAAAATAACAAAGAAGTGCTGCAGCAGTAACACACACCACCCAGAAGCAAGCGTTTCCAGGTGTCTGAAGGCAGCAACTACTCTAACCTGTCTAACCTGGGGGCACATTTGACACAGTAAGTGTCAGGTGTGGCCCAGCAGCACCAGTAGGAGTGGTTAGTAATGGTATGTTACCATCAGTAAACAAAAAGCCCTAATAATCCGAGCCACTGACAGGGTGACAAAACAAGTCCATCCTGTCACACTCATCCCTACTGAAATGTTAAGGATACCTAGAACACAGTTGGAAATAAAATATAAGATTAGCAGCACAGATATATAGACATCTCCCTCTTTGAATGTAGTCACCCCCTGCTTCTGTGCCAGAGGAACTCCAAAAGGTTGCAGTCCACCCCAATGGAGGCCAGAGGAGCAGTGTCAGATAGGTGGGGTTGGAACATATGGTTCAAAGGTTATGTCTGAATGTGGAGTATTTAAAACCCTCTATAAAAAGATATTGCTGTTTTTGCAAAATTAGCAGGATTACATCCACATTAAGCGGTTTTACTGTGCACACCTATGTGTCACACATCTGGCTCCCTCCAAAATGGGATAGATCAATATTTTTCTAATTTTTAAACAAAATATCAAAATGTGCAGCTGATCTTACTTTTTATTTTCAATTTACTAACGATTGTCCTTTAAATTATTTATCAAAAGGAAAACATTTTTTAATAAATGTAAGCAAGTTACTTTAGGTAGAAATATGTTTGCAAATGACATGCATGGTTTCTGAAGGTGGTTTGTGTCTGCGGTGTATTTTATGTATGAATTATCCAAGACATTAAACAGGAAAGTGATGTAGATACTGATATTGATCCCTCTCTCACAGTAAGATAAAGTATATTATTATTATTATTATCATCATTCTTTAATAGGACTACTAAAGAGCAGTTCCTATTGAGGCAAATGTTGTATAGTAAATCTTAATAGCTTATATTTAAAAAGAAAACCGCACTAAGCCCGTTCTGTGGATCTCAATAGTTTTGCTCAGTTGCTACAGTACAGTGAGAGTGGCAAAATAAGAGGAGTGATGGACTACACTTACAATGAAATGGAATTCATGCAATGGCAAGTGCAGAAGCGGTAACCAGTTAGTAGATTAAAGTAAATAAAGCTTTTTTTCTTACAGATCCGGAGTAAAAAACGCAGCTTTGTGGCACATCAGCATCATGTCCCTCCCGTGCCAACCAGAATAAAAGGAATTGTTATTAGATTGAATTATGTACTTCATGCATGTATACTAAGAGTGCAGCAAAGTTGCAACTGTTACACATTGTAAGCCAATATATTACTTAACTTGAAATGAATGGTCTAGAAGGATGATTTTGTGTCTTGTTTTGCACATTACATTTTTGTTAACATTCAACAATTGTACTTAATGAAACAAACCGTTACCTTCGAACAATTAGAAATCCGTAAAAGACATCTTAAAAACATAGTAAATAAATATTGTTCAACTTCTCCGATTGAGGTCACAAGACCCAACCCATTATGGTTTGATAAAAACTACTTTGTTAAGCTTAACATAACATGTTCCTTAAGGACTTAAAAATGTAGACAGTTGTAAGATTATCTTTAATTTGCCATAGTTATGTATAGGTTTTTATTTAAAAGAACAGATGCAACTGAATTTTAATTTACTCGTTTAGGAATTTAAAATTAGAACGTTAATATATGACTTTGTGAAATCAAAATTACAGATGTCCTAAGCAACATGCAAAAGTAACAAAAACTTCCAATTAACTCATCCTCACCTGCTCTCTGATGTGGAAGGGGATTTGGAGATTGGTATCACAGAGATGCCACATATAAACATCTAACATTACCCAATTGGTTGTGATGCATTTCCCACCTGCAATCTGTAAAGGTTTTCTTCCCCATTGGGGTGAAACGAGGTATTAATATCACTAACCATCCTGTCCCCCCGTTTCTCACATAATATGGAATACAGCATGTACTTTTTATAGCCCTTGCTTTTGTTTCCAGACTCAACAGAATATCACTGCAGTGTCTAATTACATGTGAATAAGGGGACATTGTAGCCCATTGTAAATATGTATATTGTTTATTGTATCTTGTTGATATTGCATGGAAGCTATTCGTCATTGTCCTTAAAGTGAAGCCAGATGGGTTATGGGTAAGGATCAGATTGCAGGATACAGGTGAGGGGTCATTTAGTATCCATTGTTCTCAACATAACTAGTTCAGACATTTTGTCTAGAGCCCAGCAGGGGAGCTTCTGTGGAAATACAGCTCATCTCCACTCACCCTCCAACCCTCTGATACAGCACCCACCAATGGTTAAGAAGGATAGACACAGAGGTTTGCCCTGGGAGGGGGAAACACTGTGAAAATTAGATACTAGATATAAGGAGCCACTCCAGGGGGGGAAGGGTGACTAACTCCTTAAGCTAGTGGGGTAAGGGACAGATAATGTGGTAAACCTGCCTGGCATTTATTTACTGTGTGTAAATAGTAATCTAGTGATTGTTTTTGTTACAATAAATGTATTGTTTTACTTTCTAACTGCATTTGCCTGAGTGGCTGAGAACCCTAGAAGGTACTGGGTAGCCTTCCCTGGCATAGTAAGGCACCCGTGGGTGGCCAGCCAGCGTGAAGTGGGTAGAATTTTGCCAGAAAATCCGTTATCTTCACACCCATGTCCCTTACTCAAATTAATTTTGTACTTTCCATGATCAGTGCAAAACATAACTAATGTCAAAAGTGAATTCTACCTTCTTAGCAATATGTTTTAAAGCTGCTTCACAACCTCCATAATATTTATAAATGTGCCCTCACCCTCGGAGTCCCAGGTGCTGCTATGTGCAGTGTTTTTTCCTGATCAAGAGACTGCGACTTGTGTTTGGTCCTCTAACTCATTCTGCCCCCCCCCCCCCCGTCCACAATTTAAAGTAAGTGAACTAGACCAGTGGATTCCAAACTTTTTCAATTCAAGGCACCCTTAAGGTCTCCAAAAAATTTTCAAGGCACCCCTAAGCCAAAATAATTACCAAGTAGTCCCCCGCCTTGCTTACCGCTGGCCCTGGCACCCCTGTGAGATTTCCAAGGCACCCCAGGGAGCCTAGGCGCACAGTTTGGGAACCACTGAACAAGACTGATTTGGAAGTTCTGTATTTCTGGCTATGGGGAGGTGCACATTAGAAAAATATTTTCTGTAGGTTGTAGAGTAGTTCTAAAAAGTAATTCTCTAACCAGGCTTCTAGAATAGTGGAAGAGGAGTCCCTCTCCACCTTTACCCGGGATGTTGCATCGGAGGATATTGTTCCACCACAAAGAAGGGTCCAATATGCAAGAAGGCTGTGAAAAGAACTAATAGCCTCACCTCTTCTCACTTCACCACTCACACTTCAGACTGCCACTGCAATTACTTTTTAAGTGATAAAGATGGGATCTGGAATGTTAACATTGCAGCCTAAAGTGGAGTTAAGATGACAGAAGAGGTAGGAGGGTACCACACAACTCAGGCAAAGGTCGCTAACAAATGTGGTAAGGTGGAATGAGTCTTTAATGTGGGAGTAGATCCCAAAATAACATTACATGTAAGAAAGTTTCCTATTCATACATGTAAAAGCGAGACAGTTTTTTGTGTCTATTACTTTTATAGACCCCCCTCCGCACATGCATAAATTATATAGTCATTTTCCTCTTTTTCCAAAACATTGTCTACTTACTTTGGCTCCAAATTCAACCAAATTTGCTAAATTTTGCAGAGACTTGGCGACCAGCGTCAACGTTCTTGCAGCAGTTGGAGAAGGAGAATCTACCAGAGATTAAGTTTTCAATTAAATGTGCAATAGAGATTAATGACAGCCTTCTGAGAGCTGGTCCTAATAGAAAGATATATACTAAAATTGAGAATTACCAGTGAAACAATCTTCTCTCTGCTTCTCTGCCTTTTCTTAAAAAAAAAAAAAAAAAAAAAAAGAAGAGGATTTATACTTACGATAAATCGGTTTCTCTGATTCCATCTGGGGGACACTGTTAACCATGGGGTAGAGTAGAGTAGGGTAGGGAGGAGTCTGGCACCCAAATAGTTAATCTTTTGCTGCTGACAGACATATACCCCCCCGCCCCTTCCCCACAGAACTCAGTTTGATTAACATAGCCCTAGGAGGACAGGCCAATCAACCAAGATATACAAAAAAGAAAAGAGGGGGGAACGCAGTGTCCCCCAGATGGAATCAGAGAAACCGATTTATCGTAAGTATAAATCCTCTTTTCTCTTTCATCCATCTGGGGGACACTGTTAACCATGGGGACTTACTAAAGCAGTCCCTCTGATGGGTGGGACCGCTCTGATCGCCCCGCACGTAGAGCACTACGGCCAAATGAGGCGTCCTCAGACGCAAAAACATTAAATTGGTAGAATTTTGTGAAAGTATGGACCGAGTACCAGCTAGCTGCCCTGCATAGCTGGTCCGCTGAGGCCCTGTTTTGCGCTGCCCAAGACGCCCCAACCGAACGGGTAGAATGGGCAACAATACGCTTCGGCACAGGACGCTTAGTACGGACATAAGCCTCCCTAATTGTTAGGGTAAGCCACCTAGCAATTGACTGCATAGACGCAGGCCATCCTCGCCTAGCGAAATCAAATAACACAAATAGAGAATCTGTCTTACGTATCTTTGCAGTTCTCTTAACATATATCCGCAACGCCCTAACGACATCTAAACATTTACTTCCTTTTGTTCCAGTAACCTAAGGATCCTCTCTGAAAACCGGAACTACTATTTCCTGATTAATATGGAAACCCGACACCACCTTAGGGAGGAAGGATGGAATAGTCCTTAAAACTGCCCTATCCTCATGAAAGACCAAATAACGTTCTTTATAAAGATAAGGCCCGCAGCTCAGAGACCCTCCTAGCTGAGGCAATAGCCAGCAGGAAAACTGCCTTCCAAGTCAAGAACCGCAATTCCGCTGAGCGAAGTGGTTCGAATAGAGGCTCCTGCAACATGTCCAGGACCAAATTAAGATCCCAAGGATCCGTAGGATGCACGTAGGGTGGCTGGATGTGAAGCACTCCCTGCAAGAAAGTTCTAACATCCGGAATCTCCGCCAGCCGTCTGTGAAAATACACTGACAATGCTTGACACCTGAACCTTTAAGGTTCCCAACCGGAGACCTGCATCCAAGCCACCCTGCAAAAAAGCTAGAAATCTAGCCAGACAAAAGGATTTTGGATTGTAAGATTTCTTTTTACACCACCTTATATACACATGCCAGATGCGGTGATAAATCCTAGCCGAAACTGGCTTCCTGGCTCTTAGGAGAGTGTCTACTACACTCACAGAGAACCCTCTGGCTCTCCACAGACTGGATTCAAAAGCCATGCCATTAAATTCAGCCGGTCTAGACCCTGATGTAAGAACGGTCCCTGGGTCAGCAGATCTCTTCTCTTGTAATTTGGCTAATGTTCCACCTGCTCACTCAGTGGGGAAGGGGGTAGGATTTCTAACTTCCCCCTCCCTGGCTCTCTCTGTTTCTCCTGTGCAGACTGACAGCAATTTCCACACACTTCCTGCGAGTGGAATCGCTGCTATCCGCTCCTCTGTTCCCCTCTGCAAAGCGATGAATAGCGCGACCATTAGCTCAAGTTACCCCTCCTCTTTCCTTGAGGAGGGGACTCGGTATATTCCATGGCCCCGGGGACGGCAAGAGCACCGGCGATTACTGCCTGTGGCAGCGCCTCACTCTGCTAGAAGTGTGAGAGCGCATCTCACACTGCGAGAAGTCTCACTGTTTCCAACCTGTCAGCAGGTGCCGTGGCTCCCGCGCTGTACAGTCCTTCTCTGCTCACGAGTGTGCTATGTCAACAGCTAAAAACAAAAAAGCCTAAACCCAGTGAACTCAGTTCACTGTGCAGCTCTCCAAACTTCAGCCCATACTCCTAGGGCACCTACTTCAAACTGAGTTCTGTGGGGAAGGGGCGGGGGTATATGTCTGTCAGCAGCAAAAGATTAACTATTTGGGTGCCAGACTCCTCCCTACCCTACGCTACCCCATGGTTAACAGTGTCCCCCAGATGGATGAAAGAGAAATTCTATTAAACTTACTAAACTGTATAGGGAAAACATACTAAGTTAGCATGATGATTGAAAGCGTGCGAGCTGGGCCTTCTCACCTCTATCTGTATAACCCAGTGTTTATTACTATGTTTGTCCCCAATTTTAAAGCGCTACAGCATTTGCTGGCGCTATATAAATAAATAATGATAATTATGATCTTCCTGCTAAATACTTTGTGCTCCCTTAGATCAAGTACTTGACACTAATGCTTAAGAGCACAGCCATTTCTATTTAGTGCCTCTTTTCATGCATTTATACTTTTGTAAGACACACTTGTGTGATAGAAATACTAGAGAGAGATCACAGAGATGAAAATAATGGATGGTGAACCAAGATATATAAAAATAAATAAAACAGAAAATAAAAAGATTGAAGTTTTGTTGTCCTGCTATATGGTTTTATAAACGTGAGCATGGGAATACCTCTAATCAGAGACTGTTATAGAATAGTATTACTTGGGAAAGACGTGTACAGTGAAATGTAAAAAAATAAAATTAAACTACTTCTATGTAAACAGTTATGCTGCATTGTTTACAACATTAAAATAAAAGGTTAATTTTTCCACCTAAAAAAGTGATTTCATCAGACATGTTTTAAATAGCTGAGCTTTTCAGTGAACTTTTAAAAACAAAATAATTTAATAAAACATTTGCTAATCACTTTCTAAAATATAGAATAAAATCTTTGCTCTTGATCCTTGTAGTCCAAATGAGAGAAACTCTCATGTAATGATTAAAACCTCAGTCCCCATCACCTCAATCCAACAAGTGTCCAAAGTTAGAAAACGCATGTCAATTGCTGCTGGTGAAGAAGGGTCCCCATCACGCCCGGAATTGAGCAGATGGGTCTTTTTTTTGGCTATCCCTCCTTATTTGGATCAAGAAAGATATTTATATTTAAGGAAGTGGTTAACTATGGTTGGGGGAAGTGTTATATGCAATTATAGTTTATTTTAATATTGTGTGGGTTTTGTTTTTGTTTTAACAGTTTTGGTATAATGGGCAGGGATCTATCATATTGGGCTTGGGAAGAGCAACAGTGCCTTTCAGGTGCCCCTCGACCCCCTAGAGGCAACAGCTTGGTGCGGAATGAAGATAACAGAAGTAGATGAATGGTTCCCCATTCATTTCAATACAAAAGTACTGAAAAGCATGGGAGGACCTTTCCCTAATTCGGGCACACTTCATCCTATGCTAGAATGGTCAGTGCCTTCTATTTCACAGAGCAGGTACAATTTTATTTTTCAGCATTTTTGAAGCAATATAGAGAGTGTCTGAAACCATTGAATACATGTTTGGCGATTTCCTAAATTGATATTTCATAGATTTCCCCTGTTCTAAACATAACATTGAGATTTTTTTTCACTGCAGTAATTGCATCATTATTTCTGAAAATCAAGTTTTAGTAAAGCCCCCATCTCCCTAAATGATGTCCAGTAGCTTTCTTATTCCCCAGAATACTTTTTTTCCTGTAAAATTTTAATCCTATAGGAAATAGGTTTAACAGCAGTGCATGCATGTATTAAAATGTGTTTTTACCTGAGATGATATTAAACATCCTTGGATTAAGGATAGCAGGACAGATTAATCGCAGAAAAACAAAGCCACTGCAAATTGGAAGAAAGACAGGAATTGGCAAATTACTTCACACAATCCAATCCTCCAGCTCCCCCATACATTTTTATGACTGCCAGTTACTGTCCCTGAACTGTTACCATGGCGCAGTTGACCAGGTTATCTATCTATATTCTAAAATGATGTCTAAACACTAACAGTAAAGAAGTTGGAGAATGCAAAGAAAATCAAGTTGAAGACGAGTAAAATAGTTACTGAAACAACAAAATGATTTGTTAAGGTGACTTGCCCGCTTCATTTGTGCTCACAGAAGCACACTGTGGCCAAGCTTATTACAAAGAGCTTATTTTATCTATCCTGCATTTCAGGTACTATAAAGATCATTATGATGCTTTAGGAGTGATGTGATGCTTCTCTCTACTGCCTAGAAGACTAACCAAGGCAAGCCATACAGGACTGAAAGGAGAGGATTTCCATATAGGTGGATCAATGTTTCCTAATTCCATAGGTGTCAGTATGGACATCCTGTGCTGTCTAGAGGCAGGGCAAACATTGCTGCCCTCCTCACTTTGCTTGTCATTTACAGATTTAGCAGGAGCAGCAACATTTTAAAACCCTATATAAAGAATAGAACTGAATAAACATTCATGTGGAAATTAAAGTACATCCATATTTATACATATCAGGACATAAGTATCATGTAGTCCTCACGCAATCCTAAAATCTGATAAATGGAACATTTTGCTTCTGAAAGATCATTACAGATGTTTTTGCACCTTGGCATGGTGTTAACACACACCTGAATGCTGCAGACTAAACCATTAAAAGGGTCTGTTTTTTATAGAGGTGGCAGCACAGTCCTCTATAACCTTTATTAATATGCAAACAGAAAGAATGTGCTTGCATTTCCTACATATGGCATCCTCATGCTTATTTTTTTACTGAATAAATAATGACAAAGTCAATCTGGTATGTGTTATGAGATGTATCACATTTTAGTACTTGGTGAGGATAGATGATTGTTAACCATGTCCTTCCTGAGACCACAATACCACTGCTGGCAGTACTTTTTGCTCAAATACAATACAGGCAGAGAAGCAGAGATCAAGCTATAAATGTGGTTAAGGTGTGTATGAACATCCAGAGGGCAGTGTTGCAAATTTGTAGGAGCATCAAAGGCAATCACAAAACACCCTGACCACTCTCCACAAGTGTGCAGTGTGGCTTAGTGGTTAGCAGTGTGGCTTAGTGGTTAGCACTTCTGCTTCACAGCACTGGTCATGAGTTCGATTCCCGACCATGGCCTTGTCTGTGTGGAGTTTGAATGTTCTCCCCGTGTTTGCGTGGCTTTTAATCCATGTGCTCCAGTTTCCTCCCACACTCCAAAAAAAACATACTGGTAGGTTAATTGGCTTCTATTAAATTGCCCGTGGTCTCTCTTGGTCTGTGTCTGTTAGGGGATTTAGATGGTAAGCTCCAATGGGGGCTGATATGAGTGAGTTCTTTGTACAGTGCTGAGGAATTAGTGGCGCTTTATAAATAGATGATGATGATATTGAATTTGGTTCCACATTTGAGAGGTCTCTGAAATAGCATCAATGATTTAGAAGCTGATGCTCCTTTTCTTGGCGCTCTAACAGGAACAATTCAGTTTTCAGAAATGGAGAAAGTCTATCCTGCCCATGTGATAGACTCTCACAACATGAAATGTGTGCATGTATTTGTTTAATTAAAATGACATTGAAAGACAGAATGGTCATCACAACCCTGTCCATATGGAACACTACAGAAGGTTCTTTACATCAAATAGCTGATAGCTCATTGATACTTGTCTCAAGTAATAGCAAATTTATAAAAGAAAAAAAAAATCCCAGTAAATGCTGACAGTGTTATATCACTGCTCTAAACAGCCTTCTGATATACTTGTGAATGGCTGATGGCACAGTGCTTCACATTGCTGCCTCACAGCACTGGGGTCATGGGTTTGATTTCTATCATGACCCTAGATTTGTGGGAGATTGCATGTTCTCCCTGTGTCTGTGCGGGTTTCCTCCGGGTATTCCAGTTTCCTCCTACAGTCCAAAAACACTGTTAGGTTAAGTGGCTTCTGTCAAAAATGGACCCTAGTGTGTGAAATTTAGACTCCAAAGGGGCAGTCACCGACTGCATGCGCAATATGGCTGCCTCAACTTCTGCAACAATGTAACGTAATTTGAGTCCTATTGCAGAAAAAGCACTATATAAAGAATTATTATAAGTATTTGTGACAACACTAAAGTTTGTACTATTAGCTTGACCACTAGTCCATTAGAGAGACATCCTGTATACAATCTTTCATTCATGGAAATATTTTTGTTTAACATACATAATGTAGATGACAAGAAAAAAAAAAAACCCTTTCCATATTCTGTACTAAATTGTTCTACTGGATAGTAATAGCTTGTGTGCTACTTTATATGAATATCTTAAAACACCAGACCATCCATTAAAGCATCTTAAAATTGTGGTAAAATGCTGGCCTGGATGAAGCAAGAATGTACAATTGAGTACCAGATTTTGTGGGGCCAAGTCAGATGTATAAGAACTACATGAATTTTATTTATTTTGTTAAATTCTCTTCAGGAGTCTAGGAAAAAGCAACAGAGGTGGCGATGCATAAGACATGTGGGTGTCGCACTGTGTAGTTTAGATGTAATGCTATTAAATTTATATTTTGGAGACATAATCATTGTTGACTTTGAAAAAATAAACAAACAAAAAAGAAAAACATTGTCATGGAGCATCCACTTCCTGCTTGTATGGAATGTTGACAGATCTGCTTCCCAATGCTCTACACCAGATAGAAAAATGCATAAAAAGATTGGATGTGACCCCAACCAGTTTTCCAACCCACCTCCTTCTGCCCCCTTGGTTATGCAGGCACCCGGCAATGTCCGCTATATATGACTGAGCTTCTTTTGAAGACTGCATGTGTGAGAGCTGGATTTTGAGATGGCACTTTTAGAAGACTTATCAAAGTATGGTGTAACAAAAATGCCATCTCTAAGCCTGGCTGCAGCTGCCAAGACTTTGTTGAATATTCTTGCAGAGGATTTGAAGGTGGTGGTTCATAACATTAAAATGAAGGAAACTGAGATTGTAAATGGATCAATAAATGTAAAGACAAGAATTTTAACCCGAAGTTTATCTTGGGTACACTGTCTGAACTACTAAGCATAAAAATTCCAATTTGAACGTCAAGTCTGGAGCATTTTTGATGACTAAAATCTAGAGTTTACTGAAGAATTCCATGCTGCTTAGGAACAATAAACAAACTGGAAAACCCAACAAGCAGAATCTGCGTTGTGAACCTGGACAGAAACTAGTACTGGGATTACAACTTGGTCTTGAAGGAATGACTGATCTACTTGAGATAACGGCCTTGCTCTGCTGAACTCTTCAATTTAGAAACAATTTTGCAATACACACTTTAAATTGTTTAATTTACGCTTTGTAGCCACTTACCTAACAACCCTCGTCCTCATAGTTGTGTTAGAAGGCCACTTTTGTTGAACAGATCTTTGTAAGCACCCATAAATAAATCTCAAAGTCCTATTTAAACACAAAAGATATTGTACATAGCTTGTAAATGTGTCAGATCATTAGTCAACATACTTGGAAGGTATATGTCAAGAGATGCCCCAGTTACACTGTACATTTACACTGCATTCAGCCAGCATCCAATGCCCAAATATGGAAGGAGGATTAGTGCTAGACAATCATGCTGGGCAGAAATTACAATGTATTCAATACATAATCATTGCACTGGGTCACATCTTCCTTATATTCTCGGAGAATACCTCATTCAAATAGACACGTTCTAAGGATTAATCAACCACTTAAATACAAGGAATTTTTTTGATATTTAGCATATCTTAAACATTGTTTAAAATATTTATGTGGCATGTCCATTGAAAATCTACTGAAATGTAATGTAATTAGTGTATATTTTACAATCAGAATATAATTCAAAATGTTTAATTATTAGGGTGGGGAAAAAAAGCAGTTTTCAAAAACATATGTACACTAAAGTCATGTATCAAAAATCTTTTGACTTACGGAGGAAGTATTTCTGCTGCCATAAAAATCTTCTCCACTAACTCGGAAAGTATAGCCAAAAGGTGGGCTAAATTAGTGTTCACATCTTCATTCTTCTCCAGCTTTGAGGGGTTCAACTGCAGAGAAAACACGCACACCCAAAAAAAAATAAAAAACAAACAGAAAAAGAAAATATTTTGATAGATGCACATTATATGAAAAGCATTGGATGACTAACATGTAGCTCTCTCTCTAATATATAGTAAGGTTAGATTGTACAAACCAGTGAGGCTAAAGAAAAAACACAGTTTACTGCTATGCTGAGGTTTCAGAATTGTATTAAAGTATAGTATCATGGTCCAAGTGTGTTATTGTGGTTGAATTAGAATTCCCACAATCCTTCAGCAGCAAGTGTTGATAGAAGGACAAATAAACCAACAAGCAATGTCTTATATAAAAATACTATAAATTACTACTAGCAAAAAAACTAAGAAAACAAACATGCACACAAGTTGTAGCAGCATTTCAGAACTAGGAATATTTATTTGATTAATGGAAGATATTTATTTCTATGCCCATCAGACTTCCTGTAAGCTTATCAAAAGGACACGGCAGATCACCTTTGGTGCCGAAACTGTATGACAGGATAGCATACATTGAAGATAACCAAGCTTCATACATTGTCGACCATGTCTCATGTTAAGTTAAGGGTACATGTCGCAAGATACCCTTTGAGATGAATTGCAATTTTATGTTAGGTTAGTGGTCCATTCTCTGCTTGACAAGTGTTGTCACACGGTGATGACCACTCCCAAAAAGGTCTCTAAAGGTAGGGATTATTTTAGTTCCGCAGATAGAATATCACTGTACAGTGATATCCTTACACATTACACACACTCCTATCCCTTTGGTACAACATAATGTAGGAAGCAATGTTTGCTTATTTCTGTAGCATTTAGACCTGCCACGGTCTTACAGTGGACATGTCACAAAGACATCAAGCTTTAATTTTTCTCTTTACTACATAAAGCTCTATTAACTATTTAGTAAGAATCCCCCCACCACCAAAAAAGAAGATTCCCACAAAACCCATTCAGCTTGAGAGCATATTTGATATATTCAGCAAGCCATGCTCTCTTCAGGACAGGCTACCTTCCACCTGCTCGCAAAGCAGTACAACTGTGACGTTTAGAGTAACCCAGCCCATGAGTAACAGCAAAAACAAAAAAAACAAAAAACACACTGGGGGCAGAGCAGTTTTTAATTATGATGTTTTAAAGAATAATGTTCACTAACGGTGGAATATAAATTTTAAACTTGAAATAGAACACTAGAATATACAGTAATAAATCAAGCACACACACAGGTAGGTAATAATACTATTTATGAGGAGAGTTCATATATTAAAAGTTTTTTTATACTATGGTAAAACTCTCCATGAATCTTTCATTACATATTTCGACATTTAATTGCAGTATTTTTAAACAAATATTTACTTTTTTCTGCAAACAAAAGTACATTCTGCCCAATGTGAAGAATAAAACTACTGTAAATGACGATGCAACACATATTGGGGTGGGTGAGACTTCATCATGCTGACCATACAGGCTTGGCCAATTATTAGTCTGTGCAACTAGGTTCAACCTCCTCTTTTACCAGGTAAGCAATATAGCCAATGAAAGCCAAAGAACACACGTGTTTCCTGCACACAAACTATGCAAAAAATGAAACACTAGTGGGAATAACAAGCAATGATCATTTACAACTAGGAGTCTGTATTCTGCATTTCCTATATTACAACAAAATGCAGACTGGGATATTCATTAAAGAAAATGCTGCCATGTTAGACCAGTCTTTCGCTTCCTTTAAAGAGTGAGGGTCTATTTCACTACATACACACACATGTACACTACATGTAAGTTTTGCTCGCAGAACAAAAGTTAAGGTATATGTTTATTACCTCACAGGACTGTTTGCTCTCCATTATTTTTAAAATGGTGTCTTTGAGAGCATGATGAACAAATGGAGTAGCCGTAGCTTTCATATATTGCTCCATGAGAGTGCTTGCCAGGGTTGTTGCACGAAAGAGAGTTGTAGCCTCATCTATACGATTAGGAAATATATAAAAACATACTGTAGGTTATGCTTGTTTATCATCAATATTCACTATTCTGTGTCAAGATAACATATAGCATATATATTATAAGACTGCACACCACGCAAAATTCCATAAATCTGGAAAAATCTGAAAATATTCATAAAAATGTCTGGTGAAATGAACTAAATTTTTACATATTTTATTATGTTTAGTCCTTTGCGGTGCATTTTTAAGAAAACGGACATTATAATCGTCTTTATTATGCCATCTGGAGAGAAAGTCTGGCTTTAAAATCCAGCTGCACGTAAAGAAAAAAAAAAAAAGTAAATTACATATCCTATAAAAGTGGGTTAACAATAAATAAATAAATGGTGATATAAACCATTTCATTAAGAACACAGAAGGACCATCCTGAAATAAAAGTAAAATGTAACCAAGGTGTCCTCAAATAATGTATGTTATCTTTGAGACAAAATAATAATAAACTGATTTCACATATTAACTTAACAGGCCTACAGTGTAAAATCTGATTGTATTCTGTACCTTCCACACTGATCTCTTTGTCGTTTAGTGTTCGCAAAAGTAAAGATTCCATTTTTTCGTGCAGAAAAATCCGCAGTAAGATGCTAGCAAGTAGTGTCCGATCCTGTCCGCACACATGTGATAATGCATTGACTACATGTAGTTCCCTCTGTAGTATAAGCTACAAAAATAGAACAAAAACAATGTTAACTAAAATATCAGACAGTAAATCCTTTTATATTTAGGTACCTGGTCAATAACTTATAAAATAATGCAGTGCTGGGATGAATTGGTAAAAAAACACATGAAAGCTAATGCACACTCTATAATCAGTGATGGGAAACCCGATACACTTTGGGGACCCCTGCTTTAGATACACAACGCATTATCCATGTACTTTTCATGCTCTGCACTTTTTACCAGTACAAATTTTTGAACTGGAATTGTGCGTCAGCGTATAACAATCAAGTCATATCTCATTCTAAAATTCTAAACATGTCATTCATTTTAGAATTCAATGGTGTGAATGTGACCATGAGAAAACATACATCCTATTTTTAATGTACTTTGCAGGCATCAGTGGCTTAAAAGCGCATTAATAGCAGATAGATGTTAATCCTTTCAACAAAACTTTATTGGCCTCACAGAGTATACTAGGTGCAATTTCCAACTTTTGCTCAAGGGGAATATAGACCTGAGGATAGCAGTCACAACATTGGGATCATTGGTTCCAAAGTTAAAACCCAACTGATCAAACAACCAGCAGTGCAAAATGAGGGTAAGAGAAAAATGAAAGTACAAAACACACCATCTACTTGTTTTCCTTTGACAATGTGTACATCTGCTGTTTATGTAAACATTTGTGTATGATATAGGGAATCATCACTAATTGTGAAGTATATTGTGAACACTTTCTCTATTGTAATACTCAATGCAATGTAAATTGCTTCTGAACAAGACCTTTAGTAGCAAGACAATGAGATTAAACATTTGTTCCCCTACACACAACCATAAAGTTTCAACCATCTTATATGACGGTTATCATAATGTATGCTTAGTTCTCAGCCTGCAGAAACCGCATTACCATAATGACATGCCAAAGAACAGTCTATTGAGAAAGATCAAAGTCAGAGCTACCCCTCATTCTCGGGTCACATAGTATCCCCCCTCACTTACATTAAAGGGACTCCCTCTACCTTTCAAAAAAAAAATAAAAAAAAATACAATCTCCATCAGGACATCCCAAAGCTGTTCCTAAGAAGGGTGTGCTCAGAAGTTGCAGCACAGCACCTTATGTCCAAAACTGGCAAATCTTTGGATACAAAAGAATTGAATCTGTATATTATTATGAAGGTGCCCACTGAAGACCAGGTAGTCACCCGACAGATGCTCAACAGAGGCCGCTTGCTGCCTAAGAGGCTCCCACCAATCTATTGGAATGTGCCCTCACATTTTAAGGAACAGGTTGACCTGCCCCAAAGTAAGCCTGGTGAATTACCAAAGTAATATACCAGACTAAAGACTGTTTAGATGCTTGTCAATCTCTCTTGTGGACATCGTAAAGGACCAAAGGGTCATCAGTCCTGTGCAATTCCCAGGACCTATGGACAATGTCAATGTCCTAACCACATCCAGAGAGGGATGGGAGCACTCTTCCTCTGGAGATTTATTCCGGTCTAAAGCCAGTATCACAATGTTCTGGTTAAAATGGAACTTTGAGAAAAACAAAGACAACTGCAGGTCCCAGACCTGAACCTTCAAAGAGCTGAGTTTTAAACCCCCTTCAAGACCCTCCTGCAGGAAACAAAGTAACCGGTACAACTGGAAAGATAACGTAGGAAACCACTTCACTTCACACAACCAGCAGATGTAAAGCTTCCAAACCCTCTGATAGTTCTTGCCTGAAACAGGATTCAGACTATTGAGAATGGTCTGAACCACAAGTTCATCAAAACATTTAGCTCTACAAATCATGGCTTTAACAGCCACACACCAGAACTGGTCTTAGAGGCAGGCGCCAAACTGGGCCCTCAGCCATTCTAATTGTGGCAGTGTACCAAGATTTTCTTTCCAGCCCAGTTCTACTGAAATGACCCAAATACTCTTACTTATCACTTTTTTAAGCGCTCATGGAAGCATTATGACAGGAAGGGGGGAATAAGTAAATCAAATGGAAATTTCAAGGCAACAATGTGACATCTACAATAAAAGCCTGCGGATGCCTTGTCCCAGACATGCAATCATGCATTCAACATGCCATCACGCAAAATCTGGTTGCCCCCACCTGTTCACAATCCCCTGTAAAACGTCAGGATGAAGGGACCTTTCCTGGGGTGATGGGGCTGTCTGCTGAGAAAATCTGCTTATTATTACTATTCTTTATTTATAGGGCGTCACAAGGTTTCTGCAGCACCGCACAGAAAGCAGACAGTGGACCATGCAGGGTAAAACAATACAGAACAAAAAATACCAGGAAATCAAAAGCTCCAAATAAGGCTTACACAGTGAAGATAGAGCAGAAGAATAGGTAGAGACACAGGAGGGAAGAGGGCCCTGTTCGTAAGAGCTTACATCCTAAAGAGAGGACTGGGATGGAAGAACCGCACAAGGTAATGTATTGCGAGCATAAAGTATGATAAATCCTGATTAGCCCGAGAAGAAAAATTCAAACCGGGGGGTGCACCCAGACACTGATATATTTAGTTTATTACAGAGAAAGAAAAGACAGTGTACACTGTCTTTTCTTTCTCTGTAATATCCTAAAGAGAGGGTAAGCAGACAAGAGGTACAATGGGGAGTCAGAGGGTATCAATCGCAAGAGGATTTGCAATCTGGTTTCAAGTTTTCTACCGCCAGGATGAAACCCTCTACAATACCTGAATGCTTTGCTCTGCCAGTTGCATTATTCTGCTTGTTGCCTCCACTGGCGATTTAGGTAAGCCACCGCTAGGGAGTAAATTTTGATGGTGCTTCCTGCCAAAAGCTGGCACCCTCTCTAACTAGAGCACTAAAGTTCCAGCACACTTATCGTAAGCTTTAACTATTCTGATCTCCAAAGACCCTGGAGTTGGGGCTGAAACATGACGGCCGCCCATCCTTAGAGGGCGCTGACATTCATTGTCAAAATTAACCAGTTCCAGACTACAAACAGAAGACTCCGGTTGAGGTTGTCACTCTCAGACACCAGCAGAGCGATAGGCGCTCCACTGATGGCTGAGGGGCATGAAAGTTTGTTTGAGCAAGTGACTGTTGCAAAGGAACTGTGCAAGTTGCAACTCCTCAAAAAGGTGGAATTCATTACTCCCAGGATCACCTTCTTGCACAGGTGAACAAAGTCCCTGTAGCGAGAGGATTTTGTCCTTGGTCAAGAATACAGTCTGCTGACAGGTGTCGAAAAGAAGTCCCACTGTTTGGACAGTTGGCTTTCTTGCAATTGAAAATGCAACTGTGAAAGTCTAATGTCTGGATCATCTCCCGAAAAACGGGCCTGAAATAAAGCTGTGCAGTATGCCGTGATCAGCAGATCACCCAGGAAAGGGATAGGTCAGTCAACCCTCTGGATCTGAGAAGAGCAGCCATCACTGACATGATCTTTGTGAACAGTCTCGGCAATGTAGCCAAGCCGAAAGGCAGGGCCTCGAACTCTGATCTCCCAGATCAGAACATGCAAAGACATGTAACCGATGCCCATGGACACAATGAACTAGTCCTGTTCCATACAGTTGATGACTGACTGCAAGGACTCCATCTTTAACCTGTCTATCAGCAACATTCAAGGATTTCAGGTTCAGAATAGGTTGAAATGAACAGTCCTGTTTTTGAACCAGGAAGAGGTTTGAGTAAAAACACAATCCTTTCTGCTGTTCCAGGACTGAAATAACCATTCCTGACGAAATAAGGGACTCAATGGCTTCCCTTATGGCAAAACATTTTGCTCCATCACCAGGAAGGAGATTTAGGATGTATCTAACTTGCAATGCCTCTAACCCAGATGTCTATAGTTAAATTAAACCACTGGTCCAAAACAGCAGCAGACAGGCTCCCACCCTAGATGTTCCCAAGTAGGTAGCCTGCCTGTTATGCTGACTGCTTGACAGAGGGCTTGGAAGCTGGACACCTAGCTACCCAAGCCTGTTTATCCGTATGCAGCCATCATCGACCTGAAGCGGACTGACCCATTGCCTTCACAAAGGGACTAAAGGATCAAAACCTAGGTCTCTTTGGTCTAAGGGTAATAACATGAAAAAAGGACCTTTTCCCCCCTGTGGCCTAGGAAATGATGTCTACTTCAGGACTAACAGGACCATCCCAGGGCCCTGGGCTTTGTGTCCTCCTCCAAGGCCACATTGTGCCAAGACTGAAATTCTAGCCTCAACGATCCCAGCACCAATGGCGATTTCCCTCCAACAATTCTGAGGCCTTGTGGATATGCTCCACCAAGTAGCAAATCCAATTTCAGTCTGTCAGATTTGAGATCCTTTGGCAAATGCTCTGACCACCTCTGCTCAGCCTTATTGACAGAAGCGAAGCTGGATCTCAAGGAGGCCCCCTGCTGCATTGTAAGCAGTGTCTTAAGGGTGGCATCAATTCTCCTATCCGTGCTATCCCATAATGTAGTAGGGTTAGGAATCAGAATAAAGGTGGTCTTAGACAGGCACGATATGAGAGCCTAGACTGGAATTCCCATGTCAGTGTATCCCTGCTAGGGAGAAGATAAAAGGTACTGTAATCTGCGCGTGACCTGAAATCTGTGGTCAGCCTGCCCACGCTTTACTAAGCAGGCCCTCCAACTAAGTAGACATGGAAAAGGAGAGGGATTCCTTTTCCTCTTAAGACACAGAGATGTTACGAATCTCCAATTGTTCCCTTTTGTTAATCTGTGGTGTCTGCCTGACGGAACACACTAACCACTTTCTGCTTCCTGTAGGAATCTTCGTCAGGACACAAGGAAAAAACTCAAGATAAGAGCCTTAAGCCCTTTCACCTGCCTCCAGGATCAGACCTTTCCAAAGTCTGGAAAAACCCAGGAAGCGGAGGCTTCAATAGCCTAGATGTGGTGGTGGTGGTTGCTAGAATCCTGTCCAAGGAGGCCCTGTAAAAGGCAGAAACTGAGGTGTTCTGGAAGAGAGGCTCTGGGGAGGGTATTTCACTTCTCAAGGTTGCTCCATCCGGTGGGCAGTCCTGGCCATATGGAGGCATGGGGATCATGATCACTGGGCAACCCCAGAGGCAATCCCACCCTGGAAGAGGGCTGTCTGCAGAAGGAGTTGTCGATCGTGACACCAATGCAGTTTGCTGCAGGCACCCCTAGCTTCAGCTGAGGGATCCTGACTCCCAAGCAAAATGAAGACTTAAATAAAAGATAAAAATTTCAGTGGTTGCCAGGCAGCCATAGAAAAAGAGCTCAGCTCTAACAGGCACTATAAAAAGACAGACAGTCATTGGAGGAAAGAGATGGAGGAGCTACATTCACCAAACACTATACTCAGTGTTCCAGTATCCCCCATAGATGAATGAGAAAATGGTCTCTCAAACTCCTCAGAGCAAGATATGAGGTGAGTTGCAGTGCATAAACAGTTCATACCAAAGAAGGCATGTGCGTGAGTTCAGTGGTGCAAAGAGCACAGGGAATGTGAAATGATTGAATCATCTTTCACCGGGTTCTTCACAAACAGACATGGTACAAATATGCCATACATGGTTGCCCAATGCCCAATCATTGGGCAACAATATATTGATATAGAACACACAATGGACATTGAAATCAGAATGCCCCATCCACAATGCCATTTTCCAGTTATTAAAGTTAAGGAAGGAACACAAGCTTCAGCAACAAACAGCACATATATACACCTATCAGCTACAACATTAAAACCACTTGTCTAATATTGTGTAGGTCCCCCTAGTGCTGCCCAAAACAACTCTGACCCGTCAAGGCATGGAACACAAGACCTCTGAAAGTGTCCTGTGGTATTGGCACCAAAACATTTGTGGCAGATCCTTTAAGTCTGTAAGTGGCGAAGGTTTAGTCTCCATGGCTCTGACTTATTTTTCCAGCACATCCCACAAATGCTGGATCAAAAAGAGATCTGGGGAATTTGGAGGCCAAGTCAAAGCCTTGAATTCTGTCATGTTCCTCACACCATTCCTGCACAATTTTTGCAGTGTGGAAGGGCGCATAATCCTGCTGAAAGAGGCCACTGCCATCATAAGTGAATACTGTTGCAATGAAGGGGTTTACTTGCTCTGCAAGATTTTACAGCAGACAATTGGCCAGAGCACCACAGTGTCTGTCGGCTTGTCTTCTTCCCATAGTGCATACTGGTGTTATCTAGCCCTCAGGCAAATAACGCACATGCACCCAGCCGTCCACAAGATGTTAAAAAAAAAAATGTGATTCATCAGACCAGGCCACCTTTTTCCATTGCTCCATGATCCAATTCTGGTGTTCACTTGCCCATTGTAGGCAATTTTGGCGGTGGACAGGGATCAGCATGGGCATTCTGACTTGTCTGCGGCTACACAGTAAGCTACGATGCACTGTGTGCTCAGACACCTTTCGATCATAGCCAGCATCATCTTTTTCAGCAATTTGTGCTACAGTAGCTCCTCTGTGGGATTGGACCAGACTGGCCAGCCCTCGCTTTCCATGCGCATCAATGAGTCCTGTCGCCAGTTCACGGTTGTCCTTCCTTGGACCACTTTTGGTAGGTATTAATCACTGCATACAGGAACACCCCATAAGACCTGCTGTTTTGGAGATGCTCAGACCCAGTCGTCCAGCCATCACAATTTGGTCCTTGTCAAAGTGGCTCAGATTATTACGCTTGCCCATTTTTCCTGCTTCCAACACACCATCAACTTCAAGAATTGACTGTTCACTTGCTGCCTAATATATACCACCCCTTGGAGGTGCCATTGTAAAGAAATAATCAATGTTATTAACTTCTCCTGTCAGTGGTTTTAATGTTGTGGTTTATCAGTCTATCACTGTAAATTCATAAGTGCAGTAGCTGTACATATAAATAAAACTAAAGCAGACTTATGCTTGTAATACCTCTTTAAACTCGTTGTACTCTTCCTCTGGCATGATTTTCTCCATTGAGTACCGTGCCCGGACACGCAAGGACCCTGGCTCTATACCTTTCAGTGGTATGTGAGAACTTAGTTGAAACCATTCATCTATTGCATGTCCTCTTTGCAGTCGATTTAACTGGCAGCGCATAAATACTGGTATAGGAGAGGAAGACAATCAGCTGTATGAAAAATATGCTGGCAATAAAAAAAAAAAAACTTCTACATTTAGATGTAACTGGTAAAGCTAGAATATAGGGAAAAAAACGCAGAACTATATACTTACAGATGTCAGGATCTTTACTTTTTTTTGTTTTGTTACTTAGGCTTATTTCAAATCTGTTTATGTCAGGTGATAAATCACTAAAAAAAAAAAATAAGAATAAATATATTAGAAACCAATTTTCGCCATTCAAAGCATTAACATCAATACATACAGTATATTCCTTTCTAATGTGAATTTACTTGCTTAAAACAGGTGAAAGAGAAAATAATTCAACGTAAATTCTAAAAATTCTAATTGCGGGACAGACACTGGAACCTTGGGGTTTAGCGCTTAGTCAGGACTGCAGGCACTTCAAATTTCAACACAAAATCTATAACTCCTCAATCTCTATATCCCTTCACCTGCCAGAAGCCTGTTATTTTTCTAACCAAGCCCCAAAGGACAGCGTAGAAGGAAACAAAATAAGAGAAAATACTGTCTTCCAACAAAATTTAATAGTTTAGAACATAAATGGGGATCTAGAGTGTAGAAAGAGTGGGCACCCAGTGTCCCTCAATGGTAAAACACTTATCAGGAGTATAAATATCTAGCTTTCTCTTTAATCTAATTGGTCACGCTCAATAGATGCAGTGTGTACCACACTCACTCCAAAACATGCATCTTTTGACAAAAAAAACCACAAACAAAAACTCCAATCTGTAAGAAACAAAAAAAACTTTGTAAAAGTATGGGCTGAGAATTAGATGGCTGACAGACACAGTTACTCAGTCAAGGTCCTGTGTAAGGCCGCCCAGGAAGCACCCACTGATCTGGTAGAATCTCCCATACATTTTCAAGAGCAGGTTTTTCCGCCCAAATGTAAGCACATGGAATTACTGATGTAATGCATCTATCAATAGTCTGTTTAGATGCAGGAAAACACTTCTTGTGGGCATCGTAAAGGAACAAAAAAAATCAACCATCTAAGAACAAGAGTCCTATTAATATATATTCTCAGAGCCCTGACAAAATTCAACACACTAAAAAGACTGAAGAACCATCACGTAGACATCTGGCTGCCCCACCATTTACACAATCAGTTGAAAAACTTCAGAATGAAAGGAACATTCACAGGGGTGTAGGGCCACCCCTGGATTAAACACTGCCAAGGTACCTGGAACATACCATTCCACCAAGCAATGTTTTCTGCTTGTTTTGATCATTGCAAGGGAGTTCTTGGGGTCTTCCGCATGGTTGGGGTATGCCACCTTCAATGCAATGTGTGAATTTATGACCTTTCCTCACAAGAGTGTCTTTTGATCAGATTAGTTTCAGCAAATTTTTCAGGAGACTCCAGAGACCAAGGTCACAAAAAACTACAGTGAAGAGCAACAGCCCTCCAGCCCCAAATGTTGCTGTCCATTGTCACATTTGCCCAATCACAAAATGGTGAAGGGGCAACCCCTGTTGAGGTTGTCGACCTTCAGGCATAAGAGGAGTGGCTGACACACACCCTTGGAGACAGTCTGATGAAAAGTCAAATTATGTGACTTATTGAGAGGAACAGTGCACATTGTATCACCTCTAAAGACCATCTTCCCTAAGAAGCTCATGCAATAAAGAACAGATTGCAGCCTGCTTGCTAATAAAAATCCTGTCTTTAACAGACTGTCCAGGTAAAGAGGAAGAGTCACCCCCACCCCTTAACCCCAACTAGAGCAGCCATCACAGCGTTGCTCTTTGAACACCCTTGTGTTGTCTCTTGGCCCGAAAGGTAGAGCTTGAAATTGAAAAGGACAGGTTTGAATAGCAAATTTAAGAAGGCATCCTTTCCAGATTGAAAAAACAAGCATGCACCCTTGATGTCCAAACATAAATACCTAATTTTCCATGTTCTTTATGACAGAACTCAAGAACTCCACCTTGAACCTGTCATCCCAAAGCTGGGTTTTTAGGATCTTTCGGCTCAAAATGGGATGCAAAGATCAGTCTGTTTTTTTGGACCAAGAAGAGATTGGAGTAGAAACTCAATCCCTTCTGCTCTTCCAGGACTGGAATGACTACCCCTGAATTAAAAATTGAATGGCTCCCCGCAGGAAAAAATGTCTTGTTTGGTCTCTGGGATGCCTGATGTGGAAACCCATCTGGGTGGGGTCTTGAGGAGATCTACGATAAATCCTCAATCTATGAGTCCTCTCACCCAAGCATCTGCGGTGGAACCAAACCTGAAAGAGTAGACGGGCTCCCAGCACATAGGTTCCTGGGTAAGCAGATTGCCAGTCATGCCGAATATTTGCCTGTTGACTTGGAAGCTGGACGCTTAGCCAACTAAACCTGCTTCCCTCTCTGTTGTCCTCTGGAATATTTTGAGTCCATGTTTTCCCAGCAGAATAAAAAATTTGAACTTGGAACCCTTAGGTTTGGGAACATTAGCGGGTAGAAACAAACTCTTTCCTCCATGGCCTGATTAATATTTTATATGGTCCAGAGGTGGATAAGATTATTACCTGAAAAAGGTGGGGACTCTAGCGTCCACTTAAAGACTCCAAGACCGCTTTGCAAAGATCAATAAAGCCAAGATTTCTGCCCTAATGTGCCCGGCATCCAGAACCACATTCCCCAAATATTCTGAAGGTCTACCAGACTTCAAGCCTTCAGCAAGCAGTACTGACCACTTCTCCAATGCCTTGTTGACCCAAGTTGAGCCTTAGAGAGGACCAATGGCGACATATATGGACCGAAAGATGGCATCAATTTTCCTATCCATGCCATCCCAAAAAGCCGCTGCTTTGGGAATGGGAATAGTGGGTATACTGGATAAATGCGCAATGAGCATAACCTTGGGTTTGGATTTCTATTTATCTATACCTTTAATTTCAGCTCACGTAGTTAATCTTCCGACTAAGGGGTAAAAAGGAAGGAAATCAAATGTTTCATCTTCCTTTTAAATAGGGTAATGTCAGGAACCTCAGATTCTGCACGGCCATGAATGTTTAGTATTGGTGCAAAGCCCATACTAAATCATCTTCACCTGGCCTCTTAGAGGATTCATAGTTTAAGAATCGCTAATGTTTTGAGGAGCATTCCTCTGTCAACTCACCTTCATTTTAAGAGTAGCGCTCCAAATCTGATTCACCCCCAGGAGGGAACTTATTGCTTCCAAAATCTAGCTGAAACTAAAGACTCCAGAAAAAACCTTCACAAGCCCCTGCTCTGACATTGCCAGAGGCCCAGACCAGTTTGTCAGATGGAGCCTCTAGAGAGCCCAGAGACACTAATCATAACACTCTCAGATAAATAGGATAATTCCTTGAGAATTCCCAACGAGGAAAGAGAAGGGAAACTACCCTTGCTTAACTCTTTGCTATGTGCAGCTAGCTGTGAAAGGTCAGAAGTAGAAGGTCGGCTCTGTCAGATGGGTAGAACCACCCACCAGCGTGCTGACCCCAGACAGCTAACTTGCACATAAGGTGTCTGTGCTGTAGTGTCCCATAGGCAATTTGGTGTGACATTTGGAACAAGTAAATAACTTTTCTGCCAAATGTCTGTCAAAAAACACAGAAAGAGCAGACACCTGTACTTTTAGAGATCATAAGCGAAGACCTCCATCAAGGCCATCCTGGAGAAACGCAAGAAACCTAGCAAGATGGAACGAATCTGAATTGCAGGCCTTGTTCTTACACCATTTAATGTATGTAAGCCAGATACGGTGATATATCTGAGCCAAAACTGGCTTCCTAGCCTTAATAAGGGTATCTACTACCCGTGAGGAGAACCCTCTAGATTTCCAAAGGCTGGCTTCAAAAGCCATGCCGTTAAACTCAGCCGGGTCAAATCCTGATGCATGATTGGTCCTTGAAGTAGCAGGCCCTCGCGAAGAGGTATTCGAAGACCTGGATCTTTCGCCATTAGAAGAATCTCCGGATACCAGACACTCCGTGGCCAAGCTGAAGCCACCAAAATGACTGGCAGGCCTCTCTGCTTGACTCTCCTAAGGACCCGGGGAATCATGGAAATGGGAGGAAACAGGTAACCTGACCTGAAGTTCCATGGCATTGTCAACACGTCTACCGCTACTGCTAAGGGATCTCTTTGCCCTTGAGCAAAACTCTGGGACTTTTCTGTTGTTTCGAGATGCCATCAGATCTTGATCTGAAAAGCCACCGATCGACCAGAATCTGAAAGACCTCCGGATGAAGAGCCCATTCCCACGGCAGAACCTCGTGCCGGCTTAGATAGTCTGCTTGCCAGTTGTGAATGCCTGGAATAAAGACTGCTGATATGGCGGAGACGTTTTTCGGCCCAAGCGACAATCTGATACGTCACCTCCATCACTCCTGGTACCTCCTTGCCTGTTTACATACGACACTGCCGTAACATTGTCGGACTGAAGAACCGGAAAT
The DNA here is from genome assembly GCF_038048845.1 of Mixophyes fleayi. NCBI lineage: Eukaryota > Metazoa > Chordata > Amphibia > Anura > Limnodynastidae > Mixophyes > Mixophyes fleayi. Next base: position 390,536,112 of record NC_134402.1, on the reverse strand, counting down.
CCTTGCAGGATTAGCTGTGCTACCTGCAATGCTCTAAGCATGGCTTTTAGTTCTAGAACATTTATGGGGAGAGAGGCCTTTTGGACAGACCAGCGCACCTGCAGTCTCAGATGAAGAGCTACCGCTCCCCACCCTAGAAGGCTGGTGTCCGTGGATACTAAGATCCAAGGCCAGGGGGCAAAGGACCTGCCGACTAAGAAATTGCTGCGGACTATCAGCCATCTGAGAGACTGTTTCGCTTCCGGCGACAAGAGAATCAGCTGACGCTTTAACTTCTGTCCATTTCTTCAGAAGGTCCCATTGTAAACACCGAGAGTGAGTTCGCCCAAAAGGGAGAGTCTCGAACGCTGACACCATTTTCCCTAGTAGACGCATGCACAGAAAGACCAACGGCCTCCCACAAGACAGAACTCTATTTGTCAAACCTTGCAGGGACTTTATCTTGTCCTCTGGAAGAAATACCTTCTGACAGCTGGTGTCCATTATTAGTACCAGAAAAGGCATCCTTTGACAAGGAGTTAACTGTGACTTCGGACAATTCAAGAGCCAGCCATATGTTTCCAGAATACAAATGGTAAATTGAAGATGCTGTTCTACCAATTGAGCTGAAGCAGCTTTGATTAGTAAGTTGTCCAAATAGGGCACTAACTGCACCACTCTGGAATGAAGATAAGCCGCCATAACCGCCATGATCTTTGTAAACATCCTCAACGCTGTTACAAGTCCGAATGAAAGAGCCCTGGAACTGGTAGTGGGCAGACTCCACCGTGAATCTGAGAAGAGCCCGATGTGCTTTCCAGATTAGAACATGGAGGTAGGCGTCCTTGATATCTATAGACGCCATGAACTGATCTGCCTCCAGTCCGTTGATGACCGATCTCAGGGATTTCATTCTGAAAGAAACTACCCGCAGGTGAAGATTCAACTGCTTGAGGTTCAATACTGGCCTGAAAGAACCATCTGGCTTTTGGACCAAATAGAGGTTAGAGTAGAACCCCGGAGTCTTCTGGGACTTTCATGATGACTTCCTGCGAAAGAAGAGAAGCGACGCAATGGAGCATTGCTTGCCTTTTCTGTGGATGGCGGGGCAAGCTGGTTACAAAAACCTTCGAGGGGCTGGACCCGCCAAGTCCATCATGTAACCTTTTGCCATGATCCCCCTGCTAACAGTGGAGGGTGGGCGTCATGCTGCAGATTTATCCGGAAGCTTGAAAGAGGGACGGCTTGAGGAGGTGAAGGAGGAGGACCTACCTCGGACAGAATGTCTCCTGGCTCCAGACGACCTGGATATAAAATGTCTAAACCCTGCCATATATATAAGCCCACACCAATATTCCAATACATCCTATCTATAATATAGGGAGTATATAGAAAAGAATATATGGTACTTAGTCTTCCTTTTGGACTAAGTAACCATAGAGTGAGAAGCCTGTCAGCAGCTCTGTCCTGCACAGTGATGAAGCCAGTGACCCGGATGCTTGTTTTCCCGGGCAGATTTGGCGCCCTTTGACTGATCCAGTGTTCCTGAGACGGGAAGTACTGTATTCCTAACTCTCCCCTTTTTATATGGCTCCTTGTATTCTGATTATAGAAGCAGAGATCGCCTGGTTTGTATGCGGCATCTTTACTAAGCAGAGTTGCCGTCTCGCTCTCTCCTTGCACTCCTTATCGGCCAGGCAAGCAGCGCCAAATTCTCCCCCTCCTTTCTCTGAGGGGGAACTTGGTTTCTCCCATAATGACAGCCGCTCTCTCCGCTTCTGGCTGTACAGAGTACCGGCGCTCTATGCCCTCCAGGCAGCGCCGGTAATCTGAAATAAACAGTGTGATAGCGGCTTGCTAAGCTGCCTTTCAGACTGCAAGAGAAGCACGGAAAAAAATAATTCTTCCTGTCAACGAGAGCCGTCCGGCTCTCTGCTGACAGGCGCTTCTCCCTAAATGAGTGTTCTCTGTTATGGAACTGAGCACACTCGTCCCTAGTAAAATAAATAAAATAAAGCCACACATATATATAATTCACTGACAGAAAAAAACAAGCCCAACTCCTTTGGGCACCAAACTTAAACTGAGAACTCAGGGAGTTGGCAGGGGGAGGGGTCTGTTGGCCGCTCAAAGTTAACTAGTTATGTGCCAACTCCTAATCCCCTCACTCAACCCCATGGTAGCAGTGTCCCCCAGATGGATGAAACAGACATGGGAATTTAGAATATATTAACTTTAAAGCATTGAAATTATTCAGATTTCAAGGAAATGATGCCCTCCATGTCATTCCAGAAATAGGAATGCCAACATCATATTTAATAGGGTACTTTGCATAGATATTTTGCTAATTTCCCTTCAACATAATTGAACAAGAAAAATGGTATATAAAGAAAACTGGTTATGGTTTGTATATTGATGACAGAATCACTTACACATTCAACTATGGCCCCTAGCTACGTCCTGCTTTATGACTGCCTTCAATTTCTCTGCTTTATACCCAGTCTGCCACAGCTCTTATTCTATGCTTTATGTCCTGCCAAGCAGAGGGCGAAGCTAAATGGGTCACACACACACACCGGCCGGAACAGACAACTCCTGCATCATGTAACCTTCTCAGAACAACACAGGGAAATCATGCAGCACCTAAAGCACATTTAAGATCAGACGAGGAAGATTGCAGTCTGCATGACATTGCCTTCTTCCAAAGGAAAGGGCTGCATGATTTCCGATTAAATCATTGCAGCAATGCAAGACATGTTTAGGCAGTGCCCGTTATGCACCAGTGTGCTGCAATCTGGTAGTCTATATCTGGTGCCACTTACATACCCACTTATTTTAAAGTACAATTGGTACTCTGACCCTCGTCAAATTTGCTTATTATTCAAAAGAGGGGACAAAGTTGTGCAGGAGATTAAGAGGACAGGACTGCAACAATCTGTAGCCAACATTACAAAGTTAACAGCTGAACAGAAGAATACCAATACATATATATTTTATGAGACTTATGCATGACCCATAAAATAATTTATATAAATAAGCACAAAATATCTGTTCTATTCTGCTTTCTGCTATATTATCTCTATAAGTCTCATACTGCTCAACTCCCAGCATTCCAAACACCAAAGAGATGACATGGAACAAATATAGTATATGGAACCGGTGCTAGTCAGTTTTCTGGCCGTGGAAAACACGACAGTACTTACCCCAGCAGGAGGAAACCGAAGAGCTGGTTGCCGACTGACAGCTTCCAAGGATGACTTTTCTCAATTGCGGCCCCTGAAGAAGCCGGCAGCGGTGCGTGACATCACATTGAAGAGACTCAATGTGATCAGAATTGTTCAGGTAATAATTTAAGGAGGCAACACCTCTACAAGGTTCATTACTATACCATGTACCTTGTACAGGCGTTCTTCAGGGGCCGCAATTGAGAAAAGTCATTCTTGGAAGTGGTCAGTCATTTCAGTCATTCGGCGAGCAGCTCTTCGGTTTCCTGCTGCCGGGGTAGGTACTGTTGGGGTTTTCACGCCCGGAAAATGGAACCCAACGCTATGGAACATGCCACCATGAACACTGCAACCCAATTTAACATACTAAAAACAATACCAAATTAATATGATAGCCACTAAATCAAAATGCCTTAAATATCCACTAAACTTCAGAATTATCAAGACATTCAGATAACCAGTCTATTGCCTCCAGCTAATTGCAATACCCTCCATCTCCATAAAGTATTTCTTACTTAACATTTTACAAGGTTGGCTGCCGAGAGCAGTGAGCCTGTTTTTGAAAGATCGACATCATCTATTATGTTTTTGGTTTCATGAAATCAACATACACAACGCTTATGTAACCCTAAATTTATAGTGACCCCACAAGTAGTCATAAACTTACTCAAAGAAAAATTCTTCTGACCAAACAGGATTTTGGCCCTCACGGGCATGCGTCTTTGCTACTTGCACACTATTTAAGTAGATATTACAATAAGGACTAGTGAAGTGTTTGACTGGGAGCTTGTGTGCTTCTTCTACGTGCAAATGGAGACTGCTAACCTAGAATAAAAAAGCAATGAAATGCATGTTAGATTTAATACACAGGTTTTCAAAGCAGGTGTACACCGAAAATATTTTTATGTGAATCTACTACACTCAACATACTACTAGGGGTAAATGTATCAATCTGCGGGTTCTTCAACACCCGCGTGTTCAGCCTCTTTCGCGATTAAATTTCAAGCGGCGCTGCATTGTAAAGGGTTAACTTCCCTTTACAATGCAGCGCCGCTTGAAATTTAATCGCGAAAGAGGCTGAACACGCGGGTGTTGAAGAACCCGCAGATTGATACATTTACCCCCTGGTGTGTATAAATCCCACTGCAAGGAAAGTCTAACTTGAGTAGGAGACATTATCTGTTCATAAAAAAGAAAAGTATAGCGCCGTCTTACTAGAAACATTGTATTTTATGCATGGGTGTTACCAAAGTAATTTTATTAGATCCACTAATTTCATCTTACATTTCTGATGTATTCATACCTCACTGACAACACACTCCTTACCTCTAAAAAGTCTGCTTTCAAGTATGCTTATCACCCTCTTTTCAGCTAAAGAAGGTTTTCTCTTTCTTGAATGGTCATCTCACCTGTACTAATTGCTTCGCCACTCCTTCCCCTGCTACAGCTGAGTCAGTGATTTCTACTGAAGAGCATTACTGTAATAGCCTGTAAGGCTTGTCTGCATCTTCAAGACTGAATTTTAAGCATCTGGAGTTTGAACTTGGCTTCCCACGAGACTCTCCCCCCCCCCCCCCCCCAGCTTGTCTTTTCTTTGCCCCCAACCAATTCCTTTCCTCCTCTTATAATTTCTTCTCAACCACGTCTCAAAGACAATTCTATCGCTACTTCTCACCTCTAGAACTCCTTACCTCTACCCACCAAACTCTCGACCAACCTAAAACCCTTTAAAAAGAGTTTCCTCAATACCCCATCTTCATGCTTGCCCGCTTCCTCCATGCACCAGGTTCACTTGAGTCACACTTGCTTCTGTCTCACTACATTTTCCCTCTAAAATTTAAGTTTTAACAGGCAGGGTCCTCTCTACCCTATGTCATATCTATCTATCTACCTCGTTTGCCCCTGTGATATCCTACGATCTATTCTTTGTACTATGGCTATACTGACTGTTTATGGATACACACTGAATCATTTATTTTTGTGTTATTTTGTCTTACTTATGCTTGGGTTTTGTACCACATATCTGCTATTAAACTTAACTGTATTTATTATACTTATGTTGCATTCATGTATCAGATTCTGTAGCGCCAGACAGTCAGCATACAGAGGCACCATATACATTTTGATATTTTTTCCTTTAGATATAAAAAATGTCAGTTTTAAAAGTTTTTTTCTTCCTAATCAGTTTACACTGGCATCACAATTTTTATAAAGGTCAATCTGCTTAAATGGCATCAATATATGATATATAAAAAAAAACCAAAAAAAACATGCAGGGCAAAAAGAATCTAATTGCAATATTTATTACAAAAACAAACCTGTCGAAGACGTTTATTAGATGTGGCTTGTGTTGTCTTTCGTAGACTGCAAAACGTCTGAAGACTTTTCATCCAGTCCTAGCATATGAAAATACTGATTACATTATAAGGTTGATTGCATCACAGTTTTAAACATAAAAATAAATTTAAGCAATTAACATTATATTCTCATTAAAAAGACATAAATGGCAGCACATATTTAATCTCTTCAGCGCTAAGGACGAGTAGGACTTGTCCTTAGCACACGGGGGCTCAAAGAAGTTAAAATTATACTTACCTGTCCCCATCAGTTAGAAGAAGGGAAGAAGGGAGAGGGGCTCAATGAACTAATTACGATATCATTAGGCTCTACCTCCTAACTCACTGCCTAGACGAAAATTATGAAATGCCAGGTAAAGGGGCGAATGCACTAAGGGGCACATTTATCATTATTCACATAAAGTGAAAAGTAGTTTTCAATCCTTATCGCAATGATAAGGATTGAACTACTTCTCACATTTATGTACAGCCCTGCAGAGAAACAGCAGTTCCGAAAAACTGCTGTTTCAGTGATAAAAAAAAAAAAACATACTTACCCCCCTCTTCGGAAGCGCTGTCTTCGGGTCTTCTCTTCACTCTTCAAGTGCGCATGTCCAGTTCCAAGAACTGGACATGCGCACACAGATCCCCTCTCTGTCTCTGCAACGATAGTTGCAGAGAGAGAGCGCTGAGTGACAGGGAGGGATCATGTGATCCCTCCACACATGCGCTGTACAGCTCTGCTCTCCGGAGCAGAGCTGACAGCATTAGATTTCCTCAATTCGGATGATGTACGCCAGCTTCAGCTGACAACATGACAAGTTCCCGAAAAAAATGTTTTTTCGGGACTTGTTAGATTGCGGCCAGGAGCAGTCACCATTCTGTTGAATGGTGACTGCTCCCAAAAACGAAGAGGAGTGCAAAGCAGCAGATATCCATGATATCTGCTGCGATGCCCCCTTAATAAATTTGCGGAGGACACTGTGGGACCCTAATTACCCGTTAAAAGCACTACCGTGCTTTATTAAATATGCCCCTAAGTGCTGTATCTTCATCCTGGCCCCTAGTAACTCAGGTTCACCCTTGCTTGAAAGAGGGGAGTCCTCTCTTTCATATGAGCTGCCCACTTAATAGTTATTATCTAGTGATTACCAGATAACAGCCCACAAAACAAAAATAATTAGAAGGCCAGTGATGGAGGAAGAGGGCACATCCATTCTGGCTTAAAAAAAAAAAAATCAGGGGCACCTTTATTCGAGTTTCCTTCTTTCATATAACATGGTGCCACAGTAGTTATTGTTTGGTGATCACCAGACATTATTACCCTACAGTACAGAAATTATTGAGAAACCAAGGATGAGGTAGAAGTTTTGTAATGCAGATCTCCCCCATCTGGGCACCTGTAGATTCAGGGGCACACTTGTTTGAAAGTAGAGTAAATATTTGCAGGTAATCACCAGACACCACCCCCCTACACTACAAAAAAAACGTTAAGAAATTCAGAAAAGGTGGGTTATAATGGCCACATATTCACCATACTGTCTTCAATACACTTTAATGAGATAGGTTGTCTAGTTTTCAAAACTGTGGGGCATATTCAATTGTCCGCGGGATTGCCAAAAATCCTGCCGTCTGCGCAGGATTACCGTTATTATGGTAATCCTGCGTGGAAAAACAGTTAATACGGTAATTTACTGGCTGGATTTCAGCTCACAGCTCCCTGAGCTGCGAGCTGAAATCCAGTGAGAGATTACCGTATTAACTATAATAGTTTTTCCGCACTCGAACCAGCGGACAATTGAATACCCCCCTGTACGTCTTATTGGGCTACACGTATTGTTTCTGCACATTTTATGCATTTAATTCACAACAGTGCTTTATCAAATTCAAGTGCAGACTTTATTATTGATAAAGCAAAAACCACAAAAGTATTTATTGGCAGTGTTTAGAAAAAGAACAAAACACATTTGCTTTTAGGTCACTTTCTTGCAATTTCAAAACAAAAACAAAAATAGGAAAAAAAACACCTTTTCTGGCTATTTTAGGTATATTTTATTTGCAGTGACAGGAGGTTTCAGCAAATGAATGAAATTTTCTGGAAATTCAGTCTTCTGAAAATACAAGGTTTAGAATAAATTATTGATTTTGATGATGGATTGTGCCCAACCTAAAAAATGCCAAAATAGGTTCAGTGGCGAAGGGGTTAAATCGCATTCTCTAAAACAGATGTCTTCATAACAAAATAACTACAACAAACTAGAATTGAATTATTGTTAGAGATGTGTATTTGAGGCATAAATGTATCAAGTTAATGAGAATTCAAGAGCCAACCAGACAAATCAGAGTCAGCTGGTTATGTAGAAGTCATTTTAAAAAGTTAGTTACTAGCAGTAATGTTTAGGTGTTGTGGTGAACTGGGTTTTGGAATTTGTTCAGCTGTTGTCTAGGGTATATAATGTGTCCAAACTACAATAATATTTAGAATATGAGACGTCTATTATTCATCTAAATGTCCTACAATGGATTGCCAAAGTGGTGTGTTTCAGCAAAATAAAACCTGTATTTCATTTTCTATTAATCTAACTTCCGCTCCACAGGAGGTTTCTGTTGTTCCTGAGCTCGCGTTAGGACACCTGTATTATGGTTGAACAGGTGTACCTGATCCATATAAAATGTTGAGGTAAAATACATACCGTATTTGCCGGCGTATAAGACGACCCCCAACATTTCCACTCAAAATATAGAGTTTTATATATACTCGCCGTATAAGACTACCCCCTGGAACAGACCAGGGGGAACAGATAATCCAAACAGAGTCCGTTCACAAATCTGGGAAGGGTGGGTAGTGGGTAGTGCACTTCGCTTCCTCCCCAGGTTGGATGGTCTGGATGCCTCAGTCTGACTCTCGAATACCCAGGTCCTGTTCCTCTGTGACCTGTTGTACCGGTCTCAAGAACTCCGCACTGTCGCCTTGAAAACCTCCTGCAGTCCTGCCTGGAGACAAGGCTAGTAGCCGGGAAGGACGTTGGGATGTAAAAGTGCTGCGAGCTTCACGTCCGTGCAGAGATCACTTCACGGCCGGAGATGGTAAGCGGAATCCGCTGGCGTGTTGACGCGGTTTTGCGCATGCGCATATAGGCTGGTCAGCGCTTCAGTCTCCGTTGATATGGAAGTATGGATAGTACCACGCTGATGACCCGTCGCCGCCGCACCGGGCAAGTATCGGATGTCTATCCCAACTGCCAACTGCTGTCCCAAGTGCACCCGGCGTATAAGACGACCCCCCAACTAGGAGGCATGTTTTTTTAGGGCAAAAAGTCGTCTTATACGCCGGCAAATACGGTATATGTAGAGCAATGTTATGAGTGCAACAAGCTCCTATAAAATGGAAACATGTCACATTGATATTTATAAATCAAAAAATTGTCATGCGTCGACAGTAGTGAGCAGTGGTGCCGTGGCGATCTCACAGGGGTGCAGCAGCCAGGGCCAGTGGCAAGCAAGGTGAGGGGGGGGGAAGGGTGCAGACTACTGGGTAATTATTTTTGCTTAATGTTGCCTTGGAAAAAATTATGGAGACCCTAAGGTGGGTATTCAATTGTTAGCGAGACCGCTAAAATACTCGCGCTCGAAAAATATTACCACTAATACAGTAGTAATAGCTCCCTGAGCTGCGAGCTGAAATCCAGTGAGTAGATTACCGTATTAACGGTATCTACGCGCAGATTACCGTATTAACGGTAATATTTTACGAGCGCGAGTATTTTAGCGAACTCGCTAGCAATTGAATACCCCCCACAGAGTGCATCAAACTGAGAAAGCTTGGGATCCACTGGTCTACAGTGATACTGAGATAACTAAAACAAAACAGTTACTTATGCATTCATTACATTGTACAAAAAGAAAAAACACACCGGAAATACTGAAATAAAATATTCACCAAATGTTTTATTTATTAAGTTACCTCAGCTTGCTCTGGAGTATCACTAGCAAAGTAGAATATGTAATGTTCCTCACTAAAGTGTTGAACTACGATCTGGAAACAATTTTGCCTAAAAAAAAAAAATAACAAAAATTATGAGGGGCATATTACAAAATGTAAGTACTAACAACATTTTGTACAATAAACTTTTAAGCCAGATGTTCGAATGATCAAACACTACACAAAAACACACAAAAGTACATGCATGGTATACGTTTATAAAATTAGCTGTGCAATATATACATTTACAAAACTGAAACAAACTGCACCGTTGTAAAAAAAATTAATTATAAAAGAAACAAAAACAAAAAAAACATATCAAAGCTGTCTGACATGGCTTTAATATATTTGTAAGCTCAAAGATTTATGGTTAATGAATAAAGTGTATTAGCTGCCATTTGTCTCAAACAAATTCTTTACCCTCTCATCACAGCAAACTTGCATTTACTACATATTAAACAACACTGTGCAAAAAATAAGGCTACGGCCAGACAAAACAGGATATTTACGCCTTAGTTAAATCCATTTCTCTAATTCCATTTAGGGAACTCTGCTCCATTGGTGTTATAGAGGGCTTGTGCTAGAGTAGGCAATCAGCTTGAACCTGTACCTCTATGCCAGGGAGGTGCAACGTAAAACAGGTGGAGGAACGCATGTAAGGCCCACCTGCCTTCAATAAGGCTGCACAGAGGAAGGGGGAGAGCACAGTGCGTTCCCTTCTCATATATGGCTCGTTCCATCCCTGCACTGTGAAGAAGAAATCAGATGCCCCAGTTCTGATAAGATCGTGGGGAAGGGGGTCGAAGGTGAAGGTTCAGCGGACCACTGCAACCACTGCTCTTTACCATTCCACCAACCAGCTTTTTGCTTATCTAACCAAGTCCCATAGGATAGGACTGAAAGAACCAAACACTAACTGTCAAACAGAACACACATCCTCAAACTGTGCTTAAAAAAGGGGTCGAACTATATCTCAGCTGGAGTGTAGACCATCAGGCAAGAATGCCTGTATTTCCAAATAACAGCCAGTTTCCTTTAAAAGAAGACTGACAGGGTTAATGCTTGGACTTTAACGGAAGCTAGTATTAGACCGCTGTCAAGATCTTTCTGCAAGAAGGACAAGAGACGCACCAAGTGTAAGAAAGAATTGTGTAGAGTTCTACCTTCATACCAAAAAATTTGCACTTTCCTCACTATGGTAGTTTTTTTTTTTTACAGGTGAAAAGTTTGCAAATTCAGAGTAAATAGGTAACATTTGAAAAATTCAGGGTAAGCTACCACTCTCTCTATAAGCTTAGCCCAGCAACAGAGGAAACAGAAGAAACTTTGCTTTTTCCCCAGAGGAGTGGAGGAAAGCAGCCTTTGGTACTGTGGAGGAGAAAAGGAGCCTGTCAGTTCTGGCTTGCTTTTCTGTAAGAGCAAAAGTCCGCCAAGGAAGAGGTGACAATTAATGGTGAAAAACACCGCTCTCTTGGCCCAGGTATATGGGACAGATCCATTTGCCCTGTTTGTCCCTAGTGTTTACATCTGTAGCAGCCCCCTACCTCGACCTCAGAAGTCCAGTCCTGTTCCTAGTTCAGGACCCAGCAACCGAAGTTAAACACTGCAAGCCCTGTCTCGGTCTGTGCAAGAATAAACTGGGGCTGTCACTGCACGCTGCAGAGGCTCCCAGAGCATGGTTTGGGGAAGAAACTTATCTTGTGCCAACATCTGGTCCCTGGTCAGCCACAGTTGACCACTCACTCTGCCAGAATGCGGGGAGGCAGTGGAGGAACCTCATTGGCACCCTATAACCAGCTCCAGATGCTGGTGGCGTTCTCAGAGACCACTATAAGAAAAATGTAATCAAATGAAGAAAAATAAAACATGTCCATTTACAGCTGTAAGCAGGAGAGTAGGATTCACCCTACTCCATGGGCAGTTTAGTTACAACAGATTTGACATCAGTCGAGGGGTAGAGAGGTGAGGAGTTTCATAATAACAATTTTCACAGATTTAAACTAAGTGCCTACTCCAGCATTAACCCTCTATGACCAAAAGGGAGCAGTGTCCTCAAAGTGGAAGAAAGAGGAAATGTTTTTAAATATTTACTTTGTTTTTTGAAAACAGAATGTCAATTTGCTCATAAGCATTTAGTACTATTTTTATTTAGGTAAACTCAAATAAACCATGCATTTTAAATCACATCTTAGGGGCATATTTTAGGCTAGGGTTCACACCTGTTTCAGAAGCCAAATGTTATGGTTAGCTTTTCTTTCTTTCTTTATTTGCTTAGGCAAACACTCCTTTGATCGCTAAATAGCTTTTGACAGCTTGCCTGTGACAACCTAGAGTGTTTTTTGCATGTGAAACTAGAGTGTTTTAGATTTATTTAAATGGGGCTGGGAATACAGCAGTCTTTTTGCTTTAATTCTTCTGCTATATAAAACACTACATAAAAAGTTTACGAATGTTAGAAGCTTTGAAACCGAATGTGCCAGCAAAAAGCTGATCCTTCAGAACATTTTAGCTCTACAAGTTAACAGCAGATATCTTCACGACACTAAAATGCATCATTTAATGCTGATAAATATTTATTACCTTACATCAAGAACTATATTATTATATATATATATATATATATATATATATATATATATATATATATATATATATATATATATATATATGTCAAATATAAATATATAAAACACAAAATTAGTGTATGATTGCAATTGGGAATCAGAACAAATGAGTACTGGAACTGGACAGTATGTTTTCATTTAAAAGAAACAGATGTGTTATCTACTTCTTTCTTGCAATACCCTATACCTACTATCACTTGTACCACACTAAATCAAGGCCTCAAATAAAAACAGATGCTTCTCATCTGGGGTACAGCTTAATATGCGAGGCAACACCAGCTTTAATAAAAACAAGAAAATTGCAATGGGAAAAAGTTCTTAGTGGGGTTACAGACTACATTTCTTTTTTTTCCAGTTTAGCCATCTTATGGTCCAAAATATAAAGCAATTCCTTACTTGATACTTAAGCACACTGTGCTTAAGGGAAGAATAAAGGCCTTTAAAAGAACCTAAAATATTTCAAATTCCATGTTACATGCTGTCCAACATCAAGATGGAACAGAAAGCCCCTTTGTTCCTATATTCCTGATATTAAACAATGAAGTGCTTTATTACAGTGATTCTCTACTACTAGTGTTTGGACCACCATGGTTTAATTCACTTTACTGGTTGCACAAGCTAAGGATTGTTTGGGGTGCCTGGAGAAAGTACAAATCTAGATAAATCAGTGTTGTCCAGAATTATTGGATGCTCAGTGTGGCTTGCTGTGCACACTGCCACCTAGTGCTTTTGGAAGAGAGTACATCTGCATTTCGCACACTGTTTATATACTCCTTTGAGTTGCCATTAACATTTGTTTCTGATGGCTGCATTTAATATTACTCTTTAATTTTGTCAAAATCAAAGGTTGCTTACAACATTGACATATCTGTTAAACATATTTGCACGTTCCGCCACGCAACTAATTCCAATGAGCAGCATGGCTCTTCAAAATCCTCTTTGGTGGCGGTTCAACCGTCCTCACCTGTTGTTGATGATGTTTCTTCTATAAAACAAGGCCATCTTGCAATTACTTCTTAGGAAAAAAAAAGTAACAAGATTGGAGAAGCACACTCAGACTTGTCTCTTCTCAGGTAGGATTTACAAAAGATCAGAGAGGGCGAAGCAGTTAACAGCATTTCTTCACTTGAGGATATTATAAGTCCCATGAAATGTGATATTGCTGATTTGGCAACCCAAATTAATGCCTGCAAACAAAATGTCTAATACAAAAGGTAGATTTAGAAAAACAGTTTGAGATTTGTAGGGCTGCCTGAGAAAGCTGAACGCTCTAATCTGAATCTTTTCTGAAAACTTGGCTGTGCGTGAGTTCGGAAAGGATGCCTTTACACAATTTGAAATTAAACAAGCTCATGGCCTTTTGCCACAGCCTCGTGACCCAGAGCCTCTGGCCCATACTTTTATTGCCAAACTGTTTCACTAAAGGGATCAGGACACGATTTTGAGACTGGCTAGAATAAAGTGCTCTCTCAAGTTTGACAATCATGTTTCAGTTTTCCTCTTTTCTGCTATGGAACTCACAAAAAGTAAGGCGCAATTTCTCCAAATTAAAAGACTGCTTTGGGACCTAGAACTTCTCTATGAAATGTTATTTTCAGCCAAGCTTCAGGTGGTAGCGGTTGGTCACTCACACTTCTCCGCTCCTCGTGATGCAATGGACTGGCTCGATGGCAGACCTTCAGCTGATGTCCAGGTGCATCCTTGAAGCCTTTGAATTACTTTTGATTTGATGCATCATGTTGCATTTTCTTTACTGTTATTTGCTTCCTTCTGGGTCTGCAGGATAATGTAAAATACAGGAGAGTTCTTTGCTTCGGTTGGGCTCCGTTTGCTCACCTGGAATGTTAGGGGCTTTATCAATAAGGTCAAGTGTTCATTGGAACAGTATCAAATTTAGAAAAATAACCCTGACCACCTGTTTAGTTGAAACCCATCTATATGGTAGTAGTGAGTTCTCTCTTTAACAGCCAAGGGTGGAATGGGCATATAATTTAGTGCATTCACCAAATGCCAGAGGTGTTTCTATGTTAAGTGTAAATTGACACATATGGAGATTTGTGTTTCTGAGGGCAGTTCGAGTCTTTGCCTATTATAAGGAGCTGGAATATAGAGTGCTAGAACTATAACACTGATGTACCAAAAATGGACCTCACACCTGAAATCCTTGTGGTATGCCTGGGCAATTTTAATAACGTCATTAAAAATGGATGCAGTCCACAGTCCAGTTCTCAGATTTCTTCCCAGCCAACCCCTTTCTCCAAGCTCATTTAGGAAATGGGTCTTGTTGAAATTTGAAGACTTTAGGCACCCATCCACAACTTTCCTTACATTCTAACTCCCTATCACACGCTCTCTCAAATAAACCACCTTCTCCTTTCTTATAGACCAGCTCCCCATTTGTCTGACATACAATACTTGGCAAGAGGAATTTCAGATAATTCCCCGCTGATGGTTACGGTTGACACTGCTGCAGAAAAAGACATACGGTTTGGGACACTAAACCCAGCTTGATTCCACACAATGCCTGCTCGATTGGACTCAATTCATAAGTGATAGGGTTACTTTAGCGACAACAACCAGATACATAACCAGACACTTCTGTGGAATGTGTTTAAAGCCTTCCTCAGAGGTACACTCATTAGGAGTAGTAAGATGAAGTCACATTTATGGAAGAAACTACCTCTTACCATGTCGGGGGGGAAAAATTATTTCAAAATTTAGTGTGCAAACCAAATATCTTTACGTTTTGCAACACTCTCCTATACCTATTCCCAGAGTATTTCAATCAATAAATATATATCTTCATTTATTTGGGGTTATAAAGGGTCCAGAATTAAATTACACCTTGCAGACCCAAAGCTTCTGGTGTATTGACGCACCTGGACTGCCCAATTCTGTCTTTCACCGTTACTTGCAGTTGAGACATGCTATCGATTCCCAGTTCAGAGTCTCACCTCCACACAAGAGTAATATCTACACTCTATTCTGACCTTAAGTTCCCCTTAGCACCTAATGGACTAATCTCTTAAACCCAAGTGGAAGGGTGACTTAGGATCCACTCTCTGAAGAGGAGTGGAATCTTTCTTAAAAGTATAAGATGCCACATCCTGCATTTGGTTTCAGCAATAAAACTTATTTTTTAATTTATAGAGTGAATAACTCTCCATGCCTCTCAATTTAAAATGGGTAGCAGATGTAATTCAGACTGCCCGAAATGTGGTTCCAGTGCTAGCACATTTGGCAAATGTTGCGGAAATGTCAGGTGGTGAATGGATTCTGGACTGAGGTGTGGAGATGTGTGTGTGAGTGAAACACGCTAACTGCAACCCCTCCTCTTGACCTTAAGGTATGTCTTTCAGTACTTTTCTGGAGGAAAACTTGAACCAACTACTTCACAAGTATATATTTATTCCTGTGACTTTGGCAAAAGCTATTATATGGCTTGCTGCAGTTTCTCATGATCTTCAGAAATGGAGTACTCGTGCATGATACAATGAACCATAAACGCTACATGTACACTAGTAGAAATGTATTCAGTAAATACCACAAGATTTTGTTATATACATATAAAAAAATAATCACGATATAGACTACAGCCTGGTGATTTGGAAGTTTGTCAATCTCTCAGTCCGGAAATATCATAACTTGACCACTGGACTCCTGGGATGCCTAGCCCTGGCTACCATGTACTTTGTATTGATTTGTTAACCATTACTGTCAGCGCAAAAATAAACAAAATCTAGGGTGCAGGCCCAAAGCATATGTAATAGCTGCAACAGAAATTCTTCACTGTTTCCAGTCTAGATTACATAGCTTTCGGACTACAAATGAGGAGTATAGTACTTCATGATTCATATAGGGTCAAACGCTCACTGCTAGCTGAAGTATAAAGATGGGATGAATGCCACATTTGACCCATCATCACTGCATAACACAATATGCTATAATACATGATGCAGTAAGCCTGCTAGCATAACAGCTTGCTGTGGAGGGACAAAGCCATTTTAGAGATGCAATCAACAATCTTATAGCAACACTGTGTACGGTTACAGAACAAAGCAACCAAAAGTTGTACATAAATACAATTAAATGTTCTACACATAATAAATTTAAGCCTTAAGAAAACTGAATGTTAAGACAGCATTTGGAACCTCTCACCTGCCAAACAGACTGTCATGGACTACATAGGCAGAACACACACTCAAATCAATTAATCCTTTGGGCTTTGTTGCACGCTTTTCACTTTCAAAAAAAATAAGTTGGGCATCATTACCCTCTAAGATAAAATACAAGTTCTTCCAACGCTTCCCTTTACCTACAAAAGAAAAAGCAAACACTTATTAGCTACTTGTATAGTTATATATCGGACATAGTCCTAACATGTTTCAGTTACAAGTGGACATGTTTGTGAAAGAGGTCTCTTGCAGCTATGTGTTTTATTTATTTATTATTTTAAGCAATTTTGAAGTAACCATTCAGGTTGTTAAGGCCAATACTAGCATTAGGCAAACAAAACAGTAACTGTGCAAATATGTAGTTATAACACATAGCATATTTCTCTGTACCATTTGTGAAGGTGTTTGCATCAGCCAGCACTACACACATCTGAGTGTTAGATATTATAGAAGATAGATTAATGTTTCTTAATAGATACCATGACAGTTGGCTAAAGTTCCACAAACGTTATTTCTCTTGCAATAGTCCTCACCATGACTAAAGTCACATAAGACGCAGTTAACACAAGGGCTAAACTTACAAAACTGGGATTTGGGACTTTTTAAGCAGAACTTTTTATGGTCTGGAGCATAATTAATAATAATTAAATTCATAATTAACAAACAAAAAGGTATAACAATACCTTATAATCACCATTAAGAAACAAAGCAAAACTGGGAAATTTTGTCTAAAAATCTAGCAGTGACTTGTTTATGTTCTTGCCTTCATTCCCCAAACTGTTAGCACTCTGATTAGTTCCACTATTAACTTAATATACTAACAAGTATGTCCTTAACTATTCTGCCCATTTTAAAACTTTTTTTTTTTTTTAAGTAATTTATTGCTGGAGCTTTACTTATTACACAATAATTTTATTGTTACTATACTGGAGCAGTTTCTAATGAATTGACCTATGTTGAAAGGAGAGTTCAAATGTCATACATGCAACAACTTGTGAAAATATTGCATTCCAAAAGCAGAATAATGACAGGCTGATTTAAACATTAAAGTAAATCAAACTTATAACAATGAATGTTTAGTTACTGTAAAATGGCTAACTGCTAGGTGTTCACTAGAACCTGTAAATATAAAGACTCAATTGCATCAACAGTATTAATGGATATTTTTTGACCCAATTCACATGGTTATTTGAAATTAGAGGAACATGTTTCATGTTCATTTGGCAGATAATTTCCTATTTCTTCTAAATGTTATGAGCAGATCATTGCACTCCAGAGCTCAGTATTAGGTTTCATGAATTTAGGAATTCACTATATAAAGTTTCTATGCCTTTCAAGCGCTGGTGAGCCAACGGAGACAAGATATGTGATAGACAAAAGCGCCTAGGATAGAACATAGAGATGTGTGAAGATATACTTAGAAGCAAGAGTATAAAGTGAAATTCAGTTCTGAACGTCTTACCTATAGTTTTATAATGGCTTCCAATTAGTACAGTACCAAATCATATATAATCACACACATCTCAATATAGAGGAACCATAACTTTCTAATTCAAATATAACAACTTTAGAATTCCAACAAACAGGGGGAAAGAATTTTACTTAAATGCGTTACTAAAAAAACTTGGCCAGCAAAGTACTAATTTAAAGTAATGCAAACCTTTTGGTATTCTCTACTTTGGAAAACACCAAGTCCATTCGCTCAGCACTGTGTTCACCACATTAGCAGAGTGAAAAGGAAAGGAATGTGGAACTCAAACCAGAGCACAATTAAATAAGTAGTATTATAGCATAAGTAATATTATTTCAGCTATATGTTTGTATGCCTATACATTGCTTGCACTATTCCTTTCCTTTTTTGGCAACATTAATCTAGCATCTAGTCACACGAGACATCCATATGATTAGGCACATTTCATAAAGTGTAAACAAATCACTCCAAAGAGAACTCACTCTTCTTTAAGAGATAGCCTTTCTTTATGATATTTTTGTAAAATGCATCCTTAGTTTTTCGCCTGATTGTATTGTAGATTTCTTTCCCATCCACTACATCATTCAGTACTTGCTCTTGATGCTGGTGAAGAAATAACAATGAATCAACTGAAATGTCAATATCTAAAAGACAGTCTTACTGAAATAAAAATTTAAAAGAAGAAATTGGACAGGAATAAATGCAAATATAGTTTTTATATGGTGCTTTTAAAAAAATTATCAAACCATTATTTTACTTACTAATGAATCCTTTTTTTCCCCAGAGATTACTTTGGAGCAGTCACCTCATTTTAAGTACCTAATTTAGGGGTAAGTGGCTTTAGGGAAGAAAACTGAAAAAAAAGTTACAACTCCATTTAATCCCCCCCCTGCTGCTAGTAATTCAACAACAGAGCTTAAAAAAAGGTTACGATAAAACAGAGGTGAAAAAATAGCCTACAATAGACTGCATGAAGCAGTTTATCATGATTTATGCATGCATGCTGCCAAGGACAGTCATCCCATTGTTTGAGATGGGTCCCCCAGTAGGAGCATTCAGACCATGCTTGATGTACATACTGTCAAAAGGTCTACAGAAAAAGCCTGTACTGATGTCTTTATTTTCAGGATACAGCCTTCTAGTATACACTTTTTATTCTATATTCTAATTTCCTGTAATTCACTCAACCTTAGAAATATAAGCCACAATGTAAACAGCTAGTTATTCAGAGTATAGGGGATACCAAACATGTGCTTTGTGTACAAAATCTCAGGTATAACAGGTCAGAAATGAAAAAGGTATGCATTTTACTTTTAGACTATATTTCTCTCTTCGCAGTATACTGCAACTGCTGCAAAGCAGGAGAATTACAGACCCTTAGAGTGTGTTAGGAACTTAATTTAAATACTGGACAAATTCTGAAAAGCTCTTCCCTCTATATAGGCTGTAATCAGCGTACCTCAATATGAACCAAATCCCAAAGAATAAGGAAGAAAAGATCAAACAAGAAATATTTTCCTATTTGGAAACATAAAAAATAAAGCAAAATAAAAAACAATATAAGAGCGTAATGGAGGGTGTGCAGTGTCGTTAAATTCATGTCTCTGATTCCATTAGCGGAAAGTACAAAAATCCTGCCTTCTCTTTCATCCAATTGGTGCATGTTGCAACCATAGAAATGATCCAAAGTTGCCCCTAAGGGAGGTTTACACTCTGAAATTCTTGAGCTCAAAACTTTCAGTCCAATGACTAGCCCTTTTGGATGCAAAAATATTGAATTGGCAAGATCTTGTGTCAGAAGACGAGGTAGTTGCCCGACACAGTTACTCAGCCGAGGCTCCGTGAAGCACGGGCTATCGCCGATCTGGCAGAAAGCACTGATAGTTTCAGAAACTGGTTCTTATCCAATATACTCCTACTGAATTACAGTAGAAATTAATCTAGCAATAGATTACTGGCAAATCTCTTGAGTGTCATACAGGGAAAAGAGGTTGTCTTGTCTTTCTAATAGCTGATGTCCTATCTAAGTAGACCCTCAGAGCTTGGACCA
Organism: Mixophyes fleayi; assembly: GCF_038048845.1. Taxonomy (NCBI): domain Eukaryota; kingdom Metazoa; phylum Chordata; class Amphibia; order Anura; family Limnodynastidae; genus Mixophyes; species Mixophyes fleayi. The sequence continues at coordinate 390,516,271 of NC_134402.1, read as the reverse complement.
CATCCATTAAAGCAAGGGATATAACTTATTATTTAGAAGAGTCACCCTTTCCTAATGAATCGGGATAGCAAGGTCTTTAGTCAGGTGGAATTTTGATACCACCTTAGGGTGAAAAGAGGGATTTGCATGCAGGACAGCCCTGAAAATTGAATAAGGACATCTACCTGACAGAGCTCCCAGTGCAGACATTTTTCTAGCAGAAGATATTGCCAAGAAGAAAACAAAGTTTTGAATGGAGGATGTTGTAAAGCTGTCAGGACCAAACTAAGGTCCCATGGAGCTATTTGAGGATCATATGGAGGCTGCACATGCAAAAAAGTCACTGCAAAAAGTTCTGTACCTCTGGCACAACAGTTAACTTCTTTTGAAAATAAATTCACAGGGCCAAGATATGTAGTAACACAGTCTCAAATCACTATCCAGACCCACCTACAAAAAAAACGTCAAAAGTCATAATAATTTAAAGGCAGAGATATGAAAACCTTTTTTTCTCACACTATGGCAATTTTTGACTGCATCAGGCTCTCTAGCCTTAAGCATGGTTTTGATCACTGTGGCAGACATACCCTTTGCTTTAAGAAACATTACTTCAATATCCACTCTGTTAAAGCCAACCAAGCTATATCCCGATGAAGGACCCTAAATAGCAGTACAGGTTATGTGAAAGCACGGTTCACCAGAAAAATGATAACATTTGCACGGAGTTAAGATGGCGACATCTGGGACAGAAGCTCAGTTCCTAGTTCTCAAAGTGGGTACCACTCCCAACACAGATTATGTCACAATGACGGGGCTAAAAGGGGTCAGACTAGGGCCAGTAATCAAGCCAGGATAGGTGGAGAGGGGATAAGACCATCTTTAAGGTCGCTTTCCCCCTGGTGGGTTGGGACCATTGATTCCCTATGGATAGGGCACCACTAAGTCTGAGCACTGTCATTGGGGGAACAATGACACTGTTGGCTAAAAGGATAAGCACAATACAATAGGCCTGTATATGCTTGTTGTTTACCCCCAGCCTCTCTTATCCTATGTCCGATTGACTACCAACCAACCTGGCGACATGTAAAACTTCATGGTCACATAACAATGCAATAAGTATAACAGCAGAATTCAAGTTATTACACAAGAACAACATAATAGCAATAGTCTGTGATATGGTAAAAGTTCAGAAAATGCAGCTTGGGAGATGGATCGCGAGTGTCTCCATGATTCGCACAAGTTCAAACATTGCACCACATGGTCTCCAATAGCCTCTGTAGAGCGAGGCTCTTTCCTCCTCCAAGAGCTATCTGTAGCCTGGTATTGAACAGCAGTGTCTGGACTGTCACCTGCAACTAGGTCTGGTGAACAAATGATCAGGGCATGCAGATACAGGTCTTTAAAGCCCATGAAAGCTAGAAACTCACCCTTGTCCATACCATTCAATATGGACCTTAAAGACTATCTTGAAATTGTCCACCCGTAGCTGCGTATTTCAGGTTCAAAATAGACAGTAAAGTCTTCTTTTTCTTTTAACCAAAAATAGATACAACATAAATAGATTTTAAAATTGACACACACTTCCTAAGCATGTTGCTCTCAAGTGACCCAGAATTTGGAATATGAATGGTACCAGTGTTTGATAAATGCACTAGAGAATCTACAAGTCGGGATCCTCCTCAAAATCTGATGGATCTTCTAAGTCTGAATTCACAAATAATTCCTCATCCTTCAGAGAGAGAAACTCATACTCGATTCCTCGCAGGACTGAACCAAGGAAGTACTCTTGTGTTTAGGATACGTGGGGCAGAATTGGACTACAAGAAAATTTCCAATGAACAAGAAACTTAGCATGGAACATGGAAAATACATTATTGATTTCACCAGACTTCAGTCTAGAACTGCTCCCCATTTCTGACATTTTGACAGAAGGGTAACAAAACCGAGGGACAGCTGTAATCTAACAAAGAGAAAGTGAATGCACAGTAAATGAAAGGCCTTTTAATACCGCAGTAGTATACAATCTAAAGAAACAAGGCATTATAAAATCGTTGTAGTACATAAACTAATAAAAAGAATTCTCTACAGAAATTACAAACTATGAAACTCCTGTAGTGTTCAATGTAATAGAAAGTGGACATAAAACTACAGTGATAAATTATAAAAAAACACGTCACTTCTGGTAGGCTTTGCTCTATGAGCCAAAGTCCACAAAGAAAAAGGTGCTGAATATTGGGGACAAGCACCAATCCCTCCCCCTTTTAAGACCAACTCCAGACATGGCTTCTAGCCCCAGTTGCTCAGAAAGGAGTTAATTGACATTGGGTTTCCCGACCACCACCTACGTCAGAAGTGAATTAGTACCCTCTTCGGGGACCTTCTCAAATATGAGCAGGGAGAAAGAATGCAGTAAGAAGTGTAAGAGAGCACCTCTACTTATTTCAAGGCAGTGGAGTGCAAGCTGAACAGTAGAGCCACTGCAGTAGCAGAGAAGAGGTGGACCTATACATAAAAAACTAATAGAGATAAAATATGGAACCTCTAAATTGCCACAATCGGAACACAGTTTATGAAGGCTGGTAGGAGACTGGACCTATTTTTGAAGTCTATTTTTTAATTCTTTAATTTACAAATTAACTAGTAAATCTAGTTTTTACAAAAAACACTATGAAAAATCCATCATGAAAAGGCTTGTCTTGTTACTAATTGGTGGAATACTGCCTGATAAAAGTGACCACTCTACAGAATATGGTATTTTATTTTTATATTTTTTAAGTAAGCAAATACACCTACCTTTTACAGACATTTCTATGTATCGTCATTGTATTGTTTATTTTTTTTAGTACTCAGAAATATGGCCGACACATACCCATCACTGAAAAAGATCCTGACTGTTGAGAAAAGTATAAACATCTGCAAATTACTATGATTCTCTTACCTGCACAGGGACAGGTTCCTTTAGAAAATAGCCTTCAACAATTTGTTCTTTCCTGTAGTGTTCTATGATGTCATCAATGCTGATTAAAAAAAAAAAAAAAAAAAACACATTTAAATACCTCCCCCAAAAAAGAGCAGATGTATGCATTTTGTTTCATATAAAAGATTATTTGACACTACAATTCGCCAGCATCAATTTGACAGGAGCCTCACATTGCTGCTTTATTCTGCTGAAGTACCTTGATCCATGAATCTACCGTCTTATACTCTTCCTGCTTGCCTCCATTTCACTATCTACAGCATGAGACCACCACTGTTGCATGCAACCCTGCTCTCAATAACACAACCAACCAATTGTTCTATCCCCACCCACTTCAAAACAGGATTGACATAGTCAAACAGAAGTACGATAATGAAAAGGTTTTACATAAATCGTGAAGTTTGTCTCAATGAGCACCAGTATAACATCCCTACAGGATACAACACAAAAGAAGACTTCCCCTCTTAGTAAGAAATGATTAGAAGGATACTATTAATGAATGTAGGATTAATAATACTGTCAGTACAGTCATTTTGGATACATTTATGTTACACATGTCTCTTCATATAATGGAGGAAATTAGAAATAGAACAAACTTATCCTGTAATATTTTCTAAACAAGCAAAATGTGCAATAATTTAAGAATACAGAGGAATATAACTACTGTACACACGGGGAGATGGTCCCTGCCGCCAGCACCTGCACTCAATGCTTCTACAGGGTTAAAGCTCACCAAACACATTAAAATCCAGACTCCTGCCCAAGCACTGGCAAGAAGAAATTCCATTGTGCAGTTCATCGATGGCCACATATGGGTATTGATCAAATTCACCAACCAACTAGACTGTTAGCTGAAAACAATAAAATTGGAGTATATTTTGATCTTTTTCAGCTATTATTGGTGGTCAGTTGGGCCACATCTATGGCGGTTTCAGGCCAAAACATGCAAACAAAAATCACCATATGTAACCATCTTAAAAGCTGGGAGATGTTGGAAGGCAAACCGTTTTGTATAATAATGTTGGGTGGCAGTTAATTGGATGGCTGTTGCAACGTTTCCAATCCGCTGCATTGAAAACATCACACTGCAGAGTGTACAATGAAAACTTTGTTACGTTCTGAGGAAGAAAATAGTGCAGACATAGTAGGACTGAATATTTCTCAAATACCCGAGGGACGACATGGTATTCTCAGTTTTAACATTTGGGATATATTTTTCTTTGTAGCTTTAGTTTCCCTTGAAATGTTAAAGCTATATATCTATAAACAGAGTGTTTGCTATAGTCATCGGTGTACTTCCTGTTGGATAGTATCATGACCTCATCCTTTAAAAGCAGTTAAATCTTTAAAATGTGAAAATCCTAGTTAAAGTTTAAATTGTTTTCACAAAAACAGACAATAACTTGTTATGGATGAGAAAACTCAGCAGCTGACACATTGATATTATAATAATAAATGCAAAGTAGTCTATCACTCCCATGCTTTACTGAACATTTATTGAAAGAATGAAATGTTTTTCTCTGGTTTGAAAATGTAACCTATATATAAATGTTTGTTTTAAATTTCATTCTAAGAATTCTGTGTAGACATTAAAATAGCCAATAACGAGCCCCTATTTGCAAAACATATTCAGAGATGCTGACTTAATAGAATGGATACAGCCATAGCAAAGGTGTAAATATATAAATTATATATTCCTTCAAGATACCAAAATTACTGGTAAATATAATTGCCATCTTTTCTTCTCCAACTCCCTGACAGCCATAATGACTGGGATAGATCCAAGGAATATCAACATAGAGTGTATGCAAGTAGTAAACAAACAGCAAAAAAATATAATGCAAGCAAATATTTTATTGATCCACTGTCTGAAATATCTTTCTTCCAAAGTGCACTGCCCTAGATGAAATCACACCAAAGAGGCGAAGGCATGACTACCCTGCTGCTTTACAGATCTTATTTGCCAAAGCCTGAGCTTTGAGAGCCCGAGAGGTTGCCATTGCCCTGGTTAAATGTGCCCTTAGAATGTCAGGCACCTCTCATCTGTTCCCCTTATAAGCCTTTGTAATGACATTCCAAATCCATTTTGCAAGTGTATGTTTGGACAGTGTATCCTTGTCAGACTGCCCCAGGAAGGACAAAGAGTTTATCAGTCTTATTTTATTGTATATACATAGACAGAAATTGCCCTGACAAGATCCAGGGTATGTAGTTACACCTTATCTTCATTAGCCAATTGTAAAGCGCTACAGAATATGTTGGCGCTATATAAATAAATGATGATGATTAGCTGGTTGCAGGCAGAGAGATGGCAGTATAATTTTCTGAATGACAAGAAAGGCAGACCCTACCAATGGTAAAAAAGTAGGATTTGTCTGCACTACTTTGAATAAATATACAATAATGGTTCCTTGTACTATAAAGCATGTAGCTCTCCAAATCATCTGGCAGATGTAATTACCACTAGAAATAACAGAGTGTAAGTTACTTAAGGGGAATATCATGCACAGGTTTAACAGGGCTTGCCACGAAGGGCACTAGGACAAGATTAAGCTTCAGAATACCACTAAAGGTCTCCTACAGGGCTGAATGCTCTTCAATGCATGACAAAATCATAATTCAAGATTATTTGATGCTAGTCTCGAGTCCAGAAAGATGCTAAGTGCCAACACTTGGACCTTCAGAGTTTTGAGAAACTGATCTTTCTCTTGTTCTTCTTAAAGGAAATCCAGCACTTGTGGGATTCTGACGGAGAATGACTTAAATGACTTATTATAGAGTTTGGAGGAAGTGCATGCAATCATAAGTTAGATAAATTTTGTTTGCTGGCTTGCAATGTCACTGTGATAATTTCAAGACCTTCCTCTATGTTTGAACAATGCTCAATCTCCAGCCCATCATGCAAAAGGTACCCAGATTCAAAAGACCAAATGGTCCCTAGTGTAGATGTAGTTGGAGTGACAGAGGCCAAGAGTGCTCCAGAAGCATCTTCCCAGGCTACTGCAAAACATAGCAGTCGAGACCAAAAGGGAACAATTGCCATCACCTCTACTGCTTCTCTCCTGATTTTCCTCAACATGCGTAGAATGAGAGGGAAAGTCTTAAATACATATCCCAGTTCAAGGGCTTCGTCAGGGCATCTATTTTTTCAGCTTCGAGATATTTGTGACGAACATAAAATTGATTTATCCTTATGGCCTAGTTTATTTGAGGCATCACAAATTTCTGTACCAGCATCTAAAGAACTTCTTTGTGCAATGTCCACTCATCTGCTCGTGGCTTAGATAGTCTGCTACCATGTCATCCTTGCCTGCCACAAGAAGTGCTCAAATGTGGTTTCCTGCCCACATCATAAAGGGTAATAAAGCCACCATCATTTCGCTCCTAGTGCCTAGTTGTTGATATATGAATGTCTATACCATCCATTTATCTAAAAAGATCTTGAGATGTCTGACATAGGAGAGAATTGTTGGCCAGACTGCTCTCATTTCCATAATGCTTGCATGTAGCTTCTTTTTCTACTGTCACCACATGCCCTGTTCTACCCAGGTGTGTAAATGTGCGCTCCAAGCTCTGGACACCATCCATTCTGATTCCAAGAGTAAAGTTGAGGGGATTTCTCACACTCCTGGCCCAAGGATTCTGTTGAACAACATCCGTTCTACAGGAAAGGCAGCTACTAAAGGAGAAGACCTCTATTAGCCTGTTTCTAAAAACGTATCTAATAGCCGTAGTCCTAACAGTGTTGACAATGGATTGAAGAGAAAAATTACCTTTTAAGATCCTGCATTAACGGACGATCTACCTCCTGTAATTTTCTAAATCATTAAGTCAATCTCCAAACAACAAAAAAAAAAACCTTCAAAAAGGTAATTCGGCTCAGACTGTATATATACAGCCCCAGAACGTAACCAAAATATTATTCTTTCTAGGACAGCTGAGGCCACGGTCCTGACAAAAAGTGTGATTATATCTATAGATGGCTGATGTAGGAAGTCGATGCCTTCCCTCATAATGTCCATACTTCTAATCAAGTAATCTCTACTGATATTCTCCCAAGGTATCCCATTCATATCCTGAGTTCTCTGGAGACAGACATTATATCTATGCACGATTAGATTACAGTCCCTGAAGAATTATCATTTTTTAAAAAAAAAAAACATTCTCCATCTGAGTAGGCTCTAAGCTTATATATCCACTGGAGCCGATCAGCTCTCCCTCCCCCACCCCAACGAATATACACCTACTCTAGTTAAGGTCTCGCATCAGCGCTACTCACTGATGCCACGTCTACTTTTGATGTAATGTATCTAATCTAACTCGCAGGGACGTCTGAGTTGTTGTACCCCACATCCCCACTGCATTGTTAACATGGTTCTGAAGGCTTTCCACTACTTCTGTATCAAATGATCTGGGTTCTTCTTGTATCTCCCATGCGTCACTATATAGGACAGACCTGAATCCACCTGTCCAAATGTAAATTACACACCACACAAAAAATTCTTCCTGCTCATCAAACCAGTTCAAAAGCTTTGCAAGAAGAAAAAAAAAAAAAAAAAAAAAAAAAAAAAGACAAAAAAATTTTTTTTTTTATGAACAGTGCATGAAGTACAATACTAGTGGTTGGTGTCCACGATCACTGTGCATGCCCAGGCACCCCCAAATAAGCATCAATGGGGGGAAAAAACCCTCCACATTCTAGTAACAGACTTTTGTCCATAGCTTGCCTACTAAGGTGAGCTCTAATAATGCTGAACTACACCCCATCCAAACCACGAGTCCAGAGGAGGAAGAGGCCCTCCCCCCCCCCCCCCCCACCCACCAAGATAAAAATGACTGGTTTTGTGGTTCTGCATTTTTCTATAGCGACAAATTTTTGAAATAATGTGTAAAATGTTACCTGTTGTAGTACCGACCTCCCATCATGAATTGATTGTTTGGTGTTGGGCAGATCTTAAACCTCTGAATGTTTTCATTGGTCCGGAAATACAAGGAATAATCTCCTGGGGTATTGTCAGACGGTCTCACAAGAAAGCTACTGATCTGACCAACTAGAAGAATGTGGAATTAGTTCACATTTAAAAGGTCAAATGTAGTCTCAAAATAAATTATTTATTCTTGAGAATATCCATTAAAGGATCAGCAGAAACCTGCATATTAATACCATACTATTAAAGAGGGATCCAGACATGTGTATTAAAACTATATTTAAGTCCTTTTGAAATCTGAAATAATCCTGCATATAATTTTAAAATTTATGCAAAAAAAAAAAAAAGAAGAAAAGGTGGCAAACTAAAACTTACCTGTCATGAGTAGATTATATGCTTCCTGTTTGTTGATTTTCCCATGGAACCATCTTTTGAAGTACAGAAAAGAGTAACATAATTAGATATACAGCTATAATCATCAGATTTTGCCTTAACATGCAAAGAAACTTATTATGTGCAGCTTTTGAGAATAGTACAACTGGAAGAAAATATTTTAACAAGAAAATTTAATAGCAATTTAAATCCCTCTTCAAAGGCAAAATGTACATATGATGGACACCAGTCCATGGCTTTGATGTATACATGTGTTTCGTTCAAAAAACACAAATTAAAAAATGGTGTGTGGGGGGTGAGGGGTGTGTTGCGTAAGACCACACAAGTTCAGCTTTTCATAAGCTCTGTGTTAATCCTATTTAATTATTTTCCTGGTTCAATCACACCCATACTGTCCTCTATTAATTATTGCTGGAGATATTTTTAATTGCTAGAAATGAACTCAATCCATTTTTAATTCCATTAGTGAATTTGTCAGTGACTTAATGAGGAACTGCACAATGTAATCACCCTTACAGCAAAGAATCCTTTTTATGTCAATGGTGAAAAGGTCTTTGTTCCATTTTAAGTTACTGACCCTTGTCCTCTCTATGGGTCATGTTAAGAAAAGTGTCAGACAAATGTTTGTACTGAACGCAAACATATTTATACATATGCTTTCTCGACAATCAACTACATCATTATCAAAATATTGCAACCAAGCCACATAAATTAAAAGGTGGGTAAACATATCCAGGTAAATGGCAAGTAAACAATTAAGCTTGTGAAGAAAAAAAAAAAAGTTTTGCCTTGAAAGCCATTGCCACTTTAAATTTCCCCTGCAAAGTGGTCGATATGCAGCGACCTACAGAAACTGATGCGCAATACATTTACCCCCCAGAAGTGCTTATAATCTAAGTGGGAAAGGAGACCTGCAGCGTTCAATAAGGAAAATAAAGTGCAGTATTTAGAAGGGGTGTACACTAGGGAAGCACTGGTTCGGTTTATGTTTAGTACTACTTCTGAATGTAAGGGATGGCAGAGTCATAAGGCTGAAATATGAGCACGCGTAAAATACTTACATCTTGCCTTCATGTGGATCTTCTTCCCTCCCCTATTAGAAAAACAAAAAAAACATAGTTGAAACAGAAAACACAAAATCCAAAATATACACATTGAAAATTAGAGCACCTCATGGTAAATTCTAGGATTTCCAAAACCTGGCAAAGATACACAAACACCTACCAACTGTCTCAAACCATAAAGCCAAAAGGTACTGATTAGGAGTATTTATTCTGGATTGCCACCAAACCCTTTTGAATACATCCTTGTGGGCAGCACAGTGGTTTAGTGGTTAGCACTTCTGCTTCACAGCACTGGGGTCACGAGTTCAAATCCAGACCATAGCCTCATCTGTGTGGAGTTTGTATGTTCTCCCTGTGGTTGCGGAGGGAGAACATACAAACTCCAAAAACATGCTGGTAGGTTAATTGGCTGCTATCAAATTCACCCTTGTGTCAATCTGACTGTGTGTGTGTTAGGGAATTTATACTGTAAGCTCCTATGGGGCAGGGACTGATGCGAGTGGGATCTCTGTACACCCCTGCAGAATTAGTGGCGCTATATAAATAAATGATATACATCACAGGCCCATTTTTTTTTTTATAGTTTTTTTTAGATACAGGAAATACCCAGTATAGGGTGTTGTGGGCACAAACTTTTTATTGACTACACTGAATATGTAAATTCGTGATCTATTAATATTCGGTTAACTGAGATAACTTGATACTCATTTCAGTCCATAAGTACTGACATCACTGGATTGTTTTTATTGCACACGGGTGCCATTAAGTCAGCCGATAGTTGCCAATTTAAACTTAAAAAAAGAAAAATCATATTAAAACTAACCACTTCTTTCACCAAATCTTCAACTATAAGTCCTTGTTCGTTTGTACGAAGATTGGTTACCCACATCCATCCATCTTCTAATTCATTATGGACAATAAACATATCTCCTTTCAAGAAACTGCAAAAAGACAATGAAAATATGTAATTCTGTCTAATATATAACGTTTGACATGCATGAAATTCAGAATTCTTTTTGTAATTCAATTACTTCTTTGTTTAGTAAACTTCATTATGTAATTGAGTCCTTACAGTTAATGATCTCATTAAAACATCACCTCTGGAGACGGATTATAAGTGGTGGAACAGTGGAATACATATTTTTCTACGAAAGGTTTTTCTATAGAAAAGAGAATACATTTTGGACATTGGTGATGACATAATTGCTCTGCTAATCCGAGGACATTAGAGATTCCCCTTCTTTCTATATTATTTCCAACACTGCAGCTTTGTCAAACTCTTGACACAGTAGCACACAAAATTATTGAGGGTCATAGTAACGGTAATAATTCGTACCCCGTGGGAAATTGAATATACCCCTAGATATACACAAGACGACTGCGACTGATGTTTGGCTGCTATGATTTAGTGCAATTTTACATTTTGAGCAATGTTTGTATTAATTATACCTCAGTTAAGACGCAAAGTTTTTCCTTGTGTTTCCCAAGGTTTGCACATTACATTAAATATTTCCTCCATGAAACTGAAAACCTCTGAAATGGTCTTTCTGTATCCTAAACACATTGTAAATGTAGTGGTAAAGGTCAAGAGTAGTTAAAAGACATCTTAACTCATACTATTACATTAAGGCAATGATCTGCATTTACATTTTCTATGTGGCTCTATTGCTACAAAAATTTTGCATAACTTTAGAAAAAAAAAAAAGTTACATTCGCTGCTGTATTAAAGTGTTCTGTTTCCATACTTCAAAAGTATACACGACAACCTATAAATTAAAATGTTGCATTTAAAATATATATTTCAAAGCTGTATAGTTACCTTTCTATTTATTCTGTTATTGGGATGTGGCTGAATTAAATGTATATCAAATAATAGATTGGCTAGAAGAGGGTGGGGGCAGGGCGGATGTTCAAGCAGTTATTCGCCAGGGAAGTGTCTTGGTAAAATATTTAAATTCATTACAGCACTTCTTCCTTTCAAAATCATCTGCACAAATTCACAAGTCTACTCTCTTCAGAGGATTATTCAGGTGAAATCTACAGTTTTTTTGAGGGGAAGCGGGGGGTACGTATCTGAAGGAGTATGCAGGAGGACCTGGAAAAAATGTTATACTTTGACCCCCATTTAGAGTTAGTTGCAATGTTTTTGCCCTCACATAGAAGTAAAATGACTGTGCAGCTCAACTATAATTTTTTTCTGCCAAACAGCACAGAATATACTGTAATTCTGAGGCTGGATCAAGATACATGCTTAGGGAGGAAGGGGGTGGTGCAGGTAAGTAGAGAAATGAAAGGTGACAAAGAGGCATTAGGTGTTTGAAGACCGTTGATACCAGAGAGGTGAAGTAGGTTTGCTTGTCAAGAGAATGAATGGTCACGTGTTCTAAGATGAGAAGAAGTTTAATTTATACTGAAGACAGACGTTGTTGGAGCAAGATTTTTTCCTAGTGGTCGTCAGCAATGAGGGGAGCACTTACGCAGGTAACTGGTCAGTTTGGCGTGTCGTGGTTGAGAATTGGTTCGTGAGAGTCTGTATGTGGTGGCTATAGTGGCTTTGTAAATGGCTGAAGTTGTAGAAAAAGGCTGCCAGTTCAGGGTATTTCTAGGAGACCCGCTTAGTTTTAGTGAACATGAGAAGTGGATCAAGTCTGGAACAGGTGGGTGTCATTGTGCGAGTGTGAGTTGGGATAATAGGGGAAGTAGGAGGTAAGTTGAGATTAAAGAAAAGGAAGCTGTAATAGAGGAATGGGGATGAAAGGCCAATTTGCAGATTGTGTAGAAGTGGAAGATGAGGTCAAGGGAGTTTTTACCACAGTGGGCACCAATTTGAGACTGCTCCCAGGGCATAATATGTGACAGCAACATGAAGGTGGAGGAAAGAAGAGATGGAATCTGTCCATTACAATGGAAGAGAAAGAGGGATCGTTCTGGTGTATGACACAGCAGGGGCAGATGGGAGAGCTGCAGGAAACGTAGTGCCAGAAGAGGTAAGCCAGGTTTCTGTAATAGTAAGGAGGTTTTTTAAATAATCATCATCATCTTCAATTTATACAGCGCCAACATATTCCGCAGCGCTTTACAATTGGGGACAAACATAGTAAACTAATAAACTGGGTAAAACAGACAATAAATCGTTAAATAAATAAATCATGGATGGATGAGAGTTTGTTACCAACTAATCTTTTATTTCAAAGTGCACACAAAAAGAAGTGGGAATGGAGATGGGTGGATAAGACTGGAGGAATTGGAAGTAAGAGGTGTATGTGAGGCTTTGTATTGGGGGAAGAAAAAAAAAAAAAAAAGAGTGTGAGCAGATAATGAGGACGAGCAGGGCGAAAAACAGGACATGGGAGGTTTTCTGAGCGAGTTTGGACTTCTGGGAAATGAACTGCAGACATTATCTGTCACTGAATTTAATCATGTCAAAAGATCCCTCTCATCTGTCAAAAAACATAATGAAATTAAATGGAACAGAAAGAAGCAATTTAATTATCTTTGCATGTTGCAGGAAAATCCCATCAGGTACTCTGTTCTTACTGAAATACTGAAAAACATTAAGTATGTTCTGAAACAGGACTTCTTGCATATAATCTGAAAACGTCTAAGTGTCCTTTAAATAGCTGACTAAATTGTTTCAAATACCTGATTTCATCGGTTTCTGGGACTTTAGTATAAGGAAGAATAGCACGCACTCTACGTCTGTCTTCAACAGGCTAAGTATAAAATAGAGGAAAACAAGATTTATTTAATTCACAATAGATAACACTTCATGCAATAAGCATTACACTCCAAGGTTAAGTATTATTATGCATATGTTTACATTTGGGACCCCTCCTACTAAGCAGCGGATTTTATTGTTCTTCTCTGCTTATCACAAGATTATATAAAGCGAAGAGCAGAGATACATATATAATTTAACACAACCGATCTTCAGCAATACACTGCATTGCACCTCAGTACAGCACACCTTAATGTCTTCATTGTCATATAAATTAAATTTATTTTCCCTCTAACAGTTCTAATAAGGCAAGTGTTTACAGAAATGTAATTATACATAAACAAAATGTGTTTTTAAATTAAGTGTGCTGAAATAACTAGCTAATCCCAGTTTCATTATTTTTTTTTTGACTGCAGCAAGTTTGAAAAGGACTTTAGAAATACACTTAAGTGACAATTTTTGATCAACACCACTTTTGTTACTATATCCTCATTTATATCTAACTTCTACATAAGCATTTATATTTAATTATTATAATACAAAAGCAATTCACGTTAATTGTAATGGTTACAATTGTTAAATTGCATAAACACAAATCATGGTTCTTATCAGACTTGCCTCTGGGGGTGCTACAGGAAAAAGGAGTTTTTCTTCTTTCAGTAAACATGAAACATGACTATAGTATCCTATGAGATCAGAGAGTGACGAAAACCGTCTTCCCCCAATGTAGAAGTCACCACACATTGCTATAATCCTACAGGGGAAATAAAAAAAAAACAAAAAAAAAAAACAAACAACAAAGACACAACAGAATAGGTTACAAAACAGACCATCTTTGTTTCGGCTTGGTCACCTTTTTCAAGCACAAAAATAAATTAAGAGCCTATTTTACAAAAAACAGTGTACATACATACAATCAATAAGCAAAGCATAACACCAATATTATAGTGTAGAGCAGACATTAAAATAAATAGAAAACAATAAATGGCTTCAAAAGACAAACACATGGATCCATTAAATAGTTGAAAGATGTAAGATACATTATAAAATAGCATAAGGCAGATCAAGACATTTTTCAAAAGCAATTTTTAAGAAAAAAAAAAACAAAACAATTGACACAGGGAACATGATGTACAAAATTGTTACACAAACCCATACCAACAGTAATCAGCATGTACTAGCCAAGGTCACCACACTGTTGTCAGAGTAGCACCAATGTCTACACCACACAGAAAAGTTACCCATCTCTGGTGCCCAGCAACACTGTCCACTTTTGGTAGGACTGGAGAGAGGACGACTTTGGGGATGGGATAACTGGTGAAGCTGCCACAAACTTGCGTCAGTTAAGCTCTTGACTCTGGGCTGCAAGAACTTGCTACGAGAACTGCCTCTGATTAAGCTTACTAGCGAAACGCGCGTTAGGCGTTTCTGTGTTTGCTGTCTCCTCACTATAATATCAGAGAATAACCAAACCCCCTAACTGTGGATAATATCTTCTATAAGCTCTGCCATACTATATTGAGTTCATGACAGGGTCCATATTATCAGTTACCATACAAGCTTCCTCGAATCTTGTGTAACACTATTGTTCCTACAATCACAGGACGCTTTGAACTGCAGCATTGGAAATTAACCTATTAGGTATTAGCATACATAATTGCAATATTAGATATTGGAGGAAACTATATGAGATTGTTGCACATACTGATTGAAATATTGTGAGTCTCAAGCAGTATAGGGTCACTAGATTCGATCCATCAGGCATTAGTTCATATTATTAAAATGTCATTGCCTGGTACTGTTGGAACTCATATGAGACCGTTTGACCTATGGTCACATGATTATGAACATATGCGGCGTATAAAACATTGACTCGTTAGGGTGTTTGATTTTGAAAACCACCATTATACTGAACAGAATATATGTAGGATACAATCTATTATAGCACTACTGGCTCTATATGGTCGCATATATCTTGACCCTGGTCATTGTTGACAAATGATATACATCAGTCAAATTAATTGAATATATTTACCTTTCATTAATATGATATATAAAATCCACAGGCATACTAGACCTCATTAATGAACTATTATCCCCTACCATTGTATAGACATGAATTATATATAATTTTACAGTATTTTTAGTATTACAGACAGAGACACAGACTAGCAGTTATCTGCTATTTTAAACATTTATTTTTCTTTGGGTGCATTGTTTTCATTTATTTTATTTTTAATATTTCGCTACCAAGATATACCCTCATTGAGGATTAAGTGATAGTCATATGATTTTTCTTTTAATGTGAACAATAAAGTTTACATATATTTTTTATTAAAGAATCCTACGAGTGCCTCATAGCACAGGTTCTTTTTTTTCTTTTCTTATGTCCATTATAAACTCTGTGCGAGTGCACCTGTTCTGGTGGCAATGAAAAGAATTATCATATATAATTAACGCTATACAAAAAAATGTGTCACCATTTTTTGAGGACTTACTCAGTGCGATACACAATTGCCTAGTACTAGAACTGTAATGCAAGCAGTCCAGCAACGCTCTCCTTGGCTGCCAGGGTGGATTTTCCAGCTATGTCAAACCCTGTTGTAAGGACACTTGACATTTAATTTTTCTGTTGAGCCCTTATTTAGAATTTGCTACTACAAATATATTCAGAATATCTCTTCTAAACAATAAATTTTGCATATCACCACCTTCTCTAAATTAGTTATATGGAAACCAGTAGTTTGCATAAATCTGCACTCGCTGTAAGCTAGTGAGTGTGTCATAGAGCAGGGTCCAACAGAGAATTTAGAAAGTGGCAATTTTTCCCAGGAAAACATGGTCTTTAAAAACGAGGAAACCCAGTGAGCTTAACATTAAAGTGAATGGAATAGTGATTCCACGGTGAAAGTTACGTATGGCATTTTGCTCTGTTTTTGGATGGTACTTCACAATCTTGTTTAACATTTCTTCTGCATGTCATTTTTTTTCTTCTGCCTACAATTCTGTTTTACCAAAAATATCTTACCTCTATGTATTTTATTTATAATATATTTGGAATGATAAGAGTAAGTATGTTTAAGTGTAAAAAATAAATAAAAGTAGGGCATAATGTGTTACTATTTCCCTATAATCATATTGTACAAATAAACAAAAAGGTGTAGAATTCAAGTGCTCTTTTCTTATTATAGTGTAGAATATCAATATTTTGACAACTACTTTCATTCATGCTCTTGAAAATCATATCTTCATACCAGTAGGGTCATTTCATGTCAGTTCAACCAGGGGTGTCCACCACTCATCTCAGATTTGTCGAAATATTTTTAGCTGAGAGGATGTCAAAAACAAAACTATTTCTGCCAAATATTTTGACTGTCTGAAAAATCAATATTTAAATCAACTGTCAATTTATTGACTAATTTACAAATCACAAAACTTTTTTTTTATCCAGTTTATTTGAAGTATCACGGGTGTTTATTAAGGAATCACCACAAAATTTGGACTCCAAAAGGTAACTCCTCCTCCCGAATTCAAACCAAATTACTTTATCTACCTCATGTTTTGTGTTACGGCAAAAACGCATGTTTTTCGAATAGAATTAAAAATGCTAGGTTCAATCGACATTAGGGATCCCATTTTTTGGGGGTGTTTTAAAAAAGTATACATTACTACCACACAAAAAAAAAATTAAAAAAAAAATCAACAGGGTACTCCGTTTCATAGTGGGAAAAAAATAATGAAGTTGATGCTCGATTACTGTTGTACCGCATACATACATAACACAAGACACCATGAAATGTAAAACCTTTAACATAACTTGAGTCCATATTGAAGTGGAGTCAACAATCTAATTATTTTTCCCTTGTTTGGAACTTGTTGTAACAGTCTGTAATTTTCCTTAAAGTGTCAGCAGAAAGTGTATACTGCCTTCCAGTACTTGCTTGGATAGTAGGCACTTCCGTTACATGAATAAAAGGAACAAAACACACTTATCTCTTGAAGACCAGGACAGCACATGTGTTGATTGGTTTCGTATCATGAAGTGTACCCGCACATCTTGTTCTTCCTCCTTACATTTAATGATATACTCAATGTACCAGATGTTATCATACACTGCTGCTATGTATGCTCCAGGTTGCAGATCACTTTTGTCTTCATTTTTTGACTGTGGTCATAGTGACACTAACTCTGGTTCCTGCTGGCTTTATTATGTGATGACATAAGTAATATATATAATTTCCCCGCACAAGAAAAAAATCTTTCCAATTGATGTATATTTTCAAGACATGATTTAATATGTTAGTCTGATAGTATGAGGTGTTGCTTCCAGTAGTAATGTATTGTATATAATAGAAGGAGAAGTACTACTTCTATGGAAGGCACACTCGTGGAGAAAATCCTGTGTTGTTGAAGGGACACTTCATTGTGGATAACAAAAGTGGATAGAAATGAACAAATAAATAAATTGACACTACACTATAAAACAACTATTTATTGGTCATGCAAATAAAACTATGGTTAAAAAGCGAAATATTAAAATTTCGGAGTCTTGGTCTGGTACGTATATTCAGAAGATCAATACACTTTATTTGGTTCCGTAAATATATACCAGGAGTCTATCTATGGTAGTTATATTATACAGAAGTCTTATGATGGGGTCTTGAAAATACCAACAATTCATGAATGGTGATCATATAAAGTAAGTGTATTGTATGGCACATGGCACATGGCACATGCAAGAATGTTCATCATCTTCGTAAAACTGCTGTACCTGATGAACGATATATATATATATATATATATATATATATATATATATGTATATTTTTCAGGTTCTGCCAGTATGCCATGGGTTTCTTTAAGTTTTCTTGATTGTTTTACCATGTATTCAGGGACATTGAATTCTTCTGCATTCTGCTTAATTGTCCAGCTGTTTTTTGCCAATATTAGTTAATTAGTTAATATTTTTCACACTTATGCTTTAATTCATATATCACACTCTGTAAATCATCACAACCTAAATATTTGCTTACTTTCTGGGGTGATTTTAGTGATGTGCTAGCAAGAAACATTTCAGTAAGATTCTCTTGAATGGCTGTACTTGTCTTTCTTTCTTTTAGTGTATGTCTCCCTTGGTGTCTTCTCTTTACCCCATGCAGTTTCACTGGTGAACAACCAAGCTTTGTAATACTTTCATTCAGCTCATCTGTTTCTGCTGGTTCAGTTACACCCTCCACCGGGGATTCAACTTCTCATGTTGGCATATCTATGTCTGTTTGTTCTTTACAGTGTAACAGTTGAATTCTGCATTTTAGGCAAAGTTTCTATCCTGGCTTAATAACAACATGAAGCGGACAGTCACCATGTTCTATGGCCCACTTCAGTGACATAACTTTAAAGCTTTTTCTGGCTCCTTTTTTGAGACAAGAAAGGATTACAGCAAGTTTTCTGAAATTCTTCATATCTTAGCAACAGAAGCTTTTCATGATGGTAGTAGACGGAGGTTCCAGGATCATTGGTTACTGCATTTGAAACTTCAGTTCTCAGAATCAAAAGTTCTTTTTCTTCATCTGTAAAGTGATCCCAGCTTTGTAATCCAATGTTTTTTGAGTAGATAGTAATATGGCAATCCGTATTTAAAAGACTACCAAAACCAATGTCCCTATTAGTAGTTCCATGGTGACCATTCGACCAGTGTAACTTTCACGAATTGGAAGGGAATCTATTAGGTTCCCTCCCTCATGTGTTCAATATGGTTTAACAGCAGAATTGTTTAATGTGTTCCCCCCCACTATGTACCCCCTCAACCCTTCCCCTTTTAATTTTGTGTCCTTTCCTCACCCCCATCCCTTTCTTCTTTCTGTACCCCATAATTTTTGAAAAATTAATAATAAAAATACTATTGAAGTTAAAAAAAAAAAAAGACTACCAAAAGTGCACTTTTCATGAGCAGCTGCCATGATTGACTATATTTCTGTGTCTCCCGCTCTCTTTCTCTGGAAAGTTTCATTTTTGATTTCCCTAAAAGGAATCCCCTTCCCATCCATTTGTTTGTTTCATTTCCTGTATGGGAGTTTTATCCCATTGCCTCAGTTTATTTCACTTTTTTGGTATGGTTTTTAACAATGTGTAAATTATGTATGCGGTACAACAGTAATCAAGCATCAACTTCATTATTTTTTTTCTCCACTATGAAACAGAGTGCATTTTTGCTATAATGCAAAACATGAGGCAGATAAAGTAATTTGGTTTGGATTCGAGAGGAAGAGTTACCTTTGGGGTCCAAATTTTGTGGTGATTCTTTAATAAACACCCGTGGTACTTCAAGTAAACTGGATAAAGAAGCCGCGATTGGTAAATTATTTAATAAATTGAAAAAAACAAACAAACAATATTTAATCAACTAATTGTCAGACAGTCGAGATATTGGGCAGAAATAGTTGTTTTGACATTCTCTCAAAAAAAATAATTCAAGAAATCTGAGATGGGTGGTGAACATTTCATTTTTTTTTTTTTTGGATGATCTGATGTGGAATGACCCAGTAACTACCAGGTTCAATCTATAGAACACTAATACATGGCTACGTATGGAAAAGCACTTATTCCGTCAAGATACATTATAGCCCTACAAACAACCTGTTCAGGTAATCTTCAAATTCTAATAGTTTAGTTTCTGAGCACCCAACACGACCAAATGTAATCCACATAACTATATCTCATATAAAATATATTTACTAAAAGTATTGGCTTTATAGGTGTACCAACTCTCAAGATATTACATGATAGTACCAGGGATCCCACATCCTTTCCTTAGCTCTGCACAAATGCAGACTATTGATCCTGAAGTAATGAATTGACAAACATGACCAATATTTGTAGAAACATGTAAATCTTTTCCACCAAGAAAATGACAAGTATCCAGAGAAAGAATGATTTGTATTGTTCAAACATTTTGGAACATAACAAGCTCAAACTTGAAGCAGGTGAAGTTCTCTATCTGGTACACAGAATCGCTTATCAAGGGTGATCTCACTTGGGAATTAACTTGTTGCACTCAATATTGTGGTTTCCCTATACTATTTGCACATTGGAATTCCCCATCATCACTATAGGGAATCTATTTTGGTATTTCCTACTTTTCAACTTAATATTGTGTTTGGTAATACACTATGTGGCGCTCTGTTCTTTTTACATTATTTTAGATTCTCCAGATTCACCATCTGTTCTGGAACCAGCTGCCTCCTGTAAATTGGACTTTGTGCTTACCTTAATAAATTAATAGACTATTCATAACTGTACAGATTTGGGTGGAGCGCCCCCTGTGTGGTATCTGTATTTTTGTGTATTTCTTTAGAAGAATTTAATTTTCAGGAGAAATAAAAATATTTCAGGCTTATATTCTTTCACAAGTTACACTAAATGGGCAGCATATTTCATATATGATTTTAAAGCAGATACCCTAGTGAATACTGACCCAAAAACATAGCCATAGGCTTCAAAACAGAGCCTATGGCTGGCACCGTTGAACATCCACCAACAGCCATTATTATGAAGGTGTACAGCTATGTAGCATTCCATTCAGGAATCGCAAAAGTTCTCATCCGGTAGATCTGAAGCCAAACATGACAGTGCCGTAGTAGTACATTTTAATGAATACTGCACATGTCAAACTACTAGTTTTAAAAATACTGGCATAGAGGAAATCACAGAGGTGGTAAAATATGGAATAGATTGGGAAGGAGAGAGATTCACAAGATTTTTTTTTAATTTTAGGAGCAAATATGAAAAATGGGCTGAACAGGAAGATTAAAGCCTCTTCTGCAGATAGCTAACTTTATCACATTAGCTTTCTCCTGCAAGGTTGGGCTAAACAGTAAAATTGTACCTTACAGGTCTATCAACAAATTAAATAAGTGTATATTTATGGCAAAATCTATTACAAATGTGTGGACAGCAGAGGAAATAGAGACATCAGAATAGAGACAAACTGCTCTATTTATGCTATTTCTCAGCGCTTTTACAGAGTTTGAAAAGCAGCTCAAGAAACTACTCATATAAAGATCCCGGAGAGGAAATGATGATATTTCTTTATCTTGAACATCTCTCGGTATAATACCAAGTACTTGTTGTTTTGTGTGTGTGTTACATGGACTTCTATATAGGATGCTGTGCCCTGCCACTGATGAATAGAACTGTACATAGTTGTGGGTGGGAACTGAAATGACTACCTCACTTGATATTTACTAAACAAATCAGCAATCATTAATTCCCTCTTCTGCGCCGATACTACCAAATTGTGTTTGCGATAATGACTTGAACCAATGTAACCAGCAACAATATATCACAACATTTACGAAAGACTGTTTAAAGAGTTGCTTCAATTGTTTATTTCACAACAGAAGCAGAAAAAGACAATCCAGATTAATGCCAAAGTCAGCCAGAAGAATCTGAGAAAATCACAAGTTATAATGCCTTTATTTGTCTTTTCCTACTCACCTGAAATGAGTGACAACATTAGTTTTACTGAGAAAGGAAAGAACAAAAGACCCAGGCCTACGATCACTCTCCCTAATAAGGTAGCTTCCGGTTCTCCCAGCTTGGTACAGGCGCTCCTCCGCAATGGTTCTATCCAGCTTGCCATGATACCACCTGAAATGTGAAAGAGGGGAAATATTTATACATATGTATATAAACATATATAAAATAAAACAATTGTGGGGATTTTTTGCTTTTTAAGTTATACTTCTAATTTAAAGTAAAGTCAGGTTTGAAAATAATGTAAAAATCATTACCATTTATTTGTATAGCGCCACCGATTCCGCAGCGCTGTACAGAGAACTCACTCACATCAGCCCCTGCCCTATTGGAGCTTACAGTCTACATTCCCGAACATACCCACACACACAGACAGACAAGGCAGAAGTGGTAACCACTTAGCCACCGTGTGCCCTTACATTGTAATCATAATTTATTATTAACAGCAAGAGCCATTTTGACTACTCCCCCCTCCCCTTTCCACATTTAACACTACAACAGTACATCCCAGCCTAAAAAGATTCAGGTGGTTCTGTGATATCAGCAACAGTCCATTAGAAGATCCTCACTTGCTCTGGCCACTTTTTTTTGTAAACTGCTTGTGGTGTGAAGATTCCTCATTTTGGAGCTTCTCAACCTTCAGTCTTTCAAGTGTTCTCTCAAAAACACTTTATATCCTATGAGCTACCATCCCACCCTCATAGCTTCTATTGACATCGCATCGCCCTCTCCCTCTAGAATTGTATGCCCCCAAGTCAACCCTGTGTCTCATTTATGCACCTTATCTGTCAACCTTGTATGTTCTTATTCTTTTTCCATTTGTGATTTTTTTACATATTTTGTTATACCAGATGTCCGTTGCTGCAGTTTTATAAATAAAATATGATAACCTGTACCTCTCGGCCCTAAAGACTAGGAAGTGCTTCCCTGAGAGAGTTATTTTCCTGAACACCGAAGCTGGTAGTGTAAATACTGCAGCACCGCCACTACTCCTAGTAATGCTCAGAAGGCCATAACCTCATTCATACAGCCCCACAAAACATCACTCAATCAATCCCCAGCATTCAAGGGGGGATTCCATTTTCATTATATACAACTAAAGACATTCAATAGCAGATCAAATCAACTAAATTGAGACATTTTAACATAATTTGAGCTCTCTCTTTTATGTGGCAGGTTACTTTCCCCTGAGACACATGTCACGAAATCATTTGAATCAGTGCGAGAACAAGACTTGGAAAAATCTTTGGACCAAGAGGGACAGCTTCTCGGGCAATGGAATGCCAAAAACTCCATTAATATTGCTATACGGAAAACTCATCAGGTGGCACGTGGATGCCTCCAATTTACACCGTACTAATCCCCAAACTTGCTGGCAAAATTGTGAAACACTGTGTACATTTGGTGGGATACTATCTAGATACTGCTATAACATTTTTCCTTTAATAGCACAAATAAACAAATGTCCAGATACCTCAAGATCTGTTCAAGTGTTGTTGTGCAAGACTATAACAGCACTCCATAAGACCACAAACTAATTCATTCTCGATATACAACCAACTCAGGCAAATGCCAAATAACTGAGGACTGGACAAAACCAGTACAACCATCTAATAAAAGAAAGCAATACAATTTGGTAAGCTGATAAGGAGTATATCTCCAGTCTACTTAATGAACCAATTAAAACTTATAATAAAATCTGCAAACTGTGGGGTACTCACACAATTCTACCTTACCAGAAATGTTTATAAAAAAAAAAAAAAAAAAAAAAAAGGATTTTGCATTTCTTGTTTCTAGTATTTTGTGCAACTAGTACATTCTATTAAACACGTTAATCATTGTTATTATAAAGATTACTTTTCTCTTACCTCATCCCTTCACCCTTTCTCCATATAAAACCCCAGCAACTACCGTTTTCTAATTCCAATCTTCAATAGTAAAGATTAGTCTATAGTTCTATCCATACCATATTCATAATACACTTAATATTTTTTTTACTATTCTTCTTGCCCTCTCATGCAGGCCCACTGGACAATGTTTAAAAATAGAGTTGAACCACATATGTTAATTTGCGAGCTCTTGTCTATAACCTGCTGTTAAAAATAAACTGCATCGCCTGTGATAAAGAACGGACAGATATTTCTTACATTCAGATGAGGAAACCAAAGAAGCAACTTGACCAGAAAGACGGCTGAGAACTTTTGAAACATTTTCTTGGTTCAAATGAATAATTTTTTTCCCCCCAGAAAGGTAGTTATTTACCCAAAATGAATATCAGTTGCAATTAATAAAATATTGTGGATTTAAAATGTATACACCATATCTTAAAACGGTCTTCCATCAAGAACATTTAAAATAATGTAATTAGCTCTTTTCCAATAATACCCAGACAATCGGAATGGCTCAAACTACAGTGGACAAAGAAGAGTAAAAAAACGCATATGGAAAATGTCAAATTAATTAAAGAGGTCCGGCCCGGAACAGTTGTTCTATAGAACAAAGCTGTGAATTGAATCTTCCCCTAAAAGTGTAAAGTAATTCCAGATTTCAGTTTAACTTGACAATTTTAATACATACCATCCAGTGCCTCCCTCCCCAAGTGTTGATAGTTAAAAATAACCTAAAACGCCTCACTCTGCCAACGGTTCCACCATTTAAAAAACAAACAAACAAAAAAAGCCATACAAATTCTTTAAAATAAATTCTGTAGCTTCAAAACATGCAACTGTCTAATGCTGGCTGTAATCCATGTGTCATTAAAACGGGAAAAGTCTAACAGGAAGTGTCAAAGACTCGCTGATTATTTCTGCAAATGTCCCATGTCAAGATCGAATTTCTTGAAGAGCAGAAGTATATTCATAATAATTTTATTTATTTTACTATGACAATAAGGATCTAGCTGTTATTATAGTAACAATGCTGTCAGTAAATAAATATAATATTTGTTTAAAGGTTACTGGGATGTTTGTGAAACTAAATTGAAACAAGAGCACAATCTAAGATACAAGTTTCATTTTGGATAATATAAGCTATGTTACCATGCTTTTGAGCATAGGCGTACAATTATTCATGCAGAAATCCGCAGTGTGAACTCAACTCATGCAAGTCACATGCATGACTTGCATGAGTTCACACTGCAGATTTCTGAACCAAAAACATAGAAGTAACACACTAAAAATACATTCAAAACTTGAGTTATCTGGGGGGAGGGGACGACACAATTCTGGAGCAATGTAAATGTTTCGCACAAATCTAAGGTATGTCATCAAATTCGATTTATGGGGATTAAAGAAAAAAGTCTTAATGAATATGAAACGCATGATAATTCCCAGAAACAATCTGATCTTTCTCAAAGACTCACCACAACCCTTTCCCTTTACAAGAGAACCATTAACAAAACCAGATACAAGCCATTAAAGATGATTAAAGACATACATATTACTTCATAGGAGATTTTACAGAGGACTTTTCACAATTTGATCCCTTTCATTGTCTACGGGTTTGTCCCAACATTCCAGAATTTAAAAGAAACTTAATATTCACACCTGAAAGTCTAACTAGCTATTTTTGTCTATATTTTGTCGATATATTTAAGTGCTGAAAAAGGAGAAAGCTACAGTTCCTAGTGCCAGAAGCAGCATAAAGTAATGTTCTGGACTATATGAAAGCCCCACCATGCATAAATAAGTTAGAGTGGATTAAACGAAGCACTGACAAATACATAATACTTCATGGTTTGGGAAAGCTCTATTGCTATTTTCCAAAAATGCACTACAACAAAACACATTAGCTTTATATGGACCATTTGGTTTTGGAAAGAGAAGCATTTAGAAATTAAGCAAATCATAATCTTGAATGTTTGAACCTCTAGTGGTCATTGACAAATTGGCAATAAATCGATGACTGTGCACCGCATGTCATGGAGTGCCAATAAAGGTGACAGGGAAGACATTCGATAGAAAGCATGTCTTAGCTGTTCAACATAAGCCAATATAAACAGAAATTATCATAGTCTCTTAACAATAGGTAATGCCTTTACATAAATTACCCATTTAAATTCCAAAGCTCTAATAGGCATACTATAATGGTAAACTGAATAGATCTGTCCATCCTTTTCTGCCATTAAAACAAATTTAGCAATTTAACGGTTTCAGAATTAGATGCGTTATGTATTACGGGTCAAATTTGTGTGTCTCTTCATACTTTCAATACTTGAGTATTGAATTCTAAAACACTAAAATAACACATACAGTTTCAAGTATTTTTAGATACGTCGCTTACTCATATAGAAAACCACATACAGGGAAAAAACATTTTTCGCTATGTACAGACTGAATAACATACAAATATGTAGTTGTGGATAAAGCATACAGTTGTGGCTAGAAATATTGGAACCCTTGCAGTTTTCTCTAATAATGCACAATTGTTGATGATTTGCAGTGGAATAGAACACAAAAAGCAGCTTATTCCGCACGGAGATCGTTAAGGGCCAGACAAAATGATTGGCACCTTTTAGAAGTAGCTAGAAATCATTAGATTTCAAGCAGATAATGCCCCACATGCCACTTTGTAATTAAATTAACCATTGTGGAGTAGCAGGTGCCTGTAATACGTAAATAATGATCTAGAATGGAGTAAAATGACTTGTTCTACTCTGTGTCACTGCTTGTACTGCAATGAGCATGGAGAAAAGAAAGACACATAATTGTCTGACAAGGTCACACAGAAGATTATAAAAAAGGATGGACAACCTCAAGCCTACAAGTTAATATCCATAGACCTTGAAGTTTCCGTAATGTTATTAGAAAGCTTAAGGCCAATAGCACTGTAGCCAAATTGACAAAACTTGATCGAAGATTGCAGCACAGGGTTGTAATGGTGGAGAAAGCACCTCAATCAACAGTCAAACAGATTCCATCTGACACAAGTTATGACAGTTTCAACTTACACCATCCGACACCAAACTCTATGAAAGGACGTTATATGGTAGAGAGATATAAGAAAGCCCAACTGGAGTATAGCAAAACACATCTGAACAAGCAAGATTCCTTCAGGGAGTGTCCTTTGAACAGAAGAGACCACATTACAGATTTTTGGTAAAGTATGTAATCCCTATATTTACAGAAAACCAATTGAAGCTTTCAAAGAAAAGAACACCTTCAATA
This sequence comes from Mixophyes fleayi, assembly GCF_038048845.1. NCBI lineage: Eukaryota > Metazoa > Chordata > Amphibia > Anura > Limnodynastidae > Mixophyes > Mixophyes fleayi. The sequence goes on along the minus strand of NC_134402.1, from coordinate 390,489,512 downwards.
CAGCCAAACAGAGGAAGTTCAATGAGGTTTTGGAGTTTTGCTTCATTTGACACTTGGTGCCTTTAATGTGTGCATGGAGAATACCAGGCAACTTTAGAGGTCAATGTTTAAGTGTCAGAGAGCTGGGTCTCTATTGAAGGTCACAGATTTTCCCAACATGACAATGACCCCAAACACACTTCCAAGAGCATCAAAGAATGGTTCAAGACAAAACATTTGACTGTTCTGAAGTGGCCAGCATTAAGTCCAGATCTAAATCCCATAGTACACACGTGGAAAGAAATGAAAACAGCAGTTGAGAGAAAGCAGCCTTCAAATCTGGGAGAAATAGAACAGTGTGAACAAGATGAGTGGACCGAACTGCCTGTAGAGAGGTGCAGTTATTTTGAACATAGACTTACCAAATAGGTTTAGCATGTTCATTTTGTCAATGCCTTTTTATTTCATTTTCTGATTTATAAAGCATATCAATATTCAGAATCAACAAATAAAATATTGTGCAATATTAACATAGAAAGAACTGAGACTAAATACTGTTCATTTCAACTTATGTTTAGAAGCAATTGTGTTACTTGAAAAAAGTGCAAGGGTGTCAATATGTTTGGCCACAACTGTATGATTCTTAGGACAGCCAAGAAGATAGTTGGAAAAAAGAGATTTTTATCTCTGAAGGACAAGAGCAGTATGAGTCAAGTAAAGATAACCAGAAAAGACCTTTCAAACTTGAAATGTTGCTAAAATATGCACCAGCCTCTTCTCTACCATATAACCTTAAGTCACAATACAAGATAGTTTGACTATCCAGTCATTTCATAACAAAAAAAAACAAAAAACTAAGCGGAACAATGGGATTAAGAAACACTAACTTCGGTGATAGTGGTTCATTTGGGCAGTATTCAGCAATTAAGAGAAAGAAAAGCATGAACTCAATATCCTCAGGAAACCCCTCACTGTACACATTTTAGAAAAAACAGGATATAAGCTACGTAGAAGTTCAAATGTTTTAAGTAAGATAGAAAATCTGAGCTGCAATGATTGTATCACCACACAAGCAAATATTAAAAGAAGAGGGGGGGAAACCACCATATTCAAAGAAAAATACCATATGCCTTAAACAATGCTTTAAAATAAGCATTAACAGCTGATCCAGAAGAGAATTCTCTCTCTTTGGAGCAGATTTATTAACAACCTCCATATTAACATTGCAGCTATATATCTGTGCATATCACTGGCAATTATGGTAAGGAAAACTTCGCTCAATTTTTTAAATATAATCTGATCTCTTACCTACATCACCACGTGTAAACACAGCCACAAGGTTACAGAACCTCGCGACTAATTAAATAGGCCTTTTGGAGTCAATTGATAGAGATACTTCAAAGATCTCTTGTTCTTATGTCTAAAATTTGTTTAAATTTTTTAATCTCTAAAAAATACAAAATTAAAATCACTTTTTGAATAATATTTTTCGATTGGAGATATCAGTACAAAAAATTACTGCCCAATTTACTTTACAGAAATGGATCAAGTGACAGATAAATGGAGATATTACCCATCATTTGTTTCAAAGACATTTTCATCATCATTTATTTATGTAGCGCCAGTAACTTTCGTAGTGCTTTACAATTGAGGACAAACGCAGTAATAAACAATACTGGGAAATACAGAGAAAGAGGTGAGAAGGTACTGCTTGTAAGCTTACAAGCTATGGGTATTTAAGATTTGCAAAACTGTTTTCTTATTGTGTTTCCTGAATTAAATACATAATATGTATATATTTAAAGCATTACATTTACTAAAATGTGTTAGTATAAAAAGTATCACAAGTCTTAGATATTGTGCCATCCTCTTCCAAAATGTGCATGTCTTCTTAAATCACCTTTCTGCATTAATTCAGACCTCGTGGTCTTTCAACTTTGTACTCGCAATAAACCAAAAAGCAGAACATCATTCAATGTAAACAAACAACTATTTTAATGGTTGCAAAACAAGAACTGATCCTGCAATTCAGCCCAACAGCTGTGCTCTGTCTCCCAATACAGGTTTTTCACCCGATTAGCGTGCCAATCTCACTATAAATGTTAGGTCCAATATTGCAGTAGTATGTACACTCCCACTATCATGTTTTATCATACCAAAGCACTTCATATCATTTCAGTTGATTTTATAACTGGAATAAAAATCTCTATAAACAATGTCAGGCAAATTCTGAAGTGTGCATGCAGTTATGACCTGCAGTGTAGGCAGGTCTCCATAGAGTTTACAAAGATACAATCTTTTCAGCAGATGAGAGATGAAGTAGGCAGATCTGAAGGTAAAGTGTGCAATATCATTTAAGTGTGTATGCACGATTCGGCATGCTGATCGGGACTTTGTCGTTGGTAAAATCGTTAAAGATATCTCTTTGTTAGAAATTTTCTGTAATGTGTACCCAGCTTCAGTCTACTAATTTACTTTATATCTTCAAGAGATAATTGGGTAAAATCTATTATAACCACAGCATAAATGACACAGTAAGGAGGTATATTATTTCAAACGGAAACATGTATTATAAGGAATAAAGGAAGTTACTGTTTAGGTGATTCAGGTGTGTACTACCTTCACTCGCCATTTTAAATTCCATTATTTTCAATTATACAAATGATCACTAATCTGCAAATAGGGTATACATTATAAATCCATGTCCTTTGTGTAATACAATACATACTTCTCTATACATACAGTATATCATACATACAATCTCTCAATATATTGTGTCATTATTTATTCATCTAAACATAAGTCAACATGAAGAAGCCACGTGAGAAATAAGTGCACCTTTACTGCTGCTTTCAAAATCAATAAAGAAGGTCATTAGAGCCCCCTCAAGTGCACTTTGGTATCCGATTTGTTTCTAATCAAATGTAGGCTACTATTAAATATAAACTATGCCTACTGCAGGACTTACCTAGGTAGTTTGCCGAATTTAACTCGACTGGAGAGATATCGAATTGTTTCCCTTCCATATCTATCAAATAAAAACACTTCTCTCCTCCCGAAGTCCATGAAGATTTAAACTGCCCATAAATGCAGCAAATTTGGTCATTTCAGATTACTGGTCACATCTGGGACCAAAACAACTGCCATCTCTTAACAACAACAACAACTGAGTGGAATGGTTCAGATATCAAACATGACCTGATAGTATGTAATCATTGCCCAACACACTAAATGGGCCCAATGCAATAAAGTTGCTCAGCCATATATATTTGTTTTGGACACTGGGTGACCAAACTGGTCAGAGAACTGGATGCTCAAGTCAACAGACAGGATATATCCATGTATGGACATCTTTATTCATGCAATAATCTTGTGACAATTACAGCAGTTTAAGTGTATGACCTCCCTTTGTAGCATTAAATCAATGGGGGGGGGGTGACTAGTTTCATACAGCTTAAAAATAAAAGAGAAGGCAAAGGGCGAGTCATATACAAGCCCCTAAGTTTCTAGAATATTGGATCAAGAAACATGTTTCTCTATGACACGTCCTATTTGACTTGAGCCTCCATCACTGTTGTCCTCTTTAGCTTTGAATCATAAAAAGAGAATTAAAAGCAAAGTTGAAAAAAAGATAGCAGCTATTCTCAAGCATGGCAAAAAGAAGGCTTAGCTGCTTCCATAATTTTGAAAATTTTTGCAAAGCTATAGCAAAACCCAGTGACATCATATAATAGCTGCAGGGAACACTGACCAAAGAGCAGCCAGCAATGTGATTGGTAGGAACACTGGCTACCTCTCCTCTATTGATTTTAAACAGGTAGTCCACTTACTCTGATCAGCAATTGGGGATCACAGAGAGCCAACCACAATGCTGCATATGGTCAAAAAGTATGCTGCACTATACATTGGTCAATTATAGTGTGCTAGTATAATAAGACAAAATGAGGGCATGGAAAACCTGAAACGGAATGGATTAATAATTCCAGGGGTGTTTTGCGTGTCACATTTTTTAAATTCCGTAACTACTACGCTATGCAGCCACCAGTGCTGTGGCCCCACTCAACAGGAATATTCTCCTTAAGATAGATTACATCTGTATATATATTTATATTTATTTATATGTATACTAAATGTCTTTACACTCCTCTCTTCACCATATTTATTATATATAAAAAAAAAATAAAGTCTGAATCCGTCTATAGTACATTAAAAGCCTGAACCACTACCCAAAGTTCAGAGAAGCGTACATAGAACAGCTTCTGGCGGTAGAAACCACATCCTATTAGCAGCAATATAAAAGCCACATTTCCTACACAGTACACCAACGTAAGAAGTATATTGAATTCCATGAACACTTAGAAGCACTGTTAAAAAAGGTTATATGTAAGTTAATGTCTTAAAATGACTGACATGAAAATGTATAGAACACATTTTCTTCGCAGAACATTTATAAACATTAATGGGAGTAGCTATATTAGGTTGACTTAGCATTAAAATGTATTTACAGTGTAACAGACATTACATAAATGGAAAAAAAAAATCTAGACAAAGGCAGAAACTACATTTATTCATTAAGCAGTTTAAGTACCCACACCTTTTATTTTATACAGTTTTTATAGGGTGTGATCAAACCACCCATTAAAGCAAGTTTTAGGTAATCAAAAGAAATTAATTGGGAGGCCTAGGCAATCGTATTTGTACAGTAACTGTATGCCCCATTTACCAAACAGTGTGACATCTGTAAGTATTTATGTTTTCATCAAACACTGAAAAAGAGCTAGAAAAACCCTGAATCTTAGAACGACCAAGTTTGAACCAGCTCAGAGACATTAAAGCATAGAGACTGGGACAGTATCCTCTAAAATGAAGGCACTGAACACAGTAAATTTTTTAATAAATTAAATACTTTCTGTTTCCGCTACATACGGCATGGTAACAAACATTATAGGCATAAAGAGGAACCAATGAAGATAAAGTATTCAAAGTTAAATAAGTAGGTATTAACGATAAAGGTAAAAAGTATTTTAATCATTAAAAATGAAACGAAGCATACATTCATTAAATCGGTTGGATCAACACAGAAACAATATCCATTTATCAAGAGCTACTATATTTGAGGCACACATTAAAAGTATTTTACATGTAAAAGCAGCAGGATCATTGTAGAACTGATTGATCGGGCATCACCTTGAAATTGAGGCATAGCCCATGCCCATTAAGTTGAGAGCATTGAAGAACAGACTACCCTCTATATATACAGAATGGATGGATTATATCTTTAAAAATGTACAAATTAGGTTGGTCTATGTTGGAAGAAAAATAAAAAATAAAAATGACCCAATTAATATGTACAAACAAGTTTAAGGTCAATACAAAGATTTGTCCATCAAGCTTTTCCTATGCAGAATTCTCCAGGTGACAAAAGGTATATCAACTGTGATGGACTATTTACCATAAACATACAAAGGGATTTTTTATGTTAGGAATGGCATTAGAAGCTATAACTAATAAATAACAAACAATCAGGATGACTACTATAAGAATTGGGCAGTGTTCAGATTGCACTGGAGCGAACTGCTAGGTCTCAGGCTTTCAGATTACACCCACTAAGTAAGGGTCAGAGGAAGGGGAGCAGCAGATGAAACAGTGTGGGCTCTAAATGCTGAATTGATCCCTCTGCAGTATTTAAAGAATGAATAATGTAGAAGGGTAGCACAGTGGATATTGTTTTTACTGTTTATTGCTATGTGCAAGGAAATACAGAGAAAGTACAAAAATGCTGCGTTTTGTCAGAACCTATAGTATATCTGCATTCACGTAAACCAGTCTTGCCAGGTATTCTGGTTTTACGTTAAACAATTAAATGGTTAAATAGGAATGTGACAAATGCATGCCTTATAAGGGATGAGATCTTTACACATCTATCAGGGATTTTGCATTGTCTTTTGATAATGAGTCACCATGAAAATCAATAATTGTAGACAGTTCTGTAGCGGATACAAAACAACAATTTATAGCAGGAGCAAAATAGAATTTTGAGAAGACAGTTAAAAAAATAAACATTTAAAACTATTTGATTTACCATAGCTGTTATTTTTATCGTCTTGTTTATTAAAGAAAAAAAAAAGTCAAGTATCACCATGACTGGGACCCATATTTGTACATTGCCTATAAAATCCCATATATGTATTCCTAAATATTTTTAAGCACCCCTCCATCAGCACTATTTTCCCTAGTATGGGAACAACACTTTTATTTTAGCAATCGCCCCTTTTACAAAGCCACTATCACTTACCATCATGTATATACACTTAACAAAAGTGTATGAAAGGTATTAATTCCATATTATTCTTTTTAAATAATTATTAATTGTAAGTTATTTGTACATATTTGGATTTATCAAAATAATTTCACACTGTCCCAAACAGTCTGATGTACAAGATGATAAAGCTACAACTAGGGGAAAAGTATGTACATGAGCAGGTAACTGGCTTAAATATAGCAGATGGTTGCTAAAATAAATGGAACAAAATCAGGTTAGTCTACAGTAATCAGCATTGGACCCAAATGTACCCATATTTATACACATTAAGTGATCTCTAAGGAACATTTTTATACAATAGCAATAATAATCATTGTAATGAGTCTTTAGTCTGGTCTTTTATAAATGTAACTCATTTTCCCTTAATTAAATAGGTTGTCTGCTTTGAACAGTCTCATTCCTGCTATGCCCTTCTTGTAGACTGGTGCCCAAAATCTGTACCCATATCTAAGGTGTGGTCTGACCAGCCACTTATTCAGGAGTGTTTTTTTGCATCCCACGCAATATCCAGCTTTTTTACATCGTAAAATGTTATTCGCATTAGTTGCCCGATACGGAGGGCTGTTTATTTTATTATTTATTAGTTTTACAAAATCAGTTTCCTTCTTCAATTCTCCCAACTGTATCTAATTTACAGTGCAAACAGTATAACAACTACAACCTATGTGTAACAAATTTACAATTATCTACATTAAACGTCATCTCTCCTTTTACTTTCCAATTTGTGCAAATCCTTTTATTTATATAGTGTCAGCGCGCTCTATTCCACAGCGCTGTACAAAGAATATTTGTCATTCACATTAGTCCCTGCCCTAATGCAGCTTACATTCTAAATTTCCTAACACACAAAGAAGCCAATTAAACTACTACTATGTTTTTGGATTGTGGGAGGAAATCGGAGAACCTGGAGAAACATACAAAATCCACACTGATAAGGCCCTGCTCGGGAATCAAACTCATGACCCCACACACTTAGCCGCTGTTCTGCCCCTATATTCCAGATTAGTAATGAAATATTAATAAAAGGACACGGCTCAATACAAAGATCTGTCTGATAAGATTTTCATGCTAGGACTGTGAATATGACAAGGGACATCACTGACTGGGAGAAACATTTTCACCATCAGCATAAAAATGTGTTCTTCGCTGTAAGGGTAGATATACTATAGAATTAAAGGGAAATAAAAAAATACTAGCAATTGCCTTCCCTTGGGTTTTGCATTCCACTATACCAGCAGTTCGTCCATATAAGAATAGGTAAACATTTACTGTTCTGCTCAAGACTCATTTTTTGTTCACAAATAAGCACTGCGAAAATGGGTAACAAAAAAAAAAAAAAAAAAGCATGAAAAGAGAGATTTAGACATATTTCAGTGATGCATTTTAAACATTTATTTTAATGTACAGGTGTCCCAAACATTAACATATTTGACATACTGCTTTCTAAAACTGAACATAGCATTACAATTTTAGAAAGCAGTGGTGGAAGCAAGCCCATCAGAAACCATTCATTCCAATTTTAATGCACATTAATAAATGCATCAAGAGTTCATTCAAAGTAAAGTTAATGGTGCTGCTACACAAATTTTAACTTAACGTTTATGATTCTGTAACACAGTATGTCCTATTTCACGTGTTTTTGCTTTTACCAGCTCATGTTAATGTGTATGCATTTTTACTCATGTTCCTAGCATATATATGAACGAACTACAGAAATTTTGCACAGCTTCAATATTTGTGTCACATTTTCCTGTGTACAAGCATCCGAATACCTGCCTGGTGCCACATTCATGCTTGTTTTTGGGCCTCAAATATTTAAGGATTTTTTTGTTGCTGTTCGGGGGTTATTTTTTTTGTTTTTACACAAATTATTTGCAATTCGGTGCCATGTAAAGCTCCACACCAGTCAGAAAGGAGAACGGTAATTTCTATCATTATAAATCAGACCCATCTTGTAGATTATTGTTGCACCAGACTAATGGCACAGAAGATGCAATAGGTGACCACCATTATATGCTTATCTACAAAATCCACTTTGAAAGCTTCCATTACTAACGTAAAAATATTTAAGCACCAAACACATTTTCAGAAATATGGTTAAGCGGAGGATTAAATGACATGTTGCATTATATCTGTACTACAATGTAAAGTACTAATCTCCAGGTTTCTTATTTTCCAGTTCAAAATGAAGACTAGAACACAACTTTAAATAGAAATTGAAATAATCTAAATAAAACCACAAGTAATTACAGAAATAAGACTGTCAACCCCTTTCTGCACATACATGTAAGCAGCATCCTTTAAAATGTAGATAATTATAAATGGCTGATTACTATGGAAGCCAATACCTGGTACAGAGATACCTGGGACAACTCTAGATCCCACTGATGGCCATATTGTTAATGTACATAGCAATCAATGAGAACGCCATGTACAGCACCATGTATTAGCGTGCATGTGTGTATTCTTAAAGAAAAATCCAATTAAGTCACAGCTGTGATCAGGGCTGTATATCTGATAATGATAATCAACTACACCAATGCTTGTGCAAAGTACAGGCAACTATATCAGACATTTTATACTGTAATGTATATTTGTAAGTGTGGTCTGCACCACATACTCTTCATAAAAACAAGTGCTGCAGCATCCAAAAGTGAAAAAAAAAAAAAAAAGGAGTACCGCAGCGAATATTGAACACAAAATGGACTCCTAGGGGTAAATATATTACAATTCCAAAATATTCAGCAACTTTGCAGGGAAAACAGGCAATGGGTTTAAAGGCAAGTTTTGCTTTTGAAGCCATTGCCGTTTTAAATTTCCCGTGCAGTCACCAAATATCAGCGACTTGCAAAATCCGCACTTTAATACATTTACCACCTAGAGTTCATCATCATTATTTATATAGCGCCACCAATTCCGCAGCGCTGTACAGAGAACTCACATCAGTCCCTGCCCCATTGGGGCTTACAGTCTAAATTACCTAACACACACTCACACAGACAGACACAGACTAGGGTCAATTTCTTAGCAGCCAATTAACCTACCAGTATGTTTTTGGGAGTGTGGGAGGAAACCGGAGCACCCGGAGGAAACCCACGCAAACACAGGGAGAACATACAAACTCCACACAGATAAGGCCATGGTCGGGAATTGAACTTATGACCCCAGTGCTGAAACCCGAAGTGCTAAGCACTACGCCACCGTGCTGCCCAACTAACTTGCTTGTAAACTTTGCATAATTTTTCAGACCCAGGAAAACAATCAGCAGACAAATTAGATCATGTATTTGTTTTACTATAAAAATCTATGAATCTTATAGAGCTGCTGCACACACATAAAAGCAATGTGCAAAAGTGCTAGTACATTGTAAATAGTATTGTTTTGGTAAAAAAAAATACACATTTTTGTCAAGACACTACATCAGCTTTGTTTGTGATATCTTATAACACTTTACATCTAACAATAAAATGATAACATGTGTGCCTTTCTTTGAGTAAATGTTTTATTTTAACTTATCAAGGAGACCAAGGGTGGTGTGCGCCCCTTTTAAAGGCTAGTAGGCTGCCTCTTCCTGTCCCTGAAGTGTAACAGGTTGTCTATTACTGTTCTACATTATATCAAGAGAAAAAACAGTGGAGAGCATCCTAAGATATGTTGAAGGTAACTTATAAAGACAAACAGGCTCATCTCAGGCAGCATAAAAGAATTGAGAATTAAAATTAGAGGTAACCGTTATGACAGGATGAATGGACAACAGAGGCAAGTACATGACTGAATGTGATGATGGAATTAAGGACACTGGATATGTACAAAAAAAATTGTTTCTGTAACAAGAAACATGGGACTGGTAGTAGTTCAAACATGGGCAAAAAAGTCATGGCACCAACATAAAGGTTGCACTAGAAAGGGAGGAGGATATGGACATATTGTAGTTAGATATAAATATAAATATAGCTCCTTTCGCTACGGGAGAAAGGAGCTATATTTAGACAGGGGCAACAAACCTGGACAAAGATCAGTGCATGGGGGGGAAAAAAAAGGCTTTAGGTATAGAACAAGGATTGGAAATCATTCTATGGGATCTTTGCAATGGCCATTCTCTCCTCAGGTGTGGATATGAAAGACTGAAAGATAAAGAAAAAAAGAAAGCACCCCCATAGGGGAGAGATAGGAACACAATGCTGACAGCCAAGAATGACAGATCATGGGACCTTCATTGATTTGGTCCAAAACGTAGTCAACCTGCGGCTCTCCAGCTGTTGTGGGACTATGATACCCAGCATACCCTGACGTCTATAGGCAGGTTGGGACTTGCTGTTCCACAACATAAGGAAAGCAGCAAGTTACCCAGGTCTGGGTGAGTCGGTATAAGGGTCTGGTGTGTGGATAGAGGCCTGTAGGAAAGCATGGGAAGACAGGGCTGGGTCTGAGTCCTGGAGAGTGGGTGTGCCCCGGGAAAAGTCAGGAGCAGACAGATAAACAGTGGGGAGCTCAGTGGTTGCCCTGGCACGTATAAATACTCACTGGTTGGTAGGGGGCGCACTAAGGGGGATCTCCACCTCCTCCTCTTCATACTCCGGTCCGTCCAGGGAGTCCGCTTCTTCCACCGGGCCCAGAACCAGGCCATCGAAGGACAGTGGTAGCGACGGCAGAGGTGGAAAGGCCTCGGGACCATGTGACAACATTGGGGCACTTGTGACCAACAGCGCCGACTCCCCGCTGTCTGTCATCAGCCCGAGAGAGCCGGTAGCCGCAGACATCCCGACCCACAAGACCACCCGGCGAGGGTACCGAGGTGTATGCCACTTCCTGCCAGCCTGCTGACCGCACGGAGGGCCTCCTGCTCACCGGCCACCTCGCTCACCGTAGGCAGCTGAGGGGGTCTCGGGACTCCGAGGGGGGTATGGGGAGGGGGGCGGGGAGCGCACGCGCCAGACAGCAGCCCCTCACGCGACGGTTTCGCGACACCCCGCGACCTATGCGCGCGCGCGCTCCTTCATGTCAGTCTGAGACGGGAATGAAGTGATTCGAGCAGTGCACAGTGGTAGTGGTAGAATAAACTTTTTTTTTTTTTTTCTCATTTTTCAATAGAGCTTTATTGAAACGAGACAGTGTCAACAGAGAGAATGTTTCTCTAATTAGGTGTATTATTTATTTTCTTTTCATACTGCATTCCAGCTTCCTCTACATCTCACAGCTCCACTGCTGAGCTTCTCAAGAAAAGATGAATGCAATTGAAGCACCTGGTAGTAAATACATAATGAGTGTCATTTAGGGAAACGAATACAAATTAACCATTTTATAATGGTCAAGCAGATAACTCTTTCTGGAGATAATAAACAAGGTTGTGAAAAAAAAACCTGAATAAGACAGTTCTAAACATACTGTATGAATACTATATTTACACATGCTGAATTATTTGATATCAGTCATATTCATGACACCTACAACTGAGGCATGAATTAATAAATACCACAGAGATATTTTGGGTGTATGATATTCAGAACAAAAGAACCCAATATGTCAGAAATTTTTTGTTACTAAATGGATTACTGACAAATAAAGCAATCAATAAATAATAATAATATAAAAAAATAATAATAAGATAATAAGGAACAATCAAAGATGTCCCCTGTTGAATAAGTACAACATTTTAAACTCTTTTTCTTTCTATTATCACTTCTTTCTAATATCTTTATTTTTAACATATTTAGCTGACTGTAGAAACATATGTGGATGGTAACAACACAATTTTAAGGAATTATCAATAGAGAATTCTGGGGCATATTAAATTCGGTACGGGCATCGCAGCTATGTGCCCGAATGGTCGAGAAAGTAATTTGTGGCACCGCAATAAGGCTATTTTTCAGTTGCAAAGGAAAATCCATGTTATTGTGGTACCGTATTGCCCTCGGTAATGTGCACTCTGCGCATTACTACGATGCTCACACCTACTTAAATGGGTCCCTATGATTTTAATATGAATTAACAATAATCAGAGATGAACTAAAGAGTGCCCCTCCTACAAGAGAACTTTGTTTTCTTTGAAAATTAAAACTTTTAAAACGGCTGGAGAAACACAATACACATCAATATTAATAAACTATTGACACCTGGAGGGTGTATATCTATTAAGGCTCAGGGCTGAGACTGGGGAATAGTGAGACCTAAGATTGACTGGGGTTTACTGGCTGCGGCCTGAGATTGATGAAGCTTTGCTGAGGCCAAAGTCCTGGTGTTGGCTGTGGCCTATTACCTGCGGTCTGGCTGAGGCCTAGTGCCTGAGGTTGAGGACTGGACCTGGGCACAGAGGCCTGAGCTCTAGAAAGCTTGGGAACTGAGGTGTATAGATGAGGAGGCCTAGGGACTGTATCTAAGATATGAAAATTTATGTAATTTCAGCAGATACCACCAAAGCATCATTTTCATCAGCCAGGAGCAATATTTTTATCAACATCTGTGTATATAATGGCAGCATATTCTGCAGTATTTTGCATGATGTCACATACATACAGACTAATGCAAATGGCAGAGAGTAGTATACCCGACAAAGCGCTGAGATGCAAAATGCATTGTATTGGAATGCTGCAATAAAATAAGCAATTCACAAAGTATTGGATGTATGTTGGTAGAAAAATAGCAGAAAATAGCCGGCAGTTCTGGAAAAGAAGTTCAAAACTACCGGGCAGCATACAGCCCGTATATGATGCCCAGCAGCCACCACTTGACAAGAGGTTTAAATGGAAACCGAACGAACTCTGTGTATGCCTTGACAAAGACCCCAGAGGCGGGGTTGAAACGCGTTGGTTAACACAGATCCGCCCACTTGACAGCAGTGTTACACGAGCCGGAGGAGAGGGGACTGTCTAGCGGTGATTGCCCGGGAGTTATTTCATCTACACGCTGACTCTTCACTTAAGTCCGGTACGAGTCCACTTATTGTTAATGTTGGGATATCGTATAAGATGAGATGATTTTATTATGGTGTTTTTAAACTGTGAAAAATAAAAACCCCGATGATATTATGCCAGATCCTTTTTTGTATGCTTCTCTCGTTGTATATAATACGATTGGGCTACATGTAACAACGGGATCAGACGTGGCGTTCTATATCAATCAGTGGATCGAGTTCACTGTGTAAGTGATTCAGTTCATTTTCTCACTCACTCTACACGTGTGGTGCTTTGAGTAACCGTTAACTTGTACACGGTGAAGTGGATATTTATTCCTTAAGATAAGGGATTAAGGAAGAATGTTTTTTTCTTAGTAGGTTGTAATACTAATTTGAAATACTAATTTGATATCCATTTATCCCTTTTTTTCTAAACTCTACGGATTATAATACCTGGAGAGTTTATAAGAAGATAAAACTAAAACCTTCCATATGACATCTGCTTCTTAAATATCATCTATTAAGAAGATTACATGATTGGACCTATAAGAAGAGGTTGATTCACGTGGATATTATATGGACTTTTGAACTCTGTGGTGAACTTGTTATATGCGCCTATATACCTGTATTATATTATTTATGGTAATTGAATGTAGTGGGATTTATTGAGGTATTAGGCAGCTGTGACAGGGAGCGCTTTTTTGATCTTTCCCTTTGTATATGCTGTATTGACTATGTTGGTAGAGAGCTTACAATGTGGTTACATTACACACAATAATGCTTACTACAATTGCTAATCTGCAAAAAATACATGCTTGCTTGTTTTTTATGCAAGTGACAATATTTTCCCATCCAGTGAATTAATGGGTGCATGCTCATTTTGACTATATTGTTAATTCTGGACATCATTTACCATGTGTACTTAAATTCCCCCTTTAAAAATGCACGGGTGCTCATCTATACTTTGCTTTTGGGAGATGCTTTTGAAAATTAGAATTGTGCATAAGTGTAATAGAAGAGACACAAAAATATTGAGAGACACGCTGTAAAAAAGTGCAAACATATCAAATTTCAAATTCCTACCACTTTAGAACCACGTATTTTATTGAAATTAAACTTTTTAGTTCTTCTCCTAAAATACTGCTCAGTTTTGCCATATTTATGACCTAAATTAATCATTAGAGTGAGGGGCCATCATTACAATATTATTACATTGTTCAAGGTAGACCTAAAATGAGATTCTCTGTCGAAGTGCAACGTTAAGGAGATAAATTGGTCCCAATTGTAGTAGTTGTACAGCACAGTATTTTCTTGCTAATAAGATCTACAACTAGAAATGTGAAACCACTTCCCCAAAAAAAAGATTTATTTTTTTTAGAAAAATTGGAAACATTTAAAATTGGTAGAAAACATAAAAGAACTGTTATGAATTCTTTTTTCATATTTCCTAATAACATTCAAAGACAGAATGTTTTCTAAGTAAGAACTACGTTCTTGAAACACTTTTATGTAAGACATAGGAATTCTAATTTAGGGAATGATTACAATTTCTTTATGCCAGATTAGTTTTTGATTATGGCACAATATGTTTGGGATGGATCTGGGTAAACAGGAATATAGAGGAGACCCTTGTAGCTGGATATTAGTTAGGATCTTGATTAGATCATGGATGTTTGCCTAGTAAGGGGCTATTATGAGATGCCCCCCTGACCACCGGATTTCAAGCACAATTTTTTAGGAGTTTGGAAAAAAGGATTGTACAGTCATGGCCAAAAGTTTTGAGAATGACACAAGTATTGGATTTCACAAATGTTGCTGCTTCAGTGTTTTTAGACCTTTTTGTCAGGTGTTGCTAGAATATACTGAAGTAAAATTACAAGCATTTCATAAGTGTCAAAGGCTATTATTGACAATTATATAAAGTTTATGCAATTATGAGTCAATATATGTGTCACGGGCACTAGGAGTCTTGCCCAGGATTTCACTAGATGACTGGGCTTACCAGAGTCGTGAAGTTCACACAACGGTCCTCTGGTAGCGGGGTGACTAGCAGATATCACAGCAGATGGAGAGAGAATGCCAGTAAATAATAGGAAAGTCAGTGACTTGCAGCAATCTTTGGTCAAGGAATCAGCGACTAGCTGATATAATGAAAAGGCAGATTTCAACACGGAGATCAGGATGGACGTGAGTAGATGCAGGGAGGTAACAGGGAATCAGTGGTCTGCGTACAGCAAGTTGTACCACTGCTTATGGTGAGAAGACTTGTCCAGGTGCAGGTAGGTAGCGGGGAAGTCAGTGGTCTGCGTATAGCAAGTTGTACCACTGCTTAATAGGTGAGGATGTGTACAAGTGTTGATGAGTGGAAGCATACAAAGATAATAGGATGCAGACACTGAGAGCACTGAGGAACTTGATCCCAATAGGTATGCAGCGTATCCAACAAAGTCTATATAACGGTATGTGTGGCGCTGCTTGGTAGAGACTTGCTCAGCACAGATATGCAGGCCAATAATGGATAGTCAATCACAGTTATGCATATAACGACTGAGTAGTACGGTTAATTCCAAACAGGTATGCAGCGTAACAATAACAGTCTATAGCAGGTATGGATACCGCTGCTGAGCGTGAAAACTTGTCCTAGCGGATATGCAGAGTAAACGGAGAAAGTCAATAACAGATAGGCATACCGCTATTCAGTAGAACAGTCTGTCCACAGGGAGATGCAGGAACTGCAGAGACGCTGGACGGCAGAGACGAGTGTAGGAACCACAGGTGAGTAGATCCGGTAATCAGAGTCCAGCTGAGGACACAGGCAGGAAACAGGAGACTGTAGCAGGTATGGAAACCAGCGATGAGAAGCACATGGAATCCACAGGAACTGAAGACACTAGTAGTACACAGGAGATAGTAGCTGGTATGGAAACCAGCGATGAGTAGATCAGGAATCAGCAGGAAACTGAAGACACTAGTAGAACACAGGGAACACCTTCAGAGACTCACAGGGAATGAGACTCCAAGATCAGGCAATGAGGTAATGCACACAGGTGCCTTAAATAGGGAGTTGCCTGATCAACCAATTTGGATTAAAAGCAACAGTCACAAGAGTTATTGGGAACTGCGCATGCGTAGACCATTAGGATGGCGGACGGCCGCGGTTTAGGACAGGTGCCGGCAGGAAGGCTAGGGAGCCACGCACCAGCGTAGAGGCACTCACGGTCCGGTGAGTGACAATATGCAGTGTTGACCCTTCTTTTTGAAGACCTGTGCAATTCACCCTGGCATGCTGTCAATCAACTTCTGAGCCACATACTGACTGATGGCCGCCCAGTCTTGCCTAATCAATGCATGGAGTTTGTCAGAATTTGTGGATTTTTGTTTGTCCACCCGCCTCTTAAGGATTGACCACAAGTTCTCAATGGGATTAAAGTCTGGGGAGTTTCCTGCAATGGACCCAAAATTTTGATGTTTTGATCCCTGAGCCACTAAGTTATCACTTTTGCCTTATGGCAAGGTGCTCCATCATGCTGGAGAAGGCATTGTTAGTCACCAAACTGTTCTTGGATGTTTTGGTTCCATTCTTTATTCATGGCTGCATTCTTAGGCAAAATTGTGAGTGAGCCCACTTCCTCGGCTGAGAAGCAACCCCACACATGAATGGTCTTAGGATGCTTTACTGTTGGCATGACACAGGACTGATGGTAGTGCTCATCTTTCCTTCTCCGGTCCAGATAACCCAAACAATCTGAAACAGAGAAAATGACTTTACCTAAGTCCTCAGCAGTCCAATCACTGTATCTTTTGCAGAATATCAGTCTGTTCCTGTTGTTTTTCCTGGAGAGAAGTGGCTTCTTTGCTGGTCTTCCTGACACCAGGCCATCCTCCAAAAGTCTTCGCCTCACTGTGCGTGCAGATGCTCTCATACCTGCCAGCTGCATTCCTGAGCAAGCTCTGCACTGGTGGTGCCCCAATCCCGCAGCTGATTCAACTTTAGGAAACGGTCCTGGCACTTGCTGGATGTTCTTGAGCTCCCAGAAACCTTTTTCACAACTATTGAACCTCTCTCCTTGAAGTTATTGATGATGCAATAACTGGTTGATTTAGGTGCAATCTTACTAGCAGCAATATCCTTGCATGTGAAGCCCTTTTTGTGCAAAGCAATGATGACTATGTGTTTCCTTGCAGATAACCATGGTTAACAGAGGAAGAACAATGATTTCAAGCACCACCCTACTTTAAAAGCTTCCAGTCTGTTATTCTAACTCAATCAGCATGACAGAGTGATCTCCAGCCTTGTGCTCTTCAACACTCTCACCTGTATTAACGAGAGAATCACTGACCTGATGTAAGCTGGTCCTTTTGCGGCTGGGCTGATATGCAATGGAAATGTTGTTTTTGGGATAAAGTTAATTGTCATGGCAAAGAGAGACTTTGAAATTAATTGCAATTCATCTGATCACTTTTCATGACATCCTGGAGTATATGCAAATTGCCATCATAAAAACTGAGGCAGCAGACTTTGTGAAAAATTATATTTGCGTCATTCTCAAAACTTTTGGCCATGACTGTAGATGCGCCCGGAACCAGTACCACCTATAAAGATCTTAAATGAGTTTCCTTTGATTATTAGCTAAAATGAGCTTTTGGCTATATTACTTTCAACAATAATTTGTAAAGCATTGAAATTAATTTATTTGGGAAATAGATTATAGCAACCTTCTAGTGGGGAAAAGTGCATAAAGTATTTGGTGTGATTATTTTTCTATAACACCAGCATCACAAAGTTTTGCCCAAACCTATTCATCAAGTTAGCAAAGAATGCAACAAACTGTATATTATTAACATTATTATTAATTTTTATTTATAGGGCGCCACAAGGTGTCTGTAGCGCCATACAGGGACAAACAATATCACAGGACAAGGTGGGACAGCACAGGCACAGTACAATTAACAATAAGCACAGTAACTCAGGAAGCTCATAGCACAGCTAGAGAGAGAGGCAGGGATGGTGGGGAGAGGGATAGTCCGCATACGCTGGTAGCCTGAGCCCAAGAAGGAGAGCACGGATGACAGGTAAGAGCCACAGTGGGGTGTAGAGAAAAGTGAGAAGGGCCGAAGGGCAGAAGGTCCTCCGGGAGGAGGGCTGAATAGCTGGAGAGCAGAGTTAGAAGTGGTGGAAACAGGAGGAGAGATGTCCCTGCTCAACGGAGCGTACAATCTAAGGGGAGAGGTAGACAGACAGAGAGACACAAAGGTGAGAGGGGAGAGAAGGGGGGAATGGAGGCTGAATCAAGGAAGGGGGAAGAAGGGGGGAGAGGTAGATAACAATGTGGGTAGTTAAACGGGAAACTGGAAGGATTTTAAGAAAAGGTGGGTTTTTAAAGCCTGTTTGAAATTGGACAGATTGGGGGATGTTCTGATGGAGCGAGGGAGCTTGTTCAAGTGGAGGGGGGTAGCGCCGGAGAAGTCTTGGATACGCGCGTGAGAAGATGTAATCGGGGGAAGAGAGGTGACGGTCGTTGGCAGATCACAGAGGGTGGGATGGAGCGTGAATAGAGATGAGGTTGGAGATGTAGGGAGCAGTGAAATTGGCGATGGCCTTGTATGTGAATGTGAGGAGCTTGAACAGGATTCTGTAGAGGAAGGGGAGCCAATGAAGGGCTTGTTAGAGTGGGAGACAGAACAGGAGCAGCAAGAAAGGAAGATGAGCCTAGCGGCTGCATTAAGTACAGTTCGAAGGAGAGCGAGATGAAAGTGGGGGAGGCCAGTAAGGAGAAGGTTGCAGTGGTCCAAGCGGGAGATAATTAGAGAGGGGATAAGAGATTTGGTGGCTTCTTGGGAGAGGAAGGGCCGATCTTGTATACAAGATACTCTCAATTTCTTCAACTGTAGACAAGGTGACACCTGAAAATATTGAATAATTGACCAATCCTTTACAGGGTGCCATTGTCCAGAACCAGAAATACATAATAAAATACTAACTAAACTGTTGGTCCAGAAAATGTTCTTTGACCAATCCTGTGTCAGAATATGTATGTGTAATGCTATCTGACCAATGCAAAATCAATATAGCACTGATTTACAAATAGATGGACAGATGTGTTGGGGAAAGGAATCACAAAAAGCACCTCAGTCAGATTGTATCCAAGCATTAAATCAGGACAGAATAGGCATACTGTAAAGTATATTAGTAGTAACATATGTGAAGTCCTAGACAACATTGAAAATGTTAATTATGTGCTTTGCTACCTGGCACTGCAAGTACTATGAAAGCAGCATGATAGATCATGATCGATAAATAGCCACATATTACAGCAATAGGATGTGCATCCCATGGGATAAACCTGCTTCTTAATGGCTTCATGAACTTGTATACTTGGCACAAGATCTATAGAAGAGCAAAATAAATTATCAAATGTAGTGGCTGAAGGGGGAATTTAGAAGTGCTGGTATGGAATTTTTAAATGAACGTCTGGGGTATTTTAACAGTGTGAAATTAATTTTAGAAGCAATTTTACAGTATATAGCAGTGGGGGTGTATATGTTACATTTTTCATACATTTTTCATTCTAAATTTACACTTCGATCACTCGTATATATTATAATATAAAACATATTAAATAAAGCAAGCCCCCACCACTCCTGTGTTTCTTCACCTCTTCCTTATGTCTTCCTTGTGGCCCTTAAACTTTCCCTTATTTGTTATCTGTCGAGTCTGCCCATGAAATTAAAATAACTCTAACCTTCTCCTTCCTGGCTGTCGTAATATCTCCTACGTAATCTCTCCTTCCTGGCTGTCGTAAGTTCTCCCAGTTTTCACTACCTGTGGCTGCTGGTGTCTTAAGCTCAGTTGCTGCTTATCTGGATCCTGGAATGTTGGTGCCCTATTTGGAAAAAAGAGTGTTACATGAAATATAGAAAGCCCCAGCGTTAAATCAATAACAACCATGTTTAATATTTAAGCCTTCCTCCTTGCAACCAGCCCTAAATATTAAAAGATTCACACTTAATAAATAGACCTATTTCCCTCCAACCAACCCTTCATGTTAATTTAATAGCATATACCTTTAATAGCTAACCCTATTTCCCCTCCAACCAGCCCCACAAATTAATAGTATTCTCATTTAATAAATTAATGTATTCCTTCGTCAATCATCCTCGACTGGCCTAATATCTACCCTTTAATCTGAACTCTCCCTGGCTATATTAGACCAAAGGGCCCCCGATGAATTGGCCTGGGAAAAGGACATTGGGGAGGCCCTCGACCCCGATGATTGGAGGGAAATTCGTGACAGTGCTGCTTCTAGTTCCATATGTATAAAAATCAAGGAAAATGTTAATAAAGTTTTATATCAATGGTACTACGTCCCAACACGGCTTAAAAAAATGTTACTCGATACCTCTGACCATTGCTGGAAGGGAAATTTAAGATCCTTAATGAATCCGGCCCCTACTCTTTCCTCTCACCACTACCCCGCTGATGATGTAAGAGCCAGTGCTCATGCGTCAAGAGCTTAATCCTCATTGCAAGTATTCTCATCTGCCTGACTTGTATTTTGAACCTCTTAACATTTCAACCATGAATAATACGAACAGACACAAGAATGGCTCAGCTGTCAAAATTACACATCATTTTCTCAAGCAAGACAAAATTCAGACCAGGGGACCCTGCCCCCACAGTCCCAAGCCGCATGGGATGAGGATTCTAAAGCTGAGGACATTCCAAAAACCAAGAAGGACATTTCAGACCTACGTACCCTCCTTATGGACCTTAAACAATCCCTCACCAGCGAACTCAAAACATCTGTGGGGGATTAAAAAAGAACATTTCCGATCTGACTCAACATACCTCTGCCCTGGAACAATCCTATACCTATACCCAGATCTTGAATACTTTAGCAGAGAACTGGAATTTCTACGGAATAAAAATGAAGACCTTGAGAACTGATAACAGCGGAACAACCTTTGCTTCTGGCTTATACCAGAGGCCATTGATACGCAGGCCTTGGAACCGTACCTGCTGAGACTCTTTGTACAACTGGCGCCTTCCCTCTCCAACTCTCAGATCATCAGTGAAAGAGCCCACAAAGCCCTTCTTCCCAAACTAAAAGACTCCAACCTCGCCATCCTCCTACAGGTTGCCATACTGAAGTTCCTATCCCTTAAAATTAAGGACCAGATAACTCTTATCTCTAGAAACTCTCATTTACTTTGAGGGTTCTAAACTGCAAATATTTTACGACTTGTCCCCCTCCACTATTGCTAAGCGACATGACCTATGATAGTCACTATGGCACTCAGTGACCAAGGATATAAATATCGCTACTGGTGGATACTGGTAGCTGTCAGCACTCAGATCGCTGGATGAGGGCAGGAACTGTGACAAATGTTGATATTTCTTGAAATGTTCTTTTACATGTAGCCTGTTGATTTCTGAGTTTCCTTAAATTCTCAGGCCTGATTCCTAGCACTGTATGTGTGTGTGCAGCCCTGACTCCTGTTTTCTCTTGGTTACTAAATTGTTGGTCTAGGTTCAAGGTAACAGGCGGTGCACACACTTATTTTCTACTATTTACATACTAGCATCATTGTAAGGTTATTCTTTTTTTCTCAATGCTCTAGACAGTGACCACACTCACTTGTGGTTGTACACTGCCCCCCCCCCACCACATCCCCACCACATAGGGACTATCACCTATCACTACCACTTTTCTTTAGTGAATTTCAACATTTTCTCCGCTTTATGGGTGGTCCTCTGTTCCGACCTCAAGCTACTCTGCCCTTGGGCTCCCACCTGGAAGCCGGTTACCCAGACCCAGGTACCCTCCACTACTCCCCCCCCTCCCTACTCCCTTTTCCTCCTACTCCTACTCCTTTAGCCTTTCCCTTCCCAACTGCCTTCCCCCTCCCTTACACACACACACACACACACACACACACACACACAGTCACGTACTCAGACGCACCTCACTTTTGACATTAGCGTAGCTTAGAGGTCCATTCCCACCCATCTTCAGCAGTTCTCATCATGCATCTAAAAATCCTGTTGCTTAACATAAAAAGTTTAAATACTCCTTAGAAGCATTCTCTTCTCCATTCTTTTTTTAACAAGCACCATGCTGAAATTGTTTTCTTGCAGGAGACTCTCCTCAAAAAAGACCACAACCCCTCGTTGTCCTCCAGGGAATTCCCAACGATCTTCTATTCTATTCACACCTCTAACCGCAACGAAGTTGCTGTTATGGTTCGTAGCTCTGTCTGATTTCTAAAATCATCCGTGATGCAGACCATTGTTTTCTTATGTTCCAGGTTAAAATAGGTCCCTCTTCAATTAATTTGTCAAATGTTTATGTGCCCAACATGGACCATTCCTCCTTTTTCCATGCCTTTTTCTGTAAATTACACTCCCGCCACTCTGGAAAAATCCTGTTAGGGGGAAACTGTAACACAGACCTCTCCCAATCCCTCGATCGGTCTCGTATGTCCCCTACGTGCACTCACATCCCGGGCTCTAGACGACTCAACAAACACATGGCTGAGGCAGGCCTATGTAATATGTGGAGGGTCATGTATCCCAGCGCTAGAAACTATGGTTTTTATTCTCACCCACATGGCTCTGGGTCATGTGTTTAGACCACCTGGTCTAAACACTTAGCTAGAGAGCCGTTTTTTACAAAAAGGGCAATAAGGTTGACTCCCTCATGGTCTAAGGTCTTAATGCCAAGTGGGCTGCACAACTAATTAATGCCATTTGGGACCTAATGCTCTCTGTCCTATGATACTCATGTTATCAATAAGACCTTCTGCTCCTTCCATGAAACTTTGTACAATCTTTCATTCCTATGAGATGCTACTTCGCAACTGCCCAATACTGCCACTTACCTGAAATTTTGCAACTTACCTAGCCTAAGCTCAATGAAGGCAGAGGCATTATGTGAGGACATTTCTGAGGACGAGGTGAAAACCATCCTTAGTTCCCAGAAGCCTGCAAAGGCTCCAGGACCTGACAACCTTCCCGTACATATTATAAAACTTAAGTTACTCCCTAGACTTATCCAGCTCTTTAACTCTGTCCTACAGGATGATGGTCTTCACTCAGACTCGATTACCTACACGATCATCGTTATCCCAAAACCCCATAAAAACCATACACTATGCTCTAACTTTCGACCCATCTTGCTCCTCAATAGGGACATTAAGCATTTTTCAAAAATCTTGGCGAACAGAATGAACGGGGTCCTAGCCTATCTAATTGACCCGAACTAGGTGGGGTTTATCCCCAATAGACAGGCCTCTGACAACATCCACAAAGTGATTAATCTAATTCATTACATAAATACAAAAAAATCTCCCCTCAGTCATTCTCGCATTGAACACAGAAAAAGTGTTTGTATGTTCTCTAAGTTAGAGATCTATGACTTTCACAGTCGGTTCCTACAAGCCATCTGTGTCCTACATGCGAACCCCACCTTGAGGGTCTTGACAAATGGCCAGATCTCCAAATGCATTAGTTTCAGCAATGGCAAACGGCAGGGCTGCCCATTATCTCCTCTTCTATATGACCTCTGCATTGAACCCCTAGCGGCTAGAATCCGTCTTAACCCTGACATGACTGGCATATGACTTGGACCTAATCACTATAAGATATCGTTATACACTGACGTCGTCCTCATGATACTGATTAACCAAATAATTTCCCTCCCAAATCTCATGACGGAATTCTCACGATTCTCAGGGTACAAGATAAAACATTCCAAGTCCGAGGACCTGACACTCCATGTTCCCCACATGACCCGGAAAAGCCTGCAGTCCTCTCTCAAATTAATACCTAGGGGTGGCCATTACTAAACATTATACCAGGTTTTACCATTCAAACTTTTCTCCTTTGCCAGCATCGAACAGGATCTTTCAAAGTGGCAACCCCGTATATCTCTTGGACCGGGTGTATTCATGCTATCAAAATGAATGTACTCCCACGCCTCCTTTATTTCTTTCAAACGCTACCAGTCCAAATGCCACCACATATTGTTGCGGCCCTCCAGTCCCTTTGCAACAAATTTATCTGGTGAGGCAAGAAAGCCATACTTATTACTATCCAAATCTAAAGACTCGGGGAGTCTCGGACTGCCCTTCAACTTCCAACTATTATTTTGCCACCCAACTCAGCCACATCATCTCCTGGCATATTAACCCTGACCACAAAAAGTGCGTAGATATAGAAAACACCCTGGCTTCGGACATGGACCTTCCTTGGTTGCATAAGATCCATAGGCCTGCCTTGGTCTACGCCTGCTTGTCCATATCATTCACCCTGGTGGCATGGGATTTGGCCAACCTCCGTTTTGCTTTAGCCTATGACTCCTTTTTGGAACCATCCATTGTTTCCTCAAGGCCTCTCTGATAAGGTCTTCCGACTATGAAAATCATACAAATTTGACTGCTTTATCCACATTATGGGCGAATGAGTCTGTCACGAACACCCAGCCTGTCTCAGTGACAGCAATCTAAACAGCTGGCTGTGACTGGCGTCACCTTAGTCACCTACACCTTTTCTGCGGACCCCACTCCCTAGGGAATCCAGCCCACCACTGAACAGCCTGGGGTTTGTTGTCTTTATGGCAGAGGGAGCCCTGCCGCGTGTCCCACTGCTATAGTGCCACCCACCCCAGGCTGGTTTGCCTAGTGCTGGTTAAGTGAAACTTGGGGGGACCCCTCGCAAATTTTTCGCCCGCTTTTCATGTAACCAGCAGTAGGCTGGCAGCACTAGGGTTAATAGTGGTAGGACGGGGGGGACCTCATACTTTTTTTTGTGGAACTTTTATCGATTTTCAAACATTTGACAGCTGCCGGGACCTCCGGCTGTATAGGCAGACAGTGTAACAGTGATGTATTTACTAAATACGCAGGAAACACAGGAGAGTTAGCTAAAGATGGGAGTGTTTGACATCGCAGCAAAGTGCCAGAGATGACCAGCGATTTTTAAGATCAGAGTAAAAATCGCAGTTTAATACATCTAGCAACTTGGGAACTAAAATCGACGGTTATCACCCGCGATTTTCCGCGATTTTAACATGCTGAAAAAATCAGATCTTGATACATTTACCCCTAGATGTTAATCATCAGGCCTCTGGAGTATGTGTCCCCAGGGTCCCTCTGATACTCCTCCTCAACCAGCCAGTCTCCTATCTACGCAAATCCACTGATCGCTTGCTCACGCACATTTGCCAAGCTGTGAAACTGCTCATAGCTAGAGCATGAAAGTAAGCCACCTCTCCTTCGAAAACTGAGCTGCTAAACTGCATTTGTTATGTCTCTTTTATAGAGTATATCACTGCCCTCCTAAACAATGCCCTACCCAATTACCAATCAACCTGAACCTCCTGGTTTAACCTTAACCGCTCATCTGTTCCTGGTGTTGCCTGATCAGTAATGTATACCGCTTCCCCCACCCCCTGCCCCTCCTGTGACCTTACAATATAAAAATAAAAACCCTATATCTGTTCAGTCATTTTACCAGCCACCCACATCTCTACCCGCATTGACCAGAGCACCCAACTGCAAAACTATAGGTTTTTTTGTATAACTACTGTAGTTTTCTCCTCAGTACATCACATCTTTATTCTACACTCTATCAGTTGCTTGTTTGTTGTTTATGTATCTTAAACACAAACGAATTGGAAACTACTTTTTCACTGGGTTCTCGTGTTGTGATGTACCTCTGAGATCATTTGAAAATAAGGAGATTAAAAAAAAATACAGACACTCTAGTAAAAGTAGAGCTAAAGGGGTTCAATGGTGATCTACTTTAAAGGTTTCATAAAAACAAACTTTTCAAGAAAATACTAATTGAGAATCTTAATGTTCCCAAAAGTGTCAAGAACACAACTTAAAGAAGATATAAAATGAAAGGATCTTTTTTTGAGAAGTGTATCTTCAGTTACACTTAGGACAAGTTAAAGACCTTGGGATCTTATTGGGAAGAGATCAGAGAGGGAATAGTTAGTAGCTCAATATCAACTATTATCATAGTTTTCAACATTTATTTATATAACGCCAGCAAATTCCGTAGCATTTACAATTGGGATAAAAGAGACAGCATATAATAACTATTACGGGTAGTATTATCCCACAAAAATGGAGTTGCTGGCAGAATTACAGCCAGTATGCTCTATTTTTAACTCATTATCTGAACAACCCATACCTAAACATCCCTAGACATTTTTACTATCTCACCCATCACAAGATATGAGTTTCCAAACTAAAAAACTGATAGCCCACATCTTTCCTTCTGCTAAAGTTGGAAGAGCCTGATTTGTAAGTGACAAAAACCCACCATGCATGGAAAACATTGCATATTATCTCCATGACAAACAGCCTAAATTTGCCATTTTTGCCCCCTGGTATTTCAGAGAAAGTAGTTCTAGTTGGTGTTAGGAACTCCCAAGCCAGTACAGTGAAACTCGGGAACTACTCTGAAGGCCCGGTATTCGCTGGAGCCCCTAGTGGCGGGAACAGATTTGGCTGCGGACCGACCGAGGGTCGAGCAACGTGTACTGACTTAAAGGAGAACCCAGGAGTGAGTGATAGGCAGGCCGAAGTGAGGAAGAGATCCAAGGTCAAAAGGACACTAGCACAGGTACGAAATCCAGGGACAGGCGAAAGGTCAGGTGCACAAGCGAAAGGAGCAAAATCCGGAGTTCAGGCAAATGGTCAGGGTCAGAAGCGAGGGTTCAAAGGTCCAGGAACAAGCAGAGGTCAAAACGGGTAGTCAATCAACGGTAATGGTAACCAAACAGGGAGCACAAGCAGGTAGCAGAACTGAGGACAGAACGCTATAACCGGCAGTGAGGCTCAGTCCTCACTGCCCTAAATACCCCTGCTAGCCAATCAGAGCCTAGCTCTGAAACAAGTCACAGCCCCTGCCTGATTAATTTCCTATAGGTTGCGCTAGACTGCGTATGTGCCCATCTGTTTTATTGTGCCCAGGGCGCCTGGGTAAAGTTCCCGGCATCCAGCCGTTGCCCTGGCAACGGCCGGGCCGGATTTCCGGAAGTGACATCCCGGTTGCCATAGCAACAGTCAGGACGTCAGAAGAAGCAGGAACTGAGTCGTGGCGGTGCCCGCGGCCGCCGCGGCTCGTGACAGTTGGCTTGTACCAAAAATTACAACTCCTCCCCGAGTCAAATATCTGTGTTTCAACATTGAGATCTCCTAGAACCTGTCCTCTTCATAATTGCTCAGGATAAAGGCCTTTTTGATGTCTAAGCTACCTTGTATTTATTAGATGTTTTAGAGCCATATTAGCCCTCACCTTGCAAACAATGAGAGTCCCTATTTTTGGGTAATTTAGATTTAGGACCATCCTATTAGCAGAAACGAACATGGTCGAACTAGGATTGTGGTGGTGCTTCTATTCTGAAAGCTCGACAAAAAGTCAAACAATCCAGCCATGTAAAAAGTGTTCTAAGTGGTGTAACTATAAAATAGTCCAAAAGCCTATGCTTCAGCAACAACATTTGCAATATGGTTCCAGAAAATATGCCACATATATCTGTAACACCTATTCATTTTATAAAAATAATATCCTTATGTTTTCAGTACACTTAGAGTACATAATTATTATCATGATTAATAATCTGTCTGTATATTGCCTTAAATCCATGCTGTAAATGTCAACAGTTATTCGACTGGATACAAAAAAACCTGGTATTAATAGCTATGTTTTTGTTTTATATCCACAAAGAGGATTTGTATTGTCATGTACTTGTTACCCTGGAGAATAGGGGATTGACAGAGAACAGTCTTATTTACTTTATTTTGTTTCCAGGTATTGCCTAATGTCTTAGTTGCTGCCCATCCAGCATATCAAAAGTTATTTGGGCATTAATAAAAATCAGCTTTTAGTTACTTGAGAAGTAAGTATATTTGATTTTAGCTGTATTTCAATGTCTGAAATATAGATGAAAGTGTAGGACCTTTGCCATTGAGTTGCGAGCTTAAAATGTTTTGATCAAAATTTGAACTTATACCTAATACTTTAATTTTTCTGGATACATACAGCTTTGCAATACAAGCATAAGCTTTAACAACAACTGTGTTTTTGTTTTCTTCCCATATAGAGAATTTACATTGCCATACAGCAGATACCCTGGAGAGTATGGGATTAAGCAAGTCCGGCCTTATTTCTTGTCTATTTTCTCTACAATGGATGTCAGCTCTGCAAACAAATCAATGCACATTCCCATAAAATGGTCACCAAATCCATAACTACAGTTTTGTGATGTCTCAATACAGTTACACTGCAGCAATGATTCATAAATTACCACCAACGACCTCAGTCTGAATCTCATTACTGTAAGATAATGATCTCTCAACTTTGTATTATACATACTGGAAAGCATGATTCATTAATAGTGACTAAATGAATGATGCTCCTACAGCCTTAAGATATTAATTTGTGTTAATGCCCAGGGGTGTGTAAGGAGGTAGTTTGAGTCAGTTCTCCCAGATAGAAGGTTTTGAAGGTTAGTTAAATGTTAATTTAAAAAAAAAAATCTGCAAAAGTCGAAATAACTGATTTATACATTTTGTCATATCTGATAATAACTAAATAATTGAAGTGGACATATTTGTCACTAATAGTGAGAGCTATTATCCAAATGGTGTTTTCTTTTGTATTCTGGTCACCAGAATTAGTTCTGTTACATTTATCGGTCACCAATCTGCTTTGAAAGCAGATAGACTCTGTTTGGATACTAGTCATAGAAAGGGCTCTAATTTTTATCTTTGCCACCAGAATTGGCTCTGTTTTACATACAGTCAGGTCCATAAATATTGGGACATCGACACAATTCTCATATTTTGGGCTCTATACACCACTACAATGGATTTGAAATGAAACAAACAAGATGTGCTTTTACTGCAGACTTTTAGCTTTAATTTAAGGGAATTTACATCCAAATCAGGTGAACAGTGTAGGAATTACAACGGTTTCTATATGTGCTTCACACTTTTTAAGGGACCAAAAGTAATGGGACAAACTAAACAATCCTACATCAAACTTTCACTTTTTAATACTTTGTTGCAAATCCTTTGCAGTCAATTACAGCCTGAAGTCTGTAAGGCATAGACATCACCAGACGCTGGGTTTCATCCCTGGTGATGCTCTGCCAGGCCTCTACTGCAAATGTCTTCAGTTCCTTCTTGTTCTTGGGGCATTTTCCCTTCAGTTTTGTCTTCATCAAGTGAAATGCAGCTCAATCGGATTCAGGTCAGGTGATTGACTTGGCCATTGCATAACATTCCACTTGTTAGCCTTAAAAAACTCTTTGGTTGCTTTTGCAGTATGCTTCGGGTCTTTGTCCATCTGCACTGTGAAGCGCCGTCCAATGAGTTCTGAAGCATTTGACTGAATATGAGCAGATAATATTGCCTAAAACACTTCAAAATTCATCCTACTGCTTTTGTCAACAGTCACATCATCAATAAATACAAGGGAACCAGTTCCATTGGCAGCCATACATGCCCACGCCATGTCACTACCACCACCGTGCTTCACTGATGAGGTGGTATGTTTTGGATCATGAGCAGTTCCTTTCCTCCCCATACTCTTCTCTTCCCATTACTTTGGTACAAGTTGATCTTTGTCTCATCTGTCCATAGGATGTTGTTCCAGAACTGTAAGGGCTTTTTTAGATGTTGTTTGCCAAACTCTAATCTGGTCTTCCTGTTTTTGTGGCTCAAAAATGGTTTACATCTTGTGGTGAACCCTCTATATTCACTCTTGTGAAGTCTTCTCTAGATTATTGACTTTGACACATATACACCTACCTCCTGGAGAGTGTTCTTAATTTGGTCAACTGTTGTGAAGGGGTTTTTCTTCACTAGGGAAACGCAAAGTTTTGTAATACATTCTGCTCTGTGTTTGCAAATTTGCATTTAATTGAATTTATAAGCTGTTTAGAGCTAAGACAATGAGGGTCTGCTCTGACAATTCATCCTGCTGTGTGGTGAGTTTGGGATAGGACTGGAAACAGTTAAGGTCTATTCCAACCCCCGCCCACCTCCCCCGTGAAATATGCAAAATGTTACGTCAAATTAAGCAATTAATCCAGGGTACAGTTTTCAAAATGTTGCTTATCTCTGTTTATCCCTACATCAGAACTTGAATAAATAAACCTATTTAGTATCACTGTACTTGAGAGAACAAGGTAATTAAATGATTAAATGGGGGTAGGGGAGTACATTTCAAAGGCTGCTCTAATTAAATTTCAGTAACTAGGCGAATAATCAAAACTATATATTTCTATATTTATCTGCTTTCCTTTAGGTAAAGCGTAAAAAAAATTAAATTTGCTACCAAAAGAAAGCCCTTTAAAAAAAAACATCTGAGTTTTTCTATTTATTATGCATGTATAGTAACAGTTTTATTGTTCCTTCAAAACAGTTGCTGAGTATGAATTATTTTTTGTTCCTACATTAGTATTTATATAATTTACATTAACTTATACTGATTTACAGTCTCATTATACAACATCACCTAGTATTTGAGTGATTTCCTGCGTTTGCCTAACAATTTCTTACAGTAATTCTAAAGTTTTGTTCATAGAAGCAGTCATCCAGTGTTGTATCGTCACACAATATATAATTTGTGACTTTGTTTCTGTCTATGTATATTATTTTTCCTTTTGTCATCATCAGAAATTTCCCACTAATCAAAAATATCTAAGTAATCAACATTACATAAGCATTGTAATCAAATGACATCATTATTGCAGTATATAACAAATGTTGCATTGCACTGTGTTGCATTAGTCTAACCTGCAACAAGTACTTTAAATTAATTAAATGACATCACCATCATCCTTACTCACCAGGGCATGGCAAATCATACAAATATATGATTGCAATAAAGACATAGGGTCTGTTTTACAGTTGAACATAAGTGATGTAAAGATGCTTCTTAGTGTAATATTGCCATATTGCATATGCACACAATTTGCGTCTGTATTTACAGGGGTGCTAACATGCAAGTGCAATAATGTTAGTTTGTGCAGATGCAAGAATAGTATGCCAGTTTGAGATGCATTTTATTTAGGAGTGAAAGTATAAATACATTGAACTTTTAAACACGTTCATTTCAAGTTGTAAATTTTGCGTGAACACTAACATTAGGTTTTGGAGTTGATGATCATGATTTGTAAACGTCTGCGGCATTTCATGGGTGCCGCAACCAGTGATGATATTCAGAGTTACCATGGCACTACAGGGGTAAGGATAAGAGATGTGGGCAGCTGTGTCATCACGACGGGGTGGGGCCAAGCAGTGTGGTGCAAAAGCCCATAGCACCACTACCACCCAGTTACATGGAAGCCCACACTAGGTTAGTCCCCCGAAGGCTGTGAAGAAGGTGTCCGCGGGAGTCCAAATCCCCAGCAGTGCATGCTGTGAGAGAATTACTTATTTTGCGCATAGGGGGACCCCACCTTCAGAGGTACTCCAGAAGAAGAGTTGCCCAAGAGGGGTGGGTCCTGCCACTAGGACTGATACTGTCAAGAAGGGAAAGCCCCTGGAAGAAGCTGTCTAGCTATTACAGGTTTACCAGGAGGGGTGAGTGTGTGTGACAAGGAGGCAAATAAGCTTCATATAGAGGGAAGGACTAAATAAGAGCCCTCTTGTAAAGTGTTCCCTTACCGTGAGGTGGGTCACTGTGTCCAGGCAGTGTGGCTACTCGAGGGAAAGAGTCCCCATGGTGAGCAGGAGAGATGTGATAAAAGGACAGTGTTATTGGCATGAGCAGAGTTCCTGGTTATTGGAATAATCTGCCTAGGTGAGCTAATTGCACGATATGTAATGCATAGCAGCAGGGTGGTTCCCATGGAGGCAAGAGTCCCTGGATATTGGGATGTTCTGCGCCGAGCAACACTGGGTATGCAACTGCAATTAATGTTACTAAGACTGAGCTGTATCACGAGCCGCGGTGATACGCCGCATCCTGGCATGATCTAGCAGCCGGGCGCGTGCTCTAGTTTCTATGCTCTGTTATTATTCTTTGGGATTATCCTTGTGGCATAGATGTAGGAGGGTGTAGGGACATCCTCCAACTCCAGTGGGAGCTCTCATATGATTTAAACTGGTTCATTTATATTTTTATACATGCTTCCTGGTTTATATTATTATCTATGCTAGTTCTAGCTAGTAATTAATTAGCAGCCTCCTGAGGCTGATTGTCAGCCCTGTCCTCCTCTGTCCTGATTGGCTCTTAGTACTATTTAAGGCAGTGAGGTCTGAGCCTCACTGCTGGTTATAGCGTTCTGTTCCAGTACTGCTACCTGCTCCTGTTCTTGTTTAGTGTTTGGTGTTTAAACCTTGGATTGATTACCTGTGTATGACCTTTTGCCTGTACCCAGACTCTGAACCACTGCCTGTGACCCCGACCTTTTGCTTGTACCCGGATTCTGAACCACTGCCTGTGACCTTGACCTTTTTGCCTATACCTGACATCCTCTCTGGTGCTCTGTCCAGTCCGCTGATCTCTGGCCTGACGCTACACTGTGTGCTACCTCCTGTACCTGTGCGCTGCTGTTTTAGCATAAACTCATACTACTCTGAGCATAAGACCTGGGGGCATCCGAGTACCTGTGAGCATAACCAGTCTCTACGGGAAAGGCGGCTGCTAAAGGTGAAGACCTCTTCTACCTGTTCTATGAGTTTATGCTGCACTGATGGCCATAACAAGCTGGAGGAGTTGACAGTGTTTTATCAATTGTAACCGTTATGCTCATGAGCTGGAGGAGAAGGTGTTTAATAAAAACTGTCAATTGCTTTTTATGATATGGTCTGGTGCCCAACAATTCTTATAGTCTGTATTACCTGTCCACTCCACTTGGTATTATGTTCTAAGTACCTGTGTATTCGGGGACCCTCTGTTTGCATTAGCCATACCTAGACCATAGCCAGAGCTAAAGAGGAAAGATACAGCAAGGGGGGTACCAAATTACATCCTAGCACTCCAAGTAAGTGTTACACAGCAAAAGTAGTGTTCACGGATTGTTGTATCTTTATCTGGGTGTATCTAAACACTATACTTTGCGGACAATACCCAACTTTATCTATCCTTTCTGGATCTCTCACCATCTGTGTTGGTCTATATTACTGAATGTCTTTCTGCTGTTTCATCTTGAGTGTCCTCTCGCCCCCTTGAACTCAATCTTTCAAAAACAGAGCTAATAATATTCCCACCAGCCAACTGAAGTTACCTACCTGACATTTCTATTTCTGTTTACAACATAACAATAAATCCTACTCTACAAGCTTCCATCTAAGAAACATTTCCAGAATACACACATATCTCACACAAGACACTGCAAAAACTTTATTTCATGCACTCATTGACTATTGCAATTCCATCCTTACTGGCCTTCCCCAAGCCAGACTCTCACTGCTACAAACTATTTTGCATGTAGTGACCAGATTAATTTTCCTTGCAAATCATTCTTCCACTGTGGCTCCGCTCTTTAAGTCTCCTCCATTCTGCACAAGATCTACGTCTCTCATCTACAGTCTTGTCTACATTAGCTGCTCCCATTCCTGGTTACAGGACATTTTTTGGGCTGCAACCACCTTGTGAAATTCGCTTTCTTGCACAACAAGACTTTCCTCTAGTCTTCAAACCTTCAAGCATTCTCAACCCAGCTCTTCAGGCAAGCTTATCAAATTCCTCAACCAACCGTAACCTCGCTAGGGTACCCTATTACCACTCCTTAACACAGCCCACACAACACAACAACCCTCTGAGCCCCTGACGAACATTACTGTGTGACAGGATCATATAACCAAATAAGCACTTTTTACGTTTGCAATCTGGCTTGGACCAATATGCAATATGTAGCACTTAACATCATGTATCAAACTCACAGATTAGATTGTAAGCTTGTGAGCAGAGCCCTCTTACCTTTCCTTCTATCTGTAATTCTATTTGGATATTGGGATTTCCTCTTTAACTCTGTTGAGCATGATTCATTGACTGTGTGGTTTGACATTACCTCTTAAGCTGTGGTGAGAATGAATCATTGCACACCTGTCTCATTAAATTATAATGTTCTTCTCTCCTGCCCCGATTGAACCTTTGTGTCATGATCTGCATCCTGCAGCTCCTGTCTGCCAGTTGTTGGACCTTTGTATATATCTGCATCCTGCCTGTAGTACCACTGTTCCACCACAGGGGCCACTGTGGTACTCAGACTGCTCTCTTACCTGTCAGAGCTGTCTCTTCTCTCCAGGATGATTAACACCTGCCTCTGGCCTAAAAAAGCCTGATTGTCCCAGCAGCCTTGCCAGATCACCTATTGGCATCTCCTGTGTTGCTGTTCCTGTGTCCTCTTCTGATTTATCTCCTTGTATTGACCTCTGCTCCCTCCGTTTTTGCACCTTTGCCTGTGACCCGGCTTGTCTGTGACTCTGTAACTGTTTTCAGCTCTCAAGTGTTTTTGCATTATCCTGCTGCAAAGTATTACCACCAATACCTGCTTTCAGCTCTCCAGTGTTTTTGCATTATCCTGCTGCAAAGTATTACCAACAATACCTGCTTTCAGTTCTCCTGTGTTACAGAGGACTAACTTGTTGCAGATTGTGTATCATCTCCACTACCTCGTGGTAAAGTCCTGCAGACCATCACATCCTGTATCTGTTACCTTCAGTGCCTTGCTCCGCAGACTGTCGCACCTTGTGTGTCATCTCCACTACTTTGTGGTAAAGTCCTGCAGACCATCGCATTCTGCATTTGTTGTTCACTGAGTTCTTTTGCTATTTCTGTCATACCCTACTGTACTGCATCCTAAAACCTGTGTTACCGGAGTTTAATAAAAAACACTTTGTTCACTACATTTTCTCTGTGTCTTATATTGGGAATCCTGACTCTTTGGAGTTTAAAACCCCCTCCTGTTCTATGCTTCTTCATCAATGAAAGAGTTTACTTCGTACTCCTGCAAAGTTTCCTCTTCTCTCCTACTTCTTCAGTATATCGACACACACAGTATAGCTTACTGTGAACTCTTTTTAAGTGAGTGAGTACTGCAGCTTGAAAGTAGAACATATATATATATTTATATATAATATATATATATAGTAGGAAATCATTATGCCTGCAGATACCATACTGAGGCTCTGTGCTTGTCTCAGTTGCACCTGGAGATTTGCTGCCTTTTTGTAATATGAGATTCTGGATATTCTCCATTGCCAAGATTGCATCTTGTGGGTACTATGTCTGCTTCTACAAATCTGAATTTAAATATTTTGTGTGAAGTACTATAGACTCACAGTGTCTCTGGAGATCTTTTATGCCCTACAAATATCAGCCATTAATAAAGACTTTGTTTTTTGCTCATTAATCAGGAGCTAGCTGTGTTTACTATGTATATGATCACCTGTGACTCTGGATGTTTTTAGTATATTCAGATAATCTTACAGTTATTTGAATCTCTCTCCTGCCTCTCTCTAGCATTGAATTACCTAACAAATAATACTTGTTTTATTACTATGTTTGTTCCTAATTGTAAAGGGCTAAGGGAATATGCTGGTGCTATAAAAAATGGGGCATATTTACGTTCAACTGTAAATCAGTGTGGTGCTTTGCTTCTGGCCAGGTTTTCCTCCATAACTCTGACCACCAATGATGACAGCTGTCTCTTTCTGAGGAGTTTCACTATATTGCCTGTGCATGGGTTTGTGGTTGTTGTAGTTTTACTACATTACTACATGTTGTACTGATATAATATAATGCCAATAGAAAGTGAGAAAGGCGGGCTAGCCACAACCCAACCTTGCAAGATCCGAGATTTGATCACGTGAAATTATGTTTTGCATTTCTTTAGATCCAAGTTGCATTAGCAATTCCATGTTAATCTGAGGCTTGACTCAGATATGTAGAACTTGAATTTGATGGTCTAACCCAAGTCTAAAGCGCTCATGTCTAATATAAACTGATAACATTTAGTAGATAGCGATACAGGAACCAATTTAGCTATTTGTCCCTTTCTCCAGCAATATCACAGCGATTTGACAAAAAAACTATTGTCTGAGCAGTTGCCTTGTAGTAGTAAGGGTAATCTTAGGGGTAAACTTACCACTTTGCCGGACCAGTCTCTGCAAATATGCCCATGTTTAAGCTTGCTAGCTGGCTCTTACATGCTCAATGAAATTGAAAATCCAGATTTGGATTTGTATAAAAAATATAAGTTAAAAAAAGTGTAAAACATAGATAACATTTCTTAAAATATTACAAAATTATTTGAAACCTTAATTCGTTAATAAAATAGTTTATTCACAGAATAAACCATTTTTAAACATCTTTTTGATCTGTTATCGCTATACTGAGATGGTGATAACAGAACAGGCATGGGTGCCAGCAGTGATGAAAGCCTGGTGAATATTACCACTGGTGGTTTTACTTTACCTTACGTATAAGATGATGCTAGAAAAAGCTTTATTACCGCCAAGTTTTCACCATAGCGATTTTTGTCTATTGATAAATCAGTCCCACAAAGAGAACTATATAGACATTGTCGGTCTGATGCTTAGTTGGACACAAGTCCAACTTCTAAGCATAAAATGCACTTTTTGATTAGTGTCTACTCACAGGTAAAAAGTGCTTGTATAAGTCTGTCTGCATGCAAGCGTAGGGAAAGTAAGCTTTTCTCACCGTATCATGTGGAAGCAGGCTTAAAGGGGCATATCTGTTGCAGCTGCTTCACGTCTGGTGCAAGATCCATGCGGATGATGAAGACCATAAGATCGCAACTTGCTTTTATTTAAAAAAAAAAATTATTTTAAAAAGTGTGTACCCACCCATTGTTACTACCTGCACTAGTGCTCATAGCCTTGGGTGGTATCAGCAAAATCGGAGGCACAAAAAACATGGGGTCACCCAGAAAATGACGATACCAACAAAAAGGCTATACTAGGTTGCCATAGTGACAACCAAGCCCATTCAGAACAGGGTTGATTTCCCTAGGGATATCAGGCCCGCAAGAAAAATGTGGGCCTCCCCCTAGGAAAAACTTGCCCGTACTAGTGTTCTTCCCACACCCTAATGCTGTGAGAGTAGGCTAATAAATTTAGTAAAAAGTAGATTTAAGCATTTTTACATGTTGAACTACAGGACCCAGTAGTCCCTGTAAGTCTTAATGTGCTAACTATATTACATAATGGCCACCTGTAGTTCATTTATGCAAAAATATGTTTACATCTGACTGGGAGAGAAAATTAATTTGGCTTTCAATGAAAATCTAATGGATGTTTGAAATATGCGAGACATTGGAGGGCTATTAAGCAATTAAAATCAACTGTTGTCTGTGATCAGGCAGAAAAGTGACATAAATTAATATCTAAACAGTTAATATGTGAAGCATATGCAGGATGCAAAAATTAGTGGGATTTGCTAGTAAAGTCAATGACTAATTTCATTAATGAAAATGTGTAGCCAGTATATATACAGTATATGCGTCAAGAATTTTAATGGCTAATCTGATGAATAGCCGTACAGCATACACCTGAAATATTTGCAGAGCAGCTGTAGAGTAGCTGTTTTTCAGTCACATTTTGAAAGACAAATAAAATAGAATAATTGATATGCAATTTAAATCAATAATAATACACACACCGGACATTTCATGATTACTACTGCGTCATACAGTCTGATCCGGATTTAACTTTTTTGCCTCCCAAGGCCAATTTTGCTTCCTCCTTCATTGTCTCAGATCCATATACCGATCTCACGAATGTATGATCTGTATAACAGTTAAACGTAGGTTTATTTTACTAGTAATCCTAAATAACCATTTTTTTTATGCTGGTAGACATACATAAGACAAAATGTGTTAAGATGAATCAAGGGTCAGAGTTACACTCTAGCCACTATAGCGTTTCCCCAAATATGGGCCTGTTTACAATAAAATATTCAACTGGTTTGTGTTAGAAAACTGGATGGATATAGATATTATATATAAATATATATAATATATATATCTATAATATAAATGCTTAGTGGCGTGTGTTAGTCTGTCTGTGTGTGTGTAAAAAATAAAACCAAGCTGCAGCGCCACCTGCTGGGTGGAGTTATACACTGACCTACTAAATTCTTAGTGTGTGTAGAAAAAAAAATTCAGAAAGGGCTGAAATTTGGTATACTAAGATGTTTTTAATTTGTTAATTTAATTTGTTAATTGTTAAAAGTGTTTACAAAGATTTAAAAAAATATATGTATATTTCTTGAAGGAGAAGTGACAGTTGGGAGTGGTTGGTGGTTGAGGCCTGGGCTATGGCCCAAATGCATGACAAGAACCTTTTTAACACCTTAAGTAGCTTGATTTGACTAGAATGCATGAGTATCATGCACGGGTTAATTTGTGTATATATATATATATATATATATATATATATATATATATATATATATATATATATATATATATGAGTTGTGAATAGCTCAATCACCATCAATTTTTGATGGAGAGATACATGATGGTAATTAAAATATTTTGATTTTAAAAATGATATATTCTGTTCAAAAATGAATTTGTAACATGGATAGATTTGTGCCACAACAACCAATTATGTGCAGCTTTATGGTTAAACAGACAATATAACTAACAGACAAACAAACAGCACACCATAAAATTTAATATACAGTATATTATTCAGTGATATGCTGTTGTTTGGTAGTATCAACATCATGTTATAGAGCGCATACATTGATGTGCCTTGAAATTAGGTGTGAACAAGGAACCACAAAAACAGAGGTGCCCAAACTCAGTCCTCAAGAACTACCAACTGTTCATGTTTTCAGGATTTCCTTAATCATTGCCAGGTGAATAAGTCTATTTGTCAGGGCCAGCAATTTTTCCACCTGTTTCTACAGACAGAAATCCTGAAAACATGACCTGGTGGTAGCTCTTGAGGACTAAGATATGACTGTCCCACTTTTATTTAATTTAAAAAAAAATACATATTTGCATAATTTAATGTTTATTTGTACTCCTCCTTTCAGGGCAATGCATATACTTTTTGGATCCCTGCATTTTTTGTTTTAACGAATGTTGTATAAACTCTGATTTACAAATGCAAGTTATTTGTCCTTCAAAGGTGAAATCACAATTCTTTCTGTGTCTGGTGGTTTGAACAATAATATCACTACAGGACTTTCCTGCAGATTGAAAAGAAAAATAGCAATATTCCAAAGTGCTCCGGATCAAACACACATCATTCTTAAATCAATGTTTGTGGCCTGAAAATACTTGTGAACATGATAGTTACCTTTATACAGTTCAGATCTATAAATGTCAAGAACCCACATGACACAAGATAATCAAACAAAACACTAGATTCTCTAGAAATTATTAATTTATTGCCATCATCTGACAAGAGCATAAAGAGTTATTGTGTGGGTAGTAAACAAAAGCTGCTTAGTGTTATTCCTGCTGGAAAAAAGGTTGACTTTTACTGTCACATGAACCACTATAAAGAAACAACCACAAAGGGCATTTGGTACACAATTTGAAGAAAGAAAAATGTAGCACTAAAAAGGCGCTATCCACTCAAGAGCACACTTTAGCCGTGTGGCATAATACCACAGCTCGATGATATATACACTTGTAGAATTTTATGGAAGTAACTGTTCTTTTGCACTTCTAGTCACTTCACAAAGGTTCTAGCCTCAGGCTGCACTTTGAATAACTATGAAGGAGGTATTAATGGTGAAGATGATCACTGACAGTTTTTACAGAAAGCAAGATGGTGATGCCTACTTGATAAGAAGACCTGGGTGGATTGGGGTGTTTTTAGCTAAATACAGACTAAGTACATTATTATTTCTAGCAAAATTATATTTTACGGGTGCTCATGTGGTGCTGGTGATAGTAATCATCTTTTTTAATGGGATGG
Source organism: Mixophyes fleayi (assembly GCF_038048845.1). Taxonomy (NCBI): domain Eukaryota; kingdom Metazoa; phylum Chordata; class Amphibia; order Anura; family Limnodynastidae; genus Mixophyes; species Mixophyes fleayi. The sequence continues at coordinate 390,449,382 of NC_134402.1, read as the reverse complement.
CTTTTGTACCATCCATTTGATTAGGGTAAGTGAATCTCTACATTGACAACATTTTGCTGGCAGGAGTGACGGGACCGGGCAAACTTCAGACCAAGCAAACTTCAAGAGGCTTCTGCATTAATGTTTAACTGTTGGTTTTACACTAGGGAGGAGACAGTCCAGATGCAAATGTATGTATTGAACAATCTTCCCAAGAAGTGACTTTACCTAGATACAAACTACCCAGAGATGATTCAAGTGCTGATCATGGATCAGTTTAAACAGGGACATGATCTAGACTAGTGATGGGCAACGGGCGTTCCATGGTTCCAAGTTTTTTCCTGCAGCATCCAGCTCTGTGACCCATTCTTTATTGTAAAGCACTGAATAAGACTGAATGGAGACTTGGACATTAGGCAACATAACCAATAGGAAGAGGAGGAGAGCGTTTGACGTATTCTGTAGTACTTTTTCTACCTCCTTCTTTTGCAGGCTCCGGTGTGTTTTTAGACATGTGGTGTGGCATGCGGGACATATGTCAGTGGTAGGTGGGGGAGGTGAGAGTTGAGGAGGTCAGGGGGATCTGAGTGGCATGTGGGCAGGCCCGGCACTCCCATTAGGCAAGGTTAGGCACTTGCCTAGGGCGCTGGGCTCTGGAGGGCGCCCTCCAGAATGAAAATTACTTTAAAACTGTGTGGCGACCGCTGACCATACCTGTCACGGCCGCCGCACAGCATTCAAATGCACGGGGGAGGGGGGAAGAGCCTATTTTGTCAACACCGCTGCCTCTCTGCACCGTCTCCTCCCCTCCACTTACTAGTGTCAGTGAGTGGAGGGGAGGAGACGGAGCAGAGAGGCGGCGGTGGTGAGACAAGGTAAGGAGAGGAGGGAGGAGGGCGCCGTGGACCCTAGCACCGGCCCTGCATGTGGGAAGGTCTGTAAGGGGCAATGCATGTGAGGGGAAGGGGGGGAGTTTCTGAGCATGTAAGATCTGAGGGTTTGAGTAAGTCTGAGTGCATGTGGGGGCATTTTTTGGCAAGTTGGATTCTGAGGGCATGTGCTGGAATTTTGGAACAGTCGGTGCCATTTGTGATGAGTGATGTGGGGGAGTCAAGGTTGTTGTTGGCTGGATTTACCTCAATCTGGCATGCTTTTCATTTGCTGCCCTGCAGCGCTGCTGGATTCTCTCCTCTCTGGCAGCGTCCATCCCAGGTCCCCATTGCAGATGTAAATGCGTGGGCTGTTCATTTGCTTATTAGCCTTGTGATGTATTCTGTTGACCTTATACCTGCTGCTGTACCTAGCTGGCATAAGCCTGCAGCTGTAATCTACCGGTAATATACCCTGTGCTGGCCATGATAGTTACAGACTATATTCACGGTGCCATTTGCTATTAGTCCTCATATGGTCCTGGTGTAGCTTCCACCTGCTGCTATATTTCTTTTGGCACCTATACTGCACACAAACTATGTTTGTTAGAATTACCATTATGAATACCACGGAGATTAGTTGTGCAATCATACAGTTAATCACATAGGCAATGGATGATCCATGGGAGAATCAGGCAAAAGGAGGGTCAGACAAGCTAGGAATCAGAAGTAAGGAGATTCACAATAAACCAGGGAGTAATCAGGCACAAGGTTAAATGTAACTGGGGTCTGGTTCACTAGAAATGTGCAGGATGATGGAACAAAGCAAGAGTCAAAAGCCAGGAGAAGTTAGGGTTCAAAGAGGAATGTCACAGAGATACCAGGAGCAGCAAAAACAAATGAACTGGCACCAGTCTGTAGGAAAAGGCAGTCTAATAAAAACCAGCTCAGATGATGAGGGTATAACCTCCTTGCAGGCAAGGAGAAACTGTCCAGGTACAACAGCAGCACCTCTGGTAGCACAGAGGAATTACAGGCCTAATTCAGAATGGAGACAAATATAGAGTAATAACAATGCTTTAGACTCATCCCAGGGGCTATGCTGCAATTAGTGCCATGTTAGACTACGTGCTCTGGGAGTCGAGCATGCAAACTTGATCTGGTTCCGGATCATATCCCTGTGTCTGCTGATAGAACTGTTTTTTATTTCTTGAAATTAAGGGAAATGTGTGGCCCATTTGGAGGATGAAGGGCTGCACATGTGGCCCTTAAAGTATATGCCCATCACACACCTAGTGTCAGAACTCTGAGACTAGGATACCTGCTAACATTGGCGCAGCTCTAGTAGACGGTGTGGAGTCTAATGTGCCCGGGTCTTCTCCAGGAACTCCTGTAAGGAGGGATGGGTTTTTCAGCAGGAGGTACGCAGGTCGCGGTCCTTCCACTGAGCCAATAGTGAGGTACAAGAGAGAGGGTAGTCAGACTAGCCAGATTAACGTGCAGGCAGCGGAGATACACAGGGAAATATCCAATAGAATGGTCAGACAGGCTGGGTCGGTAACTTCCAGGAGTTTGTAGTTCATAGGGAGAATCTAAGAGAATGGTCAGACAGGCCGGGTCAATTAGAAAACACTGGAGATCAAAAGACATCACGAGATATTCAAAATGCTTATCTCCGTGTTAAAAGCAGTCTTCCATTTGTCTCCTTTCTGTATTTGAATCAAATTGTAAGCTCCATGAAGGTCAAGTTTAGTAAAAATCTGAGATCCGCTGATCCTGTGAAACAGGTTGGAGATCAGGGGTAACGTGTAGAAAAAGAAAGAGGTGCACTAATGGTCATTCAAGTTCCAGTCATTAATAAACACCAAGATATGCACTCACAAAGAACATGATGGTAGCAATATGAATGGATGCTGGTGACTCCTCTCTCGCTCTCCCTAATTACTATCTAAATACACTCCACCAACGGTACCATTGAGATCATTCAAACTAACTGCATGAAGCACATACTAGAGGCAAAACCGCAGCCCAAGTAGGAACATCCAAGTGGTAAAACAGAGATTGATCATCTACCTCTTTAGCTTACATCCAGGCTGTCACCAGCCTTTCATATTCTTACATATTACCATGAGGTCATTTCATTGACCACTCCGGAAGAGCATATCAAGTACATACCCTGGGACATACACCTTAAGGAGCAAGACCTCTTTCTATAAGGAACTTACTGGGTACACCAGTGCCAGGTTGACTAATTAGAGACACTTATCAATTTTGTGTCACAGCACTTTGACATTCATTACTTTATTTTCAAATACCTTTTACTCTTGCAGATACAGCTTTACACTTAGTGATTGTAGTGCTTGAATACACTGTATTCTATATACAATTGCCTGAACTTTAACCCTAAGAGCCTGGATACCTATTATTTCAAGGTGCTCTCACTATAGTTACCTGTTCCAGTCAGAATATTTTGAGCGCTGATAACCCATCCCCCTTTTGTTTCCCCTGTGATGTACTAGAAAGCCTTTAATTACTAGGTGAATTTCTATCCTGAAGCTGGCTGTGTCTTCAAGATAGACTGCATAGACTCTATCATACTGTGACTAGCTCTCTCAGTTCCTATGATTAATAATACATGTGTTTAAAATATATTTTTAGGATTTATACTTAGAGCTGTACTCTTGTTTCTTACAACTGTTATGTCTCAAATTGTACAAAGTCCCATTCTTATGGGGTATAGTTTATAAACTCACCCCAGCATACTGGGCTGCTGATGTCTCTGTTGCTGCCTTGTCTTTCAGGGAAAACTTGTCAGTATGGCTACTGTTAAACTGTAACTAGCCTTTTGATTGTCTGTTGTTCTATTTCAGTTTTCTTTCACAGCACCTCACACCACACTTCTCCTCCTTTCCTCTCAGCAAAAGATCCTTGCCCACACACACTAAATCTTGCAGCATTTCGGCAGTGATCTCTCTCTCTCAGTCTGTTCCTACTTGACTGACAAGAACCAAGAAGCAGGAGCAGGGAAACTCCTAGGTACTAGCTTCCTGCGCTTGCAAAGACCTTTTTAAAGGGATTATACACATATATCAACCTCTGGGGCACTCCATTCCCATCAAGAAAATAAAGCAAAAACACCAGCCCTGTGAACATGTGCTTTCTCAGTGGGGTTTGCGATATGGGAAGAGATTGTGCTAGAGTGTATTATCACTGTCAGTGTTTGAAGTGGGAAAGTGTACAGCAGTATTATGGTAAGAAATACAGCTTTATTTCCCTTAAATTACACATCTGAAGGTTAATTTTATTTCTAGCCCTAACTTTCAGCATAAATATTGTTGTCCTATATTATCACGCAACATAGTACGTTAAGGGGATTGCACAACTACAATGAAATCTAAGGTAAAGGTAGCAAACAGAAGGTATAGCAAGGCCCAGTCTAGATAAATAATGAACAGTGGAAATAATGATAAATCTTGGTAGTTTAGAAAGTGTAGGAATAAATATAAATTTTATGGGGTAGAGGAAGAAGCGTCTTAGGAGATGTAGGTCTTCAGGTGTATTTAAACACTTCAAAGCTTGAGAAGTCTGATATGATGGGTAGTTCCATATTATGTTCAAGTTATCTAAACATATTATACAACACATTAGTCTCCTAGTGCACTCTAGCTGCCTACTGTCTAGGGTCACTCTAATTTTGCAGCTGTGCTTGCCTTTCAACAGCTCTCAATTTAAAAACACATATGTATGGCCCAAACATATGGGACTCTCATGGTTTAAAGTTAGGACCACCCTATTAGCAAAAGCACCTTGGAGTGGTGGGTGGCTTTAACATACATTTGCAAATGTGTGCAACTAAGACTTTTGCATTTTTATCTACAGTAGAAATAGCAGTTCTGTTGCTGGCTATAGCAGTGCGCTGGGGGATCTCTGTGTGTTTGTTCATTTTAGGATAACCCCACCCTTTCACGCACCTGCTATAGCCTATAAATTGATTGAGCAACTTCCATTTCTTTATTTGTCTGAGAGGCATGTTGGTGTCAGTAGCTGAGGGGGAGTGCTGACATTGGATTGCTATTTGGAGGCTTCTGGGGTACCTCTTTGGTAAGTTAGCTCTCAATTTAAAAACACATATGTATGGCCCAAATATATGGGACTCTCATGGTTTAGAGTTAGGACCACCCTATTAGCAAAAGCGCCGTGGAGTGGCGGGTGGCTTCAACATACATTTGCAAATGTGTGCAACTAAGACTTTTTCATTTTTATCTACAGTAAGAATGGCAGATATGTTGCTGGCTATAGCAGTGTGCTGGGGGATCTCTCTGTGTTTGTTCCTTTTAGGATAACCCATCCTTTCATGCACCTGCTATAGCCTATAAATTGATTTGAGCAACTTCCATTTCTTTATTCTTTCAACAGTACAAGACTGCCATTTGCATTTCGGTAATAGGTTATATAGGTCATTATTATTTAATGCAAACCTAATTGTGCCAGAATGCTGTATTTTTCCGTAAGCACTATTAAAACTAAAAAGGAAGAATTGAAAAATACTGTTATCCCAATGCTGTTTATATTTATAAATAAATTCTAAATTTTAAAAAGCTGTCCACTTTTGGACAAACTCCTCTCATTTTTACCTTCCTCTATATAGCAAATAGCAGCGTACTTCCACCTGAATACCCCTTCTACCTTTAGCTGGAAGATGGGACTGAATCCATCCAGTCTTCACTACAGGTGAATAGAATGCTCCAGCTAGTACATGATTGGCAACTCCGCCAGTTTTCTTTGCATTACTTTTGGGTGCTAATTAAATTACATATAAATTCTTATGGATGATTTAAGAATTTGACTTTTTTACAAAGATTTCACAAATGTTAAGCTCTCTCTATAAAATAGAAAGAGAAGACATAGCTATAATATTATAAATCATATTTCCCCACTGTAGGACACAATTTTTATTGCATTAACCAACCATAGGATGATATCATCACATTGGAAATGAGTAACATGTAAAGTATAGCTACTGATGTCATCTTCTTTGGAAAACAGACAGGGAGATAAAATGCATTTTAATAGCTGCTCTCTGGGGCTGCTTTGTTTTATGTCTGAGAAGTAATATTGTTAAGTATGTCAGAAGCAAATCACTATTTTCATTGCACTGCATTTTGTTCATACTGTATATCTATAATGACATAGTAGACAAAGGGAAAAAGAGCCAAACACCATAATAGGAGAAATATCTAAAGTCAGTCATTATGGGCCTAATTTAACAAGTATCTTCCCATTTTGAGTGTATAGTATGCAAAATCTCTCTGCACATGCCCAGAACCGGGAGATACGTCTGTGAATCATCATCATCATTTATTTATATAGCGCCACTAATTCTGCAGCGCTGTACAGAGAACTCATTCACATCAGTCCCTGCCCCATTGGAGCTTATAGTCTAAATTTCCTAATATAGACACACACTAACACACAGACATAGACAGAGAGGGAGACAGACAGACAGAGAGGGAAACAGACAGACAGAGAGGAAGAGACTAGGGTCAATTTTGATAGCAGCCAATTAACCTACCATTATGTTTTGGATTGTGGGAGGAAACCGGAGCACCCGGCGGAAACCCACGCAAACAAAAGGAGAACATACAAACTCCACACATATAAGGCCATGGTCGGGAATCGAATTTATGACCCCAGTGCTGTGAGGCAAAAGTGCTAACCACTAGGCCACTGTGCTGCCATGAATGCAGCCTGTCTGCTGTGTCCTAGAACGCGAAAGACAGCTACAGTCTACGATTTTAGGGGGTGTGAAAGGGGCAGCTACACATAGGTAATATGCAATGAAGGGGCTTACTTGCACACACGCAGAAGTTCACATATCTTTAGAAGGAAAACGTGCGCCCCCTCAGGTTCTAGTGTAAGTCATCGATGACAGCTCTGAACAAACACAGCTTGATACTTGCGTCATCGAATGGAAGTTTGAACCATCCTCCAGCATACACCTGCATAGACTCAACTCATCATACACCACTATATATGACCCATGGAGGGATTTTGCAAAAGATAGCGTGAAGAAGTAGTGAGATTTATATAGAGAGAATTTTCATTTTTGGAGACCTTCCCATTCTTCAGAGGTATATTTGTTTTATGCACTGCGTACTAGCGTAAATGGTTTAAATTGTATTTGTTCACACATTTAACTGTGTGTATCAGATCGATGGTGCTCTTGGTATTATCCGGGGGCCTGTTCTCCTGGGATAAAGCCAACCTGGTATGGGTGAATTAAGGCTGAAAGCAGAGGTTTAAGTCTGGTGGGCAGAATTTTGGCATACAGTTTATGTTAAGAAGAAAGTATGGCCTGTAGCCCGCACAGAGTAAAAGGTTTTCACCGGGTTTTGGAATAATGGCAATGTTGGCGAGAGTAGTGGCAGAGGCAAAGGTTGCCCCCTTAAGAATTTGTTTGTAAAAGGTCATTAGGTGCGGAACAAGGTCCGCTGCAAACTTCTTATAATACTGCACTGAGAAGCCATCTGGGCCCGGGGCAGATGAGGGTTGATGGAGTTATCTCTTCATCAGAGATGTCTGCATTTAAGCGGGGAAAGCTGGAGCTGGGAGAAGTGTGGTAGGGATGTATTGGCTAAATACGACTCCAGAGTGTCCGATAGAAAATCCCCCCAGGGGAGCCAGAAAGTTATAAAAAGAGACATAAAAGTGTCTGAATTCATTGACAATGTCTAGGGGGTCGTATGTCACAGAGTAAGTGGAGTTTCTATAAAGTTTGTCAATGAGGCCTGACACGCGCTTTTGACAAAGCTTTCAAGCTAGTAAGGAGTCTGATTTGTCTTAGAAGCGTTGTTGGCGTTTCTGCAAAAGGGAAGCTGCTCTGCGGGACAAAATGGTGTTAAGTTTTCCCTTCAAGGAATTAATTTATGACAGCAGGGATGGGTCAGGGACTTGCTTGTGTTGGGCTAGGAGCGAGGAAATGCACATCTAGAGCAGCCTTCCATTTCGCTTGTGAGTCAGCGCTTATATTCCCGGACATGAATGGTGGCTTTGTGGGCTTCCCAGATAAAACCTGGAGCATCCTCCTGTGAAACATTCACCTGGAAATAGTCAAAGATAATCATTTTGATATCAGAAAAGGTGGAAGTGTTTAGTAGTAGAGAATCGTCCAGGTGCCACCTACGTAGGCATGGATACTGATGTAGGAAATCAAGTAGGACATATACTCCCGCATGGTCAGTCCATTAAAACCGAGTGATGCCCACGCATGTGGTCATGGGTATCAAAGATTGGGGGAGACATGGAGCATGTTGATGCACGAGTATATCTGGTGGGGGTCAAGTAATGGGTGTATTCCAGTGCATTGAAATTTTTGAGGTGCCAAATGTCCTGTAAGAAGTGACACGTGAGATAAGCAGAGGAGTCCCTAGAAAGCAGGGTTATCGGCTTTCGGGTGGGGGAGATTTGTGAAGTTACTGGTCCAAGACCAAATTGAAGACACCACCTACTATAATGTGACACTGGGTCCTTCGCTCAATGTGTAAAATAGAGATAAAATTGTGCGGGGCCAGTGGGTGACTCAGGTAGGGGATGTGTCTCGAACTCAATGTTGGAAGGATCTGGACCACTTGGGGGCTGTGGGGGGGCAGGCTTCAGTGTTTTGGTGAGCCATGATGTAGATGAGCAGAATGAGGGAGGGCGTCTAATTTGGCCAGGTTATTCTGCCCTTGGTCCAGGGTTTAGACGTGATGAGTGGTATTAGCAGCAAAAATTTGGAGGAGAAAGGCGAATGTTATGCTAACGAAGGATCCTTTCGACAGGCTTGCAGGAGATTGATGAAGTGTTCCTTGTAGATGTTAAGATCCGTTCTTTTGTGCTGTAATAGTGGAGGCGGACAATGATGTCATGTGGTGGTTGATCTGGCAGTGGACTAGCCCTGAGAGCCTGGTGGGCAAGGTTCATGAGGCACTCTGAGTCTGTAGGGTCTGGAAGCACTTGCTTTAAGGAAAGGTTGAACATCAGACAGGGAAATATCATCCAACACATCTTGAACACGGATATTATTATGCCGGTAGCGATTTTCGGCATCTTCCTGCTTTTATTTCAAGGTCTCTTCTTCTTTGTGTAAATAAGATAGTTCCTTGTCAAAGATAGCTTGCTAAGGTCATCCGCTTTTGTCTTGGGAGCTTCGGTATGGGTTAACAAAGAAACGATTTCAGCTTCAAAATCGTTGATAGCTTTTAAAAGTTCATGTTTAAAGGCTGCCGTCACTCCTTCGAGAAGGTTCATAATGATGACCTGAATCTGAGGATCTAGGTCCTGTAGAAGGAGAGGACGGTGATATATCTGAAAGATTAGATTGTGGCAATGATGCTTTCCTTTTGGCACCAAAGAGGTTAGTGGTGGAGCTGCTGGGAGTTTTCTTGTTCTCCTGAGACATGGTGGTAGAAAGGTGAAGTAGTCTCTCGAGGGTACAAGGCAAAAAAAAGGTGGGATCAGTGGAGATGCAGATACAAGGAGGATGCTTCAGTAAGGGCTTGAATAGCAAGAAATTATAGAACGTAATAATAGCCAGCAGCCACCAGGTGGCAGCACTGGCACTGTGAAGAATTGGGCAATTTAATTGTGTGGATTTGCTTTGGCAGAGTAGATTGAGGTCAGCAAAAGTTTATTTCCCCTGGACCCCTCTCCCCCAAAGGGGCTCTACAGACCTGCGTGCAGGGAAAACCCAGCAGGAAGACAGGATGGGGCACACTCTATGTGGCAGATGAAGGAGAGTTAGATGTGGTCTCTAGGTGGCTGGACCTCCTCACACAATGTAGGGGAGTGATGAATTTTGAGTGATAAGGGCAGGGGAAGGGAGATGACACTCACCCCTTGCAGGTAGATAGAAGCGGGGTAAAGATGGACCGATTCAATGTAAGCCATGCAAGAGGAACAGGTCCTGCATTATAATGTGACCGGTCCCCAGGTTCCTCAGTGTTCCAGCCGCCTCTTGGGCACCACATGCAATTGCCAGGGGGGGCCCAGGTGGAGGGAGGGTCCAGCGGGAACATGGCTCCAGACAGCACAGCTTAGGGGTCTGCTGTGAGAGTCAGCTCAGAGGGCAAATGGTGTCCGGTAGGTCACAAAATCTAGGCCGAGGCTTTCAATGCAGATCAGGTATCAGAAGTGCTGGGTGAGGTGGAGGCAAGAGGATCACCCCAAAATGGGACTAGGCTGTGGTGGAGGATGCAGGTAGGAGAGGGTATCATTTTTGAGATTTTACCTGGTGAATGTCGTTGGGGAGCCCAAAACGAAAAGGGTTCCACGGAGCTTCAATAAAACATGGCTGACCAAGATGGCTGCCAGAGCACTCCCCCCGGAGCCCCAGGTTCTTGTGGAAGAAAGTATGTTTTTTGGTGTTATAATGTAGTATAATTTGGAAAATTTTGTTGGCAGGCAAGCATAAAAGTGTTTCCCTCCAAAAGTTTTTATTTTCAAAATGTCATTCCAAAGGTGTCTACCAACATGGGCCTATTAACTTTTTTGGACAAGCAATTAGATTGGCTCTAAATTTTTGAGATAATTGGTACCCCCATTGAAAAACATAAAAATGCAAAAAATGTAAAGGTCAGACAGACCCTTCTTACAACTCGCATTGAAATTGTCTCATATCATACAAAGTAAACACATGAAATACATGACATTTAATTTGTATAATAAGAGATAAACATAGTAAGCTGGTTTGGATAATTGCAATTAATGCATAGTAAAATGCTGTTTGTATGATTTTCTTTTATGTGGGTTATCAGGACAATCACATTGGAGGCACCAGCAATAGTCTGCCATCATGTGTCTGTCCCATCTGCCTTGATACCTTTCCTCCATCACCTTTATATCTTGATGAAACCTCTCCCTTTATTCCTCGCTAAAATCACCAAGATTATCCAGAAATCTGTGTAAGTAGCTATGAAGAAAGTGTACTTTTATGTCCAAAATAGTACCCAAATTTGTAAAGTTTGTGAGCATGTTTTGCACCAGTTCTTCATAATTGTCTGCTTTGTGGTTACCCAAGACGTTCTTGACAACTGAGACATAACTGCACCAGGCAGAAGCTTCAACATCATCCATAAATTTTGTGAAAATTGAATCCTTGTGAAATTTCCAAATTTGTCGGCCATCAAAGATTCCAGGTTTAGTTTTTCCATGCTTGGTCCAGGAAACGATCTACAAATGTATTAAATGCAATTGCCATCTTTGTCCAAGGCTTTAACAAATTGTTTCATTAGTCTCAGCTTGATATGGAGTGGTGGGAGAATGATTTTTTTGCTGTCAACCAATGGCTCAATAATGATGTTCACTGCACCTACAGTCATGTTATCACTTGAAGGCTATGTCACTTTTTTCCAATGATTTTGCTTTGCCCTACTATCCCACAAGCAGATGAAGCAAGGATACTTTGTATATCCACTTTACTGCCCAAGCAACAAGTTTACAATATGTTGGTCCTGTCCACTTATAGCACATTTCTGGAATGACATTCCAACATTAATTGCCAGTGTCACAGTGCTAACCTGCAATCTAACTTTCCCCAACTTCCTACTGTGCACACCAATAGCACATATCGACAAGCATACCAGCAAACGTATTATGGATATTATGCATCCCCCACGCCCAGCTTTTTGATAAGATATGATACTATACAGTACTACAGAAAGTAAACCACAAGAACCGCTTTGATTTTTTTTGTATTTACAATTTGATGTGGTCTGTCTTCGAATTGTTCCAAGTTTACCATTGGCAAATAATTTTTTTCCCACATAATAAATCGTTTTTTTATGTGTTCTTCTGCTTTGCATAGCAAAGCTATCTTTGGTGAGACAGTGACCCTTGATGTATTGCTTGGGTCTCATCACCGGTGATAGGATTTTTTGTCCTTTAATAAATAGACCCTTGATTCCATATGGGAAAGTGTCAAAGAAAAAATAATATAATTTATATAAATACATATTAAATAAACAACCTGTAAAAGAACAATTGAATAATATAATACTTGTAATGAAATAAGGAAAAACTCTGCTCTACACTTTTATCTATTTTCTTGTATGTTGTTTATTTATAGCTTTACCTACTGTCTCTAGTTTAACTTACTCTTTCATTAATTCTATTCATATATATGTGGGGTACCACCACTTTTAAGTAAGCACTTTCAATCATTTCTTTCTAGTTGTTTCACAATGATGCATCATATATTGTTTTCTTCTCTATATCATGGTTTCATTATGTACATTATATACATTATTCATGAGTTTTTTCTGGTTTCATTACATTACATTTATTATGATATTCATTTTTAGACATTATTTAATAGGTTATATATTTAATATTTATTCATACTGTTTATCTTATTTTTTATTTGATACTTCCCATAGGGACTATTTGGGAAGCCATATCTATGCAGACTAATTGATGAGTGACGGCTACTCCTGAAATAATGAGTGAGGAGGTGTCATTATCCACTGCTTGTAGTAACTTCATCCTTGTTTCATCTAAGGAAAAAGAGTATTCATTGGCAGACTGCATGTCTTATTGTTAACATAGGGAGCTATGTCTTTTTTAATTTAAGCTTTATATTTCCTTTTCATTGTTGCTGCCTCAATAAAATATTTTTTAGCTTATTATGTGCCGTGCCTGTGCAGTAAGTGTTTCTCCTTTCTTTTGTTTGCTTTTTGTTATTACATTTTGATGCACACTCAGCAGCGTGCACACAATTTATTATTTCCTACATGTATATTAGGTGCGGCTATTCTTGATCCTGCCACGTTAACATGTTTCTCCCAATATTTAGAAAGAATGTTATCTAGTATGTATTAATTAGGTATAGGCAGTAGATTGTAGATACCTAATATTCAGTACTGGTTTATGCAAGGTAAACAAAAAAAGTTGCCAAGCTCTGTACATCTATACCTATTTTGTCAATTTCTGGATAAGTACAGTGTATTATATAAATATAGGGGCATTTTAGGAGATAACTTGGCACTTAGAGATATAAAGGGGGCATAGTCCTCAGTCAAATTCAGTGGTGCAGGTTGACCTTGACAAATGGTAAATTAAATTGGGTTGTTTTTATAAAATACTTGTATCAAGCCATGGAATTTCTGTTTGCCGAGATTCTGCTAAATTTTGAAAGAAAATTTGTGACTCAAAACTTATTTTTAAAAATCCTGCTTTCGAGTTATAATTTGCTTTGTTTCATTCTGATATTTGCCCCCCTTCCCCCTCACATTGGCATTCAAATAATATTGGCCATTAAATATAATTATTTAATTATTATATTATATATTCATATTTCCCCCATAATATAATAAAATAATATTGCAATGGCGCCTCTTATGTTTTGAATGGCAAGATAACGCAAACAGTATTCAGTTTGAGCTGTCTTTGCTTCTCACAACCACCTAATTTGTTCTGGTGATTTTCCTGGCAGTTTGTCAAACAGCCACTTAGTAAATTTGGCTATTTGTATGTTTATCATGTTAAAAATCAGGATGGGGATCTGTAAAGTGGTGGTTTGTGAAACAATTGCTTTCAGTCATTTTACTGGTGGTATGGTCTTTAGTACATCCGGTGGTTTTACAACCACTGGACAGAACACTGAAAACTGGTGGTTTTATCAAAGTAACTCTAGCCCTAAGGATCCCTACTCATTATCCTGGATCTCGAAACTGTTGATGTAGTTTGACTGTTTGTGACATAGTTCCTTCCTGGTTCAATTTCTGCCTATTGAATCCTTAATAGTGTCTCTACCTCTGGCACATCCTCCCCTCCATTCCCACTATATCTTTAGGTCCCACAAGGCTCTGTTCTCGATCCTATGCTTCTCTCACTTTACAGCTCTTCTCTTAGGGAACTAGTTTGCTCATTTGACCACCAGTACCACCTCTATGCTGACACTCCCCTGACCTATCCCCTTCTGAACTACCAACTGTCTCTCTGCTATCTCCACATGGATATCCCAAGGCTACCCAAAGCGCAATATGTCCAAAACAGATTATCATCTTCGCTTCCCTCAGTGTCACTACTCCCCCTCACATGTCTCGTAACCATCAATAACTAGGGATGCTCACTGACCGCCGTGAAGTGGTTTTGGTTTTGGATCTGGATTAGCTTCGTGTTTTGGTTTTGGCAAAACCGCCCTAGTGTGTTTTGGTTTTGATTTTGGATTTGTATTTTTTTGTTGAAAAATTGTTAAATATGCTAAAATCACATAATTTTGCTCTTTTTTTGATCCTACATTATAATTAACCTCAATAACACTAATTTTTAAGTCATTTGCAGTCAATTTTGACCACCTCAGAGGTCACCCTATTATTTTCACACACTTTGGGACAAATACTGCAGCGACCTGGCTGGATGCTAAGCAGCAGCAGAGAAATGACTCATACACATGGCAGTTCCTACCACATCTAGAACACATTGGAACAGCAGTGGCAGAAAAGAAAAGTTGTGCAAGATGGAATTGTCCTTGAGCCCTCCCACCCACCCTTATGTTGGATCTTAAAAAAGACATGCACACATTAACAAACCAAGCACTTCAGCCACAAAAGTGCCGCTCCTTGTGATTGAAGTGCTTGGTTTGTTTGGTCCCCCACAAAACAAGGTAACAATGGCCTTAAGCCACCTAAGGTAACAGTACTGTTAATTAGCTCTACTGTGGCAAGATGTTGTCATCATCCTCCTCAGCCTCATCCTCACCCTCATCAGTGTGTTCATCATCTCACACATTATTAATTCATCACCACTGGAATCCACCGTTACAGAAGTCTCAGTATTTTGATGTAATTGGCGGGAAAGGACTTCCGCGTGGAACTTGAAGTTCATTTTTATGAACATAATATTTTCCACATTTTGAGGAAGTAGCCTCCTACGCTGATCGCTGATAAGGTTCCCGGCTGTGCTGAAAACTCTTTCCGAGTACACACTTGAGGGTGGGCAGCATAGGCAGTGCAAAACGAGTTGGTACATGGGTCTCCAAATTCCATTTTTTTTCTTCCAGTATGTAAAGGGACTGTCTGATGTGTCTATTTCTATGCTGTCGTGAAAATAATCCTCCACCATCCATTGGATGCTGATAGTAGGATCAGGTGGAGTTACAGTGGAGGTGTCACGTTTTTTGGTCAATTCTTTAGTAGCAGACCAGATGTCACAGTTTTGTGCTGAGTCATCTGCATCATCCCTGGGTGTCTTGGGAAAGTTAAGTTTTTTCCTAGCAGCAGTTGAGTGAGAAACAGAAGGAGGAGATGCCGTCCTGGCACTAAGCGAATAAAGTACTTGATCTGCAAGCCTGACATACTTAGCGTAATTGCTTTGTTTAATCTCCTCCTTCAGTTTCTCAAGCTGCTTTTCCAAAAGTCTAAGTAAGGGAATCACTTGACTCAAGCTAGCAGTGTCTGAACTCACTTCACAGGTGACTACTTCGAATGGTTTCAGCACCTTGCACAACACAGAAAGTATTCTCCACTGCGCTTGACTAAAATACATCCCCCTCCTTTCCCAATGTCATGACTTGTGGAGTAAGCGTGGATGGCTTTTCGCTGTTCCTCCATCCGCAGAAGCATATACAGGTTGGAATTCCGTCTTGTCACCACCTCTTGTTTCAGTTGGTGGCAGGGCAAATTAAATTGCTCTTGCAGTTGCTGCAATCTTCTACACGCTGTTGCCGAATGCCGGAAATGTCCAGATATTTTATGGGCCACATACAGCATCTGCTGCACGTCCCTGTCATTTTTAAAAAAGCTCTGCACTACCAAGTTTATTGTGTGAGCAAAACAGGGAATGTGATGGAATACACCCAGCTGTAATGCTCTCACAATATCGGAGTCCAAGCGGATTAAGCCATGTTGCAATGACATCCTTTCGTTTTTGTAACAGATTGTCAGCTGTATGCCTCTTAGTGAAGCCGGTGATACACAGAGTAGCCTGCCTCTGACAAATGTGACGTACTTGGATACATGCTGCTGCTGTTCCTGCTGAAGAAGGCGAATCACCAACCCTGTGGGCTGTCACAGTCATATAGTCTTTAGTTTGCCCAGTTCCGCTTGTCCACATATCTGTGGTAAAGTGTACAGTGGGTAGAATGGCATTTTGTAGCCCAATAATAACATTTTTAAGAACCTTCTGGTAGAGGTGAGGAATAGCTTTTCTACTGAAATGGTGTTGTTATGGAATTTGGTAACGGGACACAAGACCTCAAGTAGCTGTCTAAAGCCAGCTGCATTAATAGTAGATATGGGACGCAGATCTAATACTAGCTTAGTCACCATGGTGTCTGTGATCCACTTTGCGACTGGGTGACAGCTTTCATACTTGCTTCCTCTTGCAAAGGATTGTTTAACATTCAATTTTTGAAAACTACTAGTAGTCTTTATCTTGGTCTGCTTCTGGGATGAACATCCACCCCCAGCAGCAGCAGCAGCAGCAGCAGCAGTGGGTCTAACGCTCAAGAATTCTTCTGAGGAATCCAGGGTAGTGGCAGAGTTGTCTAGCCTTAGCAACTTGGATGCAGGACGAACTCCAATTGCTACTGAGGATATTGACGAGGACTGTGTTGTGGATGTAGATTGCAGGCATTGGGAAGTAGGTGAGAGAAGGGTTCTAGCTGATGATGGACTGCATGTTGTTAATTTTTTAGCATAACTTTCAGATTTTCCCAACACCTTGCCATGTTACACGTCAAATGGTGTAACATGGATGAGGTTCCTAGATGGTTAAGGTCCCTACCTCGACTGACTGTGGCTTTACGTACTCTACAAATGGCTAGACCACTGTTGTCAGGATTTGGGTAAAAATAATTACACACATAAGCGGTGGATTTTTTGGTCTTATGTCCAGGCATGACAATGGCCTTCTTCTTATCTCGTGCAAGAACTGCTTCCACCAGTTTAGGACTTAGACAAACAACATCATCTTCATCAACATCCTCATCGGCTACACTAATATCCCCCTCATCCTGTTGCAATTCCAAAGTGGCATCCTCAATTGGTGTATCACCAGCTACACTCGGGCTGTTCAGGCACACATCTGCAGAAATGCTGAAAGGGGCCTTCTTTATGGGTACACTATCATCATCATCATCATCATCTATTTATATAGCGCCACTGATTCTGCAGCGCTGTACAGAGAACTCATTCACGTCAGTCCCTGCCCCATTGGAGCTTACAGTCTAAATTCCCTCTAAACACACACACAGACAGACAGAGAGACTAGGGTCAATTTTATAGCAGCCAGTTAACCTACTAGTATGTTTTTGGATTTTGGGAGGAAACCGGAGCACCCGGGGGAAACCCACACAAACACGGGAAGAACATACAAACTCCACTCAGATAAGGCCATGGTCAGGAATTGAACTCATGACCCCAGCGCTATGAGGCAGAAGTGCTAACCACTTAGCTACTGTGCTGCCCCAACAACACTATCAGAATGGTCACGATTATACATAGCACTCGTGGATGGACTCTCCTCAGGGATTTGTGTCATTTCTGAATCTGAACATACATTTTTCTCTAATGCCTTACTGTTTTCTTCCAGCTCGGCTTTTACACGTAAAAGTATTTGGGCACCACTTTTGGAGTCCGAATGACAAGGTCTTGCTTGGTCACAACTGACCTTACAAGAAGATGCCTCAATAACAGTCGCAGAACTCGCACTAATAGTGAAAGGCGAAGGCCTCATTCTTTCTTTACCACTGCTGTGTAGAATGGCATGTTGGCAATTTTTTTTTTTTCCGCAGATAATTTTGCCTGGATTACAGCTCTTTTTTTCTTGACCAAGTTAAAACGTTTTTTTTACATTTTTGTTTCCCTGACTTCAAAACATTATGTACTTTTACATAGGCTTTACCAGATGACATACATGGATTACTATCATCATGACTGGTGGCAGCAGCTGCTTGGTGCTACTGCTCTTCTGTGTACTGCTGTGAATCCATTTTGATAACATGGTACACTTTGACTGCAAATTAAGAAGAAAAGTCTGCAAGGCCTAGATTTGTATTTCAGCAATGACAATTAGCAATGGAGCAATGGAGCTCTTCTCTTTGTGTGTAATCTATATAACACGTACAATTTGACTGCAAAGTCAGAATAAAAGCCTGCAAGGCCTAGTATTTGTATTTCAGCAATGACAATTAGCAATGTAGCTCTTCTCTTTGTGTGTAACCTATATAAGACCATACAATTTGACTGCAAAGTCAGAAAAAAAGCCTGCAAAGCCTAGTATTTGTATTTCAGCAATAACAATTAGCAATGGAGAAATGGAGCTCTTCTCTTTGTGTGTAACCTATATAACACCATACAATTTGAATGCAAAGTCAGAATAAAAACAACAAATATTTCTGGTGCTAATAATGACTGAGTGGTGAGATGCCAGAGCTCAGTAATGTGCTGTCCCACACAATAAATGCAATAATAAAACCAAGAAATAGCAATGGTCACCACTCAAAAATATAATGCACTGCAGAGGGTTAAAAAGAATATATTTAATAATATTCAACACAATTATCACATGCACAAATCAGTATGTGCTCAAAATGGAATAAACCACTATATAAACCACATTGAATTGGTACAGTAGGTGCACCTACATATAACCTAATTGCGCATATAAAAAAACAACAGCTGGAAAAAGATAAAAATATAAAAAGTAGAGAGGAGTTCCATCGATATATATGAATTCGGGATGATGGTCAGAGCCGTATATATAATATAATGTTCAAGAATAGAAGGAATTTGACAACATGAGAAGACCGGATATCAGGAGATAGTATTCAGGGAGATAGCCCATCCGTGTATTAATATGAGGTGTGCATTCCTTACCAGATGGCTGGAGGGACGGTATAGTATAGAAAAGTACCTCCACTGAGAGACTTGAGCGCTCGCATCCCTGATGTGCGGGAATCACAATGGAGCTCTCCTCTTTGTGTGTTACCTATATAACACAGTAGAATGCGACTGCAGAATTACCCCAAACCTGCCAGCTCTAGTATTTGTATTTTTCTGCAATGAGAATTAGCAATGGAGCTCTCCTCTTTGTGTGCTACCTATATAACACAGTAGAATGGGACTGCAGAATTACACGAAGCCTGCCAGCACTCATATTTGTATATTTCTGCAATGAGAATTAGCAATGGAGCTCTCCTCTTTGTGTGTTACCTATATAACACAGTAGAATGTGACTGCAAAATTGCACGAAGCCTGCCAGCAGTATTATTTATATTTTTCTGCAATGAGAATTAGCAATGGAGCTCTCCTCTTTGTGTGTTACCTATATAACACAGTAGGATGTGATTGCAGAATTACACCAAGCCTGTCAGCACTAGTATTTGTATTTTTCAACAATGTGAATTAGCAAGGGAGCAATGGATCTCTCCTGAATGTCACTGTAGACTTTGTTGAACACTGCTAAGCCCTCCTCTTTCAATTCGATCCATGTTGCTGCCCAACTGCTCTACACACTGTGCTACCCCTTCTGTGTCCCTCTTTCAAATGACGCTAGATCGCCATAGAGGGTAGTATTTATAGATTTCAAAACTTGTGAGATCCGAGATCCGACCACGTAACAATGACGTTTTGCTTAGTTTTCGATTATGAAAAAGCGCGAAAGTACAGAGCCAAGACGGATGTATTCGGTTCTCGAAGAACCGAGCCTGAGCATCTCTATCAATAACTTGACAATTTCTTCAGTCTCCCAAGCTCGCTGTCTTGGTACTTGACTCTGGCCTCTGCTCTATTCCTCCCAACCAGTCTCTCTCCTAGTCCGGTAGCTTCCACCTTAGGAATATTGCTGGAATACGCTCTTTTACCCTTATTACCAAAACTTTTATCCATTCTCTCATCATCTCCCGCATTGACTTTTGCAATCTAATATTAGCTGACATTCCCCATACTCATACATCCACACTTCAATCCATCTTAAATGCTGCAGCTCCTTCTGTCCCCCTAAATCTAATTAAATATTCTCACACTTACCTACAAAGCCCCCAACAACCACCACCCCAAATCTCATATCAAAATACTATTTCTCTCTCATTGTCTTAGATCTTCATGTGACCTGCACATCTCTTCATCTCTGGTAAACACCTGTCACTCCAACCTACAAGACTTCTCTCATGCTACTAACTACTTATGGAATTCCAAATCAGACTCTCCCACAGCCTTCATATCTTTAAATGCTCTTCATTAGAGTTTAACCTACTCCCACGTATACTATGTGCAGTAATGCACCATCACATCTGTCCAAATTTCTACTCTGAGCCACACTGTATGTCCCTGTTTTATATATGTCCCATTTTCCCCACGGTATAGCACTGCGTAGCACCTTGGCGCCTTATAAATCTAGATAATAATAATAAATAATAATAATAAGTGCACATTCAATAAGAGTGCTCTAGAATGTGCAATTATTTTTGTCTTTTTTCCTCTTTCCAATACATTCAACAGTGATAGTTAAGCCCGATCACTGCAGCTAGTTTTGAAATTTCCTCGGCTTTTTCCACAATTTATGGTTTTTAGTTCTTGAATTGGAAACTTTCTTGGTGGGAACTTTATTTATAAGTTTGTAGGATATGGAGAACTAGCAGCCTGGCTGGCATTGTGTTATAAATTACTGGACTAATCTTGCTTGCTTCTTGGCTTGACCTGTGATGCATTTTAATTGCTGCCAGCCCTCGTCCCCACGCTTTGGCTCTGTTTACTTCTTGCACACTACTGGAAGAGTTGCATCTCTCAGCCTCCTTTCTCTATGCTACCTGTTTTCTCTTATAAGCTTTTACTACAATAGCTACAATAGGAGTGATCTAAGAGCTTATACAGGATTCAGGGAAAGCCATAATACTTAGATGTGATTGGTGTTGCAGGCAATTTTGTAACACTTATAATGTGCCTGCTGATGACAGCTGCATCTAATAACGCCCACCAGCTGCTGCATTACAATACATACTTTTTTATTTTTTTTAAATCTCTGGCAGTGCTTTGTTGGTTCCATATATACCTTGGGAACAGGGAAACTTGGGATGCAAAATGGCACTGTCATCTTAGTATTTCCAGCGCTCTCTTCAGAGACTTTCAAGGGACGCAGATCAGTCAGTGCCGCTGACTGGTTTAAGTCCCCTGACAACCTCTAAATAGAATTCAGGTAATAAGGCTCCAGCACCTTCACAGAAACTAGGAAAGCCAACAATACAGGAGTTTTTTTTAATAACTCTAGTTCCAGCACATATATCGTGGTAACAGGTGGCAATGGGGCCGGTGATAAATTACTGTTCACGTCACAATCAAAAATAGTGCCATTCTCGGGCATTTTCCCCTAGAACAATTCAGGAATAATCTTTGCCAGAGGAAATTCTTTTATTAAGCTACAGACATGTGACATTTGTTTGTTCTTTGTTTATTGGTTACTTGGCCCAAATTATTCAAAGGGCATAAATTATTCAGCAAAATTTTAGCAAAACTGAATCAATTTGTGAATTGATTCACAAATCATTGAAATTTGGTGTTGTTTTCAAAAATATCAATATAAGCATTTGCCCCTTTCTAATATGTTCTGTGCTAATTCTCTTGGAGTGAAGGTCCTCCTTCTAATAACATAAATATCAAACTATTACATAATGTTTAATAAGTAATATAAAAAATATGTAAATGATCAGACATTAAAAAAGTATTTGGAGAGGTGTCCAATGGCTTGAACTCTGTCCCCGTTTGTTTTATTCTAGCATTGAACAGGTATACAATTTATCTACATGTAGTAACATTGAGAGCAGACCTCAGCGTATGTGCTGCAGAAGCCACACTTTATAAATAACCCTTCATGAAAACAAATGTCTGATTGTTCTCTATCGTTTACTGCACAATTGAACTTTTGCAAATAACTCTATTATGTATAAATTTACTATCTCTGAGTTTTTAATTTCAGTACTCAGCTGCTTTGAATGTTTAATGTAAGACATTGTGAAAAAGAAATAAGGTCAGAGAATGTTAGGAGATTTGAGTGCAAAGAGGGCACCTGAGGTAAGGAGTACTTACTGGGGAACATGCATTGTTTAATTCATGAGTTTCTTTTCTGGTCCACTTGTCATTTTGTCATTCCTTCACTGAGTACTTCATGAATTATATAGTTTATGGGAATCTGACATACTGCTTTTGTGAAACAAATGTGATAACTTCACCAACATGACCCTTTTACTTAAAGTTTAGAAGAGTAAGTGATGGTAAAAATAACTTGGTGAACTCTTGATGACCTTTTTGTTCTGCATTATGTAACATTACTGGTGATGTCTAAGTGCTTTCTTCATATTTATACAATTGATGGATACTGTAATGTGTTGTAATTAAAAATGGTCTACCTATTTTCAGAGATTACAACATACAGGAGATCACTCACTAAATGCAAATTGGTGCAGTGCAAATTCCTTAGTGTTGGTGCACCTGAATCTCCATGCATGAGTTTGCTGTGCAAAGATGGCAGCATTTCTGGAGGAGCAGAAACATGCACAGACTGATGGGAATAGCCCCTTGCAATGTACAGAGTAGGCACACAGGTGTGCTTAGTTTTCCTTTTTGTGGAACAAGATTATTGAAATAAAGAGGTGGCCAGTAAAATTGTTAGAAGTGTTTTTTTGCTTTACTCAGGGGTGCACAGCCATTTCCACTCCACAAAAGAACATTTTACCAGCTCTGAACTGGCAAAGAACAGGGGATATATTTACTAAACTGCGGGTTAGAAAAGGTAGAGAATCTGGTTGCTATAGGCAACATCTCCACTTTTTCAAACTCACAGTTTAGTAAATATACCCCCAGGGGGTAAATGTATCAAGCTGATATTTTTCCCGTGGATTTGAAAAACCAATCAGATTCTAGCTATCATTTATTTAGTACATTCTACAAAATGATAGCTAGAATCTGATTGGTTGCTATAGGCAACATCTCCACTTTTCAAACCCGCCAGAAAACTCTCAGCTTGATACATTTATCTTATATATAAAAATCTTTGGTCTGTTTGGTTGTTTGTCTGCCTGGTTATGCATTTGGACACCCCTGCACCGATTGGGATGAAACCAACATGAGGCGGTCCAGTTGGATCCTGACCAGTTTTTAGGGGTGCTAGGGTCCCGGTCGAACCCCCTTTGCTGTATGTTGGGCAGAACTTTGACAACGGAGGGTCTGTTCTGAGTCTTACACTGGATGGATTTGGACGAAAACGTCACAGAGTGGTAGCTTAGAATCCCCAAAAACATACGAGAGGGTTGAGATTGGACCTCCCGTTTGTGTTCGCTGGGCAGAACTTTCGCCCTGAGAGCTTGTTCTATCCCTTTCACTAGAAGGATTTGGATGAAAACTTCACAGAGGGGTGGCAATTGGTCTGGGATACCTTATGGAGAGGTTGGGGTCCCGGTCAGGGTCCCATTGGTGGATTATTATGACATCTTAGCTACTAATTATTTTTCAAATGTTGATAGTTACATCCAATTCATTCATAACTTAATAACTTGAAGATTTAAACCTGGGCTATGCCAGGTATTTCAAGTAGTATACATATAATGGGAAGAAATCGGTACCTTCCAGTTTAATTTCAGTTAATTAACACATTTCTAGGTGCACTTTGCCCAATGTAAAAGAAAAAAATCAAATATGAAGAATTTTGGGTACTAGTGCTTTATATGTTCGGGTTGGGTACGAATAAACGACTACGTAAAATCAGACATCACTTTCTCCGATAGGAGAATTGCGAATTTAAGGATTCCTACCTTCACGTGATAACGAATGCTTGGAATAACTGCTGTAAACAATTTCGGCTCATGAACAGTCCAGCGTTTAAAAAGAACGTCATGTTAAAGTGCGACCTGGGGCAGCACGGTGGCTCAGTGGTTAGCACTTCTGCCTTGCAGCACTGGGGTCATGAGTTCAATTCCCGACCATGGCCTTATCTGTGTGGAGTTTGTATGTTCTCCCCGTGTTTGTGTGGGTTTCCTCCGGGTGCTCTGGTTTCCTCTCACACTCCAAAAACATACTGGTAGGTTAATTGGCTGCTAACAAATTGACCTTAGTCTGTGTCTGTCTGTATGTGTATCTGTCTGTGTGTGTGTGTGTTAAGGAATTTAGACTGTAAGCCCCAATGGGGCAGGGACTGCTGTGAGTGAGTTCTCTGTACAGCGCTGCGGAATTAGTGGCGTTATATAAATAAATGGTGATGATGATGACCTGGCCATTGTTCTTATTAAGGTGGTCATTTAAGGCAGCTCCGTGTCTACAATGTAGAGTAAACATTGTACACGTGGCGCTTCCTTAAATGACCACCTTACTAAGAAGAATGGGCAGGTCGCACTTTAACATGACGTTCTTTTTAAACGCCGGACTGTTCATTAGCTGAAATTGTTTACAGCAGTTATTCCAAGCTGTCATTATCACCTGAAGGTAGGAATCCTGAAATTCGCACTTCTCCTATTGGAGAAAGTGATGTTGGATTTTTCATAGTCGTTTTTGTGACTACCACCGATATGTTCAACATATGCTTACAATACTATTTAAAAAACATTGCACATAGGGCTTTCTTGTCTACAGGAAACAGGATAGAAATCTACATAGAAACAAGATAACCAAAACAAGGTAGTTAAGATTAAGGGCTTATTAAATAATCACATTTTTTTTACCCAGAGTTGTTTAACCCTTTGCTGCCCAAGGTCTTGACAATTTTTACATACATCAAATAGCACAAATCTTTGAAATAGTAAAATGACACGTAAAAATGTTTCTGACCTTTGCTTGTTTCAGAAAATTCAAAAACAAAAATTAATAACAATAATTTGGAGTCATATTTGGGTCTTAAAATGTATCAAAACATCATTTCTAGGAAAATGTTGTATCTCATGAGTTTTAGATCAAAATCTTCTATATGTAGCTCCCCCTCCTGTTCTCAGCTGCCATTTTAGAATTAATATCATGTGGGAAGGACTTTTGCTGCAATTATGTGCTCATGGCTTGAGGAGGGTTGGACAGGGTAAAAGGGACAATGTATATTTAAGTAGCTGTGATTTACTGCACAAACCTTAACAGTTTATTTCATACTTGCCAACTCTCCCGGAATGTCCGGGAGACTCCCGCATTTTGTGAGAGTCTCCCGGACGAGTGTGGCAATCTCCCGAATTGCCCACTTCCTAGTGAAGTGGGCAGAATTAGGTCCCAAACGCCGCGATTCCCGGTGAATCGCTGCGTTTGGCCCCGCCCCCACTGTAAAATGACGCGTTCCTGTCATTACATCACAGGGGGCAGGGCCAAAATTATGCAATTTTTGGCTCCCCGCCCCCTCACGCCCACCTCCACTGGCAGGCTCCCGGAAGAGAGCTGAAGAAAGTCGGTAAGTATGGTTTATTTACAGTCTGCTGGAAATATGTGCTGATAAATTTGGTGTGAGAGAGTGAACAGCAGGCAATCAGTTGCCACTGGTTGTAATAGAATATTAGTAAATAAAATTGGAGTTGACAACAAACATTCTTACTTGCTTCTAAAATCAAAAGGTTTCAGTCTGAAAGCAATTATGCTAGGTTTATTATTACTGCCACCCAAACCATTTAAAGGTTAAAAAACATAGTACTGTTTGACTCTGAGCAGCCTCCTCTCCATCAAAAAAGCATATATATATATATATATATATATATATATATATATATATATATATATGCACATGTAGCGACAAAAAGACTTATTTGCTACACCTCTCCTACATAGGGTCAGGTGAGAAGGGGGTCTAGTGAATTAATTAGACCAAATGGAGGGGTTTTGTAAAGGGCAGCGTGACCGATGCCAAATAGTTGGCTGGTGACTAGACAAGTGAACTGTGTCTAGACTAGAGCGAGGGTCGCCTGGTGTCAGCTTGACAACAGTCTGCTATGCTATTTGTGACTTAAACAATAAAAAGCACAGTTTTTCCAAGCAAGGAGTTGTTTGTGTCTGTCATCTACCGGGTGTCAATATCACAGTTGTGTCATTGTGGGATTACAAATGCTGATGCTGCTGTCCACCCATCCAACCAGATGCAATGTTGGTGAGTGAAATTTGTTCAATACCACTATCAAGTAACAAACTGTTATAAAGCAGTCAGTTGCAGTGGTGAAAAATTGCTGTGTAGCAGGAAGAAAAGCAATAAACTGGTGAACTGTAAACTGTGGTGCAGTCAGGGCCGTTTTTCCGACTGGGCACGAAGGGCAGGTGCCCGGGTGCCCAGCTGACAAGGGGGCCCATAGCAGGACTCCTGTAAAAACAAAGAAACTTACCTTTTGCGGTCACCTGACCGTTTAGGTCAGGTGGCGATCCGCTCCCTCCCTGGTATCCTCTTCCGTGCTGCACTCGCATTGAATGTCGGGCGCGATGACGTCATCACGCTGGACATTCACTGCGAGCACTGCACGGAGGAGCACAGGACAGCGACGAAGAAGAGAAGGGGATTGGACTCGGAGAACAAGGCAATTTAAAGGTAAGTTAAGGGGGATTTGAAAAAAAAAGTGATATATATGTATATATATATATATATATATATATATATATATATATATATATATATATGTATATATTACACATATAGTCACTTCTTTTTTTTAACATTTACATATATATATATATATATATATATATATATATATAGGGGCACTGGCGCACTGTTTTGCCAGGGGGCCCATAATGTTGTTAAGATGGCCCTGGGAGCAACTGCCTGTTTGTTTTGCAAAGAAAGCAAACGGTTTAAAATCTGCTGGTTATTGCAGTGCCACACCTGCTGATTCATTAAGCTGTGGGTTGGGGGTGGTCCAAATACCCCACAAAAAATCCCTGTACAAAGAAGTTTTGTTATTTGCCTGTATGAACGCTAAAGGAAGCAAGATTACGCTTCCCAGTCCAAACTTCTGTGGAAATGGAAGATGTTGTGTAGCGCCTGCGGGGAACAGGACAGACGCACACAGAAGAACTTACTTTGTAAACGATGGTCACCTCCAGTCCGCTTCCGATATCCCAGCTGCGATTCGATCCCAGCAGATCAGCAGCCGCAACCCTTGTCACCTCCAACCACGTCCCTCTAAGGAAGAGACAGAGATTACGGCCGTGCCTACCAGGAAAGGGCTGTCCGAGAACACGGCAATGAACAAGGACACTCTCAGTCCAAGCTCCCTTGCCGCCGCCTCACTTTGCTCTCGCCAAGGCACGGGGGACTACAGGCACTTGAGACCAGGAACAGTCCTGCCTCAAGTACCCCGCACACCTCCCGGTGAGGGCCTAACCGAATGGGGGAGTCGAGCGTGATACTCACCGGGACACTCCCACTTCCGGTCCTGCTCTCCTGCACCTCCCCGACACCTGCGGATGACAAGGAACACACAGCCTCCCTCTGCACTCTCAGTGAGACTAAGATGGGCACCCACAACGCTAAACTAACTACAACAGCGACCCGACCCTAACAACGCTCTAATGGTCGGCAACGCAACTAAGTCAAACAGCTATGACTAACTAGGTGTGGTGCACTAATGGAACTACTCACTAAGCACTACGGGGAACACCAGCCGGTGTTCATGGACTATACCGGAGGGCGGTTCCTAACCCCCTCAGCCAGGTCTAACCAAGGAGATTGTCTCCTTAATATGGGGTCACCCACGGACCCTAAGGACCGGCTGCACCAGGCCCGACTGTGGCTCGCTGGAACAGCACACTAACCTGCGGGCCGACTGCCGCACGGAACAGCCGATCGAAACTGAACCGCCCGACTGCCTGTACTCGGGTATCGAACACGTGTCCTTACACCCGGAACCGCCAGAGAACCTGCACGGAACCGTCCTTGGGGACCCTCAACCAGAACCACGGGCCGCCCCTGGAACTGCCTCAAGGTGTGCTGCACTGCCACCGACTCACTCAGTCACCCCCTCTGGGAACCAGCGTGACCCCAGGGACCTAAGGGACGGGAAAACTATGCGTGTTCTTCCCTGACTATGTGTAAGATGGTAACTACACTTGTCCCCACAGCACGGGTTAGCACAGGAAAACACAGGAAACAAGAGCCTACCTTTAATGGGGGACTGACGTCTTGTCCCTGGACACAATTATGTAGCACACCCAAAGATACAGTAATACAGACAATACTTTGCACGCTACTCACCAGAGCACACCGCTGCTAGCCAACCAGCCGGTTGCTACAGCACCCACAGGAGCCTCCGCTCTGCTGTACCTCCTAACGTTAGTGTGCTCACCTCACACAGGACCGCGCCTACTCTCACAAGGCTAACACACCACCAGGGCCTTCTGCCCTACACACCATGGGCCTCTGCCCAGCTGCCTACAGAGCCTTGTGCTCTGCTTATGGGCCTTAGCCCCCTCTCTACCTCAGGGCTCTGAGCCCACTACCTAGGGCCTTATGCCCTGCTACCTAGGGGCACTAGCCCCTGCCTACTTAGGCCTTGAGCCCTCCCTATCTAACTAGGGGCCTTATGCCCTTCAGCATCTATGGGCTTTCAGCCCCCTAACCAGGCCCTGTGGCCTCCTATGGCCTCTAGGCCACTACCTAACTTGGGGCCTTGTGCCCTTTTACACCTGGGGCCCTTATGCCCCCTACCTATCTAGCTAACAGGGCCTTGTGCCCTTTGACAACTATATGACCTACTGGCCCACTACTTCATAGGGGCCTAGTGCCCAGCTCCCTGTGCCTTGTGCCCCTAATTTACTGTCCCCACGGGCCTTATGCCCGACCGTGGCCACGGGCCTAGTGCCCGACCTGATGCTGAGGCTACTTACCTGCTCCGCGCAGGAATCTCAGCTTGCCACGCCGTCTTCCTCTTCTTTCTTCGGGTCTTCCAGACCCTCCAGCCGGCGGCGCCTCTTCTCCTGTTCGGCGCGGGTATTCTCACTGATCTGGAGGTGGGGGAGCTCTCAGCCCTTACAAGGGCTTCCCGCCGGCGTCTCTGCGGTGAGTGACTATCAGTGGCAGGGTCGCTCCTAGCCCTTACAAGGGCTCCCTGCCACTGCCGGCGTCTTGTTGCTTGTAGGTCTGTTCTTATCTTGATCCGCCGCTCCGGACGTCCCACGACATCCTTCTCGCTCCGCCGACGACTCTTCTCCCAAAATGGCACCAGCCGGCGACTTATATTGTCGCCGGTGCGACGTCATCAGCTGGCACCACCGCAAGCGCTGATTGGCTCGCCGTGGCACCAATCTTTCAAATGGCCGGGCGCGAGCCGCGATTGGCTCGCGTATCCAGCCACTGATTGGTCAACGGGAAAAGATGAGCCCTGATTGGCTCATCCTTCCTCGCCGACGGAAACTGAAAGAAAGAATGCATACTCACCGCCGCTGGATCGCTGGATCGGTAAGTAACTTCTTTCTTCTTTTTTCACCCTCTTGCTGGACACAGGAAGCAGGGACGTCTACAGCCCCTCAAGGGGCGCAGCAAAGCCGGACATCTTCACGGGCACCATCTTTACAGTTGTAAGAGCCTTGTTGAATGTGACAGCAGCACAGGAGAAGAATACCCGTCTTCTCCATGAGGTGATTTCGCAGGGGAGATGGGACAGGAGGGCTTCAGCTGTACCCAAGCTGAAGAAATTTACTTATGATGATGATGTGGAAGCATATCTGGTTGCATTTGACTGTGTCACCACCTGAGAGATGGGCTGAACATCTAGCTTTCAGGGAAGCTCAGTATACCTATTTAGACCTAGACAAGGACCAGGCTGGTAATTGTCCATAGCTGATAAAACACTATCCTGGCAAGGATTGGAGTCACCAGTACGGGTGAGGCTCAATGGTATCATGACTGGAGACTGTCCAAAGGTTTAACAATTCATGCTCAGCTTGCTGAACTTTGTAAAACACTTAAGAAGTGGTTGCAGCCAGAAAAGAACACTGTGGTCAGAATGATCGCATTTCTGGGTATTAATCATTGTATTCAAGGTTGCCAAACAAAAAGGCAGCCAACATGGCTTTGGGTCCAATATGCTCAGAGTGTAGACATCCTGCACACTTGCAGATACAATGCTCAACGTTATTTGAACCTAAGGATTATTCACTGGCGCACCTATCGAGTTTTTGTGAATCACCATCTGGTGCTGGCTCTGGTAGATTCAGGTAGTGAACTGTCCTTGGTTTCCAGCTCTATATTGCCAAAGGTTCTGGCTCACAAACTGCCCAAAGTAAAGGTCCTCTGTGTCCATGGGACTGCTGAGGAATATGGCAGGACACTTTTGCCTGAATCTTTAAATGGACAAACAGTCACAGTGGTAGTGGCATTTTCCGCAAAACTACCTTACCCATTAATACTTGGCAGAGAATTTTCGCTGTTCAAAGAGAAACTCCAGGAGCGAGTTTAGCCGCACACGTCTGCAATTGAATCACCGGCTGAAAGTTCAGCCTTGAAGGTCAAGCTTGAGGATAAGGGACACGAGAAGTGTCATTTTCTGCTACAAAACTTGAACCAGTGTGCAGTTCGAGAAAATAAAGCTCTGAGATCTAAAAGGTTTGGGGAAAAGGTCAAGTCATCTTGGAGGTGTTGTTGATTGCCCAGATCAGAGCAGCCAGTAATTGCAATAGCTGGTGACTCTGCAGAGGAACCTACCTTGCTTTCTGGTGAGGTTATACAGTCATGGCCAAAAGTTTTGAGAATGACACAAGTATTGGTTTTCACAAAGTTTGCTCCTTCAGTGTTTTTAGACCTTTTTGTAAGATGTTGCTATGGTATATTAAAGTAAAATTACAAGCATTTCATAAGTGTTAAAGTCTTTTATTGACAATTACATTAAGTTTATGCAAAGAGTCAATATTTGCAGTGTTGACCCTTCTTTTTGAAGACCTCTGCAATTTGCTCTGGCATGCTGTCAATCAATTTTTGGGTCACATACTGACTAATGGCCGCCCATTCTTGCCTAATCAATGCTTGGAGTTTGTCAGAATTTGTGGGTTTTTGTTTGTCCGCCAGCCGCTTGAGAATTCACCACAAGTTCTCAATGGGATTAAGGTCTGGGGATTTTCGTGGCCATAGACCCAAAATTTTGATTTTTTTTTGATCCCCGAGCCACTCAGTTATAACCTTTGCCTTATGGCAAGGTGCTCCATCATGCTGGAAAAGGCATTGTTTGTCACCAAACTGTTCTTGAATCTGTGGGAGAAGTTGCTCTTGGAGGTTGTTTTGGTACCATTGTTTATTCATAGCTGTATTCTTAGGCAAAATTGTGAGTGAGCCCACTGCCTTGGCTGAGAAGCAACCCCACACATAAATGGTCTCAGGGTGCTTTACTGATGGCATGATACAGGACTGATGGTAGCGCTAACCTTTCCTTATCCGGACAAGCGGTTATCCAGATGCAAGCTCTGCACTGGTGGTGCCCCGATCCCGCAGCTGAATCGGCCTGGTATTTGCTGGATGTTCTTTGGCGCCCCGAAGTCTTCTTCACAACTATTGAACCTCTCTTCTTGAAGTTCTTGATGATGCAATAAATAGTTGATTTAGGTGCAATCTTACTAAAAGCAACATCCTTACTTGTGAAGTCCTTTTTGTGCAAAGCAATGATGACTGCACAGGTTTCCTTGCATGTAACCATGGTTAACAGAGGAAGAACAATGATTTCAAGCACCATCCTCCTTAGAAAGCTTCCAGTCTGTTATTCTAACTCAATCAGCATGACAGAGCCTTGTCCATGACAACACTCTCACCTGTGTTAACGAGAGAATCACTGACCTTATGTCAGCTGGTCCTTTTGTGGCAGGGCTGAAATGCAGTGGAAATGTTGTTTTTGGGGAAAAAGTTAATTGTCATGGCAAAGAGGGACTTTGAAATTAATTGCAATTCATCTGATCACTCTTCATGACATTCTGGAGTATATGCAAATTGCCATCATAAAAACTGAGACAGCAGACTTTGTGAAAAATAATATTTGTGTCATTCTCAAAACTTTTGGTCATGACTGTAGACTGGTCTGATATTCCTGAACTGTTACATTTGCTGACCTATGCACATTACCAGATAAATGACATGATTTTACAACATGTCTTTAAATTGGCTAATAATGTTGACGATATTGCAAGATGTGTCATCTCAGCAGGCTGTGTGCCACGATATGTTATCAAAAATGAAGTGTTGCTCCGAATTGCTACTGTGAAGGAAAGACACGTAAAACAATTAGTAGTTCCACAGGTTCATATACCCATAGTATATGCGGGTGGCAGACACTTATGAGAAGATAGAAATAGGAAACAAGTTCTAAGCAGGTTTTTCTGGCCTGGAGTCTATTTAGCCATAAGAAGGTACTCTAGGGTTTGTTCTGTATGCCAGAAAGCCCATCCCACTGTCACAGTGCAATCACAGTTAAATAGAATAGAGCATATACCAGACAGTCTACATAAAAAAGTAGAGACTATCTTTCACAGAGGTGAGATCTCCATAGTGCCCACTTCACCGAGGTTGGCGACGCAAAAGGTAGGGGTATGTGACAAAGAGGCTTATTGCCAAACCTCTCCTGCATAGAGACAGGTGAGGTCCCAGGGAGTCTGAGAGAAGGTTAAGTCCCTGCATAATAAAACACACACAGGTGGAGAATGGGGTCTAGTGAAGTAATTAGACCAAAGGGAGGGGTTTTGTGTATTTAAAACTGTAATGTGCCTTTGCGCAGCGCGACCGAAGCCAGCTAGTTGGCCGGTGATTAGGCAGATAAACTGTGTATAGCTAGAGCAAGGGTCGCCTTCTGTCATTCTGAAAAAAGTCTGCTGTGCTATTTGTGAGGTAAACAATAAAAATCACTGTTTTTACAAGCAAGAAGTTGTTTGTGTCTGTCATCTACTGGGTGCCAGTATCACTTTTTATATACTGTATGTGTTATATATGTTAGGAAAAGCAGGTAATTGCTGTTTTCATTCTGTCTACTGCAGTGTTGCGGTCAGCCTGCGGGTGATCACTTGAACTCCTCCCACATGCAGCTCAATCTGACACCTGCCCTGATTGTCTGCTACTGCTTTAAATACCTGTCAGTTTCACTGAACCTTTTGCCGGTTATAGAATTCACATGCTTGCTTCTCCATTCTCCTGTTTCTGTGATAATTTGCTCCTCTTTGATACTCCGTTTTGACCTCTGCCTGTGACCTGATCATCCCTGTTTCCTGCCTGGTTGGACCTTTTGCTTGTGACCTTGACTACGTTTATTGCTGCCTGGACTGACCCCTTGCCAGTTCTTACGTGATCAAGGTGTCCGCTATCCTCTCCATCAGACTCACATGTGTCACCTATGTTTCTCCTTCCAGAATTCCAGCTCGATCTTGCTCCGGTACCTAGCTCTGTGTTGCTTTCCAGCTCCATCTCCACACAGGCCACTACTGGTACTACACCCATTTACTACTCAACACTGCCAAACAGTTATACTGGTGGAGATTGGTACTACATCTTACTGCAACTCAGTATATCTGCTTTATCTGATCCTGTGATTGATTTCTAGTTTAGGTAGTTAGTGCTGGGGAGGAAACAGAAATAGTTGGGCTTGTGTTTGTGGGCTGGGCAACTGACGCCAAACAGTAGCCATTAACTAGTGAGGTAACCGAGTGTCTAGCTTGAAGCAGATTCATGGGAAAGTGTGAATACTTAATCTGTTTGATTGCTGGAACTACAGCTATTGCTGACATTGTTGAATAAACTATAGCAAAGTGCTTCCGAAAACCTGTGTGATCATCATCTTTTACTGTGCTTGTTATATCAATATATATATATATATATATATATATATATATATATATATATATATTGTAAAAAAGGGAGGTATTTAGCTGGCAATCTGCAGGGAAATGATGCACACAGTGTTACACATTTGTGCAACATTACACCTAGGTTAAGGATAAAAAGGTGGAGGATATATGTGTGACAAACTAATAATATGAAGTCTGATTTAACTTATATGGTTTCGAAGTGTATTTACCCACAGTAGGCTGACAGGGTGTGTCTGAAGTCAGAGCAAACAGAGCAGCTTATGAGAACTCCTTTTTAAAGGGAAGGTGGGTGTGTTGCCTGCCCATCAAACTAGGGCTGTGGGAGGAGTGTCAGGTATAAAATATCTTTGTTTCACTGTTCAGTGTTACTGATGCTAGAAAAGCTGGCTGGTGTCTAGAGAGCTGGTTTCTGTTTATTTAGTGTTTAGGGTGACAAAAAACTGTATGGAATAGTTATGTTGTTAAGTACTTTATTATCCTGACATTAAAACAAAGTAAAAAGGCAAAAGGTTGTGATTCACCAGAGGTGTGCTTTTGCCTCAATATGTATATATATATATAATGTGTGTGTGTGTGTGTGTGTGTGTGTATATATATATATATATATATATATATATATATATATATATATATATATATATATGTTATAACTTTTATTTTTCTTGATTTTAAAATTCAAGGTGTTTCAATATGAACGCAATTGTCTGAGGATAAGATATAAAGTATAAAATATTTCTTGCTTTTACAAGCCAAGTGTTTGACTGTGAAGGCAAATGTATGAGGGGCATTATCACATCTGTATTAATAAGCAGCATTCTGTGCTAGCACTACTATGCTGGAAGGGTGAGGAGGAGAATGATGATGTTACAGACACTGTTGCTGCTGAAGACGATACACCTACCCAGTGGGCTGTCACTGTCATGTAGTCTTTTATTTGATCAGTACCAGTCAGACTCACATATATCGCTCATGGACACTGCTCAGGATTTTGTCAATGCCAAATTTGTTCTTCAGCCTCAGTGTTCTTTTCATGCTCTGACCTTCACTGTCAAACACATGGATTTTAAAATAAAGAAATATTATTTTTGGGGGGGTGGGGATGCTGTTCAGAGTCAAACACAGGAAAGCTACTATCTTTTTCGTTGGCTTCACTAAGAAGCATATCAGTGTCAGTCTGTGGAAAATACTCAGGAATGTGATAGCAAAATGGCTCTCCCTGCTTAGACTTGCCGCAGGATTCCTCATTGCCGATATTGGAGCAAGTATTATTTTCACATTATGACTGGGTGAATTTTAACATGTAACAGCTTTGAAGAGGTTATTAGAATATAGACTGTAAATCTCAGTAAGTGAATATTAATGATAAAATACTGTAGGAACAAAAACAGCTACAAATCACATAATTTTACCTGCTTTTCACAATGTTTAATGAAATCCAGATCCAAAATCAAAACTCATGAGGATTTTTGGCCAAAACCAGCACAACGGGTTCTACGCATATCTCTAGTTTTGAGGCAATTTGAAATGTTAAGCCTAGTTTGCTACCCCAGAGTATAGATATAGCTTATTTATCTACAGACAGAATAGAGTGCAAGATAAGAACATGCATATGTGCAGTATCAATTCCCATCAGAACGCATGCACCCAATTTTTTTTATGAAATTAATTTACAGACTATTCGTACCATAATCATTAATAAAAATCTATGTACATTTTTTTTACAGGAAATACATAATTCAGGATATTCTTATTGCGTACTGTACATAAAATGCATTTTTATAGTTTCTGCTACTTGCACACACATGTTCTTGCATGAGTACGTGTCAGTCATCACTATCAGTCAGTACTTACAATTGCCCTGTAGTTGGTGCAAGTGGTACGGCTAAAAAACACGTACCTAAGAGATGTCCAGAGTTTGAATCGAATGCTGCTGCCTGTGCTCAACCTCCGCACGCCCCTTACTGTACATTGCCTATGTGTGTCCATCCTTTACCAGCCCCTGTTCCACCCTGCAAGTCATAGACTGACGGACTGACGTAAGTGTCATTTACATTTGGACATGTATTGATTGGCATTGTGTTCACTAGCATAAAGTCTGTTTCTGAGCATGCACAGGGTATTTCACGCAAAAAGCGGCATGCAACGGGTCTTACCTCCTTAGATGAATCAGGCCCACAGTGTGAAAGTTACCCCAGATGAGGAAGCACTGATGGTGCTGGGATGCTTGGTACATGAGATATTAGGCCACAGAGTAGCTGAAGCTACATTACAACAAGCTCAAGCTAGAGGGATTGCATCAATTAAAATTATGGCTAGGGACATTGTAAAGAATTGTCAACAAAACTAGCAATTGAAAACTTGGCCTACCTTGTCCATTAGGTGAAAATGCCATATTTACCTTCAAACAGCAGCTACACAAGTAAATAATAAAAGGGTGCATTAAAAGTACAGTCTGGTACCCAACCTATTCATGCAATAAAATGTGTGTGAGAGCACCTAGACCCCATTTAGCAAGGAATGCCCCGATTCCTCTAGCCTCTGCAGACTGCTAAACCATGCTCGTCCCACAAAGACAGTCACCTGACTTCGCAAAACTTAATTTGTCCCCATAGATTATCATTTTCATAAATGACCTCCTTTAATAGCTGGTTCTTGGCTTCATTGTTACTAGAGATGAGAAGTACAAATAACCCATGTTATATCTAAAATTCTGATCCAAGTTTGCCTGTGGTGTCAAGTATATCTGGAAGCGCTTCAATCAGCTGGAGAGAATTGACATAGACCAAGTTCTGTATACAAGGAATATTCTCTGATTTATTGATACAGAGTTTTTATAGCCTACTGAATAAATGAATCCTACGTCATATGCATACAATGTCTATGGGAAGCGCTACTAATTAACTATCTTACGTATTCTCGAGGTGTTTACTTTCTCCCCCTTCTAAGGAAAGATGAGCCTATTATTTTTATCTGAAGGGGAGCTGGAGGTTTATCTCCTGTATGCTATGTCCAACATCAAGGGCACAGCTCCCATACTACTAGCTGAATATGAAGCTACTTATTGTTCTCATATCTTTATACATTCTTCAGGTGTTCTCTATGTCAACTTAATCTCAAGGCCGTGGGCTTACATCTTGTAATCAGCAGAAAAATTAATTATTTTTTTTAGCAAATAATATTTCTATGCAAGTTACAATAAATGACTGAACAAAGGCCTTATGAGGCCTTAACAAAAAATCATATGTAACACCCACAGCTATGAGGAAGTCAGTCAGTTATTTTCAATTTGTCTTCCTCTTTCTGCAAAGAATTGTTTTTTGCCTATTTAAGAAATTTCAACAATGTAGTAGTTGTTACAGTTTGTTTCGATTACAATTACTGATTGTTACAAATAGCAGTTCATTACTGAATGTAAATAAATATTTCAATGACAGTTTTCCATGAACGTCACTTGAACGTGAACAAGCTTGTAAGCATACTAGAATGTTGTTACATTTGTTTTCATAAGGGTATGTGATGTTAAATAGTTTTGTGTCAAAAAAGACAAAAGTACTATATGAATGATACCTTTATTGGCTAACTAAAAAATAACTGATTCAATTTGCTAGCTTTCAGAGCACAGAGGCCCCTTCATGAGGAAGGTTTACAAATGAATGACTGAGGAAGAGGCACAACATTAAAGAGCTGTTACATCAAGAAATTTGTACAGGAGGGGGGACGGGACTACATCATTAAGGTAAGTTAAAGTAATAAAACAAAGGTTTTTGTTACGGATGGAAGAGTAAGAGTCCTAGGAGTTCAGAGATCTGAGTTACTCTGCTGTGGCGTGTGAAGTGTGTCCATGTAGTGGGTCATAAATCCAGGTATTTTATTGAGTCCTTGAGTTAATGGGGCATATTCAATTGTTGGCGGAAATGCCGAAAATCTCGCGTTATTATGGTAGATTTCTTGCTGGATTTCAGGCCGCGGCTCAGGGAGCTGCGAGCTGAAATCCAGCTTACTATTACTGTAATAACGGTAATAGTTTTCACGCCGCGGGGATTCATAACAATTGAATATGCCCCAATGACTGCAATGTTGTTATCAGTTTGAATTCCCAATTTTTTTCATTTTTCAAAAGACCTTTTAGTATTAAGACTTTTAAATTTGTCATACTGTGTCCTGGTCCAGAGAAGTGTTTATCCACGGGGGTGTCCAAAGACTTCCTTATTGTGTGTCTGTGTAGATTCATTCTGGATTGCAGTTTCTGCTTGGTCTCTCCATTGTATAATCCCTCAGGGCACCTTGTACACTGTATCATGTACACCACATTGGAGGATGTACATGAGAATGTGTTAGTTATTTTATAGTCCCGTTGTGTGTTGGGTATGTGGACTGTGTTTGTTGGTAGGAAATGGGTGCATGTTTTTCATTTTTTGTTTTTGCAAGGGAAGGTACTAGTCTATGATGTTGATGAGAGGGCACTTCTAGCGAGGAGATTTCTTAAATTTGGAGGCTGTTTGTATGAAAGGAGAGGTAAATCTGGGAATATTTGCTTCAGTCTATTGTCTTTCTGAAATATGGGTTGAAGTTCAGCAGCAATTTTTCCCCAAGATGTTCATGTGGGGATTGTAAGTGACCACTAGGGGCACCCTGCTGGTAATCTCCTTCTGCTTGTAATCCAGGAGACTACTCCTTGGGATCCTTGTGGATCTGTACATCTATAACTATTGGATGGTATCCTTGGTGTAGGAATGTACTCCTCAGTGATAGCAGGTGTCTTCACTGTATGAACAAATCCGAATGTTTCTCAGAGCTCGGCTGTAAATGACGAACTTCTTTATGTGTCCTGGGTGAAAGCTGTTCCATCTCAGATATGCTGGGCGGCCTATAGGTTTATGATAGACTGATGTTTGTATATTTATTGCATAGGGTCATGTCCAGGAAATGTATCTGAGATCGTGAGTAGTTAAGAGTGAGTCTAATGATTGGGGGAAATTTGTTGAAGTTTTTATGGAAAGTCAGCAGCTCATATTCAGAGCCCATCCAGATTAGTAGCAAATCATCAATATAATGGAAGTATGCTAGAGGTTTCATTGTGCAAGTTGATAAGAATTCCTCCTCTAGTTTAGCCATGAAAAGATTAGCATACTGAGGTGACATCTTACTACCCATAGCACTTCCCATATGCTGCAGGTATATGTCTTTCCCAAAAGGAAAGTAATTATGATTGCGTACGAACCTGCTCAGCTGCAGGGTCGGCTCTGTGGCTAGACTGTTTTTTGCAGATAGTGTTGGCATGTGGCTATGCCATTCTTGTGTGGTATGTACAGAGACTCCAAATCCATAGTTGCCAGCATTGAGCCTTCTGGTAGTGGACCCAGGGCTGAAAGTTTGCAGAGAATGTCTGTGGTGTCTTGGATATAGCTGAGTGTCTCACCAAGGGTTTTAGAACATTCTCTATCCAGCCAGAAGTATTTTCTGTTAAGGTCACAATACCAGAAATTATTGGTCTCCCTGGATTGCCTTCTTTATGTATTTTAGGTAACATGTAGAAGGTACTCATTATGGGATTGTCCGGTATAAGGTCCAGTAGAGAGGATGATCCAGGTTTGAAACCTCTTTATAAGTTCTTCTGTGTATTGTTTGGTGGGGTCTTCCATAATCAGAGTGTGGTATTTTTTATATAGCGCCACTGTTTCCACAGCGCTGTACAGAGAACTCATTCACATCAGTCCCTGCCCCATTGGAGCTTGCAGTCTAAATTCCCTAACATTCACGCTCAGACAGAGAGAGAGAGAGAGAGGGAGACTAGGGTCAATTTTGATAGCAGCCAATTAACATACTAGTATGTTTTTGGCGTGTGGGAGGAAACTGGAGCACCCGGAGGAAATCCACGCAAACACAAGGAGAACATACAAACTTTCATCCTTAGTCTGTTGAGTTTCTTTTCCTTATTGTGATTAGGTGATGTTGTATTTTATAAAAGAAATAACGTAGTACTTTCCTGGTTGGATATGACACAGGTCCCTATATTGTGGTATTTAGGGAATTAATCTTATCTTGGATAGTTCTCCTCTTGTTATAGAAAAGTCCAACAAGGTGATTTTGCAGTCATTCAGCTGATCTGTAGCAAAGTTTTTGTGAGAAGTGAGTATTGTAGGTGTGTCGAGTTGGATTCCTGATCATGAGGCCTTTGGGAATTAGATTCTCTTTTTTGCATCTGGATAGGAAAAAGAAGTCGCTGTTCAGTTGTGCCAGTTTCTTCAGTAGGTTTTTAAGATCCATCTGTGTTCAGTACATTGGGGTATCTTCCATTATCAAAATGTTTTTTTTTTTTTTATTATTATTATTGCAGTACCGTGTTAGCCAGAAAAATCTATGTGATGTTAAATACTTTTGTGTCAAAAAAGACAAAAGTATTATAGGAGTGATACCTTTATTGGTTAACCCCCCCAAAAATTATTTTACTACATGTTTTCATAAGGGAAAACTCGATTGCTATTAATATATATAATACAGCAGATATAACCTTTCTTCTTGTGTATACATGAAAGAACCGTATATACTTGAGTATAAGTCGACCCGAATATAAGCCGAGGCACCTAATTTTACCACCAAAAACTGGGAAAACTTATTGACTCGAGTATAAGCCTAGGGTGGGAAATGCAGCAGCTACTGGTAAATGCACAGCCTAAGGTCAGCATCTGTAATCCAGGTGACAGAAGTAACAAAGGCCAGGAGACACTTACAGAATGATTTACTGCCACCCAATGAGGTTATCTTCTGTCAGTAAGAAAATGATATATATTACATTTTTTAGTGAAGGTGAAAGCTTTCAGTGTAAATCCTACACTTTTACTTGTAGAGATACTTTCACCATGGTGGCCACTGCATAGGAGTGTGCTATCTTAGCATGCAATAGCTGTATGCAAAAGTCTGGCTGAATTACTACCGCATTATAGCAAAGATTAATGGACTAATAAACTAAGCGTCAAATGTTTAAAAGTTCACTGCTTCTCCATCTAGATAAACACTGTAGACCGGCTGCTGTTGAAAAGGCTCACACATCAGATACCATTAACAACGGGAGAAAGGACAATTAGTTATTTTTTTATTTGCACAGTAAACCACGTCTTTGTACTCTAGCAGCTAGACGGGGATAAAAGACAATACTCCAGCAGCTTACTTGAAGTATTTGGTCTCCAGCCAATAGTCTTCCATCTCTGGCAATGATAATATCCCGATATATTTCTTGGATGACAATATTTATTAAAGGAGTCTCGCTACCGCCAACGATTCTGATCCCCAGCTCGATGTAGGGGTTGGAGCGGTGAATTTTAATCGTAGCATTGGTTCAGTAAGAGAGAGAGAGATATTTCACCCTTGAACTTACCCCCGCAGTGGAACGCATGTGCGTTCCACTGACAGGAAGTTCGGCATTTGCGGAACTTCCTGTCTGTGGAACGCAAATGCGTTCCACTGCGGAAGTTAGGAGCTGAGGGACCGGAGACCAGGTAAGTTCACCCGTGTATAAGCCGAGGTGGGCTTTTCACCATAAAAAAATGTGCTGAAAAACTCGGCTTATACACAAGTATAAACGGTAAATTTTTTGTGTGAATACACAAACAAAATCCTATAATATATTCACAATCAATGAAGAAAGCACTCAGCAGCTTCAGAGCTGAAATCGCCAATCGACCAATCAGAAGCAGTTACCTTGTGCTGGTGATCGTCATTGTCAGCAGCATGTATTTGCACCAGTTCCTAGGTGCAAATAATACAGCTGTAAAAGGTGTTCCAGTCTGCAGTGGTTTGCAATTCTGTAAACATGCTCTTACTGCACTTGGCCCCTTCCCTCCCCATCATGCCTCTACAGGCGCAAGTGTGGATGTGTGCAACTCTGCATAGGTACTTGAGTTTTTTTTTTGTGGGAATGGCATAGGTTCAACTTTGCATCAGGACCTATAACCGCTGTAGAGCAGGGAAACTATTTATAGGTCCCAGGCAATTCCTATGTGCAATCATACAATGAAACAATGATTGAATTATTCAAAATTTTAAACAAAACTTTAAAAATATTAGTAAAATGTATAACATGTTTAAAAGGGCTGTGTTGTATCACATAGTTTTATTACCACCTCCATGTTAAATATTTTATTAAGCTTTATTTATTAATTAAACAAATTTAGATCACATAATAATGTTGTGGGATAAAAGCAGGGGTTAGTGAGAACCACAGATTAAAGCAGCAATGGTCAACCTAATACACTTTGTGGGCCGCATAGTACGGCTCTCTAATCTTCAAAAGGGCCACACAGTACCCTTAATCTCAGTATTAAGTTAAACCAGTACATTTAATAAAAAAGAGAGATGCCTGTATATC
The DNA here is from genome assembly GCF_038048845.1 of Mixophyes fleayi. Classification (NCBI taxonomy): domain Eukaryota; kingdom Metazoa; phylum Chordata; class Amphibia; order Anura; family Limnodynastidae; genus Mixophyes; species Mixophyes fleayi. Next base: position 390,407,422 of record NC_134402.1, on the reverse strand, counting down.
AGCAGGCATTTTAAAGTGTTACAAGCTACAATAAACTAATCTGACAATAAAGCTGGGGGCAGGAAGTCGGGACTCAGAGGGCCACATGCAGGCCTAAGGACCAGTGCCTGATTATCCAAAAGGCTGACTAATCTGCAGCCTAGGGTGCAGGACTTTTGGGGGAGCTAGTTTCAAAATCATTGAAACCTAAATATTGGTGGGGGTGAAGGAAGGCACATTTTAAATTGAGTTTCAGTTTTTACCTACCGCGTATTAGCCTGGGGTAGAAGGTATGGGGCCCTATGACCTTATTAGGCTAGGGCGACCTTAACCCTTAGTCTCTAATCATGCTTGTTGCCCATCATTGAATTAAGGGATTATCACTCCTTCTAAAAAGGAACAGTGGAGGTGTTGCTCACAGCAATAAATCAGATTCTCGCTATTATTTTCTAGAATGCACAAGATAAATGAGTTCAGTTTTCTGTTTACAAATAATCTAGGTGCTGATTGGTTTCTATGGTCAACATCTCCACTTTCCCTTATTGGATGTTTTGATAAATCTACCTCTAAATGGGTAGTAATACTATGTTTTACTAAAAACCGTACTGTATGAAACAATAAAAAAGCAGTTGTAAATCATAAGCATAATGTACAGTATAAAAGCATCAGAGACCACTATATAGCGATTATACTTCACTCCTAAGGTTTAACTGCTGTTTTTCCCCTGATGTCTGTATTTTTCAGTCTACTCCATCTCCATTGTTTGGTCTATTTTTATCTCCTTGTGTCTCCCTTGTCTGTCTTTTATACCTCATATATGTATAATATGTCTCACTTATGTATGTTCCCCATATCTACATCTATGCTCTTAACGTATCTTCGCTTTCACCCCTTGTATGATATCTGGGACTAAATGTATCAAGCTGAGAGTTTTCTGGCGAGTTTGAAAAGTGGAGATGTTGCCTATAGCAACCAATCAGATTCTAGCTGTCATTTTGTAGAATGTACTAAATAAATCATAGCTAGAATCTGATTGATTTTTCAAACACGTCGGAAAACTCTCAGCTTGATACATTTACCCCCTTATGTCTGTTATATGCATATTTATAGTACAGAGGAGTGTCAAATTTAAATCCCCCCCCTACTAAAATTCATTTAAATGGTAGCTCCTGCATTTTTATATTCTCTCCTTCTTGCATACAAATGTTTTTGCTATCTAGTGGCATGCATACATGTAGTTTTTAAATCAAATGCCATGACAGTCTCTTAGACATGTGTAGAGATGGGCAACCACAACCCTCTATACAGAGAATGTGTCATCTAAGATAACTATCTGCCTGCCCCATAAAAATGTAAGCTTAGTTGCTTTCTATTGCTTTTACCATTATACACTGTGCTGTGGTCCATATGATGTTTTATGACGTCCAATCAACTTATTGCTCTGTTAAAAGGTACAAGTGTTGTGAATACTTTTAATCCTCAATGATTGGTGAACTCAACAAGCACCACTGCCAAGAAATGCTTAAACTCTTGGATTGAGGGTGATTCTGTTTCATTGTATTGAACATGTTGAAATCATCTTGATCAAGCAGCCATCCATACATGAGTATAGTCACCAGACTGGGAAGTCTGGACACAAATCGTACAAATGATGTGACTGTGCTGGGGTGAGACTTTATCTGCTGAGTATATAACCGACTTATATCCAGGTGATTTAACTCCTGCATATTTTCTGCTCTCTCAAAAAATGTTGCCCATCCAGATTCCGACATTTTGGCATTGACTTGAAGCTCAAGTTGTTGAAGCTTTTTCAGGTAGCTGCCTTTTGCTGCTTCAGCTGTGAATATGAAATACATTGTTAAATTTTGAGAGCAAGTTCCCTGTTTTCTGTTTGCAAAGTAAGTGGCTTTAAAAAAAAAATAGTTAAAAAAAATAATTAAGAAAAGCAAAAAACCTTCTCCAAAGTAAAGATACTACCATAGGAATTGTTTTTTTTTTTTAAAAAAAACAACACAATTTTTACCAAAGCAATCACTTAATATAAAAAATTAATGTAACAAAGGGTGGCATTTAGCTGGCAATATGCAGAGAAAGCATGCAAGCAGAGTAACACATTTGTGCAGCAATGTACCTGGTTTAAAGACAAACTAGTAGAAGACATATGTGTGACACATAATAGTTTTTATTATTATTATTATTAATATTTATTTATAAGGCGCCACAAGGCATCCGCAGCGCCGTACAGAGACAAACAAAATCACAATACAATGGGAGACAGCACAGTACAGTAAACACAGCAACTCAGTACGCTCAATGCACAGCTAGAGAGGGCGGGGAAGGGGGAGGGAGGATCCGCAAACGACGGGGCTCAAGAAGGAGGGCGCGGAAGACAGGGAGACCCCCAGGGGGGAGGAGGGAGCGAGAGTGGACGTGGGGTGGAGGACCCTCGAGGAGGAGGGCTAAGTAGCTGGAGAGCAGAGTTAGAAGTGGTGGAAACTTGTGGTTTAAAGTTTAAAGTGGTTTAAAGTTTGATTTATCTTACATCAAGTGTGTTTTCCCACAGCAAACTGACAAGGTGTGCCTGAAGTTAGAGCAAACAGAATCACTGATGAGAGTTCCCTCTTAAAGGGAAGGTGGGTGTGTCACCTGCCCATCAAACTAGGGCTGTGGGAGGAGTGTCAGGTATAAAAACCTGTTTTTTTCATTGATCAGTGTGACCAATGCTGGGAAAGCTGGCTGGTCTTTAGAGAGCTGGCCTTTGTCTAGCTAGTGTTTAGGGTCACAAGAAATTGTGTGGAATTTGTATGGTGTCAAATACCTATATCATACTGACATTAAAACTAAGTAAAAAGTAAGAAGTTGTTCGCTTGTTGTTTCATCAGAAGTGTACTCTTGCCACAACATATTAAAAAACAAATTGCATCCAATACATACAAAAATCATAAAATCATCTTTCTAAGTTCACTCCTTGAACGAATATTCAGACCTAGCTCAGCCTTGGTATTATAAGTACAATCCTCCCATGGTGTACATATAGGGAAAATTAAATTATAGTTCGTAGATTCACTTTAAGATGTTGAAATAAAGATGGCATACGCAGAGTCCAAGGACCTTTTGAAAACAATAGGCTTCGTTTTAGGATCGTATCCACACAGATCAAGCATCCAAATTATTTTGTCCAAATGGTAAATATATATATTAGCACGCCTCACTATGGGCAGGGCGGTGTATGCCCCCTATGCCAGTCTCATATTACATTTTTTGGCAGGAGCAGGATTTTTATAGGTTACATTGCCCACTTTTGTGTAGACAACATTATGTGGCTGCTTCATTCATCACCATCAACTTGGTCCTATGGGAGCCTTTTAACACTAACAGGCTCATTCTTGACTTTCACAAGACTTGGATCCCAGCCCAATACCACTAATAGTCTCGTGTCTGTCCCCCCCCTCCCCTTACAATCATATACACACACACACGAGACACTGGCATCTTGACTTGGCCAGCACAGGTCATTTTGGGGTTTTCATTTTAAGACATATTTCTCAAGTTGATCCATGAGTTCTTTTGTAAAGACATTGATTCCATGTTGTTGGAGTGCAGGGTTCTGCAGGATATTATTGGCTCTGAGAGTGTTGGTACACATTGTAAGTACAGTGTGTAAAGACAACTTGCAGCTGCTGCAGAACATCAGAAATGCTACCAACTGCAACATAATATAAGGAAGTATAAATTCTTTTATATTCTCAAAAGTAGCCAAACCTTTTAAAGGTAAGCAGAAATAGTTCCATAGATGATCGCAAAAACACCAGCTTAATATACCTGGTGATAATCAATGACTTACCTAACAGCACAATACTTTCATCATCTAATATCCCTGTCATGGCAAGGAACTGGAGGTTAGGAAGGTTCTGAAACTGTTCAATAATCAGTCTAGCAGCATGAGTCATTCCTTCTCCCAATGGCAGCCACAGCTTCTCCAGGTGAACGAGAGAACCCAATGCACCAGCTGTGGGGAAAATATATTTTTATTTACTTTTTTTTGTATGAAGGTTTTGTATCCTTATTCCAGTATTAGTTTAACATTTCCTTAATATACAATGCTATTACATTTAATATTCCTTTTTTTTGTATTGCTATTGTACGTGATGGAAACTCTGTCCTGAAATCCTAGTCCTAAGAAAATGCTAAGATACGAAGTGGTTACAAAGTTGAAAACGTGCAAGAACCATAGCGACCAATCAGACTACACAAATTATTGCAAAAGTTTGATTGGTTGATAAAATGTGTTACTGACAATTATTGTCTTAGAGTTCACAACCCGTAGATAGATCTTTTTCTGTTTGCCAAGGTTATAAACCTTACATTTAGTTGGAGCACACCCCTGAGCAAATTAATGTAAATTTAAATATTATTGGAAAAATCAGACACAGTAAAACTAAACATGTGGTAGATTTTTTTTGTCTACATCACAAAAATAAGTTTCTTCTTCCTAAGAAACTATTATTTAGAAATGGAAATTAAAATAATCCTTAAGCCAGTAGATCACATATTTTCCATTTGATCTACAATAAGCTAATGTGAAACATTGAGTTTAATAGAAAATAGACATTTTAGGAGCTGAAGTACCTCAAACTCCCTCTTGTGTGACATGGAAATAGCATTTGCCAGCAACTTTAGTCTGTCACCAATGGCTTCATGACATTGTAATATGGCATTAATACATCCAGTATAACATTACCAAATTGTAGACAATAGCACACGTTGAATGGTTTGTTTTTTTTTAAAAAAAAAAATATATTTTTGCAATATTACAAAAAGGAAGTGATAACCACAAATGCTCTTGACCGATATGTGGTTTTCAACACATACTGTAATGTATATGATTTGTAGTTTTGTTAAGTTGCTGCTCCAAATTATACATATTAAGGTTCTTTAGTCTTTCATGGCAAGTTATGTGATGTAGACCATGCGCCATTTTAGCACCCTTTCGACTTATAATCTTTTAGTTATTTGTGTCCTTCTGGGGATATGGGGACTGAGACAGTGATATAAGTAAAAATAATATTGCAAAAAACTGCATGTAAATATTACATTACACACATATGCTCAGACGGACACATCTCCATATGCATCCAGATCTGCACCAGTAGCATGTGCGCTAGGTTTATGTTATCATTAGTTTTTTTTACATTTGTTTTGATAGTAAAATACGTATTCACTATTAGGTTTGCTTTGAAATGAAATTAAACATGATGTATAGTACAGCTGGAGTGTTTTATTTTTCTGTAAACGAAAAACAGGCCGACAGAGTAAGAGAAGGTTCTTGCAAATGCGAATGAGGCAGACCTGGATGCAGACGTATATATACCTATCAGGAGGCATATCCATGCCTCCCAACATTTAAGTAGCTGGCATTGAAACAAGGGGCATGGTGATGTCACAGTGAGGGCAAGCCCACATGACAGTGGGGGCATGGTCACTCCCCCAGAGGGCTGCCTAGCACTTTGAGCACTAGCCTTCCCTTTAAAAACTTATCTTCCCTTCCAAACACTGCAGCACGCGCCAATATCAGGAGTGCGATACCCATTAACAGCTGTGAACAGAAGTAACCTCCCATTGTTCCCACCCATGGGAAAAACATGTCCAGAGTGGGACAGTGGGATAGAGTCCTAAGATCGGGGCTGTCCTGGCGTAATTGGTACATTTGGAAGGTATGGGATATTTCTTGTGGGTGCTCCACCCTGATGATGATGATAATGATGTCGATCATCGGCATTAGGTACACACTTCTCATTGGCTGCCTTGTGATTGGCTGTTTACGGATTACCTTCTCCAGCTGAATGTGTGTCACTCACCGGACTGTGAGTGCCATTTCTCCTGTGTTCAGGAACCGTGGCCGTCCGCCATCCGGAGGGTCTGCTCATGTGCAGCCCTTATGAAACCTTCAGTACCTGTTGCTTTTAATTAATTGGATGATCAGGCAACCCTCCCTATTTAAACCACCTGTGATCATTACCTAGTGGCCTGATCTTGGAGTCTCATTCCCCATGAGCTTCTGAAGGTGTTCCTGTGTTTCCTCGTGTATTCAGCTCCAGCTGATTCCTGTCTACTACGATTGTGGTTTCCAGACCACTTCAACTCTCCTGTGTTCATCGTGTCTGCACTCAGCTGATTCCTATCTGCTACTGCTGCCGGATTCCAGACCGCCTCAACTCTCCTGTGTTCAGCGTGTCTCCCCTCCGCTGCCTCCGTTACTACTGCCGGGTTCCAGACCATCTCAACTCTCCTGTGTTCATCGTGTCATCTCTCCACTGATTCCTATCTGCTACTGCTGCCGGATTCCAGACCGTCTCTACTCTCCTGTGTTCAGCGTGTCTCCCCTCCGCTGCCTTCGCTACTACTGCCGGATTCCAGACCGCCTCTACTCTCCTGTGTTCAGCGTGTCTCCCCTCCGCTGCCTCCGCTACTACTGCCGGATACCAGACAGCCTCAACTCTCCTGTGTTCATCATGTTTCCAGTTTTACTTACTACTGCTTCCTGAGTATTGCTCCTTTGATTACTGGTTACCTTTCGTGCGCTGCACCAACCTGATTACCGCTTCCATCCTCCAGTGGTCTCTCCTCCTGCCGGCGTTCAGCCGTTCAGGTATCCCTGCACTTCTCCTTGACAGCCTGCTCTCCTGAACCGCGGTATGCATACTTTCCATTGACTTTGCTATTGTATTGCATATCCGTCTGGACTGTGTTGTGTTCATCTCCGGAGTCTTCCATCTACTGAAGCTATTGTTACTATTGACTTTGTTTCCTATTACCTGGATCTCTATAGTGACTTTGTATACTTCAAGCAGCGCTTGTCAGTTATTATTGTATTGTGGTTATCATCGTGGGATCAAGTTCCGTGTGCCCCCCGTGTATCCTCTGTATTCCATTCATCTCCTCGTGCCCCTCCTCACATATATATAGCAGTGGTACAACTTGCTGTATGCAGACCACTGACTCTCCTCACATTTACTTGTCCATCTGGTTCCTCGTGTTCATACATCTAAGTCATTACCAGTTGCTGCTACTCATGGACTTTCCTTGAGCATTCTCTCACCATCTGCTGATTCTCCTGTTCCGTTGTCACCCTGCTACCAGAGGACCATAGTACCAGCTATATTACTCTGGTAAGAACATCATCTGGTGATATCCTGGGCAAAGACTCCTAGTGCCCGTGACAATGTGCTTAAGTAATTTCGTTGTGACTATGTGTTATGTGTTTATTTACATTTCTTACTTACTAATATTATGCCAAACAAGTAGAAGATTCCCACTGCACCCAGGCGTGTTAAGGCAACAGCTATTGGGACATTTCTAATTAATCAATAGGTCCATTTAATTAGTAACACTTAGGTGACAATAATGCATTAACTGTGAGTTAGCTTCTATGACTAATTTTTATTGAATAAGATGTCATATGCTCCATGTGATACACCTGCTCTGAATCTTTAAGTTGCGCTGAGCTCGTATGCAGAATTAGACGCAAGGAATTTTAATATACACCTGATGTCAGCCTGGGACATATGAGACCGTTACAGACCTGCCTTTCAATTTTTTAGACCAAACGCATCATTTTATATTTAAGGCATTGAACTATAGCACCACACTCTTGATCTTTCATCTAATGAACCTAGATCATCAATAATTTTGGTGCCTCCCCTCCCTCTGCCGTGGTTTGTCTACCCTGTTAAACTTCTTTGCCTCAATACTGCTAGTATGGTAACTAGTCTATTCTTAATCTAATGTCGTATTCACAAAACCACCTTTGAATACGATGCAATTCCACTTTATTAATCAAATAAAAAATTTCAACCAATAGTTAATTATCAAAACATAAAAATTATAATAATATCTGCATAGACTGTGTGTTTTACCAAAGGCTTCTGAAATATCGTGTCCAATTATTGTTTGTAGGCTCAAGTTTAGAATTTTCAAAGATGTAAAAGCCTTCATTGCTTGAGCTGTCAGGGAACATACAAGAATAATTAGTACAGAACACACTCTGCACCATAAAGAGCATTCAATTTACTAGTGAGTATACCAGTAAGTCTGGTCCTCAGCCCCCCCGACGTGAACAAACACCTACCGTACATATAATGACTGCATCAAATCAAAGAGAAAATTGGTGGCTGATGATTACTTGGAAACTGTTTAAATAATAAGGAGGTTTTTTTAATACTAGGGCTGGTGGTGAATTTGCAGTTGCGTTTATTTGCTTTTAAATTAAACCTATTTTCTTTATACTCAAGCCCTGCAGGTAGAATTACTTGTTACCACTGGAATATAATAACACCCATGCTACCAAAGCTGGCCAGAAGCTTTATCAGAATGTGGCTTGTTACTAGATTTTGAGGAGATTGCATTATTTTGGAACCTTCTAATTAGAGTAACTATCCCATGTCTGGCCAGCCTAGGTAGTAGTTACCATAATTAGGGAAGACGGTGCTCCATGTTAGAAACTAAAGAAAAAACAAATAAATAAATTACTCTCCAAAGAATATTATTGACGACACGAAGTCTAAGTTAACATAATGTATTCTTCAAAAGTTTCATTAAAAAAGTCGGGAAAATAAATACTATAAACAGCTAATAGGCTACCAGTGGTAGCTCTTGAATTGTGCAGAATTCATTTTTCTAGCATGTTGCAGAGGAGTAAAAAAAATGATATGATATAAAACAGTTGGATGTGTGAATGTCATTCAATATAGTGGAATGTTTAACACCACAGTTTTCCTTACTCAGTGCGTCAGACACACATTTATGGAGACTCACAACACTAATCTTTGCTGTTTCCTTCAATAATATTGGTTTTCATATCTTTTTCTTATCTGAACAGTATGTAGGCTAGTAAACAGAGCACACAATGATAAGCAGGAGCTGAACATTAAGTAGAATAAAATAGTCATAACCTATTTAAAATCACTTAAAAAGGACTCCATCCAGGACCATTAGGTGAACCTAGGTGGTTGGTTAGGGTGCCAAAGGTTAGAGAGAGCCTAAAACAATGACGTGAGTATTTTTGCTCAACATTTTATAAGCTTTTTAATATATTTGGTGATTTACGATACCTTGGTATTCAGCAATATATGACACAATGTTCAGGATGCCTATTATATAGTTAATGTTGCTTTGATAATTACAGTCATTGAATATTGAGCATTATTCTGCCAGTAGAGTATTCATTCCTCTGTAATAGCGTATGATGACAACAACTACAGCAACAACTACAGTACACCATATTTATAATTCATCCTTTTGCGTAATTAGCCATGTATACATGCAAAATATTTATGATCCAAAAGAGCTTTGAGTAGGTACCAGAGACCTTTAGTTATGCCACTATGGGGTATATTTACTAAACTGCGAGTTTGAAAAAGTAGAGATGTTGCCTATAGCAACCATTCAGATTTTAGCTGTCATTTTATAGAATGTACTAAATAAATGATAACTAGAATCTGATTGGTTGCTATAGGCAACATCTCCACTTTTTCAAACCCGCTGCTTAGTAAATATAGCCCTATGTCTTACACTAATTTCTGCATTTTTTAAGCATATTCACTTTCAATATTCATTTGAATTTTACTTTCAAAAAATTGTAATAGTGCTAAAAATTGTGTAAATTAGTTTAGAAACATTACCCAGTAAAGCCATGTCATTGTCCTGCAGAACTGATCCACAGAGATTCAATTCTTTTAGCTTCTTGCAAGTTGTGAGTGAGTTCATCAGACCATTACAATCCAGAAAATGACCAAAACCTAAGTGCAGTACTTCCAAATCTGCAAAGCTTCCGATGAACTGAACTGCAATAAAATAAATGTTTATATACACAAGCCAGGTAAAGCTAGTGACACACCATTGACACCAAAGGGAATATATACTGACACTATCTGTGAGCAAATTAATTTTAATTAGATCTTTAGGCAACTAAATATCTTTCATTTAAAATCAAGAGGAAGAAAGTACTAGCAACTTTTACTCAGAACACATTAATTGAGAGCTTCTAAGATATTATGGAAGATGTACCATTATGGTGTAGCTAACCAGGACACAATAAAAAACGAATCAAAACTGACTTGACTATTTTAGGCTAAATTTTAAACACTAAGAGGTATATTTACTAAACTGCGGGTTTAAAAAAGTGGAGATTCTAGCTTTATTTATTTAGTACATTCTACAAAATGACAGCTAGATTTTGATTGGCTGCTATAGGCAACATTTCCACTTTTCTAAACCCGCAGTTTAGTAAATATACCCCTAAAGGTCACTAACACAATTGTAAATGTTGTTTACTTGAGTAGATACCTACAATAATTATTAAATATATTCAACCCCTTTACCATTTTTCACAATTTCCTTATTTACATCATGGAATCGAGATGGATGTATCTAGGAACACTTAATCCACTGTTCAACACAAAATAATGTGTAATGTCACATAAAAAACAATTCTAAAGCCCTGTCAAGATTAGTTACAAACAAAAGAAGACAAAACTCCTAAGCTAATATAATTAACAATTTTAGAAAGAATCTTGCTGCAGTCTGCAAGAGACCTTGGGCTTGGGAAAGGATTTATATCCCAGTAGACCCAAAGCGCACAGCAAAAGCCACATTCGTGTAGATAAAAAAAATGTTTAGGAGTGACCCAGTGAAAACAAAGACGTAAGTCACATTAAGATTTTGTGGAATGTTCTGAAAACTGCTGATCACCAATGGTGTCTAAATTATTTTTGCATGTTTCTATGATCCTGGGGGCGTGTCTAGCTTCCCTGTTCTTTCCCCCCTCCCCACCCCTTCACTGCCTCCTCCATTACGGCACCAATTCATTGTTGTTCTGTCATATAGAGCAGCAATAAACAGAATACTTTCCAATATTCCCACCTGTGGGACAATGCTGTCCTCATCGGGTTGGTAGGACAGAGCCCTCAAATCAGGACTGTGCCTCCTAAATCGGGATAGTTCGGAGGTATGACTATTCTGCAGTAAAGACATTTTAAAGTTACATTTTTGTTAAAGAAAATCATTCAAATCAATAATGCTGAACCTCAGCAGCTATACCCAGAGGCTACAAGGCCACCTTAGAGAGTACAGACAAATAGCAAACATAGAGCTTCAGAATAAATGTATATAATATAAAACTGGTAAATCAAGTCTCTACCAGCTGGATCCTATGTACCTACTATGGTATTTTGGGACTGTAGTTTGGATCCTTGAGACGTGGACATGGAATATCGAGAGAGGACCATTGCACAGAACCGCTGGAGAAACATTCATACTTCAAGTACTCATGCTAAAACCTTCTCTATCCGTAGATTCCCCAGTTTTAAACTTTGTGATCTGTCAACATTAATTGTGATAATCATTTTGGATTGTGCTATGCTACAATAGTGACACCCACTTTAGATGATCAAAATAGAGGCGGTTTGAACTTAAATTGGGACACAATATTCATCACTGCAAGATAGGATGTTCTCTATTTTTTAGTTCTAAATGCTATAACTGCAAAATTGGACTAGTTTAAGGTCTTAAAATGTCCATGCTTGCATTGTATTTTTGTTTTTATTCTTATAGCTTTTTATTGTTATTACTTACAAATAATAAATTAATTGGTTATATTAATTTCGAGGACTCACAATTACTACAGTGGTTTATTTACAATTTTAATATATATATTAAAAGAGCAGTATCTGGTGCTTAAATCCCTTAAGCTATATCTAGACTCTCTTAAAAATGAAACAGTTTATCTTTGGTTTCAAGTCCTTTATATAAAGTGTTAGCTTAGACTGGGAAAGAAAAGCTGAGTAAACACAAAAGACAGTTTTTAAATGGTCATTTCATGATAAATATGCAAAAATAGAAGAAAGCAGAAAGGGCGCAAAAACTTTTTCACACCACTGTAAGGGCATGTACAGCACTGTACTTTAAACACTTTTTTACATTTCCCTGCACATCTCGCATTCATTGAATAAATTGGTGACGCCACAGAGGAGAAAGAAATTTAATATATCAAAGACTTTTGTCATATTTGTCCTGAGATTTTGAGGAGGTGACATTATTGTTATACAATGCAAGATGGTAATAATTAAATGGTGCTGTAAGTTAAAATTGTGGAACGCTCGGTTTAATGTTAATGTTTGTTAATATGAATATAACCGTGGGGTGTTAACATGCATTTCTTTCTCATAGTAACATCTGTCTGGATGCAGATATTTATTGTCTAATATGGGATTTACAGAGGAAACCACTTTACTATAAAAGAGTTGAATGAGCCTCAACAATTGGAGATTATTATTATTAACATTTGTTTATATAGCGCCAGCATATGCTGCTGTTTTACAATTGCAGAGTGTGCATTTATAGGTGCTTCAGGTTCAGCAGTTGACCACATAGCCACTTTCCCCCAAAAAACAATCTAATTTTTAGACGTGCTTGGAGGAGATAGAGATTCAGCAGGTGTCTTTACTTTCATAACCAGGATTTTTTTTAACTCTCAAATGCACCTTGGAGAAAAGGATTTATCACATTATTTTAGGCATAGCTATATAAATAGAAAACAAAAATAGACATGGCCAATCACCGACTTTGCTATAAACACAAATTGCATACATGTAATAAAATAGTAAAATAGATTTGTAAACCCACCAGCACTCTACATCCAAATGCTACTTAGCATCATCTCAAAACAACCGTACACCAGTTGTAAATATAGGATGTGTAACAAAAAGGAATTAAGTTATTTAAGCGCTCCTGGTGACTCCCACCATTACCAAGTGATAGAACTTTAAGATAATAAATTATACTTATTTTCAAATCTTTATGTGACAATTTCTTTTTATTTTAGAGCAGATATTTTCTGTTATACATGGGATTACACTATTTTGATTTTTCTTTATACACATGATCATACTTGGAATATCAAAGTAAAAATAATAAGAAATTGACACATTAAGATTTGAAAATAAGTATTCATTTATGATCTTAAAGTTATATCAATTGGTAATGGTGGGAGACACCAGGAGCGCTTAAATCACTTAATTTATACATGTAATAAAGACAGTTCCAATAGCATCTAACCTTCATGATTTGTTTAGGAGATACATTTAAAAGTTCTCATTAATGAAGGGGGTGGTTTGTATATTCACTATAAGGCACTATTCAAAATCCTAATCATACATGCACGTACAGTATACATGCGATTGGCTGACAAATGATTAAATGTGCAGCGAGTCTACATATTAAATTAATAAATTACTCTTTCATTTACATTCTATTTTTCCTTTCTTATGCCTGGTACACACACTCTGTAACTGTTACAACTCACCTGTCCTCGCTCCAGCGCCGCGATCCTCTCTCCCTTCTGGGTCGGGGCGGCGCTGTCACATGACAGTTGGGGCGGGGAATTCAAATCTGGAAACTACTAAAGTCCTGCTCTGACGCCTGGACAGCGTCAGAGCAACTTCCTATGTACCCTGCTTCTCGTGTGTCTCCGTGCACCAGCTCCTTACAGGCTTTTCAGACATTAACTCCTCGTGTACCAGACCCAGGCTTGCTGACTACGTATTATCTCTGTTCCAAGTGTACCAGACCCAGGCTTGCTGACTACGTATTATCTCTGTTCCAAGTGTACCAGACCCCGGCTTGCTGACTACGTATTACCTCCATTCCAAGTGTACCAGACCCCGGCTTGCTGACTACGTATTATCTCCATTCCAAGTGTACCAGACCCCGGCTTGCTAACTACGTATTATCTCCACTCCAAGTGTACCAGACCCCGGCTTGCTGACTACGTATTACCTCCATTCCAAGTGTACAGACCCAGGCTTGCTAACAACGTATTCATCTCCATTCCAAGTGTACCAGACCTCGGCCATCCTGACCCTACCTTCCAGTTCCAGTGTTATCGTGGGCTACCTCCGAATCCTTACCTCTAGAGGCAGACCAGTGGACCGCGACCTGCGATCCTCCGCAGCAAAGCCCATCTCGCCTTGCGGCGGTTCTTGGCGAACACCAGAGGGTTCGTTAGACTCTACACCACCGGCTGGCCAGCGCTAATCTAGAGTAAGGCAAGTACTCCATATTTCATAACTTACATTGCTACATATTGTTACAGTAACACAGTCACCTTCAATTACCAACAAATTATATTTTACTGTATGATTTGGATCACAGGAGACATTCAAATATAATTTAGATAATAATGGCTTTATAATTCTATGTCAGGAAAAGAACATACACTAAACATTTAGGTTGAGAATTCTAGTCTAAAATTTATAATTTTTGTTAGGGCTAGCGGCTATTGATATAAGCTTGCAGAACAGGAGACAGAGGTCTTTGCCTATAGCAGTTGTCTTTCCCATAGAGCTTGTTGCGCTCACAGGTACGTGGATGCCCCCAGGTCCTAAGTTCTAGCGTAACTGAAAGCCATTATGCAATACCGCAGCAAGTGGATAGGAGGCGGTAGCCATGATGAGAGCGGAGAGTCAAAAGCAAGCCAGGGTCAGGGGTCCGTAGCAGGGAGAATAGACAGAAACATATGAAGATTTTTTTTTTTCCAAATATTTTTTTTATAATTATATATGCACATGAAGACATAAGTAATGCAGAGTCTACAGCATATTTACCAACCTTTGGTAAGTTCCTTCCGGGAGTTCCCAGGCAAGGGGGCGTGATCGGTGGGCGGGAGGGGCGGGGTGCGGTAATTTGTGTCATTTTGGCTCCGCCCACCGCGACAAAATGCAGATTTTGTCGCGGGGACGGGGCCAAAATGATGCGATTCACGTCCTTTTGAGGAGCAGATGCCATATGCAGGATATTTGCCTGCTCTCCTGGGAGCCCGGGAGACCTACCCAAATTTCGGGAGTCTCCCGGACATTCTTGGAGAGTTGGCAAGTATGGTCTACAGGAAAAGCTGCAAGTACTTCAATACATTAATATACATGCAGTACATATGGTTATCTTATGAAATAAAGGCAGACCCTATTTAACCTAACTTTTATACGTGAGTGGTGAGGCAGTGCTATGTAAAAACATTTTCACTTTTCTGGACCATGCACATAGAAAGGTGCACACCCAATTCCTAAGTTTCTGTGGTGCACCTGTGCGTACACTAACCCATACACCTAAACAGATAGTAAATAACCACCACTGACTCTTCATCTTACCAAACCTTGTAGAAACGCTTGTACAATTCGGGGAATGAAATATAATTTTTTTTATTCCATTGAGTCTTTGAAATTCATCTGGCAAATGGTCTAAAACCTCTGGATTCTCAAGAAGGACGACAGACACTTCCGTCAAGCTGGTAAATTTGTGAATGCCGCGAATCAACAATTCTAAAATACAGTGAAGTTCAGAAGAGTTAAAACTTTTCATTGATGTTACAGATGCCAGAATGTAATCAAAATAATTTGGATGGATGAGCTTTGCTTCATATTATATTCATCTAGTATATGTCTGTTTATGAAACAATTGTTTCATCATTTGATCCAACTTATATATATACATACCACCCAACACTCATTAATTTGATTGTACTGCCCCGATTCATTGACCAGAGAGGGGCATGGCCTTGTGATAATGTGGCCGTGGTCTGGGCTGATCTGGGGGTGATATGGGTCATTGGGGCATAGTTTAGGCAGATTTGGTCATGGTTTGGTTGGATAAAATTTTGGAAGGTATGCATATAAATATTGCATTCCCACCATAGGATACATGCCTAATTTGTAAGCATTTCCTTTCTCTTAATTGAATAGTTTGCATTACATTTTACGTGGATATGCATATTTTAGTATGAATGAAAACTGTTATAAATGGAGTGTAGAAAAACATTAGTGCAGCAGAAAACAGCTTTGGATACTGTACCTGGATAATAAGTGCCATGAGCATTTTCAATCTCTAGGGATTCTAGAGAAGACATCTTGAGAATCAAATCTTGTTCTTCAGCGGCTAGATATGTGTCATGTATAGTCAGTTTCCTGAAGGAACTCAAGAACTCCTCAATGGCTGATGCAATATGCTTTACAAAGTCCCTGCAATTGTTGATCTGGATCTCAATATGATCAGATATTGAGAAAAAAATATGGAATTTTTCACAGTTTAGTTGAGAAAAGTTGCCACTGTTAATATCATTTGCTTGTAGTTTGAAAATAGGCACTTTGTGTCCCATAAGTGTCCTGAATGGACGGATAACTGAGTCACTTATTACAATTTCTTGAGGAAACAGTGAAAAAAAATGATTACAGTTTTTGATTTTCTCTTGATTATCTTGCATTGTTTTATTAAAGGAAATATATGCAGAAGCGTAATCCTTTTCCACTGTAGGAACATATTTGCCATAAGCGGTTTCCAACACTGATTCATTACACGGTGCTTTATGTGACAACTTTGTATTATACATGGTAAAATCAACACAACTGAGCAAACTAATACTTTCTGGGTATATTTCAATGAAAGTGAGTATGCTCTCAGAGGACTTTACATTGAAAGGACTTACAGAGAAGGACATTGTTTTCCCAGTAAGAAACTGCATGACTATGGGAGCACAGTCAGGTAAACAATGACTTTCGATTGCTGCTAAAATAGCAAATGTCATTAATCGATTCATACAATATAAATTAATGTCTTGAATGATTACTTTACGTAGGGTGTTAATGAGAAGGCTCTCTTCAAGTTCAAGTTCTGGGTGCCGCTGCAAATATTCTGTACTGTCTAGATGGCAGTCCAATGCATCAGTGCTGTCATACAAACTGAATAAATAGGACAGGATCTTTGTAGTTGCCTTTGTAGAAATCCTGCTGGCATACTTCAGGAAATAGCTGTAAGGTCCAATGATTTTGAGGAAAGTATTTATCTGATGAAGGTAGTGGAAACCTTTCTCCAAGTCCTCCTGTTTTTCAGACTCTAATAGTTCACTCAGTCTCTTTCCAGCCAGAAATTCCTGGAATGAGGGGTCGAAAAACTTGTACATCGACTGAAGTCTTTGTGCTGTGAATTTGCTCAAAAGTCCACATTTGATGGCTTTGTCACTCTCCACATCAGCTGCTCTTAGGTCATCCTCTGTAAACTGAAACTGGCACTGAAAAAGACCTTTTAGGGCAAGTTCTCCACATGATGATACATGAGAATCCACTACTTCAGTCTCATCAGGGAATTTTGCTGTGTTATATTTCAAGTATGCTTTAAAAGCATGTATGTCGCCAACTGTATTGCCAAGAGGATATTGAAACCAGGAGGAACATTGAGCAAGAATCACCAGAGGTGTTTGCAAAATGGCTGCTAGGTTTTCGGATGTTTTTAACTTCATGAAAAATGTCTCTGCCCGCTCAATATCATGTGAGAACAGTTTTTTGACTAAATAAATAGTGCTATATAAAGGAAATTTTTGAATACTTAGTATGGTCCTTGCATTCTGACGCAGCATCCATCCTTTGTCAGTGCTCACTGTGATTGCCAAACTCACTCTGTTCCAGGGATTTTTCAGTAAAAGGTCTTCTATGGCTCCTGGAACTGAGTTCATTACACCATAGTCATCCAGGAGAAACAGAGCCTTCTCTTTTAATTGCTTTATAATTTCCCCCAGGATTTCGTCAGTGATAGATGTGGGTCCCATCAATTGCTGGCAGATGATGTCACTCAGTGTTTGTTGGCTCTTAGTGGAGGATAGAGAGATATAAAATACAAGGCTGAACCTGCTGAGTATAGGACACCTCCCTGAGGCCCAGAGAATGGCAATCTTCCTGAGCAGAGCTGTTTTCCCACTGCCAGCTTCTCCTTCTATCATAGTGATGTCCCTCAGCTCTGACAGGATGTCCGGTAATGTGAGCTGCCTCACTATATGATTTCTGGTGTCCTTCAACACAACAAATATGTCTGCAAAGAGTGAGCTGAGATCTATGGAAAAAGAGTCTCCAAAAGGGGACATATTATGGAAAGTGGCATCACAATATTTTCCAATAAGCTGTTTCTTCAAAGTTTCCAAACTTTCAGAGAGTTGAACATTTGCAGTTTCTGTAAAAATATTATAATGTCAAATAAGTAATTAAGGAATTATCAATTTATGTAGTTGGACATTTCAAATAAATACTTTTTATTATATACAGTATTTGTGCATTTTTCTAATTCAATGAGAAGAAAGACATTTCACCATCAGCACTGTAAGACTTTTCACACTATGGATGTCTTTACCCAGGGAGGTGGTAATGGCCTTTCTTACAAGAAATTGTTTTTACAGCTATGATCGTCAGAAGGATAATAGAGGGCAGGAATTGGCACAAAGTAGCATAAAAGTTGAGGTTGTCTAAACAGAGAAAAATATTGAGCTCAGCAAGATTTAACTTAGCATGGAAAGTTCAGGTAAGGGTTAGCCAATCAGAGATAGGGCTGAGGGAGGGATTATAGCTATGAAGGAATATAAGGATAGTGGTTACAGTTAGCTTCCTCTTGCTGTCTGGAAAGTTTCTGGTGAGTATAGCCGTGACTGCCCTGATTGTGCTTTTCTCTGTGCTGCTGATTGCAGAATCTCTCTCTATCTTTCACCTAATTTGTTTCCTTGTCTTCCCCTTTCGTTTTCAGGTCCTTTGCATATAATTAGATTTTATTTTTTGCTATTTTCTTATTCTTCCCCACTTTCACCTTTTTCTTTTTCTTTCTGCTTTAGCACTTATTTTGTAGCTGTCCTCTCTTTTTCCCCTTCTTTTGCTAAGTATCCCCACTTGCTACTCAATCCCCCACTTCTGATAGGCAGATGCTGCACTCTAAGAGACTCGGGTCGCCCCACATTGCCTCATTGAGGCTTTCCGTGGTCCCTCCTCTGTGGCCGGGTGGCGAGTCCAGGCATCAGACTGTGGCCCATTATTTGGATGATGTTTTATTTATTGGTCAGAGTGGTTCCATGGTCTGCCAAGATTTGCTGTTTTCTGTCCAATTATTGTTTAGGATCATGGGGTTCACGTTGCAGCAGACAAGTCGGAAGGGCCGACAGTAAAATGATCTTATTTAGGTATGGAGATTGACACTAAAGCTGGGTGTTGCAGGCTACCAAATGAGAAAGTAGCTAAGTTGCATGGTATTTGGTATGTATTGCATGGAGTGCGCAGGGTGAATCTAAAGCAAGTTCAGTCACTGCTGGGCCTTCTTAACTTTGCCTGTTGTGCTATTCCAATGGGGAGGATTTTTTGTCGCAAGCTGAAGAGGGCTACAGCTGGGGTAACTAAGGATTATCATTTTGTGAGACTCTATAAGGAAATGAAGGATGATTTGGCTATGTGGCACCTGTTTCTGAACAATTTCAACAGGGTTTGTTTGTGGACTCCTCCTCCCATCAATAATGTGGAGCTTCATCTTTTTACTGATGCTGCAGGCTCTTCTGGGTTTGGGGCTTATTTGGAAGGCGAGTGGTGTGCCGCCAATTGGCCCCTTTCTTGGCAGCGAGAAGGCTTCACAAAAAATCTTTTGTTGTTTTTGTAGAATTGTTTCCGATTATTGTTGCGGTGGAATTGTGTGTTCATCGCCTTAGGGATAGGTACATAAAATTCTGGTGTGATAATCTGGGGGTTGTATATGCTACCAATAATCAGAGAACCACCTCCCCTTCTGCTTTAAGGTTACTGAGACATTTGATTTGTAAACATTTAATGCTTAACATTGTTTTTAAGGCTAGACATGTGCATCTTCTAATGGGATTGCAGATGCTTTGTTAAGATTTGATTGGCGGAAGTTTCATTTTCTAGCTCCTGATGCTAACGATGTTGGTGTTTCATGCCCTGATGTTGTCTGTCACATTATAGGTCTGGTATAGAAGACCTTGCAAAAAATGAGGTAGCCCCGGGTAATTTGAAGAAATATAAGGAGGCCAGGGCAGCTTGGCAAGGGTTTTGTTCATCGAGGAAGGCCAGAAGTAAGATTGATGAACAGCGCATTCTGGTTTTGGCATTGTTTACTACGGGAAAATCTAAAGCACATATGGTGATGGCCCTGTCCGGCATTTCCTTTTTCTTGCAGCTTAAGGGTTTTCGTGATGTCAATAAGATTTTTCTAGTTCGCAAGGCGTTAAAGGGTTGGGCTAGGTTTCCACCAACGGTAGAAGATAGGAGGAGGCCTATTGATAGGGGAATGTTAGTTCGCTTGTTGGATGTCGCGTCGGAAGTTGCTACTGATAGGTTTGAAGCATCCTTGTTTCATGTAGCTTTCTCAATGGCCTTTTTCTGAGCTTTCAGAATAAGTGAGATTGTGACTTCATCTAAATTGGCTATTCGTTCGGGGGTTACTATATAAAAATGTTATAGTCAAAGACGATAGCATAGTCTGTGAGATTCATAGGTCTAAGACTGACCTGCTCGGTAAAGGGCTTTACAAAGCAGTCAAGATCTTAAAGTTTGCCCTGTGCATTAAGCTATGTTGTATCAGGATATGGGTTCGACCCCTGGTAGTAATTGGCTTAGGCACTGTGATGGTTATCCATTGACAAAGTTTAAATTTGTCAATGGATAAATTGAATTGTTGTTAAGAATTGTATGTGTAAAATTGGTGTGAGTAGTGCAGATTATGGGACTCATTCTTTTAGAATAGGCGCAGCTACAGTAGTGGCCAAGGAGGGAGTGTCCGAAAAAAATATTATGGCTTTGGGTAGATGGAAGTCGAAGTGTTTCATAAGGTATTATAGGCTGTCTATAGCGCTCTAAGGTTACTGATAATGCTAATTGCGAGGATGACCCATGACATGCGTCGCTTGTCTTGTTAAAGGGAGGCACGAAGGGATTTGCCATTATTTTTCCTGTAATGGGGGCTTGATTGGCTGGTGGCACCCCAAGGTTTTCGGTTTTGCCTCCAGATGGGTCATCCTGCGTTGCGTGCGTCTGGCGCTGTGTTTGTTATCGGTATATATGTTTTTCGTATTGGTTGTTGTTTTATGTCTCTTTTCATGTTACAGGTCATCAGTGGGATGTCAAGAATGTTTGGATGGTTGGCCATTCATTTTTAATTTGGGCCAGTAAAACTAGCCCCGCTCGTGACTCCAGCATTTTTCCCGTGCTAATTTAATTAGATGGTTAGGCTTTAGAGGGTTACGCTGAGCAGTTCTATAGGGCAGATGGTGTGCACTTGTAGTATCATATTTTGTTGAGCAGATTTTTCGTTCTCTTGTTTGGCTGTGAGAGGTCAGTTGGTGCCGGGCTTAGGTTCTTGGGGTATGGGAACCTAGCTGTGGCGGAAAGCAGTCCAATCAGCGGCCATTGGGACACATTTGAGTGTTAGGCACTCTCCCCTAAAAGAGATTGGGCAATTAGTGAGAATACCCGCTTAGGTGGGCGGGCCACAGCTAATGAGAAAGATGGGGTAGATTTGGCCTCTAACGCCTAGTAGTGTCCCAATATTTGGTTCAAAGTTTACAACTTTTGGGTGTGGTCTAAGGCTGATTGGTCTGCTTATATTTGCCACCATTTAAGTAAATTTAATCTTTCAATAAATTTCTGACCTTTCAGTTGGCCAAACAAGTGTCTTGTGTGGTTATTATAGTGGTAAGATAACTTTTGTTAGGTGTAAGAAACTTAAGAAATGAACCGCTAAACGGATTATAGAATGGTTGATCCAGGGAATTAATCTAATTTCCATTTATCAGGTCAAGAAGGATTTTTTCCAACTGTGAGAGTAACTTGGCAGCTCTCATGCTGGGTAATTGTTTTGTCCTCCATTATCATCAACATTTATTGATATAGCACCAGCAGATTCCGTAGTGCTTTACAATTGGGAACAAACAGTAATAAAACAATACTGGGTAATTGTCACGCTCTAGGGTCTGGAAGAACCTATATGGTCTGCTTGAGTTGATGCCACCGTCCAAAAGGTGCAAAGTTTATTGGAGAAGAAGGTATTCACTCGGGCTTCCCTACAAGGTGTGGACTGCAAGTCGCGGTTCTCAAGGAGGGTCACAAGCGAAACCAAGAGTAGCACCAAGTCACAGGAGTAAGATGGTTGCTGATAGGAGTAATAATGATGAGTATATTCTGCAGATAAATGAGGCACAGAGGTCCTGTGGAGCGAGGAAGCCCCTAGGGTCAGGATCATGAGGTCAATGGTCTGCAGGTAGATAGAGAACAGAAGCACTGATGTGCAGGAGATGGAGACTGGTAGAAATACCCTGCAGCGGGGTGATGCTGTAACACCGGAGAGCTGAGAACAGGTGTTAGTATTACCGCTCTGCAGCAGTATAGTGCTGACACACCAGAGTGCAGATGTAGGTGGCAACACTCTGCAGCTAAATGACTCTGCAACACCAGAGAGCAGAGAGCTGGAAGCAGATAAAGGTGGTAATACTCTGCAGCAGAATAATACTGCAACACTGGAGAGCTGGAAGCAGGTAAAGGTAGTAATACTCTGCAGCAGGATAATGCTGAAACACCGAAAAACTGGAAGCAGGTATTGGTGATAGTACTCAGCAGCAGTAGAAGAACAGGAGCCATACTTGAACACGTGTTGGAGACCTGAAGATCTGGCACTCAAGTAAGGAAACAGGTGCTTTAAATAGACAGGGCTGACAGGCAATCAATCAGGTGAATGGAAGGAGTTTTGAAAAGGGTTGGTTTTGCACATGTGTAGTTCAGACAGACAAGATGGTGCTCACCAATGCAAGCCACGGTTTTCAGCGAGTCCGGTGCCTGACAGTAATACATAGATACAGAAAGGTAAGAAGGTCATTCTCGCAAGCTTACAATCTATGGGACAATGGTTCGATACACGAGGTAAGTGCAACATCATATTGAATATTTAACCAGCTAGAGTGCAAAGGCTACAAAGTATATAGTGGGCTGTATACTCAGTCAAACAACTATGTTGGTCAGAGGGTTGTTGTCTTGGGTTAGCTGTGTAGAGGGTGGTAATAGGGTAACCTAGGGAGATTAATAGGGTGGTAGAGGAATATTATAAGCTTATCTGAAGAGGTGGGTCTTCAGAGAACGCTTGAAGGTTTAAAGACTAGAGGAAAGTCTTGTGGTGCAAGGGAGTGAATTCCATAAATTGGGTGCCGCCCAAAAAAAGTCCTGTAACCGAGAGTGGGAGGAAGTGATGAGAGTGGAAGAGAGACGCAGATCTTGTGCAGAACAGAAGTGTCGAGTTGGGAAATATTTTGAGACAAGTGAGGCGATGTATGTTGGCACAGTTTTGTTGATGGCCTTGTATGTTAGTAGAAGAATGTTTTATTGGATTCGTTGAAAAACAGGCAACCAATGTGGTGAGTGACACAGTGGCTCAGCAGACAACAATTGCAAGGAAAATCAATCTAGCTGCAAAATAGATTGTAGGGGCTCGAGTCTGATTTTGGAAAGATCAGTAAGGAGGGAATTGCAATCGTAGTTGTGGGAGATGATGAGTGCAGGAATTAAAGTTTTTGCAGTGTCTTGTGTGAGATATGTACGTATCCCAGGCTTTACATTACAAACACCTGCAATTTCAATAAGGTTGTGTAAACTATCCACTGTACATATATCAACATTGACATGAAAACACTGTAAAATGCAAATAAGGATACACAAGGTTAGAACTTTGCATAGTAAGACATGGATAAACCATTCCATGTAGATATACTTACAAATAAAGAATCACACATGACACACCATTACAGGAACAGACAATTGCATTCAGAAATATACAAATGCAGGGTCGAACTGACTTACCAGGGTATTCCCCGAAAGGGCCCCACTGATGAATGGGCTGCCCTCATCCTAAGGGTGCGTGACTAAACCTGTGCACTGAGGACCTGTGCAAGTGGAGGTGCAAACTGCATCTCTCTACTACTGAGGAGTTTCAAGCAGGATTTCCTCAGCATCCTCTACTGTGCTCCAATTGGCTGAGTGACATAAAACAGTCACTCAGACTATTGGAGTTTAGACACGCCTCCTACCCACCCTGCCCCAAACCACAGAAGAAAGAAGCTGGAGACAAGACGAAGTTAGTGTGTGAAAGTAAGTGTGTCTGTGTTAAAGTGTGTGTGTGTAAGTAAATGTGTGTTTATGTGTGAAAGTAAGTGTGTGTGTGGAAGTAAGTGTGTGTGTGTTTGTGTATATGAAAGGCTTCTGGCAGCAGACAGATTATGCTTAAATTAATGGATGTTTGGTGGTGCAATCAAGTGAGATGAGGCAGTGCCTGATATTAATTAGTTATTCATACAGCATAAGGACTACTTCATTTTTGCTTTTTTCTATTACTGTTACATTCCACAATGTCAGAAACAGCATAGGATAAGAACTGCCTTAGAGAACAATGTTATATTTATTTTCTAATTAAAAAATAATAAAAACTCCTCAAAACACCTCAAAAACATCTACTTATAATATATATATATATCATATGATATATATATTCATATGTTCATATGAAGATGAGTCCCATAAGTACATGTGGCAGCTCTGTCAAAGTCATATAATTGGATGAACGAAAGTATATTGGTTAAAATTGTTTTGCTCTGCGATTGCGATCAGTATGCCACGTAACACGTGGCATGGAGTGATCGTACGGTAAAATACGCATGCACGCACTCGCACTCTAACATTTAGTTATTTATATATTTCATATTCATATTGGTTCTGTTCTACAGTGATTTATGAGCAGATAGTATTTAGTTTATTATTAGTTTATATATTATGATTATATGTACACTTTAGTGTTATTTGAGGTTCAGGTTGCAGGAATTGTGTCATGTTTAGTATTATTTTAATCCCCTATTCATCAGCAGATGTCCAGTTCATTCGCCGAAGAGATCGCACATTGCATACTCTAGTTATTGATGTTAGGGAATAAATGATCAGAGTGATACCAACTGTAAAATGCTAATAGACTAGTTGAAACTGGAGTCTTGGCAGGAAAGTCAGAGCACAAACGCTGGAGAGATGACCCCCACCTTTGGATATTTTGGTTTGAACCGGCCTATGACCTGCAGCACACTTGACCTTCCTGATACCTGGACCAATAGAAGCAAGCCACACCATCTGCATTGTTTTCACTGTAACACTGAGTGTATATAATACAACTCTAGCTGGTACCAAGGCAGTCTTCTCTGACCACAGTATTCTGGAGTGAAGTACTGTAAGATGGTACCAGCAAGCGCAGCTTTGCGCAGTGAAGGGCGCGGCAGTATGTATGTATTTATCTTTGGTATCGGCTGTATTGTACTGTACTGTATTATAATTATGTATTGAACTGCTAAATTTTGCATCTGCTAAAATAAATTACTTTATGCTTTGGAAACACAACACAATCGCTTAGACAATGCTTATTTGAAAATGATAGAATTACTTTAATAATTTGGGGGCTCAAAGCGGTGAGGTTACGTTACAGGAAGGTACACAACGCATACGGATTTCGCTTCCTCAACAAAGGGTGGATTGATACGGGAAAGAATGCAATGTGTTCAAAACCTGTTGTTCATTCTGTGTTGCGAAACCGAATGTCCGTTGTTGCATAATCTGAAGGAACGCTAACTTGAATATAGGGACAAGAAAGAAATCTGTTTCTTTTTATTGTCATTTTGCGTTTTACAAGGTATTGCATTGCATAGCGTATGTGTACTTCCTGCTTAGCGTATGTGAACTTGCCACGTGTTTAAACAGTCGTCTGTATAGTTTGTTATATGTATAGTATAATGACTTGCTAAAGCCTTTGAAAAGATATTACTATTGTTTGGGAAATTTATTTTCTGTGCAGAAAACAAAAGGTTGTGTGTGTATGCGAATGGTATGCATAAAGACAAGAGTTTATGTACTGTTGAAAGAAGACAGATAAAAGTTTGTATACTGTTAAAGTTTGTATACAGTTGAAAAGAGATAGCGCTATGGTTCAGGTGTGTCTGACGGGGCACGGTAAAAAAAGGTGACCTGACAACAAAGGTTCTGTTCTAAGTGTGAACAGGATATAAAGAAACCTTTGTGTGAAGTGGTGTTCTGTTCTAACAAAGAGCAGGGGAAAAAGAGATGCCACAGAGTATACATGGCAGCTATACTCGAAGCAAAAATAACAGGTTTTCGCGGCATTCCCAACAGTAATCGCATAGCTTACTGATAGTTAGTATCTGTAAGCGGTGCGATCGGACCGCATGGTTGATTTAGTGCGGCCGTGATTGTGATTTGGGAGATGTGGGAGGAAATACACTGCAACCACTGATATTCGTGATGGCTATCAGTTGCTAACAGTTGTAAAGTACTCAAACTAGGAAAAGCATTGATATTTTTGAGGGGACGTACCTGTTGAAATCATCCAGGGCCAAGAAGAGATGGCCAATTGTGTGCTGCCTAAGGAATGGCCGGTTGTTGCGGCAAAGTATGTTATGCATAATAAATATGGTGCTTATGCAACGGCATACTGTGACAAATGGGTCAAGATGACCCGGGAGTGTGTGAAGCCTTTCCCAAACATAAGTAGTTTTAATTCAGAGGTACTCAATAATGTTAAAGAAAAGGTGTGGTTGATTAAATCAACAAAAGTGAGATCTAAACATAAGGATTGTTTAAAGTTGTGGCAAATGGAAGGTAACACATGGCACAGCAACGAGTGCACAGCGGAAGTAGGCGTGGCGCAAAGCGCGCACACAATGGAAGTGAGCGTTGCAAAGCGTGGCGAACTGAGCGCATGCACATCCTCACCGCCAAATGCGGTTGGGGCAGTAAGTACAGCCGATACCAAAAATGTTAAAAATGTAATGAGTAATTTGTATGATGTCTTAAGTTATGATGAGAGTAATGTTTTAGAAGAAGAAAATGTACCCACCGTCATTCCGTCATTTCAGCCATTGCCCATGCCAGTAACATACAAGAAGCAGTACATGGACAGGGAAAGGGAATGGTTCCACCAGCAGGGGCAGCGGCTGAAATTGGTGAGAATAATAAAGAAAATAATAGAAAGGGGAACATTCCGTATACTGCAACAGCGATTCCAGCAACTAGTTCAGAATGTAGTGATTTGGTAGGTCTGCATCCTGTCTGCACAACAGCAGTTCCAATGGGAAGGCGAACAGAGATGGTGTAGTTCCCATGAAACATGGAGTAACGCATTTTCATGGACTAGGACGGAACTGTTTACAATTATGTCTGATTTCCCTGATCCTAGAAAAGATTTGGCCAAGTGTCAGAATTTTATTAGACATTTAGGTAATGCACATGAGCCTACTAATAAATATTGGCGAGTGGTGTTTAGAGCCTGTTTTCCTCTCGATACTGACATACAAAAGTTCATTAAGGATTGTATGTTGGAGGAGGATAAATCCTTAACCAAGGATGATAATCAGGACAATATTAGACGTATAATCACACAGTATTACACAGGCCATATATTTTCCAGTGTTAGTGGAATGGGGAAAAATTTTCACTATCAAACAAGAAGGTGGTGAGATTACAACTGACTATTTTGCTACGGCTCTAGCAGCCATGTCACGGTTTGGTATTCTGGACTCTTGGATCCACTCAACAGATGTTACCCCTAGCAGGGCGCAGAGTATAACAAGCGAATGGTTTTCACCAGCGGTCACCGCAAGGTGACTTGGGTTTAGCGCCATTCGCCCGCAGGTCGCGGTCCCTACCAGGGTGTTGGGCAGAATCCTGGGGTAGTGATAGTAACTGGTGTGGGGTAGGCACACTGGTAATGTCCGTTCTATACCCAGACAGCGAATAGACAACAGATGCAGGATTAACGTACAATCAGCGATTTAATGATGATTGGAGGATCACAGAACAGTCTTGGTATATTGGCACAAGGAACATAGGAACAGGGTGAGCAGTGCCACCAGCAATGTAGTATGAGTGAATACAATATAGCGGTATAATCAGTGTATTCAAATATAGCAATAGCATGAACAGTCCAGCAACAAAGTGGAGATGGTAATGCAGCAGGTATATGAGACCACAATGAGGCAGCACGATACAGGAGGTACAAGTAGCAGTCGAGCCAGCAATGTAATCACAGTCGATGCAGCCAGAGTGGAATACCCCATTTATGCTATTATATGCATAGATGAGATATGA
The DNA here is from genome assembly GCF_038048845.1 of Mixophyes fleayi. NCBI lineage: Eukaryota > Metazoa > Chordata > Amphibia > Anura > Limnodynastidae > Mixophyes > Mixophyes fleayi. The sequence goes on along the minus strand of NC_134402.1, from coordinate 390,379,406 downwards.
ACAGTTCAGCCAGCAAGATGAGATAAGAACCAGCAGCTTTGATGATATGACCTGTAACCACTGAGCCACCAAGACAAATGCGGAGTAGATGATCTTGAGTGGTGCAGTCCGTGGAGGGGTAACACAGTAGAGTTAGATGTGACTTGAGCATCATGGCCCTTGAGTAGCAGTCCAGCCCATGGAACAGCAACACAGCAGAGACAGGTGCAGCTTGAGCAGTATAGCCCTTGAACAGCAACACAGCAGAGGTACTGCAGCTTGAGCAGTAAAGCCCTTGAACAGCTACACAGCAGAGGCACTGACGATCCAGGTGAGAGAACACAGAATAGGTAGGACCCTAATCAGACAGGTAACTTGATCAACAGGCCCAGAGGAATGGGAGGAGGTGCCTTTTCAAGTTTAGAGACAGAACCAGGAACCAATAGGAATCTTGCCAGCAACAGACAGGTAGTCAGTCTACACATGCGCAGATCAAGACTAAGGGTTTGAGGGCTGCTAATGAGGCACAGGTGAGTGTCTTAGTCTTTGTTTATTGAAGCCGAGTAAGCGCCGTCTGACAAGCCATAACGAAGCACACAGGGATACCAGATATAAAGGAAAATGTGGAACACCGGGAAGTAGTTGTTGCAGTACTAATGAATGGTCTCTGGGAGGATCTAAGGACCTGGATACATGGATACAAACCTCTTTTCCTAATTGGAGAGGTCTCACGGTAAATGCAATTAGAGAGAATGCCGTAGAACATGATAAAAAAATATATGTAAAAAGCATCCAGGCTTTAGAAAGATTACATTCACAACCTCAGATTTATAAAAACCACAATAAGGGACGAAAGAAACAGAAATCTTTGAAGTGTTTTAACTGCCTTAAGAAGGGACATTTCAGGAAAGATTGCAAAGAAAATCTTAGAGCGAAAGCTAGGAAATTAGGACCAGGCAAGGTGTCACGGGCACTAGGAGTTTTACCCAGAATTCACCAGGTGTAGCTACACTTACCAGAAGTGCGGACCTCTGGGTAGTGTGGTGAATCAGTGGAACCATACAGTAGAATAGAGGAAAGGAATGTCAATAGTATAAATGCTGAGTCTTGGCACCGTGGAACTGTGATGGTACAGCAGTTTAGAAAACAGGATAAAATGAGGAAAGAGTCCAAGTGCCTTAGCACGCAGGTAGCATATAGCAGGCCAGTACTTTATACTGGATAACGTTAGGCACAGACCAATCAACAATATAGTAGAAGAGTCAGCGACTTGCAGCTACAATACAGAGGCACTTGTAGACTTTAGTCCAGCTAATAGGTACCATACAGAGTAGTAGCTATATCACAAGGAAACATAAATGGTCTACAGCTGATAAGTTTCACCACGGATATGTAGAGAAGACTTGTCCAGCGCAGGTGTGTAACAGAATAGCGTGAGTGGTCTGCAATTGGCAAGTTGTACCACTGATGTGAAGGGAAGACTTGTCCAGGTGCAGGCGTGGAACGGAGTAACGTGAGTGGTCTGCAATAGAAAAGTTGTACCACTGATGTGAAGGGAAGACTTGTCCAAGTGCAGGCATGTAATGGAGCAACGTGAGTGGTCTGCAATAGGCAAGTTGTACCACTGATGTATAGAGGAGACTTGTCCAGGAGCAGGCAGGTAACGGAGGTAGCGAGAGTAGTCTGCAGCGGGTAAGTTCTACTACCGATGTGGAGAGGAGACTTGTCCCGAGCAAACGGATAACACGAGCAGAAACAGGAAACACCTCAGAGTCTCAAGGAATGAGAACCAAGAACAGGCAAAGGTAATAGGGCAAAAGGTGCCTTAAGTACTGAGAGGTGATTAATTAACCAATGAGACTAGAGGCGAGGTATTAACAGTTCAGGGTTTCTGCACATGCGCAATCATAGTCAAGATGGCGGACGGCCGCGGCTCAGAAGAGGCGCCGGCAGGAGCGAGAGAGACCCATGTCCCAACCTAGAGGCACTAACAGTCCGGTGAGTGACACAAGGCAAATAATAATCAATGGTAAGTATTAGTGTGCAGGGTTAAAAAGAAACTGGTTTAAAAGTATACTTTGTTCTTATTGCTTGTTTGTCTTATGTTGTCATATCTTCGCTTTCCTGATCGCTGGCCGATGGTAAGGAATGAAAATGTTTGTTTCGTTTGTTGTTTAAAGATAACTATCTTGTCTTTTCTTCTCACAGATAAGGGTTGACAAAAGAAATATAGGCTTAGTGATTAAGGGGACAGGATAGAGAAGTGGAAAAATTACTCTTGAAAGACAAATTAACAATTGATCATTGGAACACTCTTTGTTTTAGGCTGCAGTGGCTCATAATAATTTGTGTGGCTGAGAATCATTATTTATAAATGAAGTATGTACACTTTGGTCTAAAATATCGCTTTATGTATTTGAGATAAGTATGAGTCACTAAGTTAATTTTTCATTTCTCTATTATAAGTCAGGAAGTCCGTCACAAAGGTATATAGTTATGGTGATACAGAGTTCTTAATGAACAAATGACGGACGTCAATGGATTGCACGGTTGATGTAAGACCCCCTAGGCAAGTATGGGGAGGTAGTCATAGTTTTAGCAGATAGCTAAGGGGATTAGTGGAAATAATACAGCCATTTTCCCATAGTGTCCAATCCAGCTGTCATGTTTGCTGTAAAATCTCCCTTTCTGCATTTCTGTTTGTTTTCAAACCCTTGTATTCAAATCTTCATATTCATATTATTCGTTGCTCTCCTACTTCTCATTTCTTTACACCTCTGTTAGTATCTCTCTTCTTTTGTATAGAGATACAAAAAGACGTAGACATGGTCTCATTCATGGGGGTTAAGACGCTTGTGACATAAGACGGACTCAGGGATATACACATTAGATTGACATAAGTCACAGAAACAGTTAGGGGTTTGTTTTGTGTCTATAGAAGCTGCTAATTTTAAGCAGAAAGTTTTTGTGGTGGAAATACGATTTATGTTTTATAGATTGCATATCTGTTTTGTTTTTGTTTTTCTCGTGCCTCCTGTACAAAATGTGCCTTTATATGTATGCACAAAGGGTGGTTAGGAGATTGCTGGAGGTTAGACATACAGATATGCATCTCTGTGTAGAACATTGGAGTAGGATTTTTGCCACAATATATGACATAATGTGAAACCCTAAAAAATGTAAAATGTTCATGTTTTATATTTTTTCACTGTTAGACATGTACTGGATACTGTTATATTTGAAGAAAGTGTTATAAAGATAGACCCCTTTGCCCTTCTCACTTACTCAAGTAGCTGAATGTGGGGTACTGAAAATGGCATGTGAGTTGGCAGAGGGTATTTTTCTAGTCTAGGTGGCGACATTGAGGTGACTGAAAAATCTTTTTATAGCAATACCAGCACATGAGTAGGACATTTACATAGAGGATTTGATACAGTGACACAGTTACCAACTGAAGTAGCTGCTAGTAAAATCCACACTTATACACATACAACTATACATGGCTGTCACACCAGGGCAAACATAGCTGTCAAATAAACAGCAGGGTTTTATGTGACAGCTGACAAATCTATGTTTTGCTTTGTTTTTCGTTGTATTGTTTTAAAATGTGAACACACACACACATATTGGTTAATATATGAAGATTTGTATTACCTGAATTGTCAGAATCATTAGGTGGAATCGATGATACCTGCCAGCAGTTGGCGCTACTGACTACTGAGGCGCGGAGTCTAACACGCCCCTGGTTTTCACCAGGAACCCCCACAAGGAGGTATAGACTTTTGCTGCAGGATCAGTCAGCTGGCGAGGTAACAATTGAGGCAGCGGTTACAGCCCACCAGGGTGCAGGATGGAAAAGTGGTCAGCAAGCCAGGTCAAAACCAGAGGAACAAATATAGCAAAATCAGAAGCAGGAGAATGGTCAGGAAGCCAGGTCAATACCAAATATCACTCTAAGCCAGAATCAGGAACCAAAGGAACAAGCTGGGTTCAGAATCTAAATAACAGCAACACAGGAACAAACGCTGGAGCAAGGCTGAAGACCAAATACTCTGGCACTAGACATGTGTCAGAGGCTACTTTATATACCCTAAGGTGCCTCCTGATTGGGTTAGGGAGATTTTGGCGGTGATGTCACGGTTGCATACAGGAATACAGCTGGGAGCCACGACTATGGTGAAAACACTCTGTTTATTTGCAGAAATGTACAAAGCAGGTAATCAAGTCTGTAGAAATAAATACCAGGTGCAAGCTGATGCAAGAAATGATATGATTGTTCAGAAACCAGCAGGTAAACAGTTAATGCAGGGAAGCAGGATGTATGAACAGATTTCCAAGCAGCATGAACCAGAGGAGCAAGGCAGGAGGAAGAGTCCACAGGCTGCAACAAGGATATGACTTCACAGGATGGAACAACAGGAAATGACATCAATAACCAGCAATGTGTGCTGGGAGTGACAGGTATATAAAGGAAAAATGAGACCACACCCAGGTGCATGGGATAATTAGTGAAGCAGAAAGGTTAACTCCTAAAGCACAAGAAATGCACAATAGCAGCACCTCTGGACATCAGAGGTACTGCTGCAAACACATAAAAAGAACAAATACAAATAAAAAAGTCTGATAGTCCAGGTTAGGAGCTGCCAGACCAAGCAGATGCTTCAGGCAGATCGTGACAGGTAAGACATGCTGGCTGCAGACAGGTGAGCAGATATAGCGTCCTGCTGCTAGGCAACAGGACGTGGTTGCTGAGAAGGTGCAGGCGTCCGTCTCCTGCACAAAGTGTCAGTGCGGAGACGGCGCCTACTTCATATATATATATATATATATATATATACACATATATATATGTGTATATATGCACCTTTTCTCTGTCGAGCGTAGCAAGTTGGCGGTGAAATCATTAAAACGGTGCATGCGGTGTCAAGTCCGATGCATGTGTACATTGTCTGCGTTGGTTTTGATGGCACTGCTTGGCTTGTGCCGCTGCTTAGCTTGTGATTGGTTGTGTGATTGCGCGCTGAGTGCTTACTGCGGGCGACGACGTGTGTGGGTGTGTGTACAGTGATTGACTACGTGAAGTGAGTTCCGGCACATTTTTTCTTACATAAAAAGCACTGTATATATATATATGTGTGTGTGTGTGTGTGTGTATATATATATATATATGTATATATATATATATGTATATATATATATGTATGTATATATATATATGTGTATATATATATATATATATATATATATATATATAGTCTTTCCTGTTTATAGTGTATTCATGTATTCAGTGCTTCTGCTCAGTCTTATTCTCATCCGTGTTGTTGTCTTGTTGTCTGACTCTGCCCTTAGCTTACCTTTGTCTTTCCAGCCCTTTCTATTGTCTGTAGTTCAGCCCTTTTATTTCAGTCCTCTTCAAGTCATCCTCACTGACCCCAAGGAAGATCAAGGGGCCCATGTGCTATTTATGCCCTGGTGGCATCTTTGCACCAAAAGACAAATCCTACTCAAGTGCACTCAATATATCTTAATGATTCAGTGCTCTGGGACTGCATGTATAGATTGAATGCTCCACCTGATTTGATGGCTGATATTCCTATCCAATTATGTGATACATTACACATTTTTAGACACAATAGTTTTAACCACCCAGTTGTTTCTACCACGCTGACAACTCCTTTCCCATCCTAGCTGTCAAACATAGCTCTCCAGTGACACAGTTCTATTAGCAGTATAAACCTCAGGTGAGGTTACCTCCATCAAAGTGAAACATGTATGGTAGGGACTTCCTATCAGAAGGGGTCATCTAAAAGCAGACATCTTTGTAGGCAAAATTAGTCTAAATGCTCATTCACAACATGACACTTACCTGGTATTGATATTTCTTGATTGCACAGAATACTTGTGAATGATACACTCTAAAAACAAGATTAAAATAGTAGAAGTCAGTGAGTATTATTGTACGTTTGTGCAAAAAACATTTTTAACCCCTTTAATTCATGGATTCCTACAACAAAACCAAGTCTTTTGTGAAGAATCTGTGCCCACAGTTTGCCAAACTATTCAAACCAACAAGCAAAATTACTGGTGTTCAATGAATTAAAATACAAGCATTAGAATACAAATTAGAATTAGAATACTAAATAATAAATGCTGATTTCACTTCAGAATTGTAACTGTCTATAGTGTGTTCTATGCACAAATGTAACAAGTTGTTGATAATTACGCCCAGTGTCAGACTGGGGCATGAAGGTCCCACCGGGGACTGCAGAACTAGGGGCCCATCCAGAGGGGGTGTGGTCATCCATCATATAGGCGAACCAGACACTAGAGGGGGATTGGTCAGCCCACGAAGGACAGCTAGCACCATAGTGTAGTATATAAAGAATGCAGTGTGTATATAAAGAGTACAGAGTCTTGACCTGCCCCTTAGATTAGGCAGAACAGTAACCAAAAATTGTCTCACTAGAATCAGAACACTTGACAGACTGTCCTGCTCTCTCCTACCTGTTCTTGTCACTTTCACCACCTGTGGCTGCTGTTTTCTTTAGTTGTGGCTTGTCTGGATCCTGGAATGTTGGGGGCCCTATTTGGAAAATAAAATGGGTACATTTTGAAAATTCCAAGCAGCCCTGGCATTAAATCAATTGGACCCACAATTAATACCTAGGCCTTCCTCCAGCCCCAACATTAAAGTAATAGTATTCCCATTTAATAAATACATCTATTTACATCTATAAACAGCCACAGCAGTAAATTAATAGCACTTACATATAATAAATATACCTATTTCCCACAACCGTCACTGCCATTAAATAATTCATATTCACATTTAATAAATAAACCTCATGCTCCTCAAACTCAGTCCCACATTCAATTAATAGCCCCCAACCCACCCCTTCTTAAATTAATAGTTCCCACTATAAAATTAAATTGCCCCACCATCACCTTACAAACAAAATATCACCCATTAGTTAGCCACCACCTACCACACACACACACACACACATTACATTTCCACAAGCCCGCTGTGCCATCACACACACATTACTGTGCCCCTTCATAACCATGTTGTGCCCCCTTATGATCACACTGCGCCTTCCATGCTGCTTTTGCTCCCCCCTTCTCCTGGACCCCCTTTTTCACACTGTGACATTCTGCCTTTGCCTCCCTTCACATTCTGCCATGCTGCTTTGGCCCTCCTTCACACTATGCCATGCTGCCTTTGCCCTCCTTCACACTCTGCCATGCTGCCTTTGTCCCCCTGCTTCCTCTGCTTCCTCTGCCATGCTGCCTTTTCCCCTCTTCCCAGTCTGCCATGCTGCCTTTGCTCCCCCTTCCCAGTCTGCCATGCTGCCTTTGCTCCCCCTTCCCAGTCTGCCATGCTGCCTTTGCTCCCCCTTCACAGTCTGCCATGCTGCCTTGCTCCCCCTTCACAGTCTGCCATGCTGCCTTTGCTCCCAACTTGTTTCCGTTCCTTCACTTACCTTTTCTATCAGCTTCTTCTTCTGTTTTCTTGCCGACTACTCTCTGCGCTGCTCCTCAGTGAACGTGAATGACATCCAGTGCGAACAGAGCAGGGAGGAGGGGTGCCGTCGCTTTGACATCTGAAGACAAGAAGGGCCATCAGATGCTTTGTGAAAGAATTTCAGTGGTCTTGAAAATGCCTGGATGCCCAGCGGTTTTATTTTCATGTGGTTCTGACAATTCCGGCTTCCTGAGAGGGACAGATACGAACAACCTGGGGTGTCTGGTGGTGCCAATTTTTGTAATTGTCGAAGAGATTCTCCAAGATTTTGAGTTAACCCAGCATTGATTGCAAAAGATGTAATAATGGGAAGGGGTTCAGCCAGTGGAGAGTGACAAGAAACAAATCTTTGGGAGAGTGTGTCGGCTTTGATGTTCTTAGAACCAGGTCTATAAGGAATGATGATCATGAAGTGAGTGAAGAACAAAGCCAACGTGTCTGCTTGGAATTCAAACGTTTAGCAGATTAATTATTAAAATTAATAACAGATTCTTATGATCTGTAATAACAGAGATGGTATGCATTGCCCCTCTAATCAGTCTCGCCATTCTTATAAGGACAATTTTATAGCCAGGAGTTCACGGGTGCCTAGGTCATAGTTAGCTTCGGCAGAAAAGAATATCTGCGAGAAATAGGAACATGGATGTATCTTGTGGTCAAGAGGGTCTTTCTGAGACAATATGGTGCCAGCGCCAATATCGGAAGCATTGACCTCCACTATAAAGAATATATCCGGATTAGCATGTCTCAGGATGGATGGAGAAATAAATGCAGCCTTCAGAGCCTCAAACGAAGCGATAGCATCAGGGATCCAGTTAGCAGTATCAACTCCTTTGTGGGTAAAGGCAGTAATTGGGGCCACCAGATCCGAAAATTAATGGATGAATCTCTGATAAAAGTTTGGAAAGCACAGGAATCTTTGGATGGATTGCTGATTAGGTCCTGGAAAACCGCAGGAGCAGTTCCACGATCCCAGCTGTCAGCTGGAATTGTGGAACCTGGAAATTACCAGATACTCGTAATTGCCTGACTAGCTATTACAGGCGGTTTTCCATTCGTCACCCTCTTTGATGCGTACAAGGCTGTATGCGCTGCATAGGTCAATCTTGGTGAAAATTGTGGCACCCCGGAGCAGATCAAAGAGAACTGAAGTCAGCAGTAGCTGGTAGGTAATTTTACTGGTGATCTTATTAAACCTACAATAGTTTATGCAAGGTCGTAGAGTCCCGTCCTTCTTGGACACAAAAAAGAATCCGGTTAATGCAAGGGACTTTGAAGGCCTGAAAAAGCCCTTTTGAAAATTCTCTTTTACATAATCTTCCCTGGCCTGAGTCTTGGGTACAGAAAGATTTAGGGCCCAGAAATAAATCTATTGCACAATCATAAACACAATGTGGGGGTAATGTATCAGCTGCCTTTTTGGGGAGTACATCCCGAAAGTCATGATATGGCAATGGTAACTGATCAGGCAGGGACTGAAGCAACAGAAGATGAAAGGACAGCCAGGAAAAGGAGCAGAATGATCCCCAACAAACAATTTCCACCTTGCTCTGATCAATTTTTGGATTAAGGAGTTGGAGCCAGAGATGCTGCAAGATTAGGTCAACAGAAGGGAAACTGATGAGAGAGTATGCCAAGGACTCAGTATACAGGGCCCCACAGTGAGTTGCAGAAGAGGTGTTTGAGAAGTTATCTTGCCCCCAGGTAACGGATCACCGTAAAGACCACAGACAGTGATAGCTGGATCAATCTTAATGGAAGTAATGCCCAGAGAGCTGGCAAATTTGAGATTCAGGAAGTTCCCAGCAGCACCACTGTCCAGGAAGGCAGAGACAGAAGTAGTATGTGCCCCCAAAGAATTCAGAGCTTGAAATAGCAGGGCATTATTGGAAGATATAATCTGCAGACCTAGATGAACCTCATCCACATTCTCTAGGCCTGTTCTTTTCCTGGCTTATTAGGACAAGAATGGAGGAAATGGCCCCTGTTACCACAGTATAGACAAAGGCCCAAGGTACATCTCCTTGTCCTCTCTTCCAGAAAGTATGCTCCTAGCTGCATGAGTTCAGCGCTCCCTTTGCAGGTGGAGAATAAAGAACTGAAGGTACACAAGATGATGCCTCTTTTTCTGCTTTCCTCTCTTTGATACACCTATCAATATTAATGGATAGTTGCATCATACCTTCTAGAGAAGTGGGGGATGGATACTGCACAAGAAAATCCTTGATCTGTTCAGACAACCGTAGGCAGAACTGACTATGTAGGACTGGCTCCTTCTACTCGCTGTCAGTTGATCACCGCCAAAACCTTACATCAGCTGGTCTGATTTGGCAGAGGCCACCCGATCCAGGTCATCATATAGAAGGCCCAACGCATTGAAGAATGCATCCACTCTCTGTAGAGTGGGGCTGTCTTGAGGCAAGCTGAAAGCCCAGGTCTGAGGGTTTCCCTGAAGCAAGGCAATTACTATACCCACTCTCTGATGGAATGAAGTCGCAGACAAAAATATAGTTTACAGTTCTCCTTGAAATTCTGGAATAAAGTGCAATCTCCAGAGAAGTGGTCCACAAGGTTTAACTTGGGCTCCCCAGACAGTGCCAGAGTGGCTTGTAAAGACTTGGTCACCTCCTCTTTAAGCGACACTTTCTGGACAATTTAATACAAGGTATGGATCTGATCTGCCAAGACCTGGGCAGGAGCGGGAAATGTCTGGCTGGGGTCCGTGAAAACAGAGTCTTCCAGTACTTCCTTTTAGGGCTGGTTATAATGTAAGGACCATGGCTAAAAGATACATTTTTAGAACCTTTAGCAGCTGACTTTTCCATAGAACTAGAATGTCACTCGCCGGGGTATCGGGCTGCCCACCTGACCCCTGGCAATCTTACTTTGCTCCGGTGCTGCGCTCGGTCCCGGGCGCCGCCATCTTGGATTCTGCATGCGCAGACCCGCAATCTATAAAACCTATGGCTGTCTCCTCATTGGCCAGGCAATTTTGGCTCCAAATACAAAAGGCACTTCCTCCATTCACTCAGTGCCTGTTCCTCAGTTGCCTTTGGGTGCCTAAGACGTAGCTACTCTGATTCTACTCATCTGCAGAGCTGACACTCTACTCAAGTACCTGCTACTATACTCGTCTGCAAAGCTAACACTCCACTCAGGTACTGACTATCTATTCTACTCATCTGCAGAGCTGACACTCTACTCAAGTACCTGCTACTATACTCGTCTAGAAAGCTGACACTCTATTCCAGTACCTGCTACTATTCTCGTCTGCAAAGCTGACACTCTATTCAAGTACCTGCTACTATTCTCGTCTGCAAAGCTGACACTCCACTCAGGTACCGACTATCTATTCTACTCGTCTGCAGAGCTGACACTCTACTCAAATACCTGCTACTATACTCGTCTGCAAAGCTGACACTCTATTCCAGTACCTGCTACTCTACTCATCTGCAAGCTGACACTCTATTCTAGTACCTACTACTCTACTCGTCTGCAAGGCTGACATTCTATTCAAATACCTGCTATCCTACCTGCTGGTTTCCTGACTTCCCAAAAGGGCCTTGCTCAGTACTCTGGCAGGGGCCGCGACCTGCGAGCAGACGCAGCTAAGACCATTGTCACTCACCGGACTGTGAGTGCTTCTTCCCGGACATTTAGGAACCGTGGCCGTCCTCCATCCTGAGGGACTGCGCATGCGCAGCCCTTTCTATACCTCCAGTGTATGTTCCTTTAACTTAATTGGCAGATCAGACAACCTCCCTATATTAAGCACCTGTGGTCATCACCACATCGCCTGATCTTGGAGTCTCATTCCCCATGAGTCTCTGAAGGTGTTCCTGTGTTTCCTCGTTTATTCAGCCCAGCTGATTCCTGTGGTTTCCAAACCACTTCTACCTCTGTGGTTTCCAAACCACTTCTACTACTGTGGTTCCCATACCACTTCTACCATCTACTGTATCATCGTGACTGTGAGCTGATTCCTATCCGCTGCCTCCATGCACTACAGTCTTCTAACCACTTCAACTCTACCTTGTATCATTGGGACTGTTAGCTGATGCCTATCCGCTGCCTCCGTGCACTACAGTCTTTCATTCACATCCACTCACCTGTTCATGATTGTGACTGCCAGCTGATTCCTATCCGCTGCCTCCGTGCACTACAGGCTTCAACCTGCAACTCGTCTGTGTTTCATCATCGTGACTGTTTGGCTGATTTCTATCCGCTGCCTCCGTGCACTACAGTCTTCAACCTGCAACTCGTCTGTGTTTCATCATCGTGACTGCTAGCTGATTCCTATCCGCTGCCTCCGTGCACTACAGTCTTCAACCTGCAACCTGTCTGTGTTTCATCGTGACTGTTTAGCTGATTCCTATCCGCCGCCTCTGTGCGCTTCAGTCTTCAGCCCTTGTCAACTCTCCCGTGTTTCCTTGAGTCTGCTGCCACTATTGCTACCCGCTACTCTCCGTGATCAACTGTTCCAGTTCAACTCTGCTCTGGTGTCCTATCGTTACTGCACCTGCTGGTTGCTATTGGCTACCTCCGTGTTCCCGCAGAGACCCGCTGCTGTTACTTCTCAGCGCTACGCATCCATCTACTGCTGATCCGCTCTCCACGCCTTCCTGGATTCCCTGCTGGTCTACCTACCTGTGCGCTGCACCTGCTAGACCACCGCTTCACCCATCCAGGGACTTTGCATCCTGCCGGCCTCCTGCCGTTCAGGTATCTCTGCACTTCTGTCTGACTGCCTTCTCCTGAACCACGGTATGCATACTTCCCATTGACTGTGCTGTGTATTGCATACCTTGCTGGACTGTGTTGGTTCTCCTCTGGAGTGTACTATCCGCTGAGTCTATTGCCATCATTGACTGTGTTATCTCATGCTGGATTACTTCAAGAGACTTTCTATATTGGCAGTGTTGTTCAGTCATTTATACATTTATATTGTGCATATTACTGTGGATCAAAGTCAAGGTGCCCGTGTATATATTGTGTTGCAGTCTCTCCCCGTGCACCTCCTCACATATATATTCAGTGGTACAACTTGCTAGTGGCAGACCACTGACCCCTGTTTCCAGTTTCACCTGCTCCAGTATCCTCTCACATAGCAGTGGTACAACTTGCTAACGCAGACCACTGACTCCCCGGATACCTCCACTTGGATTCCATTCCTTCACTCAGACAGCGGTACAACTTGCTATCCGCAGACCGCTGACTCTCATCACCTCCTCGTTTCTGTTGGACATTCCTCCTCACTATAGCAGTGGTACAACTTGCTACCGCAGACCACTGACTACCTTCACGTGTCCTTTGTCCATACAGTTCCTCGTGTATTACTACCTCCATATTGCCAGTGCTGCTAGTCATAGACTTTCCTGAGCATCTCATCATCTGCTATTTCCTGTTCCGTGATCACCCTGCTACCAGAGTACCATATTACCACCTATACTGCTCTGGTAAGCCTATCACCTGGTGATCCCTGGGTAAAGACTCCTAGTGCCCGTGACAGTAAGATCAGGCCATGACAGACCCAGATACGGAACCTACCGCTAAAGAGATGCTGCAGCATCTGGTCAGCCGTGTGGAGCAACAGGATGCTCGCCAACAGCTGTTACTTCAATGTTACCAATCATTAACCTCCCAAGGAACATCTGGACAGACTGTTACAGCTAATATTGAAGCTCCTGTGCTTTCCTCCGTTTCCCCAGTGCCATCCCAGGTGTCTACAGCTCCTACGCTTCACCTGCCTACTCCGTCAAAATATGACGGGGACCCCAAAACTTGTAGAGGTTTCCTTAACCAATGTTCAGTCCATTTTGAACTCCAACCTCAAAATTTTTCTACCCATCGTTCCAGAGTGGCCTATCTTATCTCATTGTTTTCGGGACAAGCCCTGGCTTGGGCCTCCCCCCTGTGGGAAAGAAACGATCCAATTCTACAAGATAGTGCCAAATTCATTTCCACGTTCCGAAGTGTGTTCGATGAACCAGGTCGTGTGACCTCCGCTGCTTCCAGCATTCTTCGTTTGCGACAAGGCTCCCATACAGTAGGACAGTATGTCATTCAATTTAGGATCTTAGCCTCTGAACTTCAGTGGAACACTGAAGCATTAGTTGCCGCCTTCTGGCAGGGGCTCTCCGATAAAATTAAAGATGCACTGACTACCCAAGAGCTTCCTTCGTCACTAGAAGATTTGATCTCTCTTTGCCATCGTGTAGATATGAGATTTCGTGAAAGAGAGTCTGAGAAAACAACAGCTGTCAAAGCACCTCTTCGTTTAAACCCTCAATTTCGTCCAGCTCCATCCTCTGTGATTCCCATGGAGATAGGACGTTCCAAATTATCTTCAGAGGAAAGGAAACGAAGAGTAAAGAATAGACTCTGTATCTATTGTGCTGATTCCACGCATATGCTCAGCTCTTGCCCTAAGAGATCGGGAAATGCCAGGCCCTAACTAGTTCTGGAGAGGTGAAGTTAGGGTCCCTGGAGTCCTCTCCATTGTCTATGAAATCTAAAGTCTGCGCTTTTGATGTTACGATTTCCTTTGCTACCAAATCCTTTGAGTCACAGGCATTGATTGATTCCGGAGCAGCAGGAAATTTCATTTCTAAATCACTAGTGAATCAATGGTCCCTACCAGTGATCACTTTAAAAACACCCATTACTGTGACGGCTATAGATGGATCACGCCTCATCAATGGTCTCATCACCCAGAGTACGTCTCCAGTAACCCTTCAGATTGGTGTACTACACCATGAAGAAATTTCGTTTTTAATTCTTCCAGTTACGACAAGTCCGATTGTCTTAGGCCTTCCATGGCTTCAGTGTCACTCTCCCCAGATTGACTGGCGCACCCCTCAAGTTACGTCTTGGGGGTCTGAATGTCACCATCGTTGTCTCTCTCAAGTTATTCCTCTTAAAGTACAGCGATCTTCCATCTCATCTTCCTCCCCGGGACTCCCTCCTCAGTATGCTTCATTTGCCGATGTGTTTGATAAAGCTCAGTCTGAACGTCTTCCTCCTCATCGTTCTTGGGATTGTCCGATCGACCTTCTACCTGGCAAGACTCCTCCCAGGGGTCGGGTCTATCCTCTCTCGTTACCTGAAACTCAAGCCACATCTGAGTACATACAGGAGAATCTCCAGCGTGGGTTCATTCGACCTTCCACCTCTCCCGCTGGAGCTGGGTTCTTCTTCGTCAAAAAGAAGGATGGATCATTACGCCCTTGTATAGATTTTCGTGGACTCAACGCCATTACTATCAAGAATCGGTATCCCATTCCGCTGATCACTGAGCTATTTGATCGCATCAAGGGAGCTCGGATATTTACTAAGTTGGATCTTCGTGGTGCTTACAATTTAATTAGAATCCGTTCCGGTGACGAATGGAAGACCGCGTTTAACACCAGAGATGGGCATTACGAATATTTAGTAATGCCCTTCGGGCTGTGTAATGCCCCCGCTGTTTTCCAGGGTTTCATCAATGAGATCTTTCGGGACTTATTATATGTATGTGTCGTTGTCTACCTAGACGACATATTGATCTTCTCACAGGACCTGCCTTCTCATCACCAACATGTGGCAGAGGTCCTCTCCAGACTACGGAAAAACTCGTTGTTCTGTAAATTGGAAAAATGTTCATTCGAGTTACCCCAGATTCCATTCTTGGGGTATATAGTTTCCGGAGTTGGCCTGAAGATGGATCCAGACAAAGTAAATGCTGTACTACATTGGCCTCAGCCAACTACTCTTCGTGCCATCCAGCGTTTCTTAGGTTTTGCCAATTACTATAGACGCTTCATTCAAGACTTTTCATCCATTGCATCTCCCATTGTGGCCCTAACTCGGAAAGGGGCTAATACTAAGCAATGGTCATCTGAGGCTCTCCAAGCCTTTCAAATCCTCAAAGAGGCCTTCTCGTCTGCTCCCATTCTGCGACAGCCTGATGTGACACTCCCCTTCTTCCTAGAAGTAGATGCCTCTAATGTGGGCTTAGGAGCTATTCTCTCCCAACGCTCGGAGCAACAAAAATTACATCCTTGTGCCTTCTACTCTCGGGGTCTTCTGCCCGCAGAGAAAAATTATACTATCGGGGACAAGGAGTTGCTGGCCATCAAAGCTGCATTAGAGGAATGGAGATACTTGTTGGAAGGAGCTCGCCATCCGGTGACGATCTTCACGGATCATAAGAACTTGTCATATTTGCAATCTGCTCAATGCTTGAACCCTCGTCAAGCAAGATGGTCTCTTTTCTTTTCCCGTTTTGAATTAATTATAACCTTCAAACCAGCCGCTAAGAACAAGAAAGCTGACGCTCTATCTCGAGCTTTTGTGACGTCCTCTGATGTAGAAGAGGTTCCCAACCATGCTATTCTAGACCCCAAATGTATTTCTCTGGCTGCTTCATCCACCAAAATGCTACCATTTGGGAAGACCCTTGTGCCTCCTACTCTGAGGAGGAAAATCCTTTCGTGGTTCCATGCCTCTCGTTTTTCTGGACACGCCGGTGAACACAAGACCTTTGAGATTCTCTCTCGTAGTTACTGGTGGCCTTCAATGAGGAGAGACGTCAAAGAGTTTATTGCTTCCTGTGATTTATGTTCTCAGTTCAAATCCTCCCGCAGAACTCCAGCAGGGTTGCTGCGACCACTACCCATTCCGTCCAAGCCTTGGACCCATATTAGTATGGATTTCGTTACTGATTTGCCACCAAGTAAGAATCACAATACTATTTGGGTAGTGGTAGACAGATTTTCGAAGATGGTCCATTTCGTCCCTCTGTCCGGTTTACCTTCCTCGTCTACTCTGGCTGAACATTTCATTAAAGAAATCTTCCGCATCCATGGATGTCCGTCTGAGATTGTGTCGGATAGAGGAGTACAATTCGTTTCCAGATTCTGGCGGGCCCTTTGTAAAACCTTGGGCATACGATTAGCACTCTCATCGTCTTACCATCCGCAATCTAACGGACAAACGGAACGAGTCAATCAAGATCTTGAGACTTTTATTAGGATGTTCTCTTCAGCCAACCAAGACAACTGGGTAGAATTGCTCCCTTGGGCTGAATTCGCCCATAACAACATGTACCATGAGTCATCATCCAAAACTCCATTCTTTGTGGTCTACGGTCACCATCCGTCTTTTCCGGAATTTCCTGCCCTCCCGCCCACCCAAGTTCCTGCTGTGGAGACTGCTTGTCAAACCTTCAAAAATATCTGGTCTCAGGTCAAAACCTGTTTAAAGAAGACATCTAATAAATATAAGTCTTTCGCAGATAAGAAGAGGCGGGCTATTCCACCACTAAAAATTGGAGATCGTGTCTGGTTATCTACCAAAAATATTCGTTTGAAGGTTCCATCTATGAAATTCGCCCCTCGTTTTATTGGTCCATATAGGATCATTCAAGTTATCAATCCAGTATGTGTTAAACTTCTTCTTCCTAAGAATCTTCGGATTTCCAATGCCTTCCATGTGTCCTTGCTCAAACCTCTCATCATCAACCGTTTCTCGACTCCTCCCTCAGCACCGCAGCCAGTTCAAGTTCATCAGGAGGAGGATTTCGAGATTACTGAGGTATTGGATGCAAAAATTTCGCGAGGAGTCCTCCGTTTCCTCGTTCATTGGAAGGGCTTTGGTCCTGAAGAGCGTTCATGGATCAAAGCTGAAGATCTTAATGCTCCTGCCCTTCTGAAGAAGTTTTATTCCAAAAATCCGGACAAGCCCGGTTCCAGGCGTTCTGTGCCCACCTTTAAAAGGGGGGGTACTGTCACTCACCGGACTGTGAGTGCTTCTTCCCGGACATTTAGGAACCGTGGCCGTCCTCCATCCTGAGGGACTGCGCATGCGCAGCCCTTTCTATACCTCCAGTGTATGTTCCTTTAACTTAATTGGCAGATCAGGCAACCTCCCTATATTAAGCACCTGTGGTCATCACCACATCGCCTGATCTTGGAGTCTCATTCCCCATGAGTCTCTGAAGGTGTTCCTGTGTTTCCTCGTTTATTCAGCCCAGCTGATTCCTGTGGTTTCCAAACCACTTCTACCTCTGTGGTTTCCAAACCACTTCTACTACTGTGGTTCCCATACCACTTCTACCATCTACTGTATCATCGTGACTGTGAGCTGATTCCTATCCGCTGCCTCCGTGCACTACAGTCTTCTAACCACTTCAACTCTACCTTGTATCATTGGGACTGTTAGCTGATGCCTATCCGCTGCCTCCGTGCACTACAGTCTTTCATTCACATCCACTCACCTGTTCATGATTGTGACTGCCAGCTGATTCCTATCCGCTGCCTCCGTGCACTACAGGCTTCAACCTGCAACTCGTCTGTGTTTCATCATCGTGACTGTTTGGCTGATTTCTATCCGCTGCCTCCGTGCACTACAGTCTTCAACCTGCAACTCGTCTGTGTTTCATCATCGTGACTGCTAGCTGATTCCTATCCGCTGCCTCCGTGCACTACAGTCTTCAACCTGCAACCTGTCTGTGTTTCATCGTGACTGTTTAGCTGATTCCTATCCGCCGCCTCTGTGCGCTTCAGTCTTCAGCCCTTGTCAACTCTCCCGTGTTTCCTTGAGTCTGCTGCCACTATTGCTACCCGCTACTCTCCGTGATCAACTGTTCCAGTTCAACTCTGCTCTGGTGTCCTATCGTTACTGCACCTGCTGGTTGCTATTGGCTACCTCCGTGTTCCCGCAGAGACCCGCTGCTGTTACTTCTCAGCGCTACGCATCCATCTACTGCTGATCCGCTCTCCACGCCTTCCTGGATTCCCTGCTGGTCTACCTACCTGTGCGCTGCACCTGCTAGACCACCGCTTCACCCATCCAGGGACTTTGCATCCTGCCGGCCTCCTGCCGTTCAGGTATCTCTGCACTTCTGTCTGACTGCCTTCTCCTGAACCACGGTATGCATACTTCCCATTGACTGTGCTGTGTATTGCATACCTTGCTGGACTGTGTTGGTTCTCCTCTGGAGTGTACTATCCGCTGAGTCTATTGCCATCATTGACTGTGTTATCTCATGCTGGATTACTTCAAGAGACTTTCTATATTGGCAGTGTTGTTCAGTCATTTATACATTTATATTGTGCATATTACTGTGGATCAAAGTCAAGGTGCCCGTGTATATATTGTGTTGCAGTCTCTCCCCGTGCACCTCCTCACATATATATTCAGTGGTACAACTTGCTAGTGGCAGACCACTGACCCCTGTTTCCAGTTTCACCTGCTCCAGTATCCTCTCACATAGCAGTGGTACAACTTGCTAACGCAGACCACTGACTCCCCGGATACCTCCACTTGGATTCCATTCCTTCACTCAGACAGCGGTACAACTTGCTATCCGCAGACCGCTGACTCTCATCACCTCCTCGTTTCTGTTGGACATTCCTCCTCACTATAGCAGTGGTACAACTTGCTACCGCAGACCACTGACTACCTTCACGTGTCCTTTGTCCATACAGTTCCTCGTGTATTACTACCTCCATATTGCCAGTGCTGCTAGTCATAGACTTTCCTGAGCATCTCATCATCTGCTATTTCCTGTTCCGTGATCACCCTGCTACCAGAGTACCATATTACCACCTATACTGCTCTGGTAAGCCTATCACCTGGTGATCCCTGGGTAAAGACTCCTAGTGCCCGTGACAACCATACTGTTTTGCGGCAGTTCCTGGTGAACACCGTCTGCTCATTAGACTCCGCGCCCTGTTGGTGTAGCGCTAAACTGTGCAGACCCTAGGATTTGCCTATCGCCTGAGACCGTGACATAGAATAATTCGGAGGTACTAGGATGCTTCCAGGTAAAGGAGACAAAAGGTCATAACAAACAATCTTAGGACAGCAGGGTATCCACAGTACAGCAGGTCAGCAATCAGAGAAATACACTCACACTATAACCGACAAGGAGGCCAAGCCCTCCCTGCCTTAAATACAGAGTGTGGCGATTCAGAGGGTGCCATAAAAGAATTATCAGCCTCCTAAGGCTGACAGCTGGGATCGTGGAACCTGGAATTGATGTCCCTGCTGTCAGGGGGATAGTCGGGACCAGCCCCTACAGAGAGTAAACGAGTTGCTGTAGCGGCGACTTGTGACAATCACATGTTACCCCCCACCTGATGATGCAAAATTGCACCATAAAGCTCCGGCCACCTCTTCTTTTCAAATGCTACACCCACATCTCCCAGAACTAAGGTATACAACGTAGACAAGTATGCTATGACAGCTTATATTAGACATCAGAGAGAATTCTTCAGTGAAAATGGAAATTAGAAGGAGGCTCATTTCAAAACTCCCAGGTTGTCATCTATGCAGTAAGAGTAAAAACAGAAGTAAAAAATTCAATTGAGTTTGGAAGGTTTAAGGGCCTCTAACTATACTGCAGTGTAATCATGAATTTGAGCTGGCTCCAATTTTCAGTTCAAAGTTTGTGGCTCGGATTCATGGTTTCTCATTCTTAAAAATAAACTATATTGCATTGTTCAAAATTGAAATTCGTAGTTTAACACTTGAGGTTCTCCCCTCACATGGAAATCTTAAATATACTATACAATGTAGCAATTAAGCTTGACCACACTCAAACTGGCTCCAACAGGTTTCAGCTCAAAAATTGTTTACCTCAAAATTTTTAATCTGTCTAAATTTAGATAATTTCCCTAGGTTTTACAAACTAGGTCAAAAACTAATCTGAAACAATAGAACATCTCTATTAAATTATGTCAGCGGTTCCCAAAGTGTGAGCTGCGGTTCCCAGGGGTGTTGTGGCGCTGTCAAAATGGCCAGAAAAAAAAAAATACTTACCAATCCGGCAGTGCCCGGGACCCAGCATCCTCGTCTCTGCTGCCACTTCTCGCTGAATATGTCGGGTGTTATGTTATCACGCCCAACATATTCAGTGAGAAGCGGCAGGAGAGAGGAGGATGCTGGGTCCCGGCGCTGCCGGATTGGTAACAAGATAGAAGAAAAGACAGAAGAAATAGAAGAAAGAAGGCCAAGTATGGTAAGTAAAGAAATGGATGGGAAATGTTGATAGGAAACAGCAATAGAGGGGCAAAAGAGTGAAGGAGGGGGCAGAGTGAGGATGAAGAGGGTACAGAGTAAGGATGAAGAGAGCACAGAGCGAGGATGAAAAGGGCACAGAGTGTGTGGATGAAGGAGAGCACATAGTGTGTGGATAAAGGAAGGCACAGAGTCTGTGGATGAAGAAGGTCAGAGAGTGTGTGGATGAAGGGAGCAAAGAGCGAGGTTGAAGAGGGAACAGAGTGTGTGGATGAAGGAGGGCACAGAGTGTGTGGATGAAGGAGGGCACAGAGTTTGTGGATGAAGAAGGGCACAGAGTGTGTGGATGAAGGAGGCCACAGAGTGTGTGGATGAAGGGAGCACAGAGCGAGGATGAAGAGGGCACAGAGCGAGGATGAAGAGGGCACAGAGTGTGTGGATGAAGGAGAGCATAGAGTGTGTGGATGAAGGAGGGCACAGAGTTTGTGGATGAAGAAGGGCACAGAGTGTGTGGATGAAGGGACACAAAGTGTGGATGAAGGAGGGCACAGAGTGTGTGGATGAAGGAGGCCACAGAGTGTGTGGATGAAGGGACACAAAGTGTGGATGAAGGAGGGCACAGAGTGTGTGAATGAAGGAGCACAGTGTGATGATTTTTGTACATGTTGTTGTTTTATTTTGTTTGATTATTCCTCTTAATATTAGCTGTAAATTATTCTTTGACAGAAATATAATTGAAAAAAATATATAAAAATAGTATTTTCCCTTGGATTTATGTGTATTATTTTTGCAAACTACTTAATAAGTATTTCTGTCCTGACCTAAATACTTTTTACGTTATTTTGACCCAACTACTTATAAAACGGTACTGCTCAGTAATTATTTTGGAGGAGTGCCTTGAAAAAATTATGGAGACTCTAAGGGTGCTGCGAGCTGAAAAAGCTTGGGAACCACTGAACTATGTCATTGGTCTCGCTTTGAGTAATACTGGTCCTGACAGGTACTGGTAAGTAAAAGTAATGAAATCATAAATTGCAGATAAGTGGTGTATTAGAAGTAAATGTGGGTACAAATTCCAATTCTACCAAAGCAAAATATTTACCGTCAATCCTTCAAATCTGGAGTAATTCTTAATGTACAGCTGAATGTCATCTTCAGATTTTTTGCTCCGGAGAAATTCACACCTTTTAAAAAAAAATCATTGATTTAATTATTTTGTATCACATATTAAACTTTTGATCAAATCAAATCAGTCACTATGTATTTTGATGCCCAGATTTGAAATGTAAGAAATGTTGATTTAAGGGAGAAGCCATTATGTAAATATTTAATGTGTTTTGTGGCTCTAGATAATGGACCTGATTCAAATCAGAATGCACATTGCACGAAAGTTGTGGTTTAATAAATATCACGGAGCTTCAGTGTGTTCCAACTGTATTCAAGTTCAAACAGATTTCAAGATGCATTTAGATATGAATCTGGATGTAAGTATACTCTGCCTAAACGGTACTTGCCATAAGAGATAAACATATGTGCAACATAAGGTTACATCAGAACGCATACAAAAATATCTATATTATAAAATAAATGAATAGCAATAAAATCATTAATAAAAATATGGTGGTTTGTATAATTTTTGTTACATTTTTTTCTTTACATTAAATACATAAATCAAGATGTTCTTAAAGCTTACTGTACATACAATGTGTTTTTATGGTCTATCTTACTTGAATACACATATGTTTACTTTTTCAAAGACTATGCCATGCCAGTGATCACTATCAGTAGGCACTCACACCTGCCTTGCAGCTGGTCTGAAACTAAGCGCACTTAAGATTAAACCAGAACCTGAATCGGTTGCATCGGAGTTGGCACGCCCTTGGAACGCACTTACTCTGCAGTGTCCATGTCCATCCCCCCTTTCCACCCCAGTTCAGCCCTTCAAGTCATAGGTCAGTAGTAAGTTTCATTTGCTTTCAGACATAAATCGCATGGAATTGGGCTCATTTGCGTAAGGTCAATTTCTGAGCATGCACAGAGCTAGTTCATGCAAGATACCCGAACTGACTTACGCCTGAACATGAATCAAGTCTAATATGTTCAAAAAGGCAACATAATAATGGTTGTTTGCTCATTGTACATTATGGTAACAAAAATTGAATCTATGCTAGCAGCAACATAGGAAAGAATGTCATAAAACTTGCACTGCTTTTTAAGCACTTACCAGGGTAAATTGTTATTTTCTGGTAAGTGCGTATATTTCTGCAAGAAACACTGGTAAGGCAATGACCATCAAAACATAAAACTTTTCATAAGTCTGGCAGTGAAAACAGAAATTGTTAATGTCATGTACTGTGTATTCTTGTGTTATATGATATCAGAAAAATCAATAATTTTATAAAACTCACTGAGGAAACCACTTTGCATGTTCTCTCCAGGGGTCGTCATTTTCTTCCCAGTTGCCCAAACATCCACCACAGGAGAAGCATTGGACGGTGTCTCTTGTTCCTAGGTTATTTTATATGGTAAAAGATTATGGTTAATTGACAACAAAGTTTTCTAACCACTTTCCGATTGGATGGTTTTCCGCTCTTCATTATAAGGTAAATCCTCTCACTTTAGAAGGAATAAATGTTTTGACAAAGACAATAGTATACAGTTTTTATTGTCAGAGATATAGCATACTTGCCCACTCTCCCAGAATGTCTGGGAGACTCCCGAAATTCGTGTAGCAGGCCACTATCCTGCATCCTGCCCCCTTCCTAGTGAAGTGGGATGGGGGCATCTGTGGCGCAATTCATGTTGAATTGTGTCATGACTCACCATGCCCCACCCCCTTCCTCACACTTCTCCCTCTGGGATCTCCTGGACAACTTTATTTTTACACTGCAATTTAGGATTGTGCAAGGACTTGCCCCCTCGCCCCCCACCCCCAATATCCAGCTCTAAATCTGTCAGCACATTATAAACTTATCTCCTCTGCAGGTAAACATGGTTTTGCTAGTGATTTATTTATTTGCTTAGGTGGATTTACTGAACCTAGATATTTACCACAGTGATGTTTCACAAAGGCAGTTCCCAAAAGCAGAATGTGAGTGTGCACCTATGTATGCACTAGCCAGATAAATAGGCACCTTTACGCATAAATAAGTGCACTACGGATACGCATTTACTTGTAAATGACCCAATATCCTTCTAATATATCTCTATAACTTGTACAGCAACAAAATGGTCAAGAATTATAACTATACAAAATGATATATGTTTAACTGGTTCTGGAATTACATCAAAATCAATTTCTTTCTGCAGCTTTAGTGCCAGTTGCCATATATCCACTGTGCAGGATTCCCATATGTGTAAGCATGAAACTAAGACTCCTTGTCACAAGACGTTTGTTCACTCAGTAAAACCAAATACACATTTTCTTTTATGTGCCAAATACAATAAAACAGTTGTAGGTTTAACCCCCCCATCCACCCTACACAACCCAATTCAAGGTCCATTGGGAGAAAAATGGGATTACAAAATGACATTTTCCAGTGGCAAAAGTCAGGACATTCCTTGGACAACTAGGGCACAAGGGAGGCTTACCAGTGGGTGGAGCTATCATCAACCAGAGAGCTTGGTATAAAAATAGGAAACCTACTAATGCATAGTTGTTATTGTATAAAGTGGACAGGGAGAATGGTTCCCTTCCAGTCATTAGTATACAAGAATATTAAAATAACTTACCAATGAAGAAAAATCCAGCCTGTGCAAGGACAGAGGGCTCTATTAAAGCATACACAGGCCAGCAGCTGTAAGATTGTTGTCTGGTTGGTTCATCCTTCATTGATTCCTTGTGATGCCCTGGACTAAACTTCGCTGGCTGCAAGCGAACATCATATTTTTCTATATTACCAACATCCTTGCCCTGAATAAACCCACAAGTCGGATTGAATTTTCGATGGTTCTCTATTGGGGTGGCACTTAAAGATTGCTTACACAGTACCAGCCCACAGCAGAAGCATTGGCAGCTGTTCTCCAAACCAGTACAGAAGAATCCAGCAGAAGCCAGCTCTTTTGGGGACCAGGTTGACGAGGGTTTTAGTTCCAAGATATTCCTTAACCTCTTTGCTTCACTTCTCATAGAGTAGTTGGGGCCTTTAGGCAGTTGCTCACGTATTTTTCTATGGGTTTCTTTCATTTCAGAGATAAGTTTGTCTAAGTCCATATGCATAAAAGAAGCTGGTAGAACAGGCTTTAAAGATGGGTCAAACTCAGATATGTTTGTGAGGTCCATACTTTCAGAAGATAAACGATGCTTCAATATACTGCATAAACGTAATATACAGAATTTGTTTTCAGAATGAAGCTGTAAAAATATAAGGGAAAAATAGTACTAGAATTTATGTTGTATGTGGCCAGGTCCACTAAGCCCCTCCAACACCCACACACACCTCCCACACGTGCTATGGGAAATGTTTTATTAAACACTGTCAGTGTAGGGTGCCTTGTATTAATGTAAAATCTATGTGGAAAAAATGTCTGCAAATGTTTATAGTTCAAGACATAAAATAAAAAATTCTCCAAGATCGGATTTAGTGGAGCCATGCTGGAGAGGGGGCTGAGCCGGTACTCAGTTTAGCAGTACATCAACACGGGAGGAAAACACCCCCCCTGCATTTGAGTACAATATTAAATGAAAGAGCATAGTCCATGCTGATTCACGTGAGAGAAAACTGAATCAACCTGGAACGGATATACCATGATCACCGAATTAGTCAGAAAAACTAATTTTGTGGGCTCTGTCATATAGTTATTTCTATAACCAGATGGTTTAATATACACTTTTATCAATATACAGCAAGAAAATTAAGACATAGAATAACACTGATTTCTTGGGCTCTCCAACATTGTTATTTCTATACATATTTATTAAGAAAGCCTAACGCAAGTAAATTTTTGGGGAGTTATGTCTTAAAATCACCAGTACACTATCTGTTGCTTAAAACCATTTGAATCATTGTAAAAGGTTACAAATATCTGTCACCTAAATAAAGTGGGCCTCATTCACAATTCACACTGCAAAACACCTTGGTTTGCGCTAGTGCATCTGAAAGAAGTGCCCAGCACACAGCAAGGTGTTTGCCTACTCTCCGCGCTCAGGGGAGGTTTCTGTGAACTAGTATACTTAGGTATGCAGAGGTGGAAAATCTGCAAAGGTGCGCTGTTCATAATGTAAATGTAATATCAAAGCAAACATTCAACCTCCTACTACTTTAGGGCCATCCCTTTCATTAAACTGTTTCTTTTCTTCTCCAAATATACAACTCTGCTTAGTCTCAATTATGGCTTAAGTTCATCAAGAGAGTGAGGCGACATCAGGGTGTAAATGTATTAAACAGCACATTTTGCAAGTCGCCAATTTTCAGCGAGTTTGAAAGCTAATTTTAATACAGCATTGTGTTTAAAGGCAGGATTTGCCTTTTAAGACATTGCAGTTTTAAATTTTTCTGTCAAACTCGCCGAATATTTGCTGTCAAACTTAAAACTTGACGAATATCGGCGACTTGCAATAATCGCTGTTTATTAAATAAATCCCCAGGACTGGTTTTATTGGAAATGGTAATTTTATATGTGTGCAGCTCAGTATTCCAAGTGGAAATTTAGAAGTGGCGGTATGTAAATTGTAAAGGAAATGTAAGTGACTGGACCTTTATGGGTTTACAATGAAGGCAATAGAAGACGTGGCGGTATGTCTTACCACCATATACACCCACACTTCGACTGGTGAGGCTTCTTATTTGATTGCTTGAAGTGCACCAATACATTCTCCTCTTGGACGAAGTGCACCATGAGAGATTTAAATAAGTAAAATACATGGTGGTACAGGATAAAATGTAATGCTTCCCTTATTTTGTGCATTGTGGTACATACACAGTATGTGAACTAATTCTGTCTAGTCTGAGATGGTGATAAGATCGGTTTGCTAACTATGACCACACATGTTGCAAATATTGCAGCAGATATTGAGCAATTTGCCAGCTAGCTCAGCATATATGACCCAAAACCAATATTGGGTATGTTGGTAATTGTGGTCAGACAGCACTAACAAGGTCTATTTACGCAAAAAAAAAAAATAATTGGCTTTTCAGCCTGTGCACAAAATAGATGCCATGCAATATAGCCATCCACATGTGTAAAATTATTGAGTGACCTTTATTTGCAAAGGTTTGGGGCAGTTACAAGTAAATGCACTGAGTTGACTTTGATATATTACTTGAAAAAAATTTACCTTTGAAATTCAAGCCTAATCAAGCTTTTTTTTTTTTTTTTTTTTTTTTTTAAACATTTAACAGGCCGGTTGGAGTTGTTATTAAATATGGTAATATGAAGACTGCATAATGTGAATAATTTTTAGGAGATTCAAAGTATTATATTGGAAGAGAATTATTATGTGTTATAAAGAATTGCAAAGCAACTTAAGCAAAGGAGAAGTGAATTGTTCACATATTTATTTCAAACTTTATTTTCAGAAATTTGGAAAGTTATGGACTGATAGCGCTGATGAAAATGGATGTCAAATATTAGCCAAATTGTAAGTTAAAAATTCCACAGGGATCTCTTTTGTACTGGCTACAAAAATAATATTATATGCCCGAATACCATATCATTTAGTACATCATATTGCACCTTTCAGATTTGAGCAGTCTATTTTTATATGAAAAATTATGTTTCTGAATTTGCCAGATAATAATAAACACAGGATGTGTGTTATAAAGGGAGAAATGGGTTTGACTTAATTAAAGGAACTTTAATTCCCAAGCACTACAGGCTTTCTGATGCTATAGAAATAATTGGGAATGATGTTGATTTTTTCTCCATTTATACTTGTGTGTGTAAGTATATGTGTAAGATACTACTACTGCTTTTCTACTGATGTTTGTTTCATGCGCCTTATTGTTTATTTCATTGAAATATTACTGCATATTTGATTTTTTGTGTGTATTATATAATTAATTAGCTAGTTTTTCTATGTTATGAAGATGACCAAAAAGATCTAGTAAACAGTGGTCATAGTTGAAATATAATAGTTTACACTTAACTTGCATTGAAAGAAAACAGTAATATCTTTTACTTACCAAAGTTATATCTGAGGAGTTCAGTCCCACAACTGCTGGGAAGAAGCTGTTGCATTACTAATATTACAATAAAGGCGTTGCCAGCAAGTGTAGCGTTGAATGTGCTAATACAAGGAACGAGGAAGTAAAATGACCACATATTAAGGAGAAGTATCTGTCCAAAAAAGATACATTTTTGGGACATAAACACAACAGATCATCATCATCATTATTTATTTAGATAGCGCCACTAATTCCGCAGCGCTGTACAGATAACTCACTCACATCAGTCCCTGCCCCATTGGAGCTTACAGTCTAAATTCCCTACTATAGACACACACTCACACACACAGACAGACAGACAGATATTTCCGGTACTAATAATGACTGAGTGGTGAGATGCCAAAGCTAGGGAATCTGCTATCCCAAACAATAAATGCAATAATAAACCCAAAAATTGCAATGGTCACCACACTCACTCAAAAAGGTAATGCACTGTAGAGAGGTAAAAAAAGAATTAATTTATTGAATGTAATCAACACAGTAATCACAAGCACAAATATACTTGTGCTCAAGGTAGTGTAAAAACCACTAAAATATATACAACAATGAATGGTACAGTAGGTGCACCTACGTATAACCTATTAATGCGCATATAAAAAAACCAACAGCTGGAAAAAATGTATAAATGTAAAATGTAGAAAATTGAGAAGAAAAAATATTTATCTTTTCATCGGTATAGATGAATTGTGATGGTAATCAAAACCGCATGGATAATACAATGTTCCAGAATAACGAAGATGAGGAAATGACAACTTGATTGAACCGGGGATATGGAGAGAATAAAGTCAGAGAGAAAGCCCATCCGTGTGCTGATATATAGTATGAATTCCTTAACAGATAACTGGAAAGACAACAATATACAAAGGTACCTCCACTGAGAAATTAGAGCGCTCACGTCCCTGGTGCAATGAATTTGCAGCCCCCGGAAACAAGTGTCATGAACTAAGTTCTTAGGAAATAGCTGGCTAGACACGCACAGCAGATGGAAGTCTTCCTAGCGCACTGGATGTGCGCAACACATAAGCAAAAGTCTTAGCAGATATGTTCAGATATACAGCGGCTGTCCACAAATGTCCGATGAATCAAAAAATAATAAAAACCAGCATAAAATGTTGGAAAAATCAAAATTGTTGTATAATCCAAACTAACGCATTTCATCGCCTCCAGGCAACTTCATCAGAGATCTAATATGCATAGATATTAGCGATCTTATATGTGGTTCAACTTAATTAGAAATCATCGCCTCAAATGCAGTTGCAATCTTTATTATGTTGGCCGGACTAACAGAAAACTGAAATTACGGTTTAATGAACACAGAAGGAACATCCTAAAAGGACTGCTGTCCCATAGCATATCTAGACATTTCTGTGCTAGATATAATTGTAATCCTGATGGTTTATCCATCATAGGTTTAGAACTTTTGGAGACTGAGCCTGAACCTATGTTTAAGAGCTATATCTTCTCTTTGTTTCAAACTGACCCAGATCTGAAGAGATGCAAGGAGCTCCTGGTGAGCAAGATGACAGCTCAAGTGTTACGTCACAGGATGGCATCTCCTCCTTCAGGTTCTCACTCAACCACTGCTAGGAAAAAACTTAGCTTTCCCAAGAGACCCAGGGACCAACTCGCTTTGCTCTGCCTAAGATGCCACCCTCCAGTGTGTACTCGTAAAGAGTTTCCAGCACAGCTGGGAACTTGGTCAGCGATCGGCGTGGGAGGCTACTTCCTCAAAATGTGGAAAAGATGATCTTAAAAATGAATTTCAAATTCTACGAGGAAGGCCTTTCCTGCCAATTACATCAAAATACTGAGCCTTCTGTAATGGTAGATTCCAGCGGTGATGAATTAATAATGTGTGAGGATGATGTACACACTGATGAGGGTGAGGATGAGGCTGAGAATGATGACAAGAACATCTTGCCACAGTAGAGTTCATTAACAGCACTGTTACCTTAGGTGCCTTAAGCCCTTTGTTAGCTTGTTTTGTGGGGGCCCAAACAAACCAAGCACATCAGCCTCAAAAGTGGCACTCCTTGTCGCCGAAGTGCTTGGTTTGGTAAAGTGTGCATGTCCTTTTTAAGATCCAACATAAGGGTGGGTGAGAGGACCCAAGGACAATTCCATCTTGCACCACTTTTCCTTTCAGCTACCGCTGTGTGCCAATGTTACCTACATGTGCTATATAGTGTTGTGTGCTTTTCAGAACTCTTAGACACCCATTGATGATGCAGATGACTGAGCAGAAAATTTTGACATCTGGGCTTGTCTACTGTTAAAGAATTGACCAAAGCCACCAGAGATTTGTGGTCTATATTATCTTGTGTGTGTGTAGATAACTTGATAGATCTTTGCCACAGAGATTTTCAATGTGTTTTTGCTGCAATTAGTGGACCAATTAGTGAATTTTACTAGCTATGCCTTCATGAAACAGCAGCATGTGGGCGGGTGTCATTCTTTTTAGAAATTCAGCATTACAACAAATGTAATCATTAAATGGTTCTTTCATTCTATTAATCCTTTGCAATGTCAGTTTTATTACCCATCATGATAAGCTTCCTCACAATGAAAACATTCACTAACCAGTTCCATAAATATTGGTAACATAGATTTAGATGGACAGATTTGACACTTGAATTTTTAAAGTAATTTCTACAAGTTTTACAGGATGGAACATTATTCTGCTTTTTGACCAACTAATCTTTGACCATACACTGTGAGGTGCAGAATGTTTTGAGAACAGGGATGCGACTTTTTAGGTCTTTTTGTTTCTCTACTAGGAGTATGTGATTCCTGTTTTCTTTGATTGCTTTGATTATTTTCATCCTTTGAAAGAATGTACTCCTCATCCATAAATTTTGTGACCCTTACAGAGCAAATGCCCTTGTAATCCTAATTGCTTAATTCTGAGCTTTGATAACAAGAATCAGTTAGTAAAATGTATACAGGATAAGATAGTGATGGGTTGCTTGGTGATGCTGCAGTGAAGTTTATGAACAAACATGTATGTTTCATGGTTGTGACCTATTCACCTGTGGGTTGGGTGGGGGAATGGGTGCTGTACTGCTGATACCAGTCTGCCACAGGTGTCTGCCACTGGCTGTCTGCCAGTCAGTCTCTTACACAACTGTGAAATTTAAATCCGTGCTTCCCTAGTGTTGAGTTAGTGTGTATGCTGCCTCAGGGAAAGGGGGGAGTGGTCCCAAGCCCCAAAAAAGTAGGCAAACATGCAATACAATGAAATCCCAGGGGCAATTTTAATATGTGTGGGATGGACCTCAGTAGTGACAAATGTTGGAAATATTAATAAATAGCAAATGTCTATTTGCAAATAACAAAGTCCAAGTGCACTTGATACAATTAAAATACATACAAGATAATGGCTTGAATGGTCTCAATAAGTTCAGGCAAGCAGAAAATTACATGTGATAACACCTTGCTACAAATACTGACCTAGCAGTATATTACAAGATGCAACATAGTGAGCAGTCCAGCCGTATAATCTCAAACCTCGTAATGGGTAAAAAAAATCCAAGTTAGTAACCAAGAATGAATGTCCTGAAGCACAAATGTCCTCTCCGGACCATGCAGAAATATCTGGACCAGTAATTGTCCTATACAGGTCATGCGGCATAAAAGACTACTTAATTCAATCATGCTAGGTGGTTGATGCATGCAGCAATGAGAATAAGATAGAAAATTCCACTAGATGGCTGATTGAGTTAAAAGGTGTATTAGCAAACGAAAAGTCCACGGTCAGATCACCAAATGTAAACTGACATAGATTGTAGGTAGGAGAGAATAGTTCCACTTATAAGTAGTAGCAGTAATGGCAAGTGGGTAGCAGTACGGGGGTTGTGTTCACCCTTGACGGATGATTTCCTGGAGCGTCTGGTCCGTTTTGCCGTCTCTCCTTTCCACTGCTGGGTCTCGCACAGATGTTGTGGCGGCTGTGCTCCTCTCTTCTGTGCCCGGTCCTTTGCGCATGCGCCAAAGTCCCAAAACTCAGTAAAATATAGATAGAATCAATTCTTTACAATGTGTGTTTACTGTCCTATTTTGTGGTCACGTTCCCAGTCCCAGACCCCACACCCCCAGCAGGCCCTATCTCCATGTGGGCTCAGCTTTTCTATTTTCACAGTCACCATCCCAGCCATCTTGGGTGAACAAGTGAACATGAACATGGACTGCAGTTTGAGACAAACATGTTTCCCTCTCATTGTCAGTGAGGTTTTTCTGAGAATGTGTGCTTACCCTTTGCTACTGCTGCCAATCTGTCACTGTTCACTTCAACCTGCTGCCACTTGCCCACTTTTTCCACTTTCCATCTCCAGCCACTGTAACTGATGCCACTTTAGACGCTTCTTCTGATGCCGAGCTCCTCAGATGCCAGTGTCATTTTAGCTGCCCACATGAGAGTACCACCTGCTACCACTGTTCCCTGAATGTGCTGCTGTTCACCCACACTGTTCCCTGATAAAATGCAAATCGACAGCTTGGGAAAGTGAAGGTCGCGACAGCATTTTTTTTTTTTTCAAAGGAGATTTCCCAATTGTCCAGATCGGAGTCAAATTTCCTGTAAAACAGAATACAACGGTAAGTTAAAACACTGCTTGTTTTGCAGATCTGCACTGTGTGGATTGGTTAATTCATATAAAGAGTCAGGGTTAGTAATGTAATAGCTGCTCAAATGAATTTTCTCAGTTTTCTGACTTGTATCTGGTCCCATCAGGACACTCTTCAAAGGAGATACGAGGAGCTTCAGCTGTCCCTATTGGAGTAAAGAAGTAATAATTTACTATTAAACAGAACCGAAGGGGAAGGTCAAGTTAATGTAGAACAATATATGTTACCTTAATTGTTAAAATCTGAACAATTTAATTGTGGGTTTTAATTGCCCTTTACATTTAGAAAGAGCTAGATTAACAAATTAGCTTTAGTGCAACTAAGTCAAACCATATTTTAAGAAATTAATCAGGACAATATCTACTGATATACGTTAATAATGGATTTATAATGTTATTATTGAAAATCCAATATTTAACCTTTGTAACATAGTGTGGTTTCCCTTTTTGCATAGAAATAAGGAAACAGAGAAGTTGCCTAACTTGGTAGTTAATGTGAGAGGAACTAACCTAAAGCTCTCTTTACCCTATGTACATTATGGGCCTCATGCAGAGTTAGACATAAGTCCAACTCAGAAGTATAAAATGCTCTTTTCTGTTTTGTGCATGTACAATAAAATGACATACGTCTAAGCCTGTATTTAGTCCTAGATGTATCTGACTATTGTGCCTCTATCTATAGCCAAGTGGAACAGAAGGAGAGGAATTGCATGGCCCAAGTACAGTAAGAGCATTACACGCATTGCATGCACCTTACTAAGTATGTTAAAGTGTAAGCGAGTACAGATAAGCCTCTTAGTAGGCATACATTTTGCAGCTGCTTCCCCTCCTTCCTTGTAGTTCCTCAAGTGCCAGAATGCAGTGATAGCCATGGGTATGTTGGCATTTGTAGTACTACAAATCAAGCATTTAAGTCAGCCAGTGCATGCTGGAAATAAAAGTGTACCATTAAAAAAATATTTATTTTCACTTTTGTTTTACTTGATATCCTGCACCCACCATCTAGGGGTTTGGGAATAGCACTAGTGCCATCAGTAAGAGACTGGTTTTTCCATGTTTTTTTGGCTACTATGATGTGGGACCCCATGCTGCAGGATTTCCTGCTATAGTGCCACGAACCCTGGCTGACATAGCCTAGTGCTGGTATTGGCATTTCCATGCTTTTTTGTCACCCTGATTTTCTGATATCAGCATACTAGCAGTACGAGAGCTGATTTGGCATTTTTTGTGTGGGGGGGCTGACTTTTTTTAATTTGATTTATTTGTTTTTTACAGGTGAAGCAAGGACCCTGCTGATGATGACCATTAGCACGGATCTTGCACCAGGTGGGTGCTTGCAGTTTATCTATTTGAATACAATGTCATTACAGTCCCTGTTGGTGTTATTATTATTATCATCTTTTATT
Organism: Mixophyes fleayi; assembly: GCF_038048845.1. NCBI lineage: Eukaryota > Metazoa > Chordata > Amphibia > Anura > Limnodynastidae > Mixophyes > Mixophyes fleayi. The sequence continues at coordinate 390,345,706 of NC_134402.1, read as the reverse complement.
TATAAGGCACCACAAAGGGTCTGCAGCGCTGTACATGACATATACAGAAAACAGTGATCCATGACACAAGATGACACATGAACAAAATACAAAGACCAGACATAAACAAAACAAAACAAAAAAAACTCAGGGAACATGGTAATGCAGATCAAGTTATTTGTGGGACTGTGAGTGAAAGTGATGATAATATCAGTGAGAAGTAGGCCTAAGTTTAAGAAAACAGCGCTAGAGAAGCAGGCCAAGAGGTACAGAGTTTGATGGAATGGTAGAATGAGAACACAAGGAAAGACGACCCTGCTGATTAGAGCTTACATCCTAAAGGAAAGGGGGAGACACAAATAGGGTGGTACTGACTGGGGGCAAAGTCAGGACAAGGGAGTTAGGAGGAAGGCAGATTGCCTTGAATAAAGACAAGGGGGTAAATGTATCAAAGTGCGAATTTATCGGGAGAGTTGAAACTCGCCGATGTATGAAGCTGAGATTTCATGCAAAATCGCCAGAGTTCTGCTTCTGTCAAAAGCGATATTTGCAAAATCGCCAGAGATCAAACTCCCGACTGTTTGCCACTGCAGCTATACAAGTCTCCAATGTATGAAGCTGCGAGTTAGCAAACTCAGGAGAGTTTGCTTCAAAACACGCCAGATACAACACGCTGCTTGATAGCAGCGTGTTGTACAAACACATCACTGTTACTAGGGATGTGCACCTGCCACTTTTGGTGTCTCGTGTTTTGTGTTTTGGATTCGGATTTGCTTGAGGTTTTGGGTTCGGATTTGTTTCACAAAACACTTGACGCAAGGTTTTGGTTCGGATTTAAGGTTTTGGATTCGGATTTATTTTGAAAAAAACATAAAAAGTGTTAAAAACAAGTTTTTTTGGTTTATTTTCACTCCTACGCTATTATTAACCTCAATAACATTCAATAACAATCATTTCCACTAATTCCCAGTCTATTCTGAACACCTCACACCTCACAATATTGTTTTTAGTCCAAAACGTTTCACCGAGGTAGCTTTCTGGACTGCATAGTGCAGTGGTCCCGGTACCCAATTTGGTACCGTGGCCACAATACCTCCTCCAACTTTCAAGTGTAGTGTTTATAATTTATAAAAACTACAGTAGTTATAGCACGTCAATAACTCTTGTTTTAGACGACCATGGTACAGAGCATTAATCATTGAGATCCCATCAAGTATGTGAAAGACAGACAGGGTCGAAGTGTTATTTGTTGACTTTGTTAACCAAAAAATTGTCGCTGTTGCAAATATTCGTGCAATGAAGAGTGACTTTTTCTATTAAAGGCTCAAGCTTTCAAGTGTAGTGTTTATAACTTATGTGATTATATGTAGCACAAGAGAGCGTACCCCTAAGCCACACAGGAGAGTACCACTGGACTTATACTGCTGAATCAGTGAACTTTGTAATATAGCATTACCACTGGACTTATACTGCTGAATCAGTGAACTTTGTAATATAGCAGTACCACTGGACTTATACTGCTGAATCAGTGAACTTTGTAATATATCAGTACCACTGGAATTATACTGCTGAATCAGTGAACTTTGTAATAGCAGTACCACTGGACTTATACTGCTGAATCAGTGAACTTTGTAATATAGCAGCACCACTGGAATTATACTGCAGAATCAGTGAATTTTGTAATATTGCAGTACCAATGGACTTATACTGCAGGATTGTTTTTGGATATTTTTTTTAATTTTTTTTTTTTATAATTACTTTTTTTTTTTTTTTTATAACTTTTTTTAATTTTTTTTTAACTTGGGAATAATGGGGAAATTACAATGCCCTTAGAAGGACAGAGCACAGGACACAGCACCACTGGACTGAACAGGACACAGCACAGGAACCAGCAGCACCACTGAACTCAGAAGGACAGAGCACAGGACACAGCACTACTGGACTGAGCAGAACACAGCACAGCACAGCACAGAACTGAACAGCACAGCACAGCACAGCACGAGATATAGCAGGACAGAGGACCACCTAACACAACCTCCCTCTACCCTGATCAATGTCCGAGTGAAGATGGCGGCGACTAGCGGTGAATTTATAGGATCCGAGTATCGCGAGATCCGACAGCGGGATTATGACTCAGAGCCTCGGTTTCAGTTTTGCAATTGGCGTGAATACCCGGATCTGTCTCGGATCCGGCTCGGATCGGCAACGTTCGGGTGGGCTCGGATTTCAGATATCCGAGCCCGCTCATCTCTAACTGTTACACTGCTCTGGCAGTGTTAAAACTGTAAAGAAAAGATAAAAGTTGAAAAAAAAAAAAACAAAGCGTGGGGTCCCCCCGGTATTCATGCTTAACCCTAGTGCTGCCTGACTAGTGCTGATCCCGTGAAAATCGGGGAAAAATTTTGCATGGGGTCCCCCCAATTTTCACTTTACCAGCACTAGGCAAACCAGCCAGGGTTGGAGGCACTATCGCAGGGGGACACACGGCAGGGGTCCCCCTGCCATAATGACTAACCAACCCTAGACTGTTCAGCCCTGGGCTGGATTCCCTAGAGAGTGGGGTCCACTGAAAAAAACGAGCAGGCCCCCCACCTAGAAAGAACCAGCCCAGTGCTGATAGCACTAGGGCTCTTCCTACTACCCCTGGGCTGTGGGTAGTAAGGTAATACGGCGATAAAGATTGAAAAAATAAACAGACGCCATTTTGTTTTGTGGAACTACAAGTCCCAGCCAGCCAGGATGCCAAAAACAGTGTGGCCATGCTGCTGCTTGTATAACTACAAGCACCAGCATACCCACGGCAGCCAGGGCATGTTGGCACTTGGAGAACCACAAGTGCCAACATGCCCTGACATCCCTGGCTTGCTGGGACCTGTAGTTCCACAAAAAAAAAGTTAAATAAACAACAACACCCTAGTAAAAACCACACATATTTATTAAAAATAAAAACCCCACAATAAACACACTTACCACCCTCATTTAAACCACATCTATTTATTAAAAATAAAAACACCCCAAATACTCACCAAAGATGTCTTCTTTCTTCTCCAAAAGGTCCGTGCTTGCCCCAGTCCCTTAATAATTATACATCCAAAATGTCCTGGCTTGAATAATATCTTCTTCACTTCGCCCAGGTAGGAGGTCTGGTACTAGGAAGGGGGGGGGGGGCGCTCATTTTTTTCGGCGGACCCCACTCCCTAGGGAATCCAGTCCAGCACTGAACATCCTAGGGTTGGTTAGTCATTATGGCAGGGGGACCCCTACCGGGTGTCCCCCTGCTATAGTGCCGCCAACCCTGGCTGGTTTGCCTAGTGCTAGTAAAGTGAAAATCGGGGGGACCCCACGCAAAATTTTTCCCCAATTTTCACGGGACCAGCACTAGTCAGGCAGCACTAGGGTTAAGCCTGAATAGCGGGGGGACCCCACGCTTTTTTTTTTTCACTTTGAACTATTCTTTACAGTTTTTACAGCTGCCAGAGCTCCGGCAGCTGTATGACAGGGGCAGTGTAACAATGATGTGTTTACAACTCACTGTTACAACACAGGAGAGTTTGCCAAACACAGGAGAGTTAGCTAATCTTGGGAGTGTTTACATCGCACAAAATCGCCAGAGATGACCAGCGATTTTGAACTTCAGTGTCAAAATCGCAGCTTGATACATTTCAGGTTTTTTTTTCAAAACTCGCGGGTAAACACCCGCGATTTGCCGCAATTTAAACATGCTGGCAAACTCGCACTTTGATACATTTACCCCAAGGAGTCTTAAGGGCACGCTTGAAGCCTTTGAGAGTAGAGGCTAACCTGATAGAACATGGAAGATCGCTCCACAGCCGGGGAGCAGCCCGGGAAAAGTCCTGGTGGAGGGAGTGGGAAGAGGTGATCAGTGAAGCAGTGAGTTGGCAGTCAATGACAGAGCGGAGAGGGTGGCGAGGAGTGTAGATAGAGATGATGTTGGAGATGTTGGGGGGGATTGATTAAGAGCTTTGAAAGTGAGGGTACAAAGTTTAAATTTAATTCTGAGGACCATGGGGAGCCAATGTAGGGACTGATAGAGTGAGACAGCAGAGATAGAGCGGTGGAATAGAAAAATAAGGTTGGCATTAGCATTAAGGAAGGACTTAAGAGGGTCAAGGTGAGAGTCTATTAGGTCAGAGAGAAAGAGGTTACAGTAGTCAAAGCGAAAGATTAACAGAGATTGAATAAGGGTTTTGTTGGTTTCCGTGGTGAGTAAGGGCCTTATCTTAAATATTTTCCGAAGGTTAAAGTAGCAGGATTTTGAGGAGGGGGAGGAATCAAGGACGACCCCAAGGCATTGGACTTGAGGCACAGAAAGAACGGTAGTGTTATTAACAGAAATAGAGAGGGGGGAGGTGGGAGAGCCTTGGAAGGGGGGAAGATGAAAAGTTCCGTCTTGGAAATATTGAGCTTATGAAAGTGCTTATGAAAGTGCTGGGACATCCAAGATGAAATGGCCGAGAGACAGCAGGAGACACAAGACAAAAGGGAAGGGGAGATGTCAGGGGATGTAAGATAAATTTGTGTATCATAAGCATAGAGTTTGTACTGGAGGCCAAAAGGGTGGACGATGACACCAAGGGAGGATGTGTAGAGGGAGAAAAGCCAAGAACAGACCTTTGGAGAACGTTGACAGGTAAGGGAAGAAGGGGGGTGTGGAGTTAGGTGTAGAGACTGAGAAGGAGCGGTTGGTGAAGTAAGAGGACAGTGTTACAGAGGCCGATAGTTTGCAAAAAGAGTGTGTGCTCAATGGTATCGAAGGCATCAGAGAGGTCAAGAAGGATAAGAAGGATGAAGTGTCTTTTGGATTTAGCGAAGACAAGGTCATTAGTGACCCTAATGAGGACAGTTTTGGTGGAGTGGAGAGGTTAAAAACTGAATTTGAGTGGGTAAACGGAGTGAGTGAGAAGCGTGAAAGGAGGTGAGAGTGTTGTAGACAACCTGATCGAGATGTTTGGAGGCAAAAGGAAGACGCAAAATAGGTTTGTAATTAGCGAAAGAGGCAAGGTCAAAGGATGGCTTCTTAAGTATTGGAGAGACAAGAGAATGTTCAAAGGAGCAGGGGAAGATTTCTGAGGAGAGGGATAGGTTGAGGAGGTGGGCAAGGTGGGAGCAGGCTTCGAGAGAGGGAACGGAGGAAGTGAGAGTAGATGGGGTCCTGTGGGCAGGTGTCATGGTTGGCTTATGGGAAATTGATCCCTATGCTCTGCTGGACATGGCTTAGCCCACCCACAGGCGCGGAGTCTAACAGGCAGGTGGTTTTCACCAGGAACCCCCGCAAGGAAGTATGGATTTAGCGGCACCAAACCTGCAGGTGGCGGTCCTGTGAGTGGGTGAACAGCAGAATGGTGTGGAGGAGCCAGGAAACACGAGTAGAAACAAATGAGGCACAAGGAGAATAGATGTCCTGTGGTACAACGAGGAAAAGCAGAGGCTGTCACAATGGTGTATCCAATGGTGATTGGTAGAGATACTGGAACAGCGGTAGTACAGAACTGGAGTATGCTGAGCACACACGGGAAAGCAGAGGTAGCTGAGGGAGAACAGCCAATGAGTCACCAAGGCAGTTGCGGCTCACAGTGATAGCGGTTAGAGAACTGGAGCTGTCACAATGAAGTACATCAGAGATGGTATAGAAGTACAGCAGCAATAGTTCAGTACAGCAGGATACTGAGAGTAAACTGACGTGGTGAAGGTAACTCGTTGTAACAGCCGATGAGTCACAGTAGTAATAGCGGCTCTGAGTGGTGGCGGTGAGAGAACTGGAGCTGTCACGATGAAGTACAGTTGAGATGGTAATATCGGTACTGGAGCAGCGATAGTTTAACACAGCCGGAGACTTGAGAGCAGACTGAAGTAGTGGGGGTAACTCGTAGTAACAGCTTATGAGTCACAGGTGTAGTAGCAGCTTTGAGTGGTAGCGATGAGAGAGCTGAAGCTGGCGCGATGAAGTACACTGGAGATGGTAGCAGCAGTGCTGGAGCAGCAATAGTTCAACACAGTAGGAGACTGAGAGCAAACTGAAGTAACAGAGGTTACCCGTAGTAACAGCTGATGAGTCACAGGTGTAGTAGCAGCTCTGACTGCTAGCGATGAGAGAACTGAAGCTGTCGCGATGAAGTACACTGGAGATGGTAGCAGCAATAGTTCAACACAGCAGGAGACTGCGAGCAGACTGGAACACAGGCAAACCACAAGGAGAACAGGAACCAGAACCACAGGCTGCAGGAAGTGAGCTTTAAGAACAGGCATCAGACAGGTGAATGCATGAGGTTTAAATAGTGCTCCAGAAGTGCTTAGCCAATGAAAAAGAGGGAGGACGTCCTGAAGTGCAATAGGCTTGCACTTGCACAGATCTGAATATAGATGAATGAATGAAGTTAGTCTGATGCTGGAACATGGCAGTTTCCAGATAAATGAAATGCAGGTAACGGGACAGGTACTACTTGTGGGACCGAAGCGTTACAGCAGGTGGAGGGGGGTGAGCAGGGGAAAAGGGTGCAGACTTCATCTGCAGATACCAGAGCGAAGGAAGAGAAGGAGGGTGGGCTAGCAAGCGGGGAAGGAGATAGCATCCACAGAGCAGGGTGGGAAAGAGTGGGCAGGGAGGAAAGAGAGGGTGAGGCAAAAAGTGACTGCTGGGAGAAGTCATGACGAATTGACTCAATTTTGCAGAGGAAGTGGGTAGCAAAATAGAAAGCAGAGAACTCAGAGGGAGTGGGAGAAGGGGAGGGGAGAGGAGAGAGTTGAAGTTGACAAAAATGCAACGGGAGTTGGAGGATTGGGAGGAAATGAGAGCCTTAAAGAAGGATTGCTTAGAGAGTGATAAGGCCGAACTGTAATAGGCAAGTATAGACCTGAAGTGGAGGAAGTCAGCATGAGTGCATGATTTTCTCCAGAGCCATTCTGCCCTGCAGGAACATTTTTGAAGAGAACTGGTAAGTTTTGAGTGCCTGGTAATAACTGGTAATGGTTGAGGCGGAGACAGATGAAGCTTGATGGTGACAGCCGGGGCGACAGAGCCAAGTGCAGTGGTAAGGGTGTGATTATAGAAGGAGACAGCCTCATTGAGGCAAGAAAGAGAGGCGATGGGGAGAGAAGTGAGACCAGGGAGGAGGAGATTGTGGTAGGATCAACTGTGTCACGTTTACATCTGGTTAGAGTAACCTTAGCGGATTCGGAAGGTGAGAAGGGTGGAGAGATGCTAAAAGAGAGGAGATGGTGGTCCAAGTGAGAATAAGGTAACTTAATGAGGTTGGAGACAGTACCGAAGTGTGAAAAGACCAGATCGAGGGACTTTCCACTGCGACCAAGGAAGCAGGAGAGGGAGAGAATCTTGAAAGCTGCAGGGACTGAGAGATTGTCAGTAGGGATATTAAAGTCCCCAAAGATGAGGGAGGGAAGGTCAGAGGAGAGAATGTGAAGAAACCAGGTGGAAAAGTGATCAAGAAATTAAGAGACAAGAACAGGAGGACGGCAGATAACAGCAACACGGAGGTGGGCTGGGTGGAAGAGGAGGATGGCATGTACCTCAAAGGAGGAGAGAGGGAAGGTTCAGGGAGAAGAACCCAGAAGAGCAGCAGGGGGAGAGAATGTCACCATCTTGCCAGTCCCCAGGTCTGGGTGTGTGGGAGCAGGACACACCCCTGAAGAGAGAGCATCTGGAGAGGTAGTGTCCTCAGGGGATAGCCATGTTTCAGTGATGGCAAGCAGTTTGAAAGATCTAGAGCAGGCCTGTCCAACCTGCGGCTCTCCAGATGTTGTGAAACTACAAGTCCCAGCATGCCCTTCCAGCTATCGACAGGTTGTCTACTGGCAAAGCATGCTGGGGCTTGTAGTTTCACAACACCTGGAGGGCCGCAGGTTAGACAGGCCTGATCTAGAGATAAAGAGAACATGGACAGAGGTCAATTTGTTACAGACTGACCTGGCATTTCAGAGAGAAAAGGATAGAGGAAGAGATGGAAGAGGAGAGATGTGGATGAGGTTGTTAGGGTTGCTGGACTGCAAGGGTGTTTAGGATATTGAGGGAGTGGCATGACAGGGAGAACGGGTTGGATATGGATGAGAAACTGAAATAGGAAGGAACCAGTCAGCAGGCATGGGACGACGGGGTAGGGGAAAGGGAGGTGTGATGAGGCTGATTAGAGGGGTTATTAATAGGAGAGGCAGAAGAAGGAAGGAGCGATGTGAGGGAATAGATTTCTGGGGGGCAAAAAGGGGGAGGAGGCAGGTAGTAATAGAATGATGCTGAGAGAGGAGCAGCTATGAGGGAAAGGTGGAGAGGAGGAAAGATGGTGGAGGGGCAGTGAGTTAGATCAGATGCACAGAAGCAGAGAAGAGAGGAGAGGTATAGGGAGGAAGATTATAGGAAGGTTTTAAAAGGGAAATGGGGATGGAGGGAGAGGACAGAAGTTAGAGAGGGGCAAAAAATAATAATGCTAGAGATAAGTGTGGAACAGACAGTAAGGTGAGGAAATGGTGAGAACAAGAAAGGTGAGTAAAGCGAGAGACTGCAGTGGTAATAGGAGATAGAATAGCAAGAAAGGACTTGAAAGGATCATCAAAGGAATAGGAAGCAGTTAGGATAATAGAGATACCAGATGGGTGAGTAAAATACAGTTAGATTAGACAGTGACATTAGGCAGGAGTAGAGAGGGATTATATAACATAAGGCATAATGCAAGGTGCACTGAGGTGGCTGTATAAGACCACAGGCAAGGGGGGAGCCAGTTAAAGATTCAGAGTAAGTGGAGAAGCAAGTGTGGCTTGAAGGTGGGAATACAAGCAACAGCATATGTGAAACCAACAAGTCTTAATAAAACTGCAACAGCAAAAAATAAGGCGGAGAAACAGATCAGCAGGGTGTGTCCAGGCAGTGCACAATGCAGGTGCATGAGGTGGAAGATATCAGGAGGTAAATGTATGAACGTGCGGGTTCTTCAACACCCGCGTGTTCAGCGTGTTCGGCGATTAAATTTCAAGCGGCGCTGCATTGTAAAGGGATGATTGTTGAATGCTATCCTCATGTAGCAGTGTTTCCAGGTAGAACGTTCCCCTACTGTTCTCCTCTTGTGGAACTCTTACTATGCTATCTAAATTTGTTAATACCCTTGTAACAAATCCACACCTAGAATAAATCCACTCTGGCTAAAACAGCCTCTGACTGATGGTTAAATAGGGTCAGGTTCCAGGCAATCACTTTCTTGAATTAACCCCCCACTAATCATACACACTAAAAAGATAGTCATAAACTTCTTAAACAAACAAATAGTTAGAGGGTAAGCATACCATATATCTAATAGACAATATTGCACATCTGATCCCTTAAAGGTAACTGGTGCAACAGGTGTAATGGTCAAGCGTGCAAATACTTTTGTCCATATAGTGTATAACATATTTAAAATAACTGTGTTGTATCACATAGTTTTATTACCACCTCACTGTTAAAAATGTTATTAAGCTTTTTATTTATTAATTAAACATATTTAGATTACAGTAAATCCTGATGTGGGATAAAAGCAGGGGTTAGTGAGAACCACAGATTAAGGCAGTAATGGTCATCCTAATACACTTCGGGAGCCACATGGTGCAGTCCTCTAATCTTCAAAGGCCACACAGTACCCTTAATCTCAGTATTAAGTTAAACCAGTACATTTAATCAAAGCGAGAAACACCTCTGTGTAATAATAAATCAGCAGGCATTTTAAAGAAGTGTTACAAGCTACAATAAACTAATGTGACAATAAAGCAGGATAGAGCTGGGGGCCGGAAGTGGAGTCTCAGGCCCTGTGCCCTAGCCCACATGCTGGCCTAGGGCACAGGGCCTGATTATCCAATAGGCTGACTAGACTGCAGCCTACAGGAGTTTTAAGCGAGCTGAGTTCCAAAATCACGGGAACCTAAATATTGGTGGGGGTAAAGGAAGAAGCATTTTATATTAAGTTCAATTTTGTTTTTACCTACCAAGTATTAGACTAGGATAGAATGTGTAGGGTGCTATGAGCGTATTAGCCTAGGGCAGCCTGAACCCTTAATCAGGCCCTGCTAGCAACTGTTGCCCACCATTGAATTAAGGGGTTTATCAATCCTTCTAAAAAGGAAAAGTGGAAGTGTTGCTCACAACAATCAATCAGGTTCTCTCTATTATTTCCTAGATTGTACAAGATAAATTAATTAAAAGTTTTCTGTTTACAAATTATCTAGGAGCTGATTGGTTTCTATGGGAAACATCTCCACTTTCCTTTTTTAGATGATTTGATAAATCTACATCTAAATGGGTAGTAATATGTGTTACTAAAAATCATACCAATAAAAAACAGTAGTAAATCATAAGCATAATAGTTTCGTAAAGTATAGATGTATCAGAGACAAAAATATAGCGGTTATACTTTACTCCTAAGGTTTAACTTGGCTGTTTTTTCCCCATGAAGTCTGTATTTTCCAGTCTACTCAATCTTCATTGTTTGGTCTATTTTTATCTTCTTGTGTCCCCCATGTCTACATCTATGCTCTTAAAGTATCTTCGCTGTCACCCCTTTTATGATATCCATGTCTCTTATATGTATATTTATAGTACAGTGGAGTGTCAAATTTAGAAGCCACCCCCCACTGAAATGAATTCATATGATAGCACCTGCATTTTTATTTTCTCTCGTACTTGCATACAAATGTTCTTTGCTATATAGTGGCATGCATATATATAGCTTATAGTTTACAATATGATGCAGTCACCACTATCAGTAGGAACTTACACTTGCCCTGTAGTTGGTGCAAGTGATATGGCTAAAAAAAGTACATACAAGAAACCCAGGACTTGAATTGGCCGCAACTGCATTGGCACGCCCTTACTGTACATTGCCTATGTTTATCCACCCCTTCCCTCTCCCTTTCCACCCTTCAAGTCATAGGCAGTCGTAAGTGTCATTTGCATTCCAACATGAATTGCATGGAATTGAGTTTATTGGCGTAAGGTCCATTTTGGAGCTAGCGCAGAGCTATTTCATGCAAAATAGTTTTACGTACAAAGATAAATCAGCCCCAAAATGTTTTCAAAGCTGCACCCAAACAGCACTCTCTTAGACATGTGCCGAGATTGCCAACCACAACTTCTATACAGAGAATGTATCTTCTAAGATGACTAATTGCCTGACTCATAACAATGGAAGAATGGAAGCTTAGTGGCTTTCTATGCCTTCTACCATTCTGCCATTAAACAGTGTGCTGTGGTCCATATCAGCTATCTTCATCAGCTATCATCAGCTATTTATATAGAGCATATAGTCCATATGTTGTTTTATGACATCCAATAAACTTAATATTGTTCTGTTAAAAAGTGCAAGCGTCTTGAATGCCTTTAATCCTCAATGATTGGTGAGCTCAACAAGTACCACTGCCACGCAATGTTTAAACTCTTGGATTGAGGGTGATTCTGTTTCATTGTATTGAACATGTTGAAATCATCTTTATCAAGCAGCCATCCATACATGAGTATAGTCACCAGACTGGGAAGTCTGGACACAAATCGTACAAATGATGTGACTGTGCTGCCGTGAGACTTTATTTGTTGAGTATATAACCGACTTATATCCAGGTGATTTAACTCCTGCATATTTCCTGCTCTCTCAAAAAATGTTGTCCATCCAGATTCAGATATATTGGCATTGACTTGTAGCTCGAGTTGTTGAAGGTTTTTCAAGTAGCTGCTGTTTGTTGCTTCAGCTGTGAATATAAAATACATTGTTAAATTTTGAGGGCAGGTTCCCTGTTTTCTGTTTGCAAAGTAACTGGCTTTAAAAAGTGTGTTATATCTTTCATATGATAATATAGTGGAAGAATAAGCATATATTAAAAGTTACTTAATGCTATATGGAGATATCAGTGTGCATGTAGCAACAGAGCTTGAAAATATAGTAGTTTGGGCTCTCACATTCCCATTTCCTATTTGCCACAAAAAACTTATTGGGTAGCAGAGACTACTGCAATATTTTACTTTGTTACAACAATGCTTCAGCTTTCTACAAAATAGTTATCCTTTCAGCCCCTAAAACATGAATTTACTCTTTCTCTCTCTCGTATGAAGCACTGTCCCTGTGTCTCTGCTTCCTCACAGGGATGGACGCCTGCCTCCTGTGATGCAGCTGAGTCTGGTTGCCAAGCAACTTCTCCTGGTCATCATAAACTTACCTCTGAGCATGCGTGTCCTGTTGCTAGGCAACACTCCTGTTGCTATGCAAGTGACCGCTAGGCGGTCAATTGCGTCTCTGCCATCGGTGACCTTCACTCTTCTATTTATACTCGGCTCTGGTACCATAGGCTGCCAGAGTATTGGGTCCCCATACTCCAGAGCTACCTATTGATTTTCTACATTTGACACCAGTGTTTGACCTCGACTTCTTTGTGACCTCGCTCCTGCTCATCCCTATTTGCTTAGTTCTGATTTACCAGTGATCTTGCTTCAGTTTACCTCAATTGGCATTATACGAATTTCTGTGTCTGACCCGGCTTGCCTGACCTCGCTTTTGGATCAGCCCTGTGTTGTTTCTGACGCACGGTTTGTCCCGGATCACCAGACCATCCTTCTATCTATTGCTTTGCTGGAAACTCTCTCTGAGGACCGCGTCCTGCGTGTCTCCCACAGCAAAACCCAAACTCCCTTGCGGGGGTCCCTAGAGAAGACCGGAGGCGCACCTCACTGTAGGGTAGCGTCAATACCAGAAGTCAACCATCTCAGTTTCAGAAACCGTGACAGCAGGCTTCACCAGGGGCAGGGCTCTGTATGCGATCTATGCAGGTCTCATATTAGATGCTTTTGGCAGGAGCAGTATTTTTATACGCTACTTGCCCTGGTCTTGTGTAGACAGCATTATGTGTCTGCTTCATTCACCACCATCAACTTGGTCCTATGGGAGCCTTTTCACATTAGCAGGCTCATTCTTGACTTTCACAAGACTTAGATCCCAGCCCAAGACCGCTATGACTCTCGTGTTTAAACTGTGCCCCCCCCCCCCCCCCCCCATTCCTCTACCTACACACACACACACAACACTGACATCTTGACTTGGCCAGCCCAGGTCATTTTGGGGATTCCATTTTAAAATAAAATACCCAGGTTTATCCATGAGTTCTTTTGTAAAGAAATGTATTCCATGTTGTTGGAGTGTTGGGTTCTGCAGGATATTATTGGATCTGTGGGTGGTGGTACATGGTGTAAGTACAGTGTGCAAAGACATCTTGTGGCTGCTACAAAATATCAGAAATACTACCAACTGCAACGTAATATAAGGAAGTATAAATTCTTAAAGGTGGCCTAACCTTTTAAGGTAAGCAGGAATAAGGCCATAGATGATCCTGCTTGATATTTCCGATGAAAATCATGACTTACCTAACAGCAGAATACTCTCATCATCTAATATATCTGTCATTTTGAGGAACTGGAGATTAGGAAGGTTCTGAAACTGTTCAATAATCAGTTTAGCAGCATGAGTCATTCCTTCTCCCACTGGCAGCCATAGCTTCTCTAGGTGAATGAGAGAACCTAATGCAGTAGCTGTGGAGAAAATATATTTTTATTTATTTTTTCTGTATGAAGTTCTTGTAACTTTATTCCAGTACTAGTTTAACATTTCCTTAGTCTACATTCCTATTACATTTAATATTTGTTTAGTCTCTATTGCTACTGCAGGTGGTTGGCAAACCTGTCCTAAAATCATAGTCCTAAGAAAATAGTAATAAGATTCGAAGGGGTAACAAAGTAGAAAACGTGCAAGAACCATAGCGACCAATCAGACTACACAAATTATAGCAAATGTTTGATTGACTGACAAAATGTGTTACTGACAATTGCTTGTATTGTCTTTGAGTACACAACACTGGATAGATCTTTTTGTGTTTGCCAAGGTTATAAGCATTATTACTTTAAGTTGGAACACACCCCTGACGTAACAAATGTAGATCTAAATATTACTGAAAAAATAAGGCTCGACACATCATTTAGTCAAATTAAACATGCGGTAGATATTTTGTCTATATTACAAAAATTATTTTTTTCTTCCTAAGAAGCTGTTTTTTTTTACAAATGGAAATTAAAATTGACCTTAGCCAATAGACCACATATTTTCCATTTGATCTACAATAAGCTAGTGTGAAACATTGAATATAATAGAAAACACAGACATTTAGGAGCTGAAGTACCTCAAACTCCTTCTTATGTGACATGGAAATAGCATTTATCAGCCTCTGTAGTCTGTCACCAATGGATTCAAAACATTGTAATATGGCATTAATAAATTAAGTGTAACATTACCCATTTGTAGACAACAATAGCACACATTGAATGTTTTGCTTTTTGTATTTTTTTTTACAATATTACAAAAAGAATGTAAAAGCCACAACTGCTCTTGACTGATATGTCTTCCATCAAAAACTGTACTGTATATGTTTTGTATTTTTGTTATGTTACTGCTCCAAACTATACATATTGAGGCTGATACACCTGCACTGAATCTTTACACAGCCATAAGTTTTGAAAGCCTCATATGCAGACTTGGACACAAGTACTTTTAATATATACCTGATGTCAGCCTGGTACGTAGGCAACCCTTAGAGACCTATCTTTGGATTTTTAAGATCAAATGCATGAATTTATATTTTAGGCATTGAACTATAGCACAACACTCTTGACCTTGCCTCTAATGAACCTAGATCATCAATAATTCTGGTGTCCCCTCTCCCTCTTCCGTGGGTTTTCTTACCCTGTTAAACATCTTTGCCTCAATACTGTTAGTAATGTAACTAGGCTGTTCTTCAACTAATGTCGTATTCACACAACCACCTTTTAACACGATGAAATTACAATTTATTTATTAAATAAAACATTTCAAGCTTATAATAAATTAACAAAACATAAAAATTATAATAATATCTATATAGACTGTGTTTTACCAAAAGCCTTTGAAATATCTTGTCCAGTTATCTTTTGTTTGTTCAAGTTTAGAAATTTCAAAGATGTAAAATCCTTTAATGCTTGAGCTGTCAGGGAACATACAAGAACAATTAGTACAAAACACACTCTGCATCATAAAGAGCATTCACGTTACTAGTGAGTATACCAGTAAGTCTGGTCCTCATCCCCCCTTATGTGAACACACACCTACCATACATACAGTCAAGTCCATAACTATTGGGGCATCGACACAATTCTTATATTTTGAGCTCTATACACCACCACAATGGATTTGAAATAAAAAAAACACAATATGTGCTTTAACTGCAGACTTTCAGCTTTAATTTGAGGGAATTTACATCCAAATCAGATGAACAGTGTAGGAATTACAACAGTTTCTATATGTGCCTCCCACTTTTTAAGGGACCAAAAGTAATGAGACAAACTAATCAATCCTACATCAAACTTTCACTTTTTAATACTTTGTTGCAAATCCTTTGCAGTGAATTACAGCCTGAAGTCTGGAAGGCATAGCCATCACCAGACCCTAGGATTCATCCCTGGTGATGCTCTGCCAGGCCTCTACTGCAAATGTCTTCAGTTCCTGCTTGTTCTTGGGGCATTTTCCCTTCAGTTTTGTCTTCATCAAGTGAAATACATGCTCAATCAGATTCAGGTCAGGTGATTGACTTGGCCATTGCATAACATTCCACTTGTTAGCCCTAAAAAACTGTTTGGTTGCTTTTGCAGTATGCTTCGGGTCATTGTCCATCTGCACTGTGAAGCGCCGTCCAATTAGTTCAGAAGCATTTGACTGAATATGAGCAGATAATATTGCCTAAAACACTTCAGAATTCATCCTGCTGCTTTTGTCAGCAGTCACATCATCAAAAAATACAAGGCAAACAGTTCCATTGGCAGCCATACATGCCCACGCCATGACACTACCACCACCATGCTTCACTGATGAGGTGGTATGTTTTGGATCATGAGCAGCTTCTTTCCTTCTTTATACTCTTCTCTTCCCATCACTGTGGTACAAGTTGATCTTTGTCTCATCTGTCTATAGGATGCTGTTCCAGAACTGTAGTGGCTTTTTTAGATGTTGTTTGCCAAACACTAATCTGGTCTTCCTGTTTTTGTGGCTCACAAATGGTTTACATCTTGTGGTGAACCCTCTATATTCACTCTTGATTGTTGACTTTAACACATATACACCTACCTCCTGGAGAGTGTTCTTGATTTGGCCAACTGTTGTGAAGGAGTTTTTCTTCACCAGGGAAAAAATTCTTCTGTCATCCACCACAGTTGTTTTCCGTGGTCTTCCGGGTCTTTTGGTGTTGCTGAGCTCTTCAGTGCGTTCTTTCTTTTTAAGAATGTTCCAAACAGTTGATTTGGCCACACCTAATGTTTTTGCTATCTCTATGATGGGTTTGTTTTGATTTTTCAGCCTAATGATGGCTTGCTTCACTGAGTGACAGCTCTTTGGATCTCATATTGAGAGTCGACAGCAACAGATTCCAAATGCAAATGTCACACCTAGAATCAACTCCAGACCTTTTACCTGCTTAATTGATGATGAAATAATGCGGTATTAGCCCACACATGTCCATGAAATAGGTTTTGAGTCGATTGTCCCATTAGTTTTGGTCCCTTAAAAAGTGGGAGGCACATATAGAAACCGTTGTAATTCCTACACCGTTCAACTGATTTGGATGTAAATACCCTCAAATTAAAGCTGAAAGTCTGCAGTTAAATCACATCTTGTTAGTTTCATTTCAAATCCATTGTGGTGGTGTATAGAGCCCAAAATATGAGAATTGTGTCAAGGTTCCAATATTTATGGACTTGACTGTATAATGATTACATCACATCAAGGACAAGATTGGTGGTTGATGATTACTTTGGGCTAAGGCAAAAAAAATTTTTTTACAAAAAGATTTTTTTAAAACTAAGGCTGGTGGGTAATTTGTACATGTGTTTTTTTTTTTGCTTTTAAATTAAACAAATGTAGTTAGTATAATAGACAGTGGATTAATGGAGCTATTTAATTGATACTCACACCCTGCAGGTAGCATTACTTGCTACCTCTGGAATCTCTAATATTATTACCCCTGCTACTGAAATTGACCAGAAGATTACATGAGCTTATCAGGATGTGACTAGTTACTATATTTTGAAACCATCTAATTATAGTAACTATCCCAGGTCTGGCCAGCCTAGGAGATAGATAGCATGATTAGGGAGAGCAGTGCTCCATATTAGAAAATAAAGAAAAAATAATAAAATAAATTACTCTCCAAAGAATATAATTGACAGCACCAAATCTTAGTTAAAATTATGCATTCTTCAAACGATTCTTTAACAAAATTGGGAAACAATGCAGTATTATAAACAGCTAATAGGGTACCAGCAATAGATGTTGATATGTGCTGAACTCATTTTTCAAGTATATTGCAGAGGACAAAAAAATATGAAATGATATGGAAAAGTTGGATGTGTGAATGTCATTCAATATAGTGGGGTGTTTAACACCAGTCTTCCTTACTCAGTGCGAAACAGACCCATCTTTGGAGCCTCACAACACTAATCTTTGTTGTTGGCATCCATAATATTGGCATTCATGACTTTTTCTTATCTGAATAATATGTGATTGGCTTGTAAACAGACTACACAAAGATAAGCAGGAGATGAACATTGAATACAATAACATAGTCATAAACTATTTACAATAACTTAAAAAGGATTCCATCCAGGACCATTAGGTGAACCTAGGTGGTTGGTTAGGGTGCCAAAGGTTAGAGATAGCCTAAAACAATGAAGTGAGTATTTTTGCTCAAGGAAAGAGGGCATTTTATAAGCTTTTTAATATGTTTGGTGATTTATGATACCTGGGAATTCAGTAATATATGACACAATGTCCAGCATGCCCATTATATAGTTAATGTTGCTTTGATAATTACAGTCATAGAATATTGAGCATTATTCTGCCAGTAGAGTATTCATTCCTCTGTAATAGCGTATGATGATAACAACTACAGTACACCATATTTATAATTCATCCTTTTGCTTAATTAGCCATATATACATGCAGAATATTTCTGATCCAACAGAGCTTTGAGTAGGTACCAGAGACCTTTAGTTATGCCACTGTGTCTTACACTAATCTCTGCATTTTTTAAGCATATTCACTTTCAATATTCAATTGAATTTTACTTTAAAAAAATTGTAGTAGTGCTAAAACTTGTGTAAATTAGTTTAGAAACATTACCTAGTAAAGCCATGTCATTGTCCTGCAGAACTGATCCACAGAGATTCAATTCTTTTAGCTTCTTGCAAGTTGTGAGTGAGCTCATCAGACCATTACAATCCAGAAAATTTCCAAAACCCAAGTGCAATACTTCCAAATCTGCAAAGCTTTGAAAGAACTGAACTGCAATCAAATAAATGTTTATATACACAAGACAGGTAAAACTAGTAACACACCATTAACATCACATGAGATATATACTGACATTGCCTGCGAGGACAGTACTTACCAGGACACAATAAAACCCAATTAAAACTGACTTGACTCTTTTAGGCTACAGCTACCTTCAGTTGCCTAAAATTATATTTTACTGTATGAATAAAATATCACATGAAGCATGCAAAAATGATTTAAACAAAAATGTCTCTAAACTACTATGTCAGGAAATGAACATACACTAAACATTTAGGTTGAGAATTCTAGTCTAAAATATATAATTACACATTCGTAAAGGGTCATTTAAGAAAAGGATTCTCAGAGTATTGCATCAGCAAACTGACATTTGTTGGCTGTATGCATCAATGTCTGTGAAAATGGCTGCTGTTCAAAATTTAGTAAATCTTGTGCCCGTTGATGGACAGTACAGTTCAGGGGTATATGTTCCTTATTGGCATGGGTTAGATATAAGATGTGCCTTAAGATCCACAGATTCCCAAAATGAAGATTTCTTTTTATCAAACAATTTGTTTAAAATGTATATGCACATGAAGACATAAGTAATAGAGAGTCAACAGAAAACACTGCAAGTACTTCAATACATTAATATACATGCAGTACATATGGTTATCTTATGAAATAAAGGCAGACCCTATTTAACCTCACTTTTATACGTGAGTGGTGAGGCAGTGCTATGTAAAAACATTTTCACTTTTCTGGACCATGCACATAGAAAGGTGCACACCTAATTAGTAAGTTTCTGTGGTGCACCTGTGCGTACACTAACCCATACACCTAAACAGATAGTAAATAACCACCACTGACTCTTCATCTTACCAAACCTTGTAGAAACGCTTGTACAATTCGGGGAATGAAATATGATTCTTTTTATTCCATTGAGTCTTTGAAATTCATCTGGCAAATGGTCTAAAACCTCTGGATTCTCAGGAAGGACGACAGATACTTCCGTCAAGCTGGTGAATTTGTGAATGCCGCGAATCAACAATTCTAAAATACAGTGAAGTTCAGAAGAGTTAAAACTTTTCATTGATGTTACAGCTGCCAGAATGAAATCAAAATAATTTGGATGGATGAACTTTGCTTCTTATTATATTCATCCAGTATATGTCTGTTTATGAAACAATTTTTTAATTATTTCCACCTTTTATATATACATACCCCCCAACACTCATTATTTTGATTGTACTGCCCTGATTCATTGACCAGAGAGGGGCATGGCCTTGTGATAATGTGGGTGTGGTCTGGGCTGATCTGAGGGTGATATGGGTCCATTTGGGCA
Source organism: Mixophyes fleayi (assembly GCF_038048845.1). NCBI lineage: Eukaryota > Metazoa > Chordata > Amphibia > Anura > Limnodynastidae > Mixophyes > Mixophyes fleayi. The sequence goes on along the minus strand of NC_134402.1, from coordinate 390,326,002 downwards.
GAGTTTAGGCAGATTTGGTCATGGTTTGGTTGGATAAATGTTTGGAAGTTATGCATATAAATATTGCATTCCCACCATAGGGTACATGCTTAATTTGTAAGCAGCATTTACTTCCTCTTAATTTAATAGTATGACATGCATTTTACATGGATATGCATATTTTAGTATGGATGGAAACTGGTTACAGTAGAATAACATTAGTGCAGCAGAAAACAGCTTTGGATACTGTACCTGGATAATAAGTGCCATGAGCATTTTCAATCTGTAGGGATTCTAGAGAAGACATCTTGAGAATCAAATCTTGTTCTTCAGCGGCTAGATATGTGTCATGTATGGTCAGTTTCCTAAAAGAACTCAAGAACTCCTCAATGGCTGATGCAATATGCTTTACAAAGTCCCTGCAACTGTTCAGCTGGATCTCAATATGATCAGATATTGAGAAAAAAATATGGAATTTCTCACAGTTTAGTTGAGAAAAGTTGCCACTGTTAATATCATTTGCTTCTAGTTTGAAAATAGGCACTTTGTGTCCCATAAGTGTCTTAAATGGACGGATAACTGAGTCACTTATTACAATTTCTTGAGGAAAAAGTGAAAATATTTTATTGGAATCATTGCTTTTCTCTTGATTATCTTGCATTGTTTTATTAAAGGAAAGATATGCAGAAGAGTAATCCTTTTCCACTGTTGGAACACCATATTTTTCATAAGCATTTGCCATGCCTGATACATTCCATGGTGCTTTACGTAACATATTTCTATAATTCAAGGTAAATTCAACACAGCTGAACAAACTAATACTTTCTGGATATTTTTCAATGAAAGTGAGTATGCTCTCAGAGGACTTTACATTGAAAGGACTTACAGAGAAGGACATTGTTTTCCCAGTAAGAAACTGCATGACAATGGGAGCACAGTCAGGTAAACAATGAGTTTCAATTGCTGCTAAAATAGCAAATGTCATTAATCGATTCATACAATATAAATTAATGTCTTGAATGATTACTTTACGTAGGGTGTTAATGAGAAGGCTCTCTTCAAGTTCAAGTTCTGGGTGCCGCTGCAAATGTTCTGTACTGTCTAGATGGCAGTCCAATGCATCAGTGCTGTCATACAAACTGAATAAATAGGACAGGATCTTTTTAGTTGCCTTTGTAGAAATCCTGCTGGCATACTTCAGGAAATAGCTGTAAGGTCCAATGATTTTGAGGAAAGTATTTATTTGATGAAGGTAGTGAAAACCTTTCTCCAAGTCCTCCTGTTTTTCAGACTCTAATAGTTCACTCAGTCTTTTTCCAGCCAGAAATTCCTGGAATGAGGGGTCGAAAAACTTGTACATCGACTGAAGTCTTTGTGCTGTGAATTTGCTCAAAAGTCCACATTTGATGGCTTTGTCACTCTCCACATCAGCTGCTCTTAGGTCATCCTCTGTAAACTGAAACTGGCACTGAAAAAGACCTTTTAGGGCAAGTTCTCCACATGATGATACATGAGAATCCACTACTTCAGTCTCATCAGGGAATTTTACTGTGTTATATTTCAAGTATGCTTTAAAAGCATGTATGTCACCAATGGTATTACCACTAGGGTATTGAAACCAGGAGGAACATTGAGCAAGAATCACCAGAGGTGTTTGCAAAATGGCTGGTAAGTTTTTAGATGTTTCTAACGTCACTAAAAATGCCTTTACCCGCTCAATATCATGTGAGAACAGTTTTTTGACTAAATAAATAGTGCTATATAAAGGAAATTTTTGAATACTCAGTATGGTCCTTGCATTCTGACGCAGCATCCATCCTTTGTCAGTGCTCACTGTGATTGCCAAACTCAATCTGTTCCAGGGGTTTTTCAGTAAAAGTTCTTCTATGGCTTCTGGAACTGAGTTCATCACACCATAGTCATCCAGGAGAAACAGAGCCTTCTCTTTTAAATGGTTTATAATTTCCCCCACAATCTCTTCAGTGATAGATGTGGGTCCCATCAATTGCTGGCAAATTATGTCACTCAGTGTTTGTTGGCTCTTAGTGGAGGATAGAGAGATATAAAATACAAGGCTGAACCTGCTGAGTATAGGACACCTCCCTGAGGCCCAGAGAATGGCAATCTTCCTGAGCAGAGCTGTTTTCCCACTGCCGGCTTCTCCTTCTATCATAGTGATGTCCCTCAGCTCTGACAGGATGTCCGGTAATGTGAGCTGCCTCACTATATGATTTCTGGTGTCCTTCAATACAACAAATATGTCTGCAAAGAGTGAGCTGAGATTTATGGAAACAGAGTCTCCAAAAGGGGACATATTATGGAAAGTGGCATCACGATACTTTCCAATAAGCTGTTTCTTCAAAGTTTCCAAACTTTCAGAGAGTTGAACATTTGCTGTTTCTGTAAAAAATGTGTAATGGCAAATAAGTAATTAAGGAATTATCAATTTATGTAGTTGGATAATTCAAATAAATATTTTTTATTATATACAGTATTGGTGCAAAGTGTTTCTTCACTGTAAGGGATTTCACACTATGGATGTCTTTACCCAGGGAGGTGGTAATGGCTTTCCTTACAAGAAATGGTACCTACAGATTGTCAGAATGGGTTGGTTGATCCAGGGAATTAATTTGATTCCCATTTATGGGGTTAAGAAGGTTCTTTTCCAACTGTGAGAATAACTTGACAGCTCTCATCCCTGCAGGATTGTACAGCCCCAGCCAATACTGCTTGTGCACCAAAATGAGGGCAGATTGCAGGAGGGGTATGGAGAACAGAGACCAACCGTAAGAAACATCCTCTGGCCATTACTGCCCAATAAACTAGACCTCCCTGCAATCTGAGTTCCGGATATTCACTGAACCAGAAAGGATGCATATTTACCGTCTTTGCCACAGTAGCCTACGTATGAAGAACCCAGCAACTGTCTTGCTTGGTGATGCACGGAACCCCTTTCCAGCTGACATGCAACATGTAAGACTACCAGACACTTTACAAATGACTTCCTGCTCCCATATTAGTCCTCTGTGGAACAATTAGAGCCTGACTCATGCTGAACAGGCATACCTCTTAATCAGTGGTATCTGGTCCTTGAGACAAACCCACATTACTCACTCCTAACCTGTCATGGAGACCCGGACTTCAGTCCTCCTGGACCTTCTGGCTAGTTTGTGGAGTTGGATGCAGCTCTGTTTTTTTCTGAAACATATGCATTTTCATATTGGGCATGCATACCAAAAAAGTATACATACACCTATATGCAGATTTTTGTGCATACACCTGAAAAGGGTGGAAAAGTGGAGGGAAGGCATTGGCAAGCAGAGTCTGAGTACAGTATTGGCATGTTGACACATTTATGACTAAAGTAGACCTGGATGTAGACGTAGATAAGATTTTAACTTTCACTTCTTTTTCCTAAAAATTGTCTATTAGATTTTCACTTGAATTTCATTGGTTGCTATGTCATATTAAGGTGGAAGAAAGGTCCGACATGATTTATGACGATTTCAGGCTTTACATCACAAACGCCTGCAATTTCAATAAGGGTGGGTAGGCACTTCCTCAAATTATTATGAACCCTTTCATTGACAATTTCATATCAGACAATGACCAAGTAATGTTCTTGCCAAAAGTTCTCAATAAATTAATATTAAACACTCCAAATCATTAAGGCTCATCCTCCACACCTCTGCCTCTCCATGCTCCCTGCATTAGCCTTGCTTAAAACAACTGTTGAAGTAATCTGTGGATAACTGTTGTGTTAGAAGAGATGCAGTTTATGAGGTAAGTTACTGCCAATACCCAGCAGCCTACAGGGCTATTTAATGGCTGCCATACTGCTAGGGTCTTGATGTTGGATTTTGTGGCATTGATCATCTCAGGCCTTGTTCTGGTTCTTTTTGAAACTATTTTTTTTTTCGTTCCTGCCCACATGTAGCCTTGTGCAGTCTATCATTGTGTTACCCTAAATCAACTATATATATATGGTCTTCCCCATTTATAGTGTGTTCAGTGCTTCTGCTTTGTTTTATTCTCATCCATGTGTTGACTGGCTCTGCCTTTAGTTTACCTGTGTCTTTCTAGCTCTTCCTATTGTCTGTAGTTCAACCCTTTTATTCCAGTGCTCATCAAGTCACCCTCGCTGACCCCAATCAAGATCTCAGGTCCATGTGCCATTTTATGTCTTGGTGGCATCTTTGTACTGAAAGACAAATCCTACTCTACTGCACTGAATATATCTTAATGATTCAGTCCTCTGGGACTGCATGTGTAGTTTGAATGCTCCACATGATTTGGTTGCTGAGATTCCTGTCTAATTATGTGATACATTCACTACACATCTGCAGACACAGCAGTTTGAATCTCCCACCCAGTAGTTTCCACCACGCTGACTACTCCTTTCCCATCCCAGCTGTCAAAAGTAGCTCTCCAGTGACACAGTTATGTTAGCAGTGGAAATCTAATGTGGGGTTACCTCCATCAAAGTTAAACATGAATGGGAGGGACTTTTTAAAGAGAAGGGGTAATCTAAGGCAAAATTAGTCTAAATGCTCATTGACAATGGCTCTTACCTGGTAATGATATTTCTTGATTGCACAGAATACTTCTGAATGATACACTCTAGAAGCAAGATGAAAATAGTTGAAGTCATCATGCACTATAGCACATATTTGTGAAAAAGCCATTTTTACCCTCTTTGATTCAACAGTTTTTCTGGCAATTGCATGGTGGTTCACTGTACGGATTCATACAACAAAACTATGTTTTTTGTGAAGGATCAACTTGTCCATACAGTTTGCCAAACTATTTAAACCAACAAGCAAAAATGAATCATTTGACCAAACTATTGCTGTGCAATATGTGAGTACATATTAAGAAATGCTGATTTTACTTGAAAATTCTAACTGTATATAGTGTGTTTTGTGCACAAATATAACAATTTGCTGATAATTACGCCCATAGCTCACAGTACAAGGAGACGCTATGCAAAGAACATTTTGCAAAGAGCTAGTAAGAGGATTACATTGTTTACTATGGAAGTGCTGGATCACAGCAGGGGCCTTAAATCTGCCATGTTAAAAGGCCAAGCAGTGAGAGGAAGCCCAATGATAAGGCACCTACACAGTGGAGCCCCATTTGGGATTTCAGTTTCACTGGGATAGAACTGAAAACCTAAATGAGCTCCACTGCACATTGTACATGCTCAGATGTGCAACGCACAGGCCTCCAGAGGGCATATACACATCACTGTGACTGTTCCCCTCGCAAAAAGATTTAGTATGGGAACAGGAAAGTAGTAGTTCTGCCCATGGCTAACAGCACACAAAGGCACTCCAGAAAGTGCTTGTTGCAAAAAGCTGGTAAGGTGGAATTTTATTAGTAGTTTAATTGTTTACAGTATGATTATTGGGACCACTACAAGATCAAGCTCATACTTTATCCGGCCCATATTACCTCGACTCCCCCTATTGAGGAGGGGGACAGGAATGTTAGAAGAAAGCAGCATTCAGCCATGAACACCCCAATCAGCCCAATACCTCTCAACAGACGCTGCAAACATTTGCACCCCCTTAACTGCCACCATATTGACACACAGATTCAGGTATGTTTGTAGTGCATAACATCACAAAACATTATGTGTATTGCCAGGGTGCACTCTTGAGCTTTCTTAAATGATCTTTACTGTGTCCTCCTTGCATATTGTAGTAGAAGAATAAGGCTGGCCATAGATGCAATAACTTTCAATCACAGCACACAAGTTGCAATCGCATGAATTGCAAAATGATATGATTTTGGATAATTATCAGATTAAGGGTCAATATGTACGGCTGCAAACCGCAGCTATACATAAAGAAGTATTGCTGCAATGCCAAGGTTACTCTGGGGGCCCCGGCCTTCAACGAGGTAATCTACCTCTTCACCAGCCTACACTACCAGTGAATGGAGAAAGTGCTATGTGCATTTGCAAAGTGCTTTCTCCCGGGAGAGATCCAGCAAAGCTAAAGATGCTTTAGCTGCATTTTTTGTTCATTCCAAAAGATCTTGTCTAACTTCTAAATGGCATTGATTAGTTTGCCATCACAAGTAGGAAGAAATTAAGAAATGAAACTGAGTTTGAACCACTCTTCTTTATCATGACTATGCAATAACTCAGCTACTCCATCACTTGTTCTTTATTACTTTCCATTCAACACTTCCACCCAGTCCCCCACATGGCTCCCCACATCATTACTCCATGCTATCCAGACATCCAGGAATAAACTACATCTACTGCAGCCTCACTCTGCACTACTTCTCTGATTGCACAGGACATTGCAACTAGGTAATTATTTTAATTTCCCTCTTTTTTGCTATTTTACTCTAAATCCCAATTTTTGCCAAATAATTTTTTCCCTTACCTTTCATGGCATTATATTTAGGACTGTCCACATTGCCCCTTCAGTAACTCACCTCTAGTTAACACTCATGAACTTTTCCTATTTAAATACAATAAATTAAAAAGCCTCACCCGATTGCCAGAAACTAAAATGACACAAATCTTACAATCATCTTTCCTACCTTTCTTCCTCCCTGCTTCTATTAGCTGGTGATATATCACCTAATTTAGGTCTCCCTCACTTCTACCACAAACATATCTGAGCATTACAGAAATCCAGCAAACCTCAAACACATCACCTGCCTCCCCTCTCTTCCAAAGTCCTTTAAATGTGGCTTTTGGAATGCATGCTCTGTTTGTAACAAACTTACCTCGGCACACGATCTCTTGCTCTGAAACAACCTCAACCTTCTAGCAATAACAGAAACATGGCTTACACAATCAGATACTGCCTCATCTGCAGCCCTTTCACATGGCGGTCTCCATTTCCCCCACAGCCCCAGACCTGGAGGCAGACAAGGAGGTGGGGTTGGACTACTTTTCTACCCACAGTGCACGTTCACATTTCTACCAAATGTCCCATCGCTCATGTTCACATCTTTTGAAGTACATAATGATAAGATTTTTAACCCATTCTCTATGTGTGTTGCTGTCATTCATCGCCCCCCTGGTACACACCAACAATTTCTTGAACACTTCTCGGCATGGCTACCTCACTTCTTAGCCTCTGACATTCCCTCCATCATCATGGGTGATTTCAACATCAATATTGCTAATCCATGTTCCAATGATGCTTTCAAATTACTCTCTCTAACATTCTTAACACTCCTTTCCCCCTTTCGGATCATCACCTTATTAGCTACTCACTCACAACCAGTTCTTTACCCTCCCCAGTTTCAAACTCTTCCAAGCCTCCTCTCACCCGCAGGAATATTAACTCTATTGATTATCAACAGTTTTCCACCTCTTCTACACCTTCTCTCCCCAATTTCTACATTCTCCTCCCCTGATAGGGCAGTACCTTATTTTCACCAAACCCTAGCAACTGTCCTTGATCAAGTGGCTCCTGTGACTCTACATTCTCTGCGTAGACTTCGTTGCCAAATGTGGCACACTAAAGTAACACGAACTATACAAAAACTCTCTCGCAAAGCAGAACATCACTGGAGTAAATCTTGTACCTCTAATGATTTCATCACATATGCTGCTATCTACTACTTCTATCGAAATGCTCTGGACAATGCAAAACAAACATATTTCCAATTTCTCATCTATACTCAGACTTCTAACCCCAATCTCCTTTTTAACACATTTAGATCTCTTCTCAATCCTGCCACCCCAAACCCTCAGACTACCATAAGTGCCCAGGATCTTGCTTCCTTCTTCAAGGACAAAATAGATAAGATCAGACTTGAAATGGTATCATCTCCCTCGACAAGCAATCAGCTCAATTCTTTTGTAGAACCCTCTGACACTCTCTCTTCATTTGATCCCGCAAATGAAGAGGAAGTTTCTACTCTCTTCTCCTCTTCCTACTCTACCTCCTGTCCTCTTGCTCCCATACCCTCACAAATTGGTAGGTCCTGGTCTCCTGTGCTCATTCCACCTCTAACTAAAATTTGTAATCTCTCTCTCTGTACTGGTATTTTTCCATCACTATTCAAGCATGTAGTGATTACTCCTATTTTGAAAAAACAAAATTCTGACCCAAACTCTCTTAAATTACCGTCCCATCTCTCAGCTCCCATGCCCCTCCAAGCTTATCAAGAGAATTGCCTACACTCGCCTCACACACTTTCTTACAGCATACAACCTACTGAATTCTCTTCAGTCAGGTTTACGCTCTCAACACACCACAGAGACTGTGCTGATCAAGGTTGTCAATTATTTGATCACAGCAAAAACTGTAGGGCATTACTCTCTTCTAATTCTCCTGGATCTCTCTGCTCTATTTGACAATGTTGATCACTCTCTCCTCATACAAATGCTACAGTCCCTAGGTCTTGAAGGCACTATCCTATCCTAGTTCTCATCCTACCTATCTAATCGCTCTTTCAGTGGTCATTTCTCTGGATCCACCTCTTCACAGCTTCCTTTATCAGTTGGAGTACCACAAGGCTCAGTCCTTAGTCTTCTGCTATTCTCAATTTACAGCACTTCTCCTGGAAAACTAATAAGTTCCTTTGGATTTCATTTTCATCTCTAAGCGGATGATACACAAAGCTATCTATCCTCTCCTGATCTCTCACTATCTGTGTTGTCTCTCGTCACTGACAGCCTTTCTGTCATTTCATCTTGGATGTCTTCTTGCTAACTCAAACTCGATCTTTCAAAAACTGAATTAATAATATTCCCACTCAAAAATAAAAGCTTCCTGCCTGACATTTCTATTTCTGTTGATAACATGAACTGAAATCCCACCCCACAAGCTCGCTGCCTAGGTGTAATTCTTGATTCACAACTATCCTTTGTTCCCCACATCGACTCTATATCCATATCATGTTACATACATCTAAAGAATATTTTCAGAATATGCACATATCTCACACAAGACACTGCAAAAATTTTAGTTCATGCACTCATCATCTCCCACATCGACTATTGCAAATCCCTCCTTACTGGTCTTCCCAAAATCAGACTTGAACCTCTACAATCTATTTTGCACGCAGCGGCTAGATTGATTTTCCTTGCAAACCGTTCTGTCTCTGCTGAGCCACTCTGTCAATCTCTATATTGGTTGCCTGTTTTTCAACAAATCCAATATAAAATTCTTCTACTAACATACAAGGCCGTTAACAAAATTGCACCAACATACATATCCTAATTTGTCTCAAAATATCTCCCAACTAGACACCTCTGATCTGCACAAGATCTGCGTCTCTCTTCCACTCTCATCACATCCTCCCATTCCCAGTTACAGGACTATTTTTGGGCTGTACCCACTTTGTGGAATTCCCTTCCTCGCACAATAAGACTTTCCTCTTGTCTTCAAACCTTTAAGCATTCTCTGAAAACACACCTCTCCAGACAAGCTTATGATATTCCTCAACCAGCATCTTATTCTCCCTAGGTTACCCTACAGCTAACACAAGATAACAACTCTCTGACATTGCTGTGTAACTGATCACGCAGCCTACTCAATACATTTCATTTTACCTTTGCATTTTAGCTGCTCCAATCTGCAATATGATGTAGCATGTGCCCTTGCGTTTCAAACTCCCATTGTCCCATAGATTGTAAGCTTGCGAGCAGGGCATTCCTACCTCTCTGTCTGTACGTATTACCCAGTATTGTTTTATTAATGTTTGTTCCCAATTGTAAAGCGCTACAGAATTTGCTGGCGCTATATAAATAAATGATGATGATGATAATACTATACAATGTAGCCATTAAGCTTGACCATATTCAAATCGGCTCCAACAGCTTTCAGAAAAAAAATGTTTACCTCAAAATTTTTAGTCTATCTAGATTTAGAGAATTTCCCTAGAATTTTCAATCTTTAGAGTTGAATCTACAAACCAGGTCAAAAACTACTCTGAAAGTATTCTGCATCTCTATTAACCTATGCTCTGGGTCTTACATTGAGTAGAACCGGTCCTGAATAGTACTGCTAAATAAAAGTAATGCAGTCACAAATTACAGATAAGTGATGTTAAAGCAATTATAAGATTAGAAGATATTTTATATCTGAAGCTAATAATTTATAAAAAAGTGTGTTATTGCATAGTCCGGCGGTTCCCAAACTGTGCGCCGCGGTTCCCAGGGGTTCCGCGGCGCTGTCACTGGGGTGCCGCGGGCCAGCCATAAAAAAAAAGAAAGAGCACATAAACTTACCAATCCGCCGGGCGCCGGGACCCAGCAGCCTCCTCTCTCCCGCAGCTGTCACTGAATATCGACGTCAGTGACAGCTGCGGGAGAGAGGAGGCTGCTGGGTCCCGGTGCCCGGCGGATTGGTAAGTTTATGTGCTCTTTCTTGTTTTTATGGCTAGGAGAAGTGGAGGAGGACAGCGGGCAGCGGAGGAGGACAGCAGGCAGCGGAGGAGGACAGCGGGAAGCGGAGGAGGACAGCGGGTAGTGGAGGAGGACAGCGGGAAGCGGAGGAGGACAGATGGCAGTGGAGGAGGGCAGAGGAGGACAGCGGGCAGCAGAGGAGGACAGCGGGCAGCAGAGGGGGACAGAGGGCAGCAGAGGAGGACAGAGGGCAGCAGAGGGGGACAGAGGGCAGCAGAGGAGGACAGCGGGCAGCAGAGGGGGACAGAGGGCAGCAAAGGAGGACAGAGGGCAGCAGAGGAGGACTGTGGGGCAGCAGAGGAGGACAGCGGGGCAGCAGAGGGGGACAGCAGGGGGACAGCGGGCAGCAGAGGGGGGCAGCGGGCAGCAGAGTGACAGAGGGCTGCAGAGGGGGGCAGCGTGACAGAGGGCTGCAGAGGGGGCAGAGTGCCTGGATGCAGAGGGGGCAGTGTGACAGAGGGCAGAGGAGGGGGACAGAGGGCAGAGGAGGGGTACAGCGTGACAGAGGGCAGAGGAGGGGGACAGCGTGACAGAGGAGGGGGACAGCATGACAGAGCAGGGGGACAGCGTGACAGAGGGCAGAGGAGGGGGACAGCGTGACAGAGGGCAGTGAGAGGTGACAGAGGGCAGAGGGGGCAGCGTGAGAGGGGGCAGAGTGACTGGATGCAGAGGGGGAAGTGTGACAGAGGGCAGAGGAGGGGGAAAGTGTGACAGAGGAGGGGGACAGTGTGACAGACAGCAGAGGAGGGGGACAGAGGGCAGATGAGGGGTACAGCGTGACAGAGGGCAGAGGAGGAGGACAGCGTGACAGAGCGCAGAGGAGGAGGACAGCGTGACAGAGGGCAGAGGAGGGGGACAGCGTGACAGAGGGCAGAGGAGGGGGACAGCGTGACAGAGGAGGGGGGCAGCGTGACAGAGGATGGGAACAGCGTGACAGAGGGCAGTGAGAGGTGACAGCGTTAGAGATGGCAGAGGGGGCAGAGTGACTGGGTGCAGAGGGGGCAGTGTGTCTGGATGTAGAGGGGGCATTTTTGCATACAACTAAATAAGTATTTCTGTCCTGACCTAAATACTTATTACATTTTTTTGACCCAACTACTTCTAAAACAGGACTGCTCAGTAATTATTTTGGAGGGGTGCCTTGAAAAAATTTGGAGACTCTAAGGGTGCCGTGAACTGCAAAAGTTTGGGAACCACTGGCATAGTCATTAAATTAGATATAATGTATTATAAGACATTTGTATTAGAAATCAATATAAATGTATATGTATCAAAGTGTATTAGAATTAAGGATGACACTGCATATGCTAGAAGCTGACATTCACAGCTTAACCAGCAACTTGTTATCAAGATTGTATGCTCTAACTGTAGTGCTGAGTTGAAATCCTACAACAACCAGAGGGACCGCCTTAAGTATCTGATCTATATGGACATTTTCAATATGGTTAAGGGCTGGCATAAAGAAAAGTTTTCACTACGCTAGTATTCCAATGAAGCAAGATGTCCCTTTTCTTTGAATTTGAAATGGAATCAACCAATGAAGATTGAACACCTGGTTGTAACTGATGCATCTGGACTATGAGAATAGAAGGACTCTCCTTAAAGAGACGATATATAGATGATTATATTGGGTGTTCTTAGCAATAGGAATGTACGTGTTAGAATATCATGAATATGTAATTAGCTGTGTAACGTGTAACCCATACATATCAAGTGAGAAGAATGGAGTGTTAAACTTTTGGATTGAAGCTAACACGAGATGTATACTCTCATTTGTAAGATGGCTATTGTTTTGCTGTGACACTAAGTTTGTTTATTATTGGAAGTAAAATTTTTATTACTTCAACCTCTTGTACAGGATACTCTTCTTTCCTGCTTCTAAAGTGGTGTATTAGAAGGAAATGTGGGTACAAATTCCAACTCTACCAAAGTAAAATATTTACCGTCAATCCTTCAAATCTGCAGTAATTCTTAATGTACAGCTGAATATCATCTTCCGATTTTTTGCTCCGAAGAAACTCACACCTTTTAAAAAAATTATTGATTTAATTATTTTGTGTCACGTGTTAAAGTTATGATCAAATCAAATCAGTCACTTTGTGTTTTGATGCCCAGATTTGAAATGTAAGAAATGTTGATTTAAGGGAGAAGCCATTATGTAAATATTTATTGTAATTTGTGGCTCCAGAAAATGGACCTTATTCAAATCAGAATGCACATTGCACGCAAGTTGCGGTTTAAAAAAGACCACAGAACATTAGTATATTTCCAACTGTATTCAAGTTCAAACAGATCTCAAGATGTGTTTAGATTTGAATCTGGATGTAAGTATGCTTTGCCTAAACAGTGCTTGCTGTATTTTATGATATAAGCATATGTGCAGCATAAGGTTACATCAGAACACATGCAAATATATGTAAATTATAAAATAAATTAATAACTATAAACAATAACATCTTGAATAAAAATATGGTGGTTTATATAATTTGTTTTATAATTTTTCTTTACATTTAATACATAAATCAACCTTTTATCTTAATGCGTACTGTACATACACTGTTTTTTATGATCTATTTTACTTCAATACATAAGTTCTGTGCTAGCTAGTGGCATGCATATGTGTACTCTTCAAACAAAGACTAAGCCGTGCTAGTCATCACTATCAGTCGGCACTTAAACCTGCCCCGTAGCTGGTCTGAAAAACAAGCGTACTGAAGAGAAAACCAGAACCTGAATAGGTTGCATCGGAGTTGGCACGCCCTCGGAACACACTTATTGTGCAGTGTCTATGTCCATCCCCCCTTCCCACACCTGTCCCGACCTTCAAGTCATAGGCCAATAGTAAGTGTCATGTGCGTTCGTACGTGAATTGCATGTAATTGTGCTAATTTGCGTAAGATCCTTATCAGAGGATGCACAGAGCTGGCTCATGCAAGACACAGCATCCAAAAGGACTTACGCCTGGACATGAATCAAGTCTAATGTGTTCAAAAGGCAACATAATAATGGTTGTTTGCTCATTGTACATTATGGTAATAAATAATGCATCTATGCTAGCAGCAACATAGGAAAGAATGCATAGAACTTGAACTTCTGTTTAAGCACTTACCAGGGTAAGTTGATATTTCTTGGTAAGATACACTGGTAAGGCAATGACCATCAAAAATTGAACTTTTGATAAATTTGGCAGTGCAAACAGAAATCGTTTATGGCATGTACTGTATATTGTTGTTTTATATGAACTCAGAGAAATCAATAATTTTATAGAACTCACTGAGGAAACCACTTTGCATGTTCTCTCCAGGGGTCGTCATTTTCTTCCCAGTTCACCAAACATCCACCACAGGAGAAGCATTGGACGCTGTCTCTTGTTCCTAGGTTATTTTTTTATGGTAAAAGATTATGGTTAATTCACAACAAAGTTTTCTAACCACTTCCCGGTTATGTCACAAGACGTTTGTTCACTCAGCAAAACCAAACACACATTTTCTTTTATGTGCCAAATACAATAAAACAGTTGCAAGTTTATCCCCCCATCCACCCTACACAACCCAATTCAAGGTCCATTAGGAGTAAATTAGGCATTACAAAATGACATTTTCCAGTAACAAAAGTCAGGACATTCCTGGGACAATTAGGGCACAAGGGAAAACTACCACTGGGTGGAGCTATCATCAACCAGAGAGGTCTATATAAAAAAATAGGAAACTTACTAATGCATAGTTGTTGTTGATAAAGTGGACAGGGAGAATGGTTCTGAGTCCCTTCTAGTCATTAGAATACAAGAATAATAAAGTAACTTACCTATGAAATAAAATCCAGCCTGTGCAAGGACAGAGGGCTCTATTAAAGCATACACAGGCCAGCAGATATAAGATTGTTGTCTGGTTGGTTCATCCTTCATTGATTCCTTGTGATGCCCTGTATTAAATTCTGTAGGCTGCAGGCGAACATCATACTTTGCGATATTACCAACATCATTGCCCTGAATAAACCCACAGGTCGGATTGAATTTTCGATGGTTCTCTATTGGGGTGGCACTTAAAGATTGCTTACACAGTACCAGCCCACAGCAGAAGCATTGGCAGCTGTTCTCCAAACCAGTACAGAAGAATCCAGCAGAAGCCAGCTCTTTTGGGGACCAGGTTGACGAGGGTTCTAGATCCGATAGACTCCTTAACCTCTTTGCTTCACTTCTCATTGAGTAGTTGGGTCCTTTAGGCAGTTGCTCACGTATTTTTCTATGGGTTTCTTTCATTTCAGAGATAAGTTTGTCTAAGTCCACATGCATAAAAGAGGGTGGTAGAGCAGGTCTAAATGATGGGTCAAACTCAGATATGTTTGTGAGGTCCATACTTTCAGAAGATAAACGATGTTTCAATATACTGCATAAAAATAATATACAGAATTTGTTTTCAGAATGAAGCTGTAAAAATATACAGTATAGTAGTATTATAATGTATGTTGTATGTGGTCAGGTCCACTAAACCCCCAACACCCACACACACCTCCCACACGTGCTATAGGAAATGTTCTTTTAAACACTGTCAGTGCAGTGTGCCTTGTATTAATGTAAAATCTATGTTGAAAAAATGTTTGCAAATGTTAAACATTCAAGTTTAACATTCAATCCCAGACCGTATTTAATGGAGCCATGGTGGAGAGGGGGCTGAGCCCTTACTCAATTTAGCAGTACATCAAAACAGGGGAATAACACCCCACCTGCCCCTTAGTACAATGTTAAAGGAAAGACCATAGTCCAGACTGATTCACGTAAGAGAAAACTGAATCAACCTGGAACGGATATACCATGATCACTGAATTAGTTAGAAAAACACATTTTGCAGGTTATATTTATATAACCAGATGGCTTAATGTACACTTATCTCAATATACAGCAAGAAAATTCAGCTTAGACATAGAGTACTCGTTATTAGAATAACACTGATTTCTTGGGCTCCCAAACATAGTTATTTCAAAGAACATTTATTAAAAAGGCCCAATACAAGCTAATTTTGGGGAGTTATGTCTTGAAATCACCAAGACACTATGGGGCATATTCAATTGTCCACGCTATTTGGAAAAGTAACGCGGCCTGCACACTATTACCCTTATTACGGTAATATTGCGCGTAATTACCGTTATTACGGTACCTTTAACGCTGGCTTTCACCTCGCAGCTCAGGGAGCTGCAAGCTGAAATCCAGCTTAGAATTACCGTAATAACGGTAATAGTTTTAATGCCGTGTTACTTTTGCAAGTAACACGGACAATTGAATATGCCCCTATATGTGGCTTAATACGATTTGAATCATTGGAAAAGGTTACAGATATCTGTCACCTAAATAAAGTGGGCCTTATTCACATTTCACACTGCTGGTGCTTCTGAAAGATGTGCCCAGCACACAGCAAGGTGTTTGCCTGCTCTCTGTGCTCAGGGGAGGTTTCTGCGAACTAGATGAACACTTAGATATGCAGAGGTGGAAAATCTGCAAAGGTGCGCTCTTCATAATGTAAATGTAATATCAAAGCAAACCTTCAACCTCCTATCACTTTAGAACCATCCCTTTCATTAAACTGTTTCTTTTTTTGCCTGAATATAAAACTCTGCTTAGCTTCAATTATGGCTTAAATTTATCAAGAGAGTGAGGTGACATTAGGCTGTAAATGTATTAAACAGCAGTTTTTGAAGTCGACGAAATTAGTTGAGTTTGAAAGCTAGTTCTAAAGATTTGCCTACAAAGATTTTTACATACAGGTAAAAATATGTTTTTCTGGAGTTGTTAGTAAATATTTTTTTCAACAACATGGTAATTTGAAGAACACTCTGCATAATGTGAATCATTTTCAGAAGTTTCAAAGTATTACATTGCAAGAGAATTTTAATGCGTTATAAGGATTTCCAAAACAACTTAAACAACAATTATTGCAAAAAATAAAGGCAGACTTTCTTTAATGTGTTACTCTTTCATGGGGATAAACTACAGGAGAAGTGAATTGTTCACATATTTATTTCAAGCTTCATTGTCAGAATTTTGTAAAATTATGGACTGATAGCGCTGATGAAAATGGATGTCAAGTATTACCCAAATTGTAAGTTAAACATTCCGCTGGGATCTCTTTTGTGCAGGCTACAAATATAATATAATATGTTCGAATACCACACCATTTAATACATCATATTGCACCATTTGCCAGATAATCAAAACACAGGATGTGTGTTATAAAGGGGAATTACATTACATTAGAATAAATTAAACTTCAACTTGGATTTTTCCTGTCTCCTGTATTTTGCTTCATTTATACTTGTGTGTGTAGGTCATACTTGCCATACTCTCCCGGGAATGTCCGAGAGACTCCCACATTTTGGGTGAGTCTCACGGACTCCCGGGAGAGTATGGCAATCTCCCGAATCGGTCAGAATTTGGTCCAAATCGCAGCGATTCATCGGGAATCGCGGCGTTTGGCCCTGCCCCCACTGTAAAATGACACGTTTGCGTCATTACATCACGAGGCGGGGCCAAAATGACACGATTTTTGGAGCCCCGCCCCCTGCACGCTCACCTTCCCACTGCAGCTCCCGGATCATACTTGCCATAAGTTGGCAAGTATGGTGTAGGTATATGTGTAACATTTGGATACAGGCAGCTCTGCTGCTTTTTTACTGATATTTGTTTCATGTGCCTTAGTGTTTATTCCATTGAAATATAACTGCATAGTTGATTTTCTGTGTGTATTATATAATTAATTAATTAGCTAGTTTTTCTATGTTAAGAAGATGCCCAAAAAGATCTAGTAAGCTGTGTCATAGTTGAAATATATTAGCTTACATATAGTTTGCCTTGAAAGAAACCAGTTATATTTTGTACTTACCAAAGTTATATCTGAGAATTGTCAGTCCCACGACTGCTGGGAAGAAGCTGTTGAATTGTTATAACTACAAGAAAGGCGTTGTCAGCAAGTGTAGTGGTGAATGAGCTAATACAAGGAATGAGGAAGTAATATGACCACATACAAAGGAGCAGTCTCTGTCAGGAAAAGATACATATTTAGGATATACACTGAGCTTTTTGGCCAATATTTTTTCTAATTGTCATGAACTGCAAAGTATATCAGGTTGTCTATCACTGTATTAGATACAGGATAGGATACCAAAAGATGTATACAAAAGTGGGATAGGACGTAAACTTGAATAAATATGTGTAACAATTGTCTCGTTGTCTGAATGCAAAGATTCATGGGGAGATAGATACACGTGTTAGCCACAATCATGTGATCGCTCAAACAAGAAAGTGCTGATCTACCACAGACACAGAGGGAATCAGAAGCACAGGTGTGTGAGCAGGGAGGGTTGTGACAGTATGGAAGTCGTAAGTTCCTATTTATTGTAAATAGTCTGGAAGGACTAAGAATGTCACACTGTGACGGGATAACTCAGATTAATTTTGTTTTTTAAATCTATTCTGATATTTTAGAAACATTTAGTTTTAATATTTTGCACATAACAATATTACTACACTTACATCAACCACTCACTTCTTCTTCCATTTCAAATGACACCAGTGATAGCCTGTTAATGCATATATAGTATACTATGTGTTTTATTTGTTGTTATCTGTAGGTAATATTTAGGCTACAGTCACTGGTCGCAAGTTTGGATGGCCCGAAAATTCCCAACAATAGGACACCTTTGGTAACTGTAACTTGGACTCTCATGTGCATTACATCAGCTGTGAGGGGGCTCACCAGAAAGTCTGAAGTCCGGTGAGCTCCTCCAGGCCACCTGAGTGATTTTCTCATTGGCTGGGTCAGTGAGCTAATCATGGCTCACCTCCTGGCCACCTGTTCGTTTGGTGCCATGGCGAGCCAATCAGGACTCGCCGGGTCCTTACGTGGAGTCAAGTCGACGCCGCTTGATGTCGACGTGCCTCTGGCTATTTAATCCAACGCAAGTGGCCATCTTTAGTCCGACGGCAGAGAAAAATGTAACAGCACCTAGGGGAGAAGGCCATACAACTCAACTTCCCTTCCCAGCAACCCAACAACTCACCCGTTTCTGAGAGATGCCTTACCTTATACTCGGTGGACCACCTGAGTCTGCCAGCAACTAACGGTACCACAGGCCTCTGCCTGCGGCCTGGGACCACGGCCTTTAAGCCTTCTTCGGTATGCAGGACTTTTAGTGCTCTTTCAGACCTAACTAAGGAAGATCAGACTCCACCCTTACAACCTAAAGTTTATCACTCACCATGGTCAAAGTGTCCCGCAGATTGGTGGTAATCGTTAACACGATTACCACAATTACGACACCCACGAGACCCACAAATAAAAAATGAATGTATTAAAAACTGATGTAAATATTAATAGATTTACCTGAAAAATGACTGTGCAGATCACCGATGGAGTCGCATGATGACCGCAAGTGATTTCGAATGAAGAGCTGTCCGGCACTACAGTTAAGTGTCATCACAACTTATGTTAACTTAAAGCGGCAATGTCGGGACCTCACAGGTTAAGTGTTTAAACACTTAACCCAACATAGCTATGTGCTCATTCTGAGCACATAGCGAATTGAAGTCTCTAGGGATGGCAGAGTAGACTCCAGATGCCACAACAAGCAGAAGTTACAGAGGGAGCACGACCAATAGAGCAGAGAGAGCGAGAGATAGAGAGGGAAACACAGAGCAAAACACAGAGCGAGTGACTGGAAGACAGAGAGTAATAAAGAAGAGCAAGGAGTAAAACAAAGTAAATTATATGGTGGTCAGCACAATAGAAAGAACAAGTAAGAAGGGAAGCAAAATGGTGAAATAACACATAACAAGAGTCAATGTAAAAAATAAAGTGCAACATTGACTGAAGGACCAAACAGAAAAGTGAACTATCGATAAAGAAAACTAATTAATAGCACAAGTACATATAAACATCACATTTTTAACTAATAAAAACGGATTCTGCTCAACATAAAATATATAAACCTGGATGCATAAATAGATATCACTTCCTAGTCAAGATAATGGTGTGTTGTTATATATCTGTCGACTAGATATAAACAATAGTACACCTAACTGATAGATATCTATAGTGTAAATAGTTATAAAGTAAAACCCTTTATATTTCAGATATATCCATATATATCTAAAGTGAAGATGAGATCAGTCAAACAAACAGCACACAAATCCTCCAAAGTTCAACTCAAATATTAACCAGTAGGTTATTAAACATGTGTGAGTTCAGACTCCCATCAGCAAAAAAATTATTCAGTGTAAACACATATATAACTGCCAGAGAATTTCAATTGCCACTAAGAAACGAAAGATTTACAGTTTAAAACAAGCTAGAGGTGCAATTTTGCTTACCAGAGAGCTGATTGAGTCAGTCCAACTTATTGCACAGCTCTGTGTGCACTAAGCAATAATTACCTCCATAGACTGTTCTGATAATACGGCAGTGCTGTAGCTCCTACTCCGCTTCACATGAAAGTTTTTCAGCTAGCTATCTCTGTAAGTAGAGTTGTGACTGGTGATAGGAAATCCTCTTACAGGGGTATCCAGATATTGTTAAAATTAAGAAAAGTTTATTACAATAGTGTCTCCCAAAATCAAGCATGATTACAATGGGACGTGCACAGTGTCTAATATATATATATATATATATATATATATATATATATATATATATATATATATTTATTTTTATATATATATATATATATATATATATATATATATATATATATATATATATATATACACACACTGTATATTGCAACAAAGAGAGTGGTTTTCCACAAGCCTCTACAAGTGTAACACTGCACTTAGGTTCAGTTACATACAGGTCTGAGACATAGGTGTCACAAAGTAGAAGTAAGAAATGTAATTTATCTTACATGCTTTGAGTTGTCTTCCAAAGCAGCAGTAGAAATCTGACAAGTTGTCTGCAATCAAGAGTGGTTACAGAGCATCTGCAGGAAAGATAGAGACACAGAACATATCCGAAAACATTACTTTGCAGACTGCTATCAATTCTGAACTCACTGCATGCCAGCACTTCCGTTTTACAACACAAAACAGAGAGACATTGAGGTTTGTGAATTTAAAGTGGCAAGCCTAACTGTCATGTGCAAGCTAATTTGTAGGCATAAATCTGCAAATATGTGTTTGTGATTTCATTCCTAGAAATAGTGTGACATGGCTCAGAGAAGCTGTTTAGATCAAGGCGTTTTGTTTATGTTAAACTACCCAGAGAGGGCTTGTAGATAAAAGCCTGGATCTATTGTAGCACCTTGTATCATTTATGGCAGGTCGCAAATGTGAAAGCCTTTGAAAATATCTTTTTCAAGACAGTGAAATCTAACACATGTTTGGGAGGTCCCAGACCTGCCGACAGCAGAGACAGGGTTATATGTTAATGGAAAATTCAAGCTGAATAGGGTCACAGGAAAATATCATATAATTTTCTACAATATCATACTTACCAGAGGCATGTGTGGTATGCAGATGAAGGGAAATGTATGACCTGTTTTGTGGAGGTCAAATCATGTTTGTAAGTCATACTGGTGAAAAGTTAGGACAGGGTAACAAAAACCTAACCTAAGAAGGTGTTTCTCCAGCAGTCATAAAACCCTAATTTGCATTCTCAAAGACTATTTGGTTCTAACATTACAGGAAAGAGGCTGTGGCACCTGCAGCGTGGGGCTACAACTGCACTGTGACTGTTAGAACTTGTTTACTTTTGGGAAGTCAATCTGATTGAAGAGTGTCCCATTTTTCCTGCTTCTCCCAGCACCAGAAACTTAATACGATTATAAGTGAGTTATCAATTCTGTGTTTTTTCCTTTTTATTTTATAAGAAACAATTACATCATATTTGTATGCCTTTTATTACCTGTTTTATCTTAAGCTTTGTGGATTTATTTTCCATATTAAATTACACTTAAGAATTTCAAGTCTCTGTGTTTTTACGAATTCACGCAACAGTTTGGTCAAGACGCTACATAATTGAAACAAGGAGAACATTTGTGGTTTATGTTAACTCTGATTAAAGTAAATTATGCTAAATTAATTCTAGGGAGAACTGAAGGCTTCCTAAATAAGAGTGTCAGCTCTTCTCAGAAAAAACCTTGGTGGTGGCATAGTTGGTACCGCAAAGGTAGTGTGTCGCAAAGATAGGGAAGGATTTAATAATTTTAGACAGACTAGGTGGTTGTTTTTTTGGTTAACCCTGTGTCACACACGCGTTACACAGGCTCAGGTGAGTGCTCTTCGTGACACTAACGATTAAAATAAATTGTCCAGTTGTGCGGTCCTGGCATTTCCGCTTTAAATTCATAGGCTCAATGTTTTGTGTTGTAAAACGGAAGTGCCGGCATGCACATCAACCTCAAGAACTGACTGTTCACTTACTGCTTATATATCTCATTCCTTGACAGGTGTCATTGTAACAAGATAATCAATATTATTCAATGTTATTCACTTGACTTATCGTTAGTTTTAATGGTGTGTGTGTGTGTGTACTTGCATTGCTATGCATGTGGCAACATTGACCTGTTTACACACCAACACTGTGGGGACCTTAGTAGTAGTGGGGACAAAAAATGAGGTCCCCGCAAAGCTTCGTAAGGCTAATCAATGCAGGGGACCTTGCTGATCTGCCTGTCATAAACATCTGGCATGTCCCTGCGAGTCACTTTTGTCCGAGCAACGTGCGTGTGTCCGATGTGGAGGGGAGAGTGTGTGTGAGCGTGCCACCGCTGGAGGTCATACATAAGTAGGCACATGCCACAGGCAGCACTACTGCACATTTTACACTCAACACGGATAAAAAAACCGGTTGCATTCCTCTGCTGCTGAAAGTAAAGTGGGGACAGTGGATTATAACAGAGCCCACCAGAACTCAGATTATAGCCCGGAGAGCAGTGGAGATGAGTATGCCCCTGACACTTCAGAGGAGAGTGGTTCAGATACCAGCGATGATGCCCCAATGCGTGTTCTATGCAGGTCCATTCCCAACCTACTGGCAGCAGAGTCTAAAACAGAAAGGGTCAGAGAGATGAAGTGGTGTCTGTCCAAATGGTATCCAGAAACAATGATGGCTCCAGGGCGTATAACAAAAAGAATTACTGCCTGTACTGTGAGAATCCCCTCATGCTCCCCAAACATGGCGCATGTTCACTGCAATGAGACTGAAGTAGCCCGGGCCATGCAATTCAAAAGGGACTTGAAAGAAAGGTGCATGCAATTGGCACATCTTCGCAATAGGGGCATCTTTACACACAATGCTGAGGAATTGAATACAGGATATGGTGTTCTAGTCCCGAGCAAACTTCCAAGCAAAGAGATGGATGCCGAAGGCTTCATGCACTGAGCAGCCAGCCAAGGATTGTTTGCAAGGAAATATCTGTGGCGACACATGAAGTGATGTAAGCTAAACCAAAGGGTCAACAAGCCCACACCAGGCAAAAACAGTCACTTTGCACCTTTGCTCAGCCTGTTACACCTGACATCAATGGTGGCTTCTGAAAGGTCTTGAGTGACATGACCCAAGATGAAGTCGTACTCATAGTCAAAAATAACTGATGCATCATGTAGATGAGGCAGCATCTCTTTAACCAGGTCGGTTCAGATATTTGCAGGCACGAGTACATATGTCAGGAGCTTAGAGAAATGGGCAGACTACTGCTAGAGGCCAGAAGAAGTACCCCTTTAGAGAGGATGAAAGACTTTACCAACCCATCGAACTTTCTGCATGTAGAAGACTCTGTGAATCTGGTAGCTGGCTATGATGAGAAGAAGGGGACACTTAAGACGCCCTCGAGGGCACTCAAGGATGGGCATGGCCTGTAAAAGATAACGAGCATTGTGGAGTGCTGAGCCATGATGGAGTGCTGCACTGCTGTGGTTGAATACACACAAAACTTCAGGAAGATATATGAGGCGAGATGGATGGAGTTGATCTCAACAGCTGCCTTGAAAACTTTTAAGGCATCAAAGTGGAACATGGTTCAGCTCTTATCTTTCATGGAAGATGTGAAAAAGATGCACTTGTACCTCGATGAGAAGCAGCAAGCCTACCGAAGTGGTCTATCCACTGAGCCTACACTTAACCACTGGGCACTGCTTGCAAAAGTCACCCTGGCACAGGTGATCTTGTTAAATTAAAAAAGGGAAGGGGAAGTTTCTAAGATACTGATGACTAGCTTCTCCTCAAGAGATACTTCGAATCTCCACAAACATGTGGCCTTAGCGCTTTCCAAGGTTTAGAGGGAGCTCTGACAGCACTTCCCTCGCAGTGGAATCTGGGGAAAACAAGGAAGAAAAGTCCCCAACCTACTGACAACAGCCATGCTAGGTCCAATGAAACTTCTCGCAGAGAAGCGTGAAGAATGTGGAGTGGATAAACTAAATGTCTACATGTTTGCAAGATCAGTGGCATTGTCACACTTCAAAGGCTCCGACTGCATACTAATGTTTGCCCAAAATTGTGGGGCCAAGCACTGTCTTCCATGAAGCTTCGAAAGCACATTGTCATTGTCTCAAAGGTCCTTAACCTAAACAACACAGAACTGGATCAGTTGGCGGACTTCCTTGGGAACTACATCATGATGCACCGGCAGTATTAGCGCCTCCCAGATGGTACCCTCCAACTCGCCAAGACCAGCAAACTGTTAATGGCTCTCAAGAGTGTCAGACTGGCCGAATTCAAAGGCAAGAATTTGGATAAAATCTGCATTGATCTGGATGATAAGTAAGAAATCCTGTGTCTGATGTATGCTTTTTGACTTTTACCTTGGTCATTTACATATCTGTTTCTTTTCCGAACCGGAGGAATAAGTGGTCAAGCGTTCAGTCAACACATCCATGTCAGAAGAGAGGTGGTGTAGAGACCCGGCAACACGGGAATGGTGACCAGTCAAGGCTTCCACAGGTAGGTGTAGCACACAGTTTTGTTAGGCAAAAGCACTTTGTCTACTCTGTATTTTAGAGAGCCATAATGGACTGCTCTACTTCCTTTCAGGTTGCAAAGAAGTGAGGAGAAAAACCTGGGACAGAGAGTAGGTCCAGGCTGTGGAGAAACACCTGATGAACTTTATACAGATATGCTGGGTGTCCGGCAAGCGTGACAGCCTCATGGCTGAACCATGCATACTGAAAGATTGGAACTAGTCCAGGGTGAAATTGTACAAAAAGAACTGCATAATGGCTTAAAAGAGGGATCAAACTTGTTGAAATGAGTGCTTGAACAGGGCTGTAAACTCCATGGCTATGTGTTGGTGTAGGCGGGCATGCGGATGTCCTCAGACAGCCAAAATACATGAAACATTCCCCACCATTGTTATCATTATTGTTACGTATGTATGCTGGAATGTGGAAGTCCTCAGATGGTCAAAATGCAACTTTTGCCACCATGCAGTCCATTTCAGTACTTTAAGCAAAGCCAAAGTGTAAATCTCAGGTGGTAACTCTGGTGACAAACAGCTCCTACACATACCCATATGATTGTTCTGTTGACTGGGCATTAGGAAAGAGGTGTCCCTATGTACCATGTTAATTGTTGACATAAAATGATCAGAACAGCACAGCAAGCCAGAGTACAAAAATTCAAAAGTACTACAGAAAAATACAAAAAAGTCAAGAAAAAAAATACATAATACAAAATACATTACAAAACATTTCCTGCCCAATGATCATTTCAGTTCCCTTTACTTTCATCAGGGGCAATGGTTAGACACTACTGAAATCCTTTTATACCATTTAATGCTTAACAGCTGATATCTCTTACTTCACTTAACCTCAATACTAATTTTAACTACTTTGAATGATTGATACAAGACATAAATGTGGCAAAATTAAAAGGAGTTTATTTATAAATATGGGGGTGGAGAAAAGAACAGTCAGTACGACATCTGCTTGGTAACCAGGATGTCCCAGCATCAACCAAGGGACATCTGCAAATGGGAGGACAACCATAACACACCCCAGTGGCAAATATCTACCTTAATGAGACCATCTGTCCCAGGCACTACAGAACCCACAACCACAAGCTGTCCAACAGGGGCAGTACTTGGACCAAGACTATAGCGGACTCATTGAAGACAGGCCCCAACCACTGGCCATCCACTGCACTGCGTTTTCCGGCCACACCTGGGCCCTCAAGACCCGAGGCCTGCCACCATACCTTCACCTACCGATGCTAAACTCCTATAAACGTTCCCTATAAACAAAGTCATACAATCATTGCTCAAGTGAATTCCAACCCGTGTATAGAGGAAGGGGCTCTGGAATCGAATTCGCGGGTGCTCATTCCGCAAGCCACCTAAAGAGTGCATGAACCACGAAACCACAAAATTAACATTCTTCCAGACCTCATCTGATACATGCCCTTTAGGGAAGGAACCCCAGATTTTCCTAGGCACTACACTGGACCAGCAGAGAAGAAGGGCAGGCCAGTAGGCATGAACCCAAGCCAGGTCGGATTGAATCACTAAAATCAGGTTCATGGATTTAAAGTGGCCCACCTCATTCCCCCAAATGTATCACCTATATATGGGGCACCCCTCGTCTAGCTATTTCAGCCACTAGGAGCTCCCTAAACTTGGGCCATCGTAAACCCCTATGACCTATCCAAGCGACCACTACTGTCCCCAGGAAAGAAGAGGTGTCTCCAGCTGCCTTATGCAATGCAGCCCCATGGACATATCCAACGCAGCCCCATGGACATATGAGTGTCCCAGCACCCAAATTTGCAGTGGGTTCCGGTGGTCTGTAAGGCAGGAAAGAAAGCAACAAACGTTAGCATACATAAGCAGTGGCAAATTAAAACAGGAGGAGCAGGGACTCTGGGTACAAAATCCCTGAAAAGGAAGTGGAAAGAGAATAGAATAGACAGATGAGTGGAGAAGCTCACACACCCAGCAACACCAGCAGCTCACCATGCCAGAGGTGTACACGCTCACGAGGCAAAAGAGGAAACAAAGAGGGAGCGGAAGACACAAGCAAATGTAAAACCATAAAACCTCATGTTGCCAAGTGCCCACATTTTAGTTGAAAAAATGGACAAAATTCCTTCAGGGCTTGCCTCCAAAGGCAACAAGCAGCTGAAACCCTGTGTCACCGCAGCAGAGAGAGTAAGCATGGAGAGAAGTCAAGAAAGAAGAGAAGGCTGCACACAATGCTTGTAAACATAAGTTGTCCATCTGACCAGTGTCTTAACATACTAGACAGAAGCGCCAACAACTGCTGTGGACGCGACCGCCCCAGCCCTATAGGAATGGGGGATGATGTAAGAACTGCCATAAGGATTACCCATATTATGCCTGCAGCGAATAAAGCACAACCATAAGGGACAGTGGTGTAAAACTGCGTAAAGCCATATAACTGTAGTGCACAAAGCAGAATCTTAAGGGACGGCATCGACGGAAGGGACTGCATTGCGAACATTGTATAGCAAGTGAATCCAATGCGCAGGCTAGGGTGCATGCCAATCAATTTAAGCCAAGTCCGCTCTCACAGGGCTAACAACCTCACCCACTGTATAAATATGAAGCCAGAAATGCTGGACTATGCTTATACTGTGGCTCCGCAGACCCAATGATTACAAGATAACATTGCCACCTGTAGGGGTAAGCATCAAAGGTTCCCGAGGTTGAGCTACGTCCTAGTACTTCAGTTGTCTTTGGTACCTGAAAAGATTTCAAGGAATCGACCACAGGATGGCTTACTAAATTATATAGACAATAAAAATTCCAGCACCAAAATACCACTTCCAAGCAATATAACTAGTGCTCAAACCCATATTCATTACTAGGAGAAGGAAAAGCCTACCATACTATGAAGCATGCTGTCTGTCCCTCAGGGAATGAGAGGAAATGCGTATCAGCGAAACTTATCCACTTGACCTACCTCTGCTCAGTAACTGTAGACTTTTTTTTTTAAAGGTAAATTCGTATTGGATATATCAGTGATAAAATTGGGTCTGCCTGACTCTCCCCAGAAAAAGATATGTTACTGTTTAGCATTGGGGAGTAAACAGAAAAGATGCAACAGCTACGACGCCGTGTCATAGGCCTCCCTTGAAGACCAACCCCTATGGAAGCGGAGAGGGGGCAGTGACTTAAACAGAGGAGACCACTTCCAAGATATTGTCAGCTCCTGCGGTCTCAATCCAATTGAAATACTGTCCATCTTTACTGCTTGCCCCAGGCACACTGATTACCATATGTAAGTTAATGCTCTGAAAGTACAGCCCCCTTGTTTTTATAACAGTTACACCTAAGTTATTGGCAAGTCAATAGTTCTCTAAATGTTACCATAGCTAAATGTCCTGTACCTTTGTATATTAAATCTAAAATTCATAAGTTCTTTCCTGGATCCTCTACGAATTCAGTAGCCTCTTACGAAGAGCAATGCTTGACCACGTGAACCCTTGGAACGCTGGCCTGGGCATTGTTAATGCAGATGACCAACAAGCCTAGTGTGGGAAAGCGTGTACACTCACGTAACAGAATCCGGAGGTGTTAAGTGGTAAACTTTTTATTATTGGCATGGGCATTGCTAGCCAGTGTGTAACAAGAAGCAATGTGTGCCACCGTGGGACAATATATTAGGGGACTAGTGCCTTTATACAACAGGTGGTGGCAGAACTGAGGGTGTGCAGGTGTGTAAGCGCTATTTGAGGGCAAATTCAGCAAATCTATAACCAGTGTGATAGGAGCAAAAAAGATTGAGAGCGGGAATCGTGGATAACCCCATATAGCAAGCCACAGACGCTGGGAGTGCATTTCAGACATCTTGGTGGCAGCGGTGAAATGCATGCCCTACATGTATCTGTATCGATACCAAAATATTCATTTAGAAAACAATAGAAAATTCCTGTCCCACACAGATGCAGATAGATCAGTAGATAGACTTTTGTGTAATAGAAAGTTGAGTGGTGTTGCTCCTTCACATCGTAGTTAAAACAGGTTTGTTCCACCGTGCTTGTAGTGTAATCAGCCTGCACAAGCCTGCTGGCAAATAAAGTTAATATATCATCGTGACCTTGACATGTCCTGAGAATACTTGGCCAGTTTAGTTGAAGAAAGACCTTGATCGGGAGGACAGCACTGTGGTGCCTTAGGTGATATATTGGAAGACACTACCTTCCTTTAAGAAAAGGATAACCCGTTCCCCTGCATACAAGAGGAAATCTCCTGAGAATTATTGTGAGAGAATGTATTACAGAGATTATCTGCCTTCTTCATCAACAAAAATGACTTAAATTTGTCCTATCTTAGTCCTGTTCATTGTAAATTGGCTTTAGAAATTGGTCATCAGGGTGTAAATTCACGTCACCAGTCACTCTTTCAAACAGAGCCGCCTGCAATTGCAGGTCTGTATCCATAACAGATGGATACCTGAACGCCCGTAAAATGTCCTTCAAATAAAATGATCCTTTTTGGTATTTTTGGTAAATCAGTACTGCCCTTGTTGGTTCAGTATTACAAAATAGTGTAATACCTACGCCCATGCAAGAGCAATCCTACGTATACCTACTAATTGAACAAGGAGGAGCCCGGGGTGGTGTTGCCCACAATCAACTGAATGCTATATGTAAAATTATAATACAATAACTGCTAGACAAAGGAAGAAGTATGCCCCTAAAGCCTGTGTAAAGTCTGCACGCACCGTGTCAACTGTGAGAATAGAGGAAACATGTTGTGGACACACCCCACTCCAAACCTGTAAGCTATGTCGCATAGATAGCCGCTCCTCAATAACATCTATTGTACTCGCAGCCCTTCCTTATAGCAGATCCCATCCGTATAAACTTTATCTTGAAACACGGAACCGCCCTCAGTGCCGACAAACTGACCTTCCAATTCCGACAGTGCTGGGGTATCTCTACCACGGCTCGCCGACCTGGCATACTGATCATCAACAAATGCACCTTCACCTGCTCAGAGAGACATGTTACTAACAGAAACATGGGAAAAGGAACCACAAGATGCACACCTCTGTCCCCTATTGTCAGCTACCTGTGAACCTTGCCTTTACCCAGATAATTGTTCTCTATACTGTCTTTCAATGATATAGACTTCATGACTGGACCTGCTACTGGACCGGGATCGATGTAAATGAGCAGCACTGGGCTTCCTGCCTTTAGAACTGCCTGCGGACATCTGACTGTTCTGTGGGGTCATATCCAGTCTCCCAGCTGAAAAATGGACCTGAGAGCTATGATGTAAACCACCTCCTGGAGGGAGAGTGGGTAGGAAAAGCTTCCACATGAGTGTGTTCAGCTACATTAAAAGCTGGTATAAGGGTCTCTTGGGTATGAATGGAGAAAAAAGGGTGGGTTCCATTCATAAGGCCCATTCCGGGTCTTCCAAGTTAGCAAAACACTCTGCTGATAGGCAGGAGTTTCACCTGTGTGGTGCTGGTAAAAGGCTGCAAGGCAGCTCAATCAGTCTCTCTAGGCCTGAGGAGCAGGCCAGATGCCTGTTCATGGACAGCAATTTGTGACCAGTAACTGTTAATGTTTTGTGTAAGTGAGACACAAAGTCCTTCACTTGAGAGAGGGTGTTCAGGTGCATTAGTTAGAAGCCAAACAGGCTAGAATTTTTGTTTATGTTTTGTTTTATGCTGTTGCATGCTGAATAAATCTAGCCAAGGCTAGTTGAACCAAGACACTAGACTGGTGTTATATATCTGCTGGTGTGTATGAAGTGCAGCCGACTTCCCTAGAAGATGTTAACCCCACTACTCTCTCTCTCTCTCTCTCTCTCTCTCTTTCTCTCTTTCTCTCTCTATATTTAAATTTCATTCATGTTTGATTAGAAGTGCATAAATCATATTATATTATGATGTAAATTAATATGCAATAAGAAACTAATCTAAAGACATTATGTGGCGGTCACATTACATCTGACATATATGTGTATATATATATATATATATATATATATATATATATATATATATATATGATGTTAGTGCCGATCTCTTGCTGGTACAGAAAAACACCCTCAATATCTGCTGACCTGCAGAAAAACATATGTCATTGGTTCAGTATCTGATTCACATAAACTCCATTCACTCTGAAGCCATGGAAAACTAAAAAACCCTAATTCCTAGATACAACATAAAAAAAGGAGTAAAATAGGTATATAAAAATATAATTGCAAAAAGTGTAATGTCTAATCAGAATACAAATGATTGCTATGTTATTTCTTGGCTTACCAATATAGTTAAACTAAACATTTACTGTTAACTCTTAATTTGCCTCGTTAATAGGAGTTTAGGAAGAGCCATGAGGAGCTGCAGAGAAACTGGGCTTCATGTAGAGTTGGAAAGCCATATTTTTTGTGTTTGCATATAGATTTTGCTATCATAAACTTGTGTCCCTTTACACCTGGAGATGCAGTACCGGTTCGGGCAAGGATGCCATCAGAGAATGAGGGGCCCAGTATAAATAGAACAGGAATGTCCCCCTATGCTCTAACCCCATTTCTGTGGGTCCAGTGGTCACAGAGGTGGAATCATGGTGCATGGAGCAATTACAAGCTGCGTCCGTCTCCTGTTGGTGGACTTGTCGCACTTACCTGTTATTGCAGCATTCTCAATCTGTTGGTTTGTTGTCTGGATCCTAGAATGTTGGGACCTGTTTGAAAAATGTATGGGTACATGAATTATAGGCAACATCTCCACTTTTTCAAACCCGCAGTTTAGTAAATAAACTCCATAGACTCATTAAGACTGTTAGTGGTAAGATCTGATGGAAAATGCAGTCTGTTTAACACATAGAGATTGATTGCAGAGTTCTCCTCCTCATCTCATTATACAGTGGTGGCAGGAAGATGATAGTGACAGTAGGCACGTTGTTATGGGTATTTCACATAGAGTATAAATAGACCTCGCGGCTCGATTCTATTTAATTAGCGTCGGTCTGCTTCTACACTGTACAAGCAGAGGTTGCGTCGTTTATCAATTGGGTTTATTCTTTTTTCAAGCATGTTCTGAATTTGGATTTACAAATATGGGGGCCCTTGTTGCCTGAAAATAAGAAGACTGCAAGCAACTAGTGGGTCTTGATGACCAGAAGAACAGATGATATTTTCAAGCATGGACTTTTGGATCTACAATCATTTATGGACATGCTTTTCAAGCATGGGCATTTGGATTTACAATTATTTATGGACATGGGTTACATGCATGGTGATTTGGATCTATAAATATTTAAACACATTTGGAATAAAAGCTGCTGACAAAAGAAGAATTCAGATTGGTGAGTATTTTGGGTTTTATTATTTTTATTAAATTTATGTGGTATAAAAGAGGCTGTGTTTTTATTGGAGGTTTTTAATTTTTATCAAAAGTATGTGGTTTTAATGAGGGTGTTGTATTTTTATTTAATATTTTTTTTGTGGAAATACAGGTCAGAGCCAGCCATGGGTGTCAGGCCATGTTGGCACTTGTGATTCTCCAAGTGCCAGCATGACCTGGCTGCCATAGGCATGCTAATGCTTGTAGTTGTAGAAGCATCAGCATCATAGGCACATCAACTTTCTGAGTAAATTATAGAGCTTTTTTCGATAGTGTCCTAAATCACCGTCATTAACGTTTACGCACTGCGATCATCCACTTTTACCAAAAAGCACTTGTGCGTCTCCCAATCCTCTGAAGATCCCCTGCTGAGGAAGCACTCGGCTGGCATTGTTCTTACGCTTACTAAACAAGCTCTCGTTGATTTTGATGATTAATCCTTTGTCTCCGATCTTCTGTTTTGGCTGTCGATTGAGGTACTCGGCGCAGATTTTTCGCATGTAGTTGTTCCGGTCGACGGTTGTGTTTTTGTTCATGTCCAATTCCTCTTTGCAAAACTTGATCGATGTCAATTCCTTGGCCCAGCAATAGAAGAATGGCTGTCACGAATGGTAGACGACTGTGAGCCAATTTTCCTGGCGGATGTTGACCTTCAGATAACAGGAAAGTACCTTAACAATAACTATTATTAATATTAGAGACACACAGTTCTGTAAAATGTTGTGTATATTATAGTTCAAATTATTTTTCTGTGCTTGTTGTTGGGTATTGCCTAATTTAAGTACAAATGTCACATTGATATATTTATATATTCATATAGTTAACAATACAATTTAATATAATTAAACTAAAGGATATTCTAAGCTAATTCCATATAAAGAAAGTTTATTTTTATAACAATTGTGTATCAATTTAATAATTTGTATACTTTTAGTCTAGATTCCCTACCACACATGCACACATACATAAGGGTCCATTTGTGTCAGCATCCAATTAACCTACCAGTGTGTCTCTGGAACATGCTATTTGAGCTATCTAGCCTATAAAAAGCAGGTCTAAAAGAACAGCTGTTTTTCTGTCAATTTTGACTAAATTTCCAGAGAGTTAGGTTACATAGCAGGTGCTTGAAAAGGTGGGGTTATCCTAAAGGAGTATGGAGTAGCTCATGGAGATTAGTAATACATGGTGGAATTATTGAATGTATGCAAATAAATCAATAATAATAGAGGAGAAAAGTTTTCATTTATATGTGACATTGAGGGTTCAGACTGTAATTGTAACAGATGTTACTTACATCTTGTATGACCAGACAATATAGGATATGTCTGAAAATCTGGTTGGCCAATGACTGCTCTGGCATATGTGTTCAGTCATCTAACTAATAGAATGCATAGGGCCTTTGAGATTCTTGGCCCAACCTTTTATAGATCAGATCTGTGTTAACTGGACTACTGTCTAGGTTAACACCAAAACTTGATACAGATGTGAACAGAGAGGACAGCATAAGTCATTGGCTAATTTTTAAAGTGCTCAAGGAGTAAGTAGAGGCCAGATTGTAAAATATTAAGTAGATCATTATCGGAGAGAAAATAGGTGATGTGACTGTAGACAAATGATTTCAGAATGAGCTCCGAGTTGCAGTTTATCATCACATTAGGTACTGCTGAGATGACAATGAAGTAAGTAATATAAATCATATAAAAAATACATCCATTGATTAGACAGGTTAAGTTTCGTCAGTAAAAATGATTTACTTATTACTCTTTATTTATATAGTGCCAACATATTGTGCAGCACATAACAGAGAACGTTTAATCGTTGACATCCGTCCCTACACAATTGAAGCTTAGAATTTAATTTCCCTACCACAGATAGACTCATGTCAATTTTGGTTTTGAAGCCGTGTAAGTTCCAATATGTTTTAAGACTATGGGAGGAATCAAGAGTGTCCAGAAAGTGTTCAAGCTCCATGCAGATAGCATCCTGGTTGGATTTCAGCCCTGCTCCCCAGTGTTGCATGGTGGCAATGCTGACAACTGTACCACCACAGAATATGTATACATGTATAAAGATTCCAGAAAAGCCCTTTAACTTGTTGAGGAGCCAAATGACCCTGCGCACTGATACAAATTGTGAGCCAGCCCTTTCTCTTCCTCTACCCAACACAAATTCCTTTTCCCTATTATCTATTATTTATTTATTCATGTTTATTTATAAATAATATCTAACAGAATTTTATACAGCCCCATTTCCCTGTATATAATATGTTATTTTTCTCAGCTTTCAGACAGTACCTTTGCTGTTCAGCTAAGTGCAAAACTTTTTTTTACCCCCTATCTGTTCGCAAATATTTATTGCAAATGTATGTAACTGTATTAATTATATTTTAAAATTATGAACATATAATTACCATTGTTTACCACTGGCAAACCAGAGTTGTATGCCTGTTTTCTAAACACACTACTGTATTTGATCAAACAGATTTTACATGGTTGAGGGTTTGAAATGGAATTTATTAAATCACTAAGTGAAACACAAGGGGGAGCTGTTTCACAAGAAATCTGAACCAATTCCGATTATACTGTGTGATGTTGGAAATTATTTTATCTAGGTTGTATTAAAATTCCAAGGCTTCAGAATGACAGACACTATAGCTGAGAATGTGGTATCACATTTTGTAGCCGTAGTGGAATTAAAGAAAATTGGATTTGTTTTTTTATTTTTTGGGACACGTAGATGTTGATAAAGAGCAAACAAGTCCAGCATTTAAATAAGTGTATATAAAATGGGACCTTATAGATGACCACATACCAACATTAATTTTAATTGTGCAATTTACATGTACATATGTTTTGCCCGTATATAAGGTTTATGATTATCAGCAAAAAGGTGTGTTTATTTGGAACTTTTCCATATGTCATAGGGTAGGGGGGCTTATTTTAGAATGAAGAAAACAGAGTAGTGTGGATTTTGTCTGGAGGCTGAACACACTCTCTGTGATGCCTAATATATTCCTGGCACCCATACAGTGCTGCTTGGCAGAACAAACACTGGCAGAAAGCTCCTTCCACCTCAACTAAAGTCACCAGTATCTATACATGACTGAATTAAATGCCAAAGCGTAGTGGAAAGTACAGGGTGGTGCAGTGTTGGAATAACACTGGTTTAGTACAAACACCAAGTTGTTATTTTATTTCTACTGTTTCTATTCACATTTACATTTTACTGTCAAATCTAGGCAGGAAAGTATTCCTATAAAAATAAACGTATAAAGTATGAATCAATAAATAAAAAACCCAGAACATATTATAGGACATATAGACTATGGGTTTTGTATGTTGAATGGCTAATTACAGTAAATAGTTCACATGACTTGGAGCAGGAAATGCAAGATAACAGGTGAGAGAAAGGACACTATGTCAAGCTAAAGAAATCCTTGAACACCCTGAAGTCTTCCCTGCGGATCTTTTATAGAGGTTCAAACTTCCCATGCCAGAAATCCCTCCCTGCAGGGTTGTTTGCAGGTCAGCAATGCTGGGATTGGCTGGGAGGTGCTGGTGGGATGGAGATTGGCAATGACCAGGATTCTCTACCCATGCAGTCCTCCCCTGCTGAGCTGATGCCTTACTGTCTGTTAAAGTCTAGGGGAAAACAATGGTGGTCTAAACTGGTTAATGAGTTTACTAAGCTCTATTTATGAAGAGCATTTGTATTTTTTATAAGCATTTGTGAATTAATCCACCTGACTCTATTTAAGAACCTAGGTGGTTTCAGACCATGTACCAGTTGAACAAAAGTTGTAAAACCCACAACTCTAAATAAGAATAAAGCATTCTTAATTAATAAGCAACATAATTGTATCCACAGGATCTAGTAAAGTTGATAAAAGACAGCAGGATGGAATGTATGTTGTAGTGCGTGCTGTCACACTTACAACTTGCAAAAGGTTAACATGTATTTTTAAGTTGTCATTTACACTTATATAGAGAAAAACAGTTTTTCAGCAATGAAGGATACTGCTAATTCAAATTGGATGCAGTGGTTGAACTAACACTGCTGCAAGGGGGTGCTGCAGCTACAGGGCCTGGAGATGAGTGGGAGCTAGTAACCGCCAGATTCCAAGTAGAGATGGCGGTTCCTGCCATCATCATTTCAGCATGAGCACAGTTAAACCGAAACAGAGCTTCACTGTGCATGTGCAGGCTACTGCGCATAATCAGAAGAACTGAGCAGGGACTGAAGGAGGAACTGCATCGTCAGACCCCCTTTCTACATATATTCAGGCCTGGCAATGTAGTTTTTTGCCCTTGGTTGAATTTATGAACTGTTTCATATGGAGGTTTGACACCACAATCCAGCCACCACAATCCTGCTACTCTAGTTTTACAGTAACCTTATATCAGAGCCAATGCTTGGATCTCCTGGACCCCTGGGCCCTGATTTGGTGCATGCACCATGTAATCGCATTGGCACTCTTCAGTGAATGCGCAAAAGTGGCTCTGCTACACATGTGCCGCCCCACTATACCCCCGTGCTTAGTCTGATACATGCTCTGTGACTTTCTGCTTTCCTCCACTCTATTGTCATGATCCTTCCAAAGATCTCATTGGCTACAGGGTTTCCCCATCCACTTAAAAACAAGGTATATATAGATAAACAAGAGGGGCCCGTCTCACCACAGCTTACAGGGAGATGACAATGAAGTCTCAATCATCTACCCTCCACTGCTAAGGAAGGAGCGCTCTGATGCAGTGCAAGCCACGTTGCAATCATTGACACTGTGGAAGGGGGCATGTAGAGTTTGAAGGGTTGACATGTGGGAAGGTGTGAGGGACATGTAAATGGCATGTGGGGAGGTCTGATGGGCATACAAGGGACACGTGGTGAGGTCTGATGGCATGTAGGGAGGTCTGATGGTATATAAAGTGATGTGGGGTGGTCTAAGGGGCATGTAACAGGCATATTGTGGGGCATGTGGGGAGATCTGAGGGGCAAGTTTAGAGGTCTGACTTCATGTTGGAAGGTCTGATGGGCATATAAGTGGCTTGTGGGGAGATCTGGTGGGCATGTGTGGAGGTCAGAGTAGCATGTAGGGGAGTTTTGGGGCACATAAGAGATCTGAGAGCTTGGGGAAGTCTGAGTGCATGTTGAGCTATATTAGAACCATATGAGAGGTCTGTGGTGAAAGTTTGGAGCAAGTGAGGGTAATGTGGGGGCATTTTTGGATTGGAGTGATGTGGGTGCATCAAAGTTGCTTTTGGGATTTTTGTTTGTTCTCAAAATTTAGGGTAATGTGTAGCCTTTTTGAAGGTTGGATGTATGTGCAACACCCCAGTAGTGACAATTATTATTAACCCTGCGTTAGTCTTTGAGGCTCACAGGTGTTGCTAGAGATGTTCTGTAATAATGTGAGAGATATGTGGATCACCTGAGGTGTACCACCGAGACCTGTGTCTGTTGACCTTGCTCCAATCTTCTTGTCAATGGACTCTGTGGCACCACACCCGTAGAGAGGCAGAGGTGCTGCCAGATGAACAGACAAACAATATGATGCCACATGAAACTGGGAATTTTGGACATTTCAATAGCAAGTGGTATATGTTACATTTTATTTAAAAAAACTTTGTATTTATTTATTTATTTAATAAATGTTTGATTTACTATTCTAATACTAATACCACTATTGTTATAAATTATCTTCCCTCTAACCCAGTGGTTCCCAAACTTTTGCAGTATGCGGCACCCTTAAAGTCTCCATAATTTTTTCAAGGCACCCCTCCAAAATAATTACTGAGCAGTCCTGTTTTAGAAGTAGTTGGGTAAATAAAATGTAATAAGTATTTAGGTCAGGACAGAAATGCTTATTTAGTTGTATGCAAAAATGCCCCCCCCCTGCATCCACTCTGCCCCCTCTGCATCCAGACGCTCTGCCCCCTCTGCATCCAGACACTCTGCCCCCTCTGCATCCAGACACACTGCCCCCTCTGTATCCAGACACACTGCTCCCTCTCATGCTGCCCTCTCTCACACTGACCCCTCTCATGCTGCCCCCTCTGCCTCCTCTCATGCTGCCCCCTCTGCCCTCTCTCACGCTGTACCCCTCCTCTGCCCTCTGTCACATTGTCCCCCTCCTCTGCCCTCTGTCACGCTGTCCCCCTCCTCTGCCCTCTGTCATGTTCCCTCTCACTCTGCTGCGGACAGCCAGAGAAAAAACAAACAAAACGAAAACTTACCAATCCGCACGGCGCCGGGACCCAGCATTCTCCTCTCTCACGCAGCTTGTCGATATTCAGTGTCAAGCTGCGTGAGAGAGGAGGATGCTGGGTCCTGGCGCCGCGCGGATTGGCAAGTTTATGTTTTTTGTTTTTTCTCTGTCATGCCCGCGGCACCCATGTGACAGCACCACGGCACCCCTGGGAGCCGCGGCGCACACTTTGGGAACCACTGCTCTAACCGATTACAGTATTTTCAATAAATTAAAGACAATACATTTCTATAATTGAAACACTCCTATTTACCTAATTGTACCATTCCCTATAAGTTATTTAAAATCGTATTTTATATCAATATTTACTTTACAGCTGTCAACCCCTTGTAATAACACACTTATCAAATACTCTACTCAAAGATCTATTGATGACTCCTAGACATGTATCTCTTCCACATACTCAATATATACATTAATTAATTAAGCTATTATCAATGCAATGTTCTTTAGTTGGTGCACTTGATGTAAGTAGCAAGCCTGAACGATTCTTATAACAGTGAATTACAATTATGGATCTGGAAAGTGGAACACTTTTTTTATTATTTCTTTATAACGCTTTCAGTCTTTTGATGTATTTAATATCTCATAGTACTTGAATGATGTGTTTAAGAGTTTTGTAAATAAGAATTTTTCTGCAACTATAGTATTTTGGTTATGATAAATTAGCTCTCTTGAATGATAAGTATCTTGCATTTATTCCAAATAACACAAAGTTACTCAATAACATGAGAGTAGTACTATACAGATATAAAGGTGTCTGTGACTGAGCTGTAAAGCTTGCAGAGTTTACTTATCTGTCTGTCTTTTCTGTATGTCTCTCCTGAAAACACCCTGATTTATCTCTATTGTTAGGTACTCTGGATTTCACTTTAGCTTCAGTTCTCTTTCTGTAACATTTGACACTGAAG